>NC_090925.1:975999323-976599323 GCF_040938575.1 Ambystoma mexicanum
GAGGTTTGTCATCTCCACACTGACCTAGCACACCAAATCTTTTTGTTGTCTCTGTGACTACCAGTCTGGCATCAGAGCATCTAGAGGCACGGAAACTGCTTTCCTGAACACCATGAAGTCCTGCTCTCAAACCATGACTCTAACTCTCCCTCTGTTCTCATCCTCAGTTATCTGTTCTCTGCTGATGACAGGGTCAATCATGCCACCCTCATAAAAGAGCTCTATGATACTCTTGGTATCACAGACCTGACATTGGACTGGTTGACATACCTATCGAATCGCCCCTCCCGGGTGCAATTGGCTCCTTTCCTCTCCTCCATCTCACTCTCTACTAATGGTGACCCGATGGGCTCTATCCTATCGCTGTGGCTCTTCAACATCTACCTTGCCCTTCTGGCCCATTTGATTTAATCCTTCTCTTCTCATTTCCAGTGATATGCTGATGAGACTCAGCTCTCCTTCAAGCTTCTCTCCACTACCTCCTCCATGTCCACTCTCATTCTTGACTGCCTGATTGCTATTCAGACATGGTGCAAAGCTAATGAGCTCTCTCTTAATCCCAGTAAGACTGAGATACTTATCATGGGGGCCCCTGCTCCCTGTTTCCCTCCCACTCTTTGGCCGTCCTTCCTGGGCCCTGAGCCCTGATAGAATCTTGTGAGGCATAAATACTTGGTGTCATCTTTGACTCATCTCCCTCCTTCTCCCCTCAAATTAAAGACCTTTCCAAGAAGACCCACTTTCAACTTCAACTACTTAGAAGCATTCTCTTCTTCCTTACCTTCCCCCGAGAAACTCAATGTTTCTAGACCTTTGGTTCTCTCTAGGCTGGACTACTGCAACAGCCTCTTCCTCAATCTTCCTCTATCCTCTCTTTGCCCCTTCAACTAATCCACAATAGGGCTGCAAGACTTATTAGACTTATTCTTGGCTTCAAGCCCAGGGACCACATCTCTCCAGCCCTAAGATCTCTGCACTTGTTACTGGTGGGTGCAAGGATCAAATGCAAGACCCTCTGCATCATCCGCAAGGCCTATTGGGGCCTGGGACCCTTCTACATCCAACTCTCTCTCCTGAAATGGCTTCCTGCTAGAGCCCTTCTGTCATCTAGCACCAACTCTCTGCAGATCAAATGCTTTTCCAAGCGGAGATTGCGGAGGGGGAGATCTCGCTCCTTGGCAGGTGCCTCCATCTGGAATGGCCTCCCTGCCACTCTCAGACTTGAGCCAGACCTCCTTAAGTTCCTGATGATACACAGGACCCTTCTCTTCTCTACTTCCTTCCCTCTCACCCTCACTTACTAATGCCCCCTTCTGCTACTGTGCCTGGCAGCCTGGTCCCTTATGAGCTTTACGACCATTGAAGCGCGTGTCAGTTGACGCTTTCGCTGCCACCTTCTCGCCCCCTCATCCCCCTTCGGCTGACTCCCACCCTGACACAGCCCTCTCCACTCTGCTATATCTGATACTCTTGATATTCTTGCCCCTGTCATGAGAATCCGCCTGAAGCCCAAAGCCAAATGTAACTCTTGGTATGACTCGGATCTCGTCACTCTTAAACGCAAGTGCAGGGTGGCAGAGAGGAAATGGCGTGCTTCATGTTCATCCTCTGACAAACTGGCCTGTTGCCTGCTCCAAAGGCAATACCGGCTCTCCATTCTCTCCAAGAAGAGAGCCCTCATCCAAGCCCGCATCTCTGCGGCTTATAACAATTCGGCCGAACTCTTTAAAATCTGCAAGGAGCTGGCCAATCCTGCTGCAGTCTCTACCTCTCCTGTCCCCTCCCAGGTCCTCTGCACTGCACTGGCCTCTCACTTCATTTCAAAAACTCAGGACATCCTGTCTTCACTCTCCTCCTATCACCTCCCCCACTCTATTCCCAGCTCTTCCTCTGGCCCTTCTGCAGCCACCTCTCCTCTCCCCTTCTCTGCCTTTCCCCTTTTTTTCTGCTGACGAGGTTTCAAGACAAGTCTGATCTATGAAAGTATCGTCAAAAAAGGTCCACCCCTGTTCCTTCCAAAACGATCAAGGACCACATTGACTCCTTGGCTCCTGCCCTTGCTGACTTCTGCCATCACTCCTTCGCCTCTGGAGTCTTCCCATCCCCTCTCAAGCACTCCCTGGTGCACCCCCTTCTTAAGAAACCCTCTTCTGACCCCTCCTGCCCAGCTAACTATCGCCCAATCTCTATCACTCCCTTCCTGGGCAAGCTCCTGGAGAAACTGGCCATCTCCCAGCTTAATCTCCATGCTGAATCTGTTGGTAGTCTTCTTGACCATCAGTCTGGCTTCAGAGCAGCCAGAAGCACGGAAACTGCTCTCCTGAACATCCGTGAGGACCTGCTCTCGAACCTTGACTCCAACACTCCATGTGTTCTTATTTTGCTTGATCTCTGTTCTGCTTTTGATACTGTCAACCATACCATCCTGCTCAACCGTCTCCGTGATAACCTGGGTATCACTGGTCAGGCTCTGGCGTGGCTGACCTCTTTCCTCTCCAATCGACCCTCCAGGTCCAACTGGGGTCTTTCCTCTCTGACATCTTTTTCTCTACCTGTGGTGTCCCCAGGGATCTAACCTCTCTCCCTGGCTTTTCAACCAGTATCTGGCACTTCTCGCCCACCGCATCGCCGTTCTCTGCCCTAACTTTCAGTGCTATGGAGATGATACCCAGCTCATTTTCAGGCTACCCTCGGCCTCCTCTTCTCCTTCCCTCATCTACGACTGTCTTTCTGCTATCCAGGACTAGTGTGCCGCCAATGACCTCTGCCTTAATGACAGAAGGACTGAGATTCTACTCATCGGCACACCCACTCCCTCCTTCCCTGCAGCTCTCTGTCCGGCCTCTCTTGGCCCTCTTCCTGCTCGTACCTGCAAGGCAAAAAACCTCGGGGTCATCTTCGACTCCACACTCTCCTTCTCTCCTCACATATCGGACGTCTCTAAGATGTCACACTAAAAGATACACCTCCTCAGAGGTATCCTTCCTTTCCTCTCCTTCCCCCAGAAGCTCACAGCCCTAGAGCCCTGGTTCTCTCAAAGCTGGACTACTGTAACAGCCTCTATCTAAATCTGCCTGCCTCTACTCTCTGCCCTTTGCAACTTATCCAGAACAGGACTGCGAGACTTGTCCTTGGCCTCTAGCCCAGGGACCGTATCTCTCCAGGACTGAAATCACTACACTGACTCCCAGGGACTGTGAGGCTCAAGTTCAAAACCCTCTGCATTTTCCACAAGGCCTTCTGGGGCCTTGGGCCAAAATACCTTCAACTCTCTCTTCCTGAATATCTCCCTTCTCAAGCTCTTCGCTCATCCGCCTCCAACTCCCGCAGGGTCAGCTGCTTCTCCAAACAACGAGTTGGGGGCAGATCTCTCTCCGCTGCAGGGGCCTCCCTCTGGAACAGCCTTCCTGCCTCCCTGAAACTTGAGGAGAACCATCTCCGGTTCTGGAAGCACCTCAAAACCTTCCTCTTCGCCTCTGCTTTCTCTCCCCCTCTCTCCTGCTAAAGTTACTGAAACTGCACTGAATCTGCAACTGGGCCACTCACCGTTCTTGGTCCTTGGCCCAGCCACTCTCCCCTACACTGCCTCCCTGGCACCCCCTGCACTGCGGGACTGTGTCTGTATCCCTACAGCCCCCCTTCCCAGCACTTGTCTGCACTTACCTTGCACTTGCGACTAGCTGGCCCTTCTTATTTATCCTGTATGCTATTAACCCTTTACTGCACTTTCCCCTCTCCCTTTCCCCCTGCACTTTTCCCTTCCCTTCTACCCTTGCACTTGCGTGATCTGAATGACACCTGGCCTAGTAGGATTGCTGTCTGTCTCCCCGTGTCCCCCCCCTGCCTCGTCGCGCCTCGAAACACTTGTGTATAGGCGCGTTACAAATGCTGTATCATATCATACTGGGACCAGGCCCTCGCTGACTAGTCTATATCAGCACCTTCCCCCCTTTCCTTGGCTAATGGGTTGGACATCCCTCTCTATCCTGGTCCACCACATTTCCCTCGCACTTAGAGGGGAGTCCTTCTCCGGCACACCCTAGCACTTGCCCTTCTTGGTTCCCACCACAACTTGCCTGGCCCTTAGGCCCTTCTCCCCCCTCCCCCTTGCTATCTATGTCCATACCCTGTCTGTCACCTCACCCCCTCCCCTCCTCCATTTTGCACTTGTTGCAACTGCACTTGCACGATCCAAATGTCACAAGGACTGGTAGGACCGTTATTGTTGTTTTATCTCCCATGTCCCCCTCCCTCTTTTGTCTTGTGGTGCCTGGAAACACCATTCTTCCTGTATAGTGCACATTATAAATAACCAATAAATGAAATTTAAATAAAACCTAGCCTCCTTGGTCTTGGGAATCTGGCCCCAATGGGGAAGCACGTCCAGACTCCATGAGACAGGACAATAGGCTTCCATTTTATTGAAGTTGTGGCCTCCATGGGAAAGGAAGTCTGGCATCCATTGGGCGTGTGATTTGGCCACCATAGCATAGGGAGTCTTCTTGCCATAGGATCCAGAATTCTAGACTTCATGAGACAAGAAGGCTGGGCTCCTTGTTGTGGGGAGTCTTGCCTCTAAAGGGCAGACAAAATGACATCCATGGTGTGGCTTATCTTCCCTTCATGGTTTAGGGAGTCTGTATCCATGGAAGAGAGTAGTGGCCTTCATGAAGAAGCCAGTCCGATATCCATGCCAGTCCAATATCCATGGAGATGGATGTTAGTCACTTAGCGTCCATAGGTTAGGGAGCCTAGTATCTGCTGCTATGTCTTTATCGTGAATGCCTCTCTGGGAACTACCTTTATCTTTGCAGCCTTGCAATGCTGCATTTGCTTTGCTCATGTCCTCCCCCTCCTCTCATCTCCTACCTTACTCTGCTGGATCTAAGTGGGGGTATCATGTCTGCATTTCACAGCGTGCCCCCCACACCACACTCTTCCTACCTTATTGAAGTGGGGCGGTGGGGTCACCCCTTCTTCAACTTTGCAGTTTCTGACCCCACCAGCAGCGTCCTTCCTGCATACCTCCTGCTCTCCATTGGAGGAGTTCCACTGGGAAGCATAGTGCGGGAAAGGTAGCATGGCAAAGTCACGTTACCCTCCCATCTATTGGATGTAGAGTCTTACTTAGCTGATGTTTAAAGATAAGCAACTCCCACTGTAAATGCTTACATGTGCACACACCCAATTAATGAACATGTTGCCTCTCTCTGCAGATTCTCATTTTCTTCGGTCTCTCTCTTATTTAGTTTCTTCACCTACTGTCTTACCCTATAGGCGTTCCCCACCTCTGTACATTCTCTCCCCTCACACACCTGCCCTGAACTACAGAACCATTCTTTTTTGCCCAGGATAGGTTTGGCCGAAGTGTCTTTTCTAAGACCATCACCTAATCGTTTAAATTATGTGATTCGCACAAAGGGGCTCCTATGAGAGTGCCAACGTAATTCAGCTGCGGTATGCCTATACTTTAGGGTCCACAGGTCCCTGGCGCTGAATTTTGCCCATTTGCACAGCGGAATACACGAGTGAATGCCGCCTTTTAACCAGCACTTTTGCACACCACCTTGCAAATCCAGTAACTATGTCTGCAATGTACGTTTGGTTACTGGTAGTAACTCTGACTTACTCTTGAATTACTTCTAAGAGAGACTACTCAGTCAACAAATGATTTAGTAGGAGTAATTCTGAGTTATTCCAGACTTACTCCTAGAAAGTTAAAATTCAATGCCCAAAGAGATGACCTGTAGTAACAATGATTTACTGTAGAGACTATTCACTTCACAAAGAAATTATCAGTAGCAGCTCTGACTTATTCTTGGAAAGACAAGAGTAAGTCAGGGGTTACTCCTGGTAGCTAAGGTCTTTGTGAATGACCCCTTATGTATTTCGTTTGTCTTAATAGCTCTGCACATCTTTACTTGACCTTCACTTCTCCTGTCCTTTGTTTACCCTGTCCTCTACTGTGGCATGGCTAAGTTACTCTTCTAGGTCCAAGTGGAGCCCAAGCCGTGGCCCGTGCTGCAAATTGACTATATTTACTGGGGAAACTCCCACCCTCTTTGTGTGCAGGGGGGATTAGGTAGGGGGGGTAAGATTGCCAGTGGTGTGGGCGGGATTAAGGGGCAGAGCTCGGTGTTAAATCATGTTGGTGGCCTGAATATAGGACGCTGGCTGCTTTGCATAAAACACAAATGCATTTTGGGAACATAAGAATGACCACCAATGTATGAAACATGTCTGACAATAATTCAAATGTGTATTCCTTCTGAGCCTGCAATGCACACTGGGTATGGTGCTTATTTCATCTGTCAGAATAGTCAACATGACAATTAAATGTGTGCAATGCAAGTAACATATATACCATTGGACCATTTCATTCCTGGTGAGCAAACATCAACTTTCAGGTGTAGTTTAGGAAGTGACGTATTGCCACACGCATTGAAAGTCACATAGTGCTGCTCTCCTTGAGACTCAACGAGCGGAAGTCAGGGGCAGAGTTTCCTCACCTTGGGGGCTGGGGGGGGGGTGTCTCGCGTCTATATGGAAGAGCGCTCCTGCAAGACAGTTTTTGCACAAGCACAGTCATGTTCCGCCCCAATTCCTTCCCTGATCAGAAGAAATAAAGATCAGGTCAAGGAGAAAGTTGTCGTATGGTATGATTTTGAAGTTATGGTTTTCAGAAGTAAACGATGAAGTAGAAGGGGGGAAACTGGAGAGGGGTTAAGTCAGCCCTCTCAACCCACCGGGTCTCCAATGTCTTTTATATGGACATATGAAAGGACTTGGAAATCTATGGAGCTTGCAGGAAGGGTCTTGTGGGTGACGCCTGTCAAATGAAAGCGAGTAGAGAGGGATGTTTAAGCAACGTGGGCAGTACAGCAGAAAGTATCCAAATGCCAAGGGGAGAGCTCAAAAGGATAGGATCGAGTTAACATTGCATGCCATATACAGGGCAACTGAGATACCTTGAGTCTGCCCCGCTAGGTTGGTGATCTACGGAGAGCAGGTTCTAAAGAGACCTATGCAGCAAGTGCTTAACTGAATGAGCCATTCAAATTCTAACAACAACGTGCTGGGACTCTGACGTATGCAATGGCAAGTGATGTCACAGAACGTTACCATATCCCGAAGTGAGATATGCACATGGAATTCAGTATGTCTTTCCAAACTGAAGAAAGTGTACAGGACAAATAAGTATTTGCCAAGAGAGCAGATGTTTTAGTAACATTGGACGCAGTCAGCCCGGCCACTGTTTGATTCAGTAGAGAGCAGAATATGATTTGTTTAAAAAAAATCTATTAAACACACAAGGAGGAGGGGGGCGTCCACTCTTTGGAAAAGGTGGGCGGACGCCGTTCACCCGAGTGTACCCTTGCACTCTGTTGTTTTATGGCCTTATGTCTGAACAACCCATTCGACCCAGTCTTCATGTCTGCGCCTCACTCCTCCAAGGCTTTGTCTGTGCTAATAAGGATGTCACCCCCCCCCCCCCCGCCCTTTGCTGCCTCCACCTAAATCGGCTGTCAAACAGTTATCAGCACGACAAATAGAGTGAGGTCTAATAATGGAGCCACTCCCATGCGCTTCGGGCTGCCAGGCCTGTGTACCTTGGCAGCGGGACAAGAAAAGCTAAGCCTCAGCCCGCAGCAGTGTAACACCCAACCAGCCAAGGCTGCCAACTGTGGCCCAGCGATGGCTCACACACTCCATGGGGGCTGGCTGCTGGGCCGTGGCTCCTGAAAGACGAGTTTAGTAATACTTTCGCCTATAATGGATAGGCCAGAGGACGCCTTCGCATGTGTCTAGCATAATTAAATATGCCAATACACGTGTCGCAATTGCTAAACAGCGCCAATACAGGTCAGAGGAGCAAAGGGTCTCTCTTACTGCAGGGACAGGGCCAGAATTCCCCAGAACTCGGTACTGAGAAGAGCAGACCACGTCTACCGATTTTAGCTCAATTTGACCCACGCCGGTCTTCAGGTGCAAGGAGGAGGCTGGCAGAGACCGAGAGGGAGGGGTGGCCAGTCCTGTGTGCCACTACGATCAAACACCATCTGACCCTTTGCCCGCTGACCCAGTCTGTACCCCAAGCTCCTAACTAACTGCACGCCCTAAATGCACCTCAGGGTGTGCAGTCAGTCAGGAACTTGGGGAACAGACTGGGTCTGCGGGCAGAGGGTAAGATGGTGTTTGATCGTAGTGGCACACAGGACTGGCCGCCCCTCCCTCTCTGCCACAATTGTCTGTGACCAAACCTCTGAATGGATGGCTATGTCCATGTAATTGCAAACACAAAAGGCACAGCCAGATAGCTACTAAATCGGTGAGTTTTTTCAGGACAATAAAAGTGCTAAATCACAACATAAGGAAACTATACACTTGTGAATTTATTTCCATTAACACTGCTTGCCTTGGGGGCTTGTTCAAAGTGTCAGTTAACCTATCACTTGACTTCCATGACTCCAGCCATAACCCTGCCCCCGTTGCTCAAACCATGCTTCCACCGGTGAGGATTTCCCACAATTAATGGTTATCACTTCCAACACTGGGCTTTAGTCTTCATTGTACAGCTAGGCAGGTGCCATGGTGGGTAAGGTGTGTGCTGAGTTCTGTTAAACATCACTAATATATGGGCAATAAAGAAGACAAATGAGCTCCTGTTTATTTATATATTTATGTATTAATGTGTTCATTTATTTATGTTTTGTGTTACACTTAAACGATTCAACACTTTCACAAATTATAAGCTTACAACACTTACAAAGTAAAACATGATTAATGTAATAGTCCGAACATTTATTAACAATGTATGCATCTACCTATGCAAATATCACAAAAAAAACAATTTACGAGGATAGCTCAGGGGCAAGGTATTTGTTTTTCGGAAGCAAGACAACACGGAGCAACACAGGTCTTCAGCTGAGAGACTGGTCTCCAGTATTAAACGTATTACAAAAGATTAATTATTTAATTACATTAACATTGCAAAAGCCATACAGAAAGCTTGCCATTCATGTCACTAAGATTGTTTCTTTACCTTTCCAAGATCTTAAAAAAAAATAATAATTTTGCATTAAGTAAATACTTCTCAAATTAGGAAGAGGCGTTCCCATGAAATATACAAATCCCAACAGTTTCCACTAAGGTCAAATCTGAATTGTTTCTCACCAACAGTTAGGCAAAGTTTGTATGCACTACCCGTTGGGACCACTACACACAACTAGGACTGCAGGTGTAAGCAAAACCAACCTTTAGTATAAGTCTATACCAGTTTTGGTACAGTTGCTGAGCAGCCAGACTTATCTCAAGAGGGGAATGTGAGCTGTAATGTTGTTACACAAAGGTCTATAATTAAAAGTATTCAAATAAACTCTTACACTCAAGGATTCTTGGAAAAACACATATTAATTTATTTCACAGTCATTTATGAAACATTCACTAGAAGGAGGCAATCTATGTCACGCAAAAATATACTTCAATACTAAGCACTATCAGTTTCTGAGGCATTTAAACTACTTTGAAGGAGGAGCAAAATGGCATTAAGAGTATTTGAAGCAGGAGCAAAAAGAGGTTAATAAAAAGAAGATTACCGTTACTTTTAAACAGTGCAAATAGTTTGCGTTCACCAGAGGAGTTAATTCAATGCAATAAGTTAGGTCAAAGTCAATAGGCTAAAGTCTTGTATATGATAAGGCATTTCTGGTAGATAAACGGAAAAAGTCTTTGCTAAAGTTCTCAAAAGTAGTTTGTGAAAGAAAGTTTCATATGTTGGGTCACAAGCTGACTAGGCCTGCAAGTTGCCAAAGTTTCAAGCACTTTCGCAGTGAGAAGTAAATTCTCTCGGTTGGGTTTTCACAGTACCTTACAATGAAGAAAAAGATGCAGCAGCAGACGTCTGTTCCTGGCAGTTCCTGCAGATCTCGCTGTTCCTGAGCCTCAGTCGTGGGGACAAGAGGGAGGATGTCAGGGGACTCCTGAACTGCACTTGGACTGGTCTAAAAGCTGTCAAATGGCAAATCTTCAATTCCGGTAGCTGTAGTCAAGCACACAAACTGTTGTCCAACTCTCTGGTTATTCGTTTTCCTGCAGCACTCTGAGGGAAATACAACCCGCTCTGAGAATGGTATCCATGTGAATTAGTGTCGAGTTGATGGGCCACACCAACTCAAATGGAGAAGTCATCCTTGCAGGGCTTCTCTGTTGAGATGAACTTGGCGATTCAAACCTGCAGCAGGGCTTCACCAGGCAAACCAACAGTCCAGGAGTTGCAGCAGCCGTCCTCTACCAGCTCATCTTCGGTTCTTTCGTTCCAGTGGTCGAATCTTCCTTCCAAGCCAAGATACTTGCCTTATAGCCAGTTTCTGCCCATTCATTCCAGCCTAGCTGCCACTCACCCACCAGGGTGCCTGGCCTTGCCGGACAGACAGCCAGCCAATTACGCCAGTGTGCATTTGGGTCTCCTAGGAGAATAAGCACAGGGAGTTTCGGGCACCTCCCTCACTTCCTGCCCACCACAGACACGTGGGCGCCAGAGGCAGTCTTAAGTCCTAAAGCCTGCCAAAGGCATAGGAACAGAGGGACCAAACCTGGTTTGGTGCACAGAGACAAACTCTTGAAGGACCTTTCCAGAAAGAAATGGTAAAAAAAGCAGACTGGGACCTGTTTAAAGAAAGAGGGCTCAGACGCCATCTTGAAAAACATGGCTCCCGCTATTTAACGCTACCAGTGTTCGCGGTCAGGAAAAATTATGGTAGGTCGTTATAAAAACACTGCCACCAGCCATTCCGAGAGGAAAGGGTAGCATTTGATTGCTACATGAGTTTCTAGACACAGGGGATACTAGGTAACCCCTCCAACACTCTATTGTAAGATAGGGTTTGCTGCATCTAGGAATTAGAAAGACTAGCAAAATCAATTTCACTGTACTTTCTCTGGGAAACAGTAGTTTATCCCTAATAAGCTTCTCTGTGTCACTTCACTGGGGGTGCTGTGTGACACAAATGAAAAGATGATGCCTATGGAATTGTCTAAAAGTCCATAATCAAAGAAACAAACACAGAAAACAATTAGAATTAAAACGTTGAAAGTCCCCAAGTTTAGCAAAAGAGCTGGAGGGCTCTAAGGTAGAGGGAATTAGCACATTTATGAGAATTCTCCCTAACAATAACTACCTCTCAGGGAGGCAAGTTTGCTTTCTCAACACTCCAGAGTGTCAGGGAGGTCAGCAGCTAGTGTGGTATTCCACAGCTCTCAGGCCTCGGCACAGCCTCTAAGTGGCCCATTAATTGTTCATGCTAAGAACTATGTAGCAGCTAGAAAGCTCCTGCTGGAGGAGAAGAAACTACCACTGGAGGAACAAAAACAGTGCGACAAGGTCTCCATGGAGCGGGGCAAGGTCACCATAGAGCTGCACAGACTGGCACTCGAAGAGAAGAAGGAGAATAACAGATCCACCTCTAGTGAATGCAGCAGCTGTGGCTCAAATGAAAGTGTCCGGGACAAGCCAAGGCGCCACATTCCCAAAGGCTTATGAAGTGGGGAAGGACATTTTTGATTGGTTTGAAGCACTCCAGCTTGCTTTTCAGCTACAGAAGGTGGAGGAAGTACTGTAGGATGCAGCCATGATGAGTCGCTTACCGACACAGGGGACTAATGTCATTCTTCAGTTAACTCCTGCAGAAAAGATGTTTATGAGAACATGAAGACAGCCCTTCTCATGACGTTCTTTAATACCCCAGAACAGTATCTCAAGAGCTTCAGAGAGCTCGGAAAGAAAAGTGGACAGACATTTGAAGCAGTCACAAACTTGTCGGGGTGGGTGGGTGTCTGATAACAAAGTTTGCCCATTTAAAGGGATCTACAATTTGATTGCGTGTGAGCATGTCTTGAAGATTTGTGAGGGCGAACTACACCAGCATCTTGTTGACAAGACTATTGAAGACCCGAGGGAGCTTGCCAAGGCTGCTGACAGGTTTGCAGTACTCGAGTTGAGAAAAAGGCTCAGGCGAGCACACCCAAACCAGAAGAGAAATCCTCTGACAAAAGAGTTAACAAGGGTGGGTAGTACAAAGGTCCAATCCACTCCTCTTCTAAGTCAAGTCCCCAAAAGCATGAAGGGAAATCCTGTGCACGGTGTGCAAGCATTGTGTTCTGTGGCTAGTGGTGAGAGGATAATTGTTTTGGAGCTCCAGTTTCCTAGAGTGTTTCCCGAGTTAATAGCAGTCTGCTTTGTACTTTGATCACTGTGACGCATTTCCTATAAACACAGTACTCGTGTGCTGAGCGTGGCACAGTGTGTTCTGTGTTCGATAAGCGGTGACGGTGTCGGCTGAAGATCCTGTTGGTGAGATTCTACTCCTTTCTTAGCACATTATGGATCTGTGACGTTAATGGATTTAGGCTTTGTCGAAGTACCTGTACAGCATATACCTGGTTGACCATGATGACGAAATAGTAACCAGCACTAAACTCCTGCTTCTGTCTATCTCCTCATAACGCTGTGCACGCGATTACTGAAGATTTTTTTCTTTGAATTGAATCAACCCCTGAATTTCACCAAAAGCTACTCATGAGGTGACTGTGGACGCATGCCTTGGAGCCACTGATTCAGTTCTATAAATGCTTGATTTATTTCATACGCTGTAACTGTGGATGTTTATCTTTGAGCCGCCTGTGAAGCCCATTAACTTTTGTCACCCCTTGAGCCTCATCTAAGGTTACACACGTGGTGACTGTAGATATATTTCTGTGTGTCGCTGGTGTACCTTTTTGTAGTGCCTGACCTGTCTATTTAATTCATATGTGGTAACTGCGGATCTTCATCTTTGAACTGCCGGGGAAATCTATTATCCCTTGAGCTTTTTTGCTCCCTATCCCTCTTGGTGTCTGTTGATTCATATCCTTAAGCTATCTGTGGGAATACATTTGTAGGCAAGTTCCTTCGTCTATAATCTTGACCAGATCTATCCAAAACGAAGTTGCGCAGCAAACTCAAAGTAAATAAAAAGAAGGGCTCTGGTACTGGGGCTGCTGACACAGGGGAAGTGAGCACCCAAACGACAAATGCTAAGGTAAATAAGATCACTGACATTTTTCCAGGCCTGGAGACAGTGATTGAAATACATGAAGAGCCTGCGCTTCTTGTTGCTCCTTACAACAATGTTGCATCTACTTCTGCTGAGTTTGACAATAACAACTCTCTGCGGAAATTATATTATAGCTTAGAGGGACACAGCACTAACATGGAATGTGCACTACCCATTGAGGCAACAGTGTGCAACAGTAAGGCTCCTAATATTGAGAGATGTGCCCCCATTGACTCATCTGCTTATGCTAATATACCTGCTTCTGAGCGGCTGTCCTGCTCTCCCTGCTTAACAGGATTGGTCGACGGTACCTTGATTGAAAGTGCCGAAAGCCATGAGCAGTTAACTCTGTTAGACAACCACGACTGTGCGGATTGCACCTATAGTGGCAAGTTCTAAGAACTTGATGCCCATAATACTGCCACTAACTTTGCCTTAAACATTCTTTTGAAATTGTCACACAGTATTTCTTGCCAAGTTGATAAGAATGTTGTGCTACTAAAAGCAATGGAGAAAGCTAACAATGTGGGGAGTACAGCAGAACTTCTGATATCTAATACTAATGTGCCACTGACAATGAATCAAGCTGTTTCTGAACCTGTACATTTGGAATCCACAAAAGTGGAGATCCTGGCAGGGAGTGACCATGATGCTAATGATGAGTGCCTATTGACAAATAGGGAGCATAGAAGAAAGTGGAAATTGAATACTAGTCTGATGCCTAAACAACCTTCTAATGCTGTAGATACAGTTAAGAACGATTCCCTGTTAATACCAAATAAGCAATGCCTTTCTAAACGAGCACGAAAGAAAGCGGCCAGAAGAGGAAAAAGAATGGCTCTTAAAACTGGCAATTTAACAAACTGGTTGATTGGATTATTGATACAGAAAGTTACATCTAAAATGCTATCTTAAGTACCCAAGTTACTGATTATGACTCACGCACCAACTCTACTGATTGTACTAACATTACCCTAGAAAGTAGCATAATTTCAATCCAAACCCCACTGCAAAAAGTAACAAGGAGATGGAGTAAGTCTGGGGGAAGGCCTTTCACATCTAAAAAATCCTATGTACCTAAGGAAAGGGGTAACCATGTAGGCGATAAGAATTGCTATCTTCCTAAGAAATCATTTACTATTTCTAATATCACTAACAGAAGGAAAAAACCCATAAATAGAAGAAAGCTACTGGAGATTCTTAACTCTCATTTAGTATTGAGGATCATTAAAAGTAGCTTTTTAAATTTGTGGAACAATATTCAAATTTTGTAACTAAGGCACACAGTTTTTCTGAAGTGGCTGTTGCTCTAATTAGGGACTCAGCCCTCAGTCAAACAAACATTGGTATGATTTGGACTGTAGATGTGATATGAATGAACATGAAAGATTGAATGACAGGAAGAAAGATGAGGCTAAACAACAGGTTTGATTAAAAACTCCCTCTATGAATGATGCTACTGTGAAGTCACAGTGGGAGTGCTTTGCTTGTTTTTACCACTGATATCCACCCACAAATGAGGCAATATAAAAATCATTTCTAGGAATACGTGTGGCCATCATCATCTTTTCAGGCCTACTGGCTCTTATAGTCTCCTGGATAAAGCAAAAATTATTTTCTCCAGGAGACCAGGCTACTAAATTCGGCCCATTTTGTTGCACATACTTCTTTCTTTAATCAAGCTACTCCCTGCTCTTCCTCTAGCCCTTATTTGGCCACCTCTCCTCTCTCCTTCTCTGCCTTTCCCCTGTTCTTCCCAAATGAGGTTTCGAGCTAAGCCTGATCCATGAAAGTCTCGTCATAACAGGTTCACCCCCATCAAGGACCACATTGACACCCAGGCTCCTGCTCTGGTGGATTTCTGCAACCACTCCTTTGCCACTGGAGTCTTCCCCTGCCCCCTCAAGCACTCCCTTGTGCACCCCTTCTTAAGAAACCTGCTGCTGACCCTTCCTGCCTGGCTGACTATCGTCCAATCTCCATCACTCCTTTCCTGGGCAAACTCCTGGTAAAGCTGGCCATCTCTCAGCTTCATCTTCACTCTGAACCTGTTGGTTGTCTCCATGACAATCAGTCTGGCTTCAGAGCTGTCAGAAGCAGGAAAACTGCTCTCTCTTGAACATCCGTGAAGACCTTCTCTCCAACCTCGATTTCAACACCCCCTGTATCCTCATTTAACTTAATCTCTCTTCTGCTTTTGACACAATCAATCATGCCATCCTGCTCAACCATCTCCGTGATAACCTGGGTATCACTGATCATTTCCTGGCTTGCTGACCTCCTTCCACTCCGATCGACCCTCCAGGTCCAACTCTGGTCCTTCCTCTCCTCTATCTTTATCTCTACCTGTGGTGTTCCCCAGCGGTCTAACCTCTATCCCTGGCTGTTCAACCAATACCTGGCACTTCTTGCCCACCGCATTGCTGCTCTCTGTCCCAACTTTCAGTCCTATGCGGATGACACTCAGCTCATTTTCAGGCTCCCTTCTGCCACCTCTTCTCCGTCTCTCATCTCTTACTGCATGTCTGCCACCCAGGAGAGGTGTGCCACCAATGATCTCTTGCTTAATGCCAGTAAGACTGAGATTCACCTCATCGGCACACCTGCCCCCTCCTTTCCTGTCACTCTCTGGACGGCCTCTCTTGGCCCTCTTCCTGCTCCCGCCTGTGAGGCTAAAAACCTCAAGGTCATCTTCGACACCACGCTTTCCTTCTCTCCACACATCTCTGACGTCTCTAAAAAGTCCAACTACCAGCTGCACCTCCTCAGAGGTATTCTTCCTTTCCTCTCCTTCCCCCAGAAGCTCACTTTCTCCAGAGCACTGGTTCTCTCTAGGCTGGACTACTGCAAAAGCCTCTTTCTAAATCTGCCTGCCTCTACTCTCTTGCGACTCATTCAAAATAGGACTGTGAGCCTTGTCCTTGGCCTCAAGCCCAGGGATCGTATCTCTCTAGGACTGACATCTCTTCACTGGCTCCCAGTGGCAGTGATGATTAGGTTTGAAACCTTCTGCATTGTCCACAAGGCCTTAAGGGGCCTGGGACCTCAATACCTTCAACTCTCCCTTCCTAAACATCTTCCTTCTGGAGCTCTTCGCTCATCCTCCTCCAACTCCCTCAGGGTTAGTCGCTTCTCCAGGCAGCGAGTTGGTGGTAGATCTCTTTCTTCTGCTAAGGCCTCCCTCTGGAACAGCCTCTCTGCCTCTCTGAAGCTTGAGGAGAACCATCTCTGGTTCTGGAAGCACCTCAAGACCTTCCTCTGTGCTTCTGCTTTCTCTCCTCCTCACCCCTGCTGATCTCCTGGCTGAATCTTAAACTGCACTGGCTACCTGGCAACCTTATTATCTCGGGCCCAGGTTTCCTCGCCACCAGTTACATACCTGCACTACCCCGTGGCAACCCTTACACTCGGACTGTTACTGTATCCCTACAGCCCCTACCCTTGCACTTGCGACCAGCTGCACGCACTTGTATTTATTGTCCTTATTTATTGCCTTATTTAACTTTTCTTTCATCCTATGTACCTCACTGCCCCCTCGCGATCCCCCTGCACTTCTCCCCTTCCTCCCTCCCCTGCATTTGCACAATCTCAATGTCACCTGGCCTAGTAGGATCATTGTTTCTGTCTTCCCTCTGTTTCCTCTCCCTTGCCTCGCCGCACCTTGAAACACTTGTGTATAGGCACGTTATAAAGGCCATGTCATATCATATCATATCAAAGATGAAAAGGGTTGGCCATATGTAACTAACCACAATGTATTAATGGTCGAAATTCAGCTAAAGGATGATATAAACATTCTATTCGTCAATGTGTACATCCCTCCTGGTGATGACTGCACTACATTGTCCAATGGTCTATATTCATCTACCTTGGATTATGTATGTCTGAGTGATAAGACACATCCCCTATTAATTGACTTTCCAATTTGCAGTAATTACTTTAGGGACTATGTCATGTTGGTTTGCACCTTTGTGCTATAAAAAAGGAGACTCAGTGCTTTGATAGGATTTGTGCAGTAACTGTAACACCAAATGGTAATAGATTAGGCCGGCCTGATAAAAACTTGGCCAAAGCTAGCGCTTGGTGCAGAGGCTTGCATGCTGAATTCATGACTATGGTAACTGCAGAAGAGATAGTCTGCTGGTTATCCTCATGTATGCATGGCTTGATGCCTATGGGAACTGTCACGATTTACAACACGACACACTCCAGCCGGGGACTCCTTCCTCAACAATGAATGTGGTGTACAATAAAACGTTTTTTATTTTTAATATTCTACAGATTCTTTTTGAGTAGGGCTCCAACCCGTCTCGCACCCAACCTCCACAAACACCCTCTGTCACAATGGACTAGGAACCGGGCCGGTGTGTATCAATACGATATTTATTAATGCATTATTTAATGAAAAGGGAAATCAAACAATTTCACACCCACCAATGTTGTGGCAAAGCATTGATCTGTACAGAACAATTAGGTTCAGATATCCTATTACAATTCACACAGTTCTTTAATGGCAAAACAGAAAAAAAAGAACAATGTTTACCAAGTGATAGTACCAAAGGTTTAGCACTCCCCCTGCAACATCCACACCAAACATCAGCGAAAATTGATTCTTTTGAATGGAAGGCAGTGGCAAGGAGTAGGACTAGAGAGAGGAAATCGGATTTGGGGTAAAGCCTATCATCACAAGATGAGAAACTAGCAAAGAAAGTGAAATCCCATTTTTGGTGCACAATGGCAGAATGGGATTTTGATTGTTATTCACAATTGTTAGTGGACAGATTGAAAGGAAATTCAAATTGCTTACACTTTAGAATATAGGGAAAGTTTAGAGAATACTAATCAGCACACCAGGGCAACAATGGAAATTAAGTGGGAAATACGGTTTTGGGAGAAAGCAAATGAAAAAGGGAAAAATACAGTGGTAACTGGAAATTCGTTTACACCAATGACAAGGACAGAGGCACATAACAGGAAGACTTCTAGGCAAACGGGATTGCTCACAATGTGAACAACGGTTTGGGTTTAATAAGACAGATGTGTGGATTTCGGCGGGATTTCTCTACTTCACACAATCTCATGGTGATGGACATATTTTGCACACGGGCACTCACCAAGGGGCAGCCTCCTCTGTATGCCTTATACATTGACTTCAAGGCTGCTATTGATTCTATCCCCAGAGATAGACTGTGGTTGAAACTTGAATCAATGGGTTGCCCGGGAGGTCTCTTGTACTATCTGAGACTCCTTCACCAAAACACTACGGCCCAACTTAGGCTAAATCAAGAAGGCAACATGACCAACAAAGTGACTCAAAATAGGGGGGTAAAACAGGGATGTGTCACTGCACCCCTGATTTACAACCTCTATGTATATGACATTCTGGCAGTACTAGCTGAAATTGACAATTGCCCACCGAAAATTGGTGAGGCGCCTTGTACTGTACTAGCATATGCCAATGACTTGGCAGTATTTGATAACACCATTAGTGGGCTTCGGCGCTCCCCTACCACTTTATGGGAATATGCTAGTTCTAATGGTCTGACTATCAACCTAGACAAGACCAAAGTGCTCAGATTCACTGGGAAAAGAGCATCCCGAGTTAACCTGATGGTGGGTAAAACTAATATACCTTACGCACCCTCCTATCGTTACCTCGGAATTGAAAACAAACCTAATGGCGATTAGCGCTATTGCAGACAAGGACGTAACATCAGGGCAGTGCAAGTCACTGCACTGATTGCTGCATTCTCAAACAAGCAGGGTGGCTTCACACTCTGGGGGACACAGCATCTCTATATACAAGTGTTTACACGCATGATCATCTACGGTCTTGAGGCCCTCCTCTCTTTTGATTTAGCTTGGCTCCAAGTGATGGAAGGTAAATTTTGGAGTTGGATGTTAGGATTGTCCCCAGGAATGCCCATGGCCTTGATAAGACTAGAATTGGGTCTCCCATCGCTAAAAGCAACTGCACTTAAAAGGAGAGCCGGATTCTATCTCAAGATGACTAGTTGTTGCTCAAATCCCTTACTGTCTGTAATACATCAGGAAGTGGCTAAAAAACATACCACTTCACCCCTATTTAAATCAATGTAATCATTCTTTGCTGACATAGTTTGGACACACAGAGGGGAAGCTTATACTAAGAAAGTTCAAAATGCACTTGGGAAAAGGGTGGACCTCTGGGATTGGCTTGAGAACTACCTACTCTGAGGAATTTGGGAGCCAGGGAAAATATTCCTGTCCTTGAGCGAATTTGTCGCCTTTGTAAGTCATCTGAATGCTTGGAGACAGCCACACATCTTCTAACGGAATGCCAAACATTAACTAGTACAATAGCACTATACCTTGGTGAATGTGTTCACAACCATTGGTGAAATACCATTTTGGCTATATTGCACAAATACCTGCAATATGCATTTGTTTATAGCCCTCTATAATATATGGCTAAAAATTGAATCAAAGTTGGGCCCATTGATTTGAATAATTTGAGAACCGCAATGTGAAGAGAATTTAGGCCATTTTGGGACTTGTTGTTGGCATACTGCAAATGTTATTCTATACATGATCTTGATGTGAGTAGCCCGGTAAATATGTATATTATCGTTCAATGTGTATAAGTCTGCACAGCACTTTGGGTAAAGATAATAACAATATTGCTCATTCTCAATATGACATCTGATATATTATTATTTGCTTATTTAAATTTTATTTTTGTTGAATATGATCCGTTTATTGCTTTTACTGATATTAACGAATACTTGTTTATTATGTGTAAAGTTTGAATTTTCTTTCATTCTATATCACATTAAAGTATAAATAAAATAAATAAATAAAATAAGACAGATGCAAATGGGACTTGGTTTGGTAATACACAGGATACATGGACAAATTCGATTTTCAGTTACAAATAGACTAATTCTTTTGAGGCAATACCTTAATGACTATAATAATTAAATACAACACCAGGGACAAGATGGTTGATATTGATCTTCAACAATCTTGAACTCTGAATTTCAATGGGGAAATGAATTGATTTGCTTATGAAAAATACTAAGGATTTACACAGACAACTGATAGGTTTTTTAAAGGAGATCTGCTAACATACACAGGCTAATAATAGATTCTTCTGTGGGAAGGTGACTAAATTACACTGGCAATTTCTGGGGGTTTCAATGGGGTTTTCAATGGGAAAACACTGGATGTAATGCTACAAAAAGGAACGACTTATACAATTTAGGATTGGGGTTGTATGCTACGTCCAAAGCAAGCCTTGGTTTGGGATTCAGGAAAGTCAGCTAGATCTCAGGACACTCTGGACAGCTCGGGCAAGGGGTCTGGTCACTGCATTCAAAGATGGTAAGGTTCATCCACCTTCTCTCCGTCCTCCTTCTCCTATCTCCCCAGATTTTGGTGTGTCTGTTTGTCGCCCTGACCTAGTACAGTCTCCCTTATATAGCACAAATGACATCACTAACTTTAAAATCTAGGGGGAATACCCTGTATTTATCCCTGTCACCTGGATAGGACAGTTTACCATTCCTCTCTCTACCCCCTGGCATGACTAGTTCAAGGGAAGAGAGAACCATCTGTGTGTTTGCTTTTATTACAATTATTTTTTCTCATTACCACTTTTTGGCAAAAACAAGTTATGTCCCTGTGATGCTGGAAATGCATTGGAGGGAAAGGGCCTCCATGTCCTTGTCCTGTAGTCCTTTTATGATGTGTGTTCTGTGTTATATTCTGCACAGGAGTCCATGTGGGACTCCTGGCAGTGCAGCTCTTCCTCTTCTTTGTTTGGTGAACAGACCCTTTGTTTGGTGAACAGACCCTTTGGATATCCTTATGGCACCCATGGGTGGGGGTACAACCCTGTACTTCTAGTGTCTGTTTTGGGCACATATGTGTGGCCCACAGAGCAGGGTATGGGCTGGTGGCAGCTCCATGCTGAATTTGACAGGTGTTCTGAGTATCCTCCATTTTGGGATACCCAGGCACTGCCACTGGAATCAGTTGATTCCTGATAGGAGACAAGATGGCCCCTGTGGCCTCTTGCTTTCAATTGCCTGTTATCTTGTTTTCACAAAGTCCTGAGAAGCCCTGACTCTTTCCCTTCCCCTGACTGGCTGCTGGGTGGAACATCCATATATGTTATTGTGAGGAGGTCCAGGCCAGACTGGCTGGAGCCTTCCCAGTGACTGTATGTTGTGTGTACACCCTTGGGGTGGGACCTGGGTGAATGGAGTGTGTGGCCAATATACACTGTGTGTTATGGGTGTCTGGTTTCTAGTATGTGACCCAATGAATGAGACAGCCCTGCCTGAAACTGGTATGAATGCAGTGTGGAGTGCTGAATGGCTGGGTACTTGTCCCATACCACATTCCTTGTTGT
Source organism: Ambystoma mexicanum (assembly GCF_040938575.1). NCBI lineage: Eukaryota > Metazoa > Chordata > Amphibia > Caudata > Ambystomatidae > Ambystoma > Ambystoma mexicanum. The sequence continues at coordinate 976,020,810 of NC_090925.1, forward strand.
GAGTGTCTGGATGGAGAAGAATGGCCTGAATGCACTGTGAGTCTGATTGGCTGCCGGCATGCCTGAATGCCCTTCTGAATGATTTGTTGACTGAGTGTGACCCAGCAGAATGAATGAGAGGCCAACGAGTATATCTGGGGACCTCTCACTGATGTAAATTGTTCAGAAGCTGAAGTTGACGCAATCTGAAAAATGCTGTGCTGTTGAGAACTGATCCAAGAGAGGACCTGGCTAGGATGCCTCTTCCCAAGCTACAAAGGACCATCATGCACCAGCTCCTCTTCACCAAGGCTCCCTGGAAGTCAGCCTTCGAAAGACTGTCAACTGTCGACCAGAGACCACAGAGGAAACCAAAGAGAAGTGCCCGGACATTCCGTCTACCGTCGTTGACCAGGGTTCGGTGAATTGCCATAAGCCCTGGAGGCCAGTTGAAGCCGTGTTGCCCAGCAGCATGGACAGCTTGATGCTGTTCCGCCGATGACCAGAGCCACAACGCTCCATTGCCTAAGAACACTATGAAACTAGGACTCATGTGCTCATCATTGTCGACCGCTTTGTCCCGGCAGAGAAAGTCAAGGCCACCGACGAACTGTGGAGAATCCACCGGTATCTTTCCCACCACTTGAAGACCACAAAGACGCAGACAACCCAATGCCCTTGCTGGGCCAAAGTTCTTCATTGACTCTTTGTGGCAACAATCTATAGTTGTTGAGGTGCACTGCACGACTCATCTTCACAGGATGTCGACGACTGATCGTCGACGAGCACCACCACGTTCGAAGCTGCTGCCTCAATGCCTTTGTTCACCTTTTTTTGAAGGGATCTCAACAATCGTTGTCTACTGTCTTAAAGGGAGTCACTCAAGAAGAATTTGTTGACAACCCGACATCAAACTCTGCTAAACAGGTACATTGGGGTCGTAGAACATTTATAGAAGGAAATAAGACTCTCATAAGGAATATGTGGACTGGGATTGTGTTATATATTTATTGTACAGGTTGCTGAGGTGGGAGGAACCTCATGCAGAACTGTGCCTAGTGGCAGGGGCCCAATCCTTTAACAACTTGTTTTCCTCCTATGTCTATTGTTGGTACCCTGTATTAATTGATTTGTATGACATTTGAACTTTCTGCAGTTGATGCATTTTAATGGAATCTAAGAAGTAATTGTGGTACCACATTGAGACTGTATATATTTATCATTTTAATTTTACCTGAGCATAAAGTGTGTTATTGTGATTGTGTACATAACCTGAGCCTTATATGTATAAAGAACAGTTTGTTCACTGACATAGTGTGTGGACATTCCTTTGTGGGTGCTTGGGGACTACACTGTAGTTAAGAACCAGCCTGCATCACCTCCTGAGAGCTTAAGCCTTGGTTGCTCATTCACAGCTACCGAATAGGGAACCTTGGCTGGGGTACTCTGTGCTTCTACTGTGCCATATAGGGAGCAGGAGTACATATAACCGCCTCCAGTCTGTACAGTCCCATAACTTCACAATTCTGCTAGCCCATGCAATATGAACTAGATATTTGGTTTTAGTTGGTCATAGGGAATTAGGTAGCTGCTCCCCAACTCTGCACGAAGTAGCATGACCCTTTGGCACACAATTGGCATTTTCATAAAATGTACAATATTTATGACTCTGCAAATGATCAAGCTTGTTCCTAATTTCATTTTCCATCTTTTCATCAACAGTCATGTTTGTCGCCTGTTCAGATCAGCCAGAAACTAGTCTTAACTGGCCATTTCAGTTCCAAAGTCCTACGTAAATGCAATTAATACCTTTAAAACTGCATGGAAATTACATGAAAAAATAGCATAAAATGAAATTAATTCTCATTCTGGGTGCTGCAAAAAATGCCTAAAATGAAATTGGTCTTTTAATGTCAATTGGCAGTGTTGGTCCCCTCTCTGGGAGGGATGCTTCATCCCCCACAGCCATCTGTCTTCCTCTGGGCTCAGCCGGTGACCAGAGATTTTTATCAGTCCATTTGAACTTTACAGTTTGCACTTTGGGGTGGGTTCAGGAAACACCTCCTGGTCAAGCTTAAGCCACACTTTGCCTCCTTTAAAATCTGTGGGCTCCTGCCATCATGTCTGGCAGAGCAGGGAATTATGACGCCCTCAGAAGCATCCGATTTTATTGTGGGATGGTTATAGGATATTTATTTTTTGCTTTTAAGCTTTTAATGTTTAAAACCCTGTCTTGCATGTCACATGATTCTTTGATTTCTCCTTCTTGGGTGAATTACATTTGCTGTTGGTCCATTGACATTGATGGGTAGGCCAACTTTCACATGGTTCTTTAATTTGACTGAACACAAAGGCAAAGCCAAGCTGTGTTTCATTTGTAGTGTTTAAAGGGCTGCTGTTTAAGTGAAAGGCAAAGCAAAAGCCATTTCTGATTGTAGTATTGACATTCATGTCCCCCATGTAAATTAAAGGTAAATCAAGGCTGTTTTTGGATGCAGTGTATATGTTCTTGTCATTCTGGTGAAATAAAAGCAAAGCAGGGTCGTTTTGCTTATAGTGTTCCAATGCTTGCCACTCATGTGACAGGGAAAGCAAAGCAGGGCTATTTTTGCTTGCAGTGTTCAAATGCTTGAAACTCATGTGAAATAAAAGCAAAGCAGGTCATTTTTTGGTGGTAGTGTTTAAATGCGAATTTTCAGGTGAAAGGGATTTCTGTTTGGGGCCTTTAAATGCACCCTACAGAACAAAACGCTTACCTTTGAAGCAGGTCTCGCAAATTCAGGACCCTTTTTCGACAAGGTGTTATGTTATAAAAAGAGAAAAATGCGCAATGAATTAAGATCGATTGATCGCAGTGACACACCCTTTGATGTACTCATCTCTGAGAAACGAAAATGAAACAATGCATACAGAAATTGGATCCGTAGATATTGGGCCTCATGACAAGTTTGCCGGTCCGAGAACTATGGTACCGGTAAACTTGCTGGAACTGTAGTTACCGGACTGACAATCTACGTGTTCTGCTCGCGGGTACCTTTGCATCTGCCAGGTCGGACCTGGTGAGCGGACCGGCACCAGCGAGCAGAGCATGTCGGATGCACCGGCACCATTGTGAATGGTTCCGGTGCATCCGACCTCCCAATTCCATTGAGCCCTATGGGGCTCAAATGGGAATGGGGAGTAAAAGTTTCTGGCCCTTGGCAATGGGGAAATACAGGGCCCGCCAGGGTTGTATTAGCCCTGTATTACCCCATTGCCAGGGCCTGGAAAAATTTGCAAGTTTAGCAACAGCCTGCCGGTTTTACTGCCAAGGCTACCGCCAATCGTGTAATGAGGCCCATTGTGTCTCAGAAGATAATGTAAACTGGCAAAATATGGTATGAGTATTGCTGGACGGAGATACCAAAACATTCTGGATCAACTCATGGTGCAATACTAATTTACATGTATTGTGAAGCACTGGCTTGCGGGGTTGCTCTGACTACAGTATTTACCGCTGTAAATTAAACACACATACATAAAGTCACAGGGCCTCATTACACGGAAGGCGGTGAGCCATGGCGCTATTAGCGCCATGGCTCATGCCGGTAAAATACCGGCACCGCCTTGGCGGAAAGGGGATTTACCGCCCCATTCCAAGGTTGGTGGGGCGGTAAATCCCCCTTCCACCATTGCCCTTCCTCATTCCCATTTCTGCCCCATAGGGCTCTATGGGAATGGGGAAGGCGCTAATTACGGCACCGCAATTTTGCGGTGCCGTAATTAGCTCCGAGGTCCCTTAGCGGGTTGGCACCAACCCGCTAAGGGACCTCGTAGTAAGGCGGTAATGGTTAACGGTCACCGTTACCATTAACGGTGGCCGTTAACCATTACCGCCTTCCGTGTAATGAGGCCCACAGTGTTTTGTTGTAAATGTGGCTAACACACTGCTTTGCTTAAACCCTACCTTTCCTCTTTAAAGACTGTGGGCTAGAAGGAGAAAGAAGAGGTTTGTAGCGAAGCAGCCGAAAAACTAGTTCCTTTGAGCACGCCTCTTCCTCTCTTAGTTTTCTCGACCTCTCCGCCCATCCTGATCACGAATGCACGGCCCGCTCCCTCCTCGGGCACAGCCCCGAAGCCCTTCCACTCCAGGGCTGCGCCTGCAGTCACAGCAGGGCGGGGCAGTCTGGCCATCTGCCCTGCTACGGCGCATATTGTACGAGGACATGAGTCCATCCTCACTCCCATTTCCTCTTCCGCGGGCCCAGTCCTCACCTACTGCATTATTTGATCCAATAATGAACACTAGGGTGTAATCAGCCACCCATGCGTCATTTCTCACATCAGACAATTCCATTCTGATTATATGAATAGCACACCTATATGGAGTGTGTAGCACAATACTGACACACTCACACACCCTAGGTCAGTGGTATTCAAACGTGTTGATGCTGAGCCCCTCCCACCCCCTTGATTAAAAATATTGTTGCAATATATGAAAACTCATTATTATTATATCAGGAGCATGTGTGAATGTTGGTGAATCGCATACCTTATGTATTGAATCACTTAAATGGACTCAGAATTTTGGATTGTAAGCAAGACAACTTGCCCAGGATCACACGCTTTGGTAAAATGGTGAAGCTGGGATTTTTTTCAAGTGTTCACAGAGGACTGTTTAAAAAGATGACTTGATACATTACATAATAATCTCACCTGGTGGACGTATGTATTGCTTTAGAAACATATAAAGAATTAGAATATGACTGTAGCTTTTTGAATAACCAAAATGGAAGCCAACATGCACCAGAATGACGCGAATTGTTAACCAAAATAAACTTCAGACATTGTGTAAATAAGGTCACCTGCTTGTAGTTACTCTCTGGTATGCCATTTGTTATTATGCTTGATGCAATGAAAATTCGAAGTTCAACACACATTATGAAAATAAACTACAGTTTAACAGGGTGGGGTTATTTTGTGACTCAGAATATTTGTCTTGCAAGAAGGCACAGACTGTGAAGCCAACTATAGTTGTGTGGAGGCCCTCAGATCCACATCTCCAATGCAGTTCGTATCACCCAACATTCACATCCATTGTCTAATCCCATGGGTCCATTCCATACTCACTGTTCTTTGCTGCGCAGCAGCGCTAATTAAGACCGTCCTATGCTGACTGTGCGGCTGATAACAAAGAGGTGGACACAAAATATCCTCCTAATCACATTGGCTGGCGTGGAGGCGAGAGAGGTTCCTGTGGGACCTGGGCCCTGTACCACGACACCAAATGCCAGCCATGTGTGCATTGGAAAGGTCGTATATGCAGGGGATTCAACTGATGGCGTGGTGGGGCAGTATTCACAATAGTGACACCCCGAATGGCAGGTTGCAGTGTTTGGGTGCTGTGGTAGAGTAGGCATCACTCCAGAGCACTAGGAACATACACACTGTCGTGCACTACTAGGTCATACATGTATTAAACCGCTACACCGGGGCTTTCATGGGTGTTCAGGGCTTTGAGGGCCAACACACTGAGAGCCTTGCGCAGTTCTCTGCTGTCTGCTTGTTTTGCAATTGGGACATTCTTAGAGAGAATATGTCTCTCCTGCAGAACAGGTGGGAGAGGGCAGACACGGCATAGCTTAACTGCAGGTTCCCTGCAGCCCCAGAAAAAGGGCAGCTTGAGAAAGAAAACTGAACGAGTGAGCACATATCTTCACTCAGTGGCACTGGGCACGCAACAAGAGAAAGGTTAAAACGCAGCGCATGAAAAGGGTCCTTTCAAATGGCATAGATGAAGTATCTGAAAGCGCTCAAAAATAGTGGGAAGGTGGGAAGCTATCGCTATGTAAAATACCTAAACAAATAAGCATTATTAGCTGTGTCGAATTGCTAAACAGAAAAAAAAGTCGGTGCTGAAACCCCGTGCACAAGATCACACAGCACGTCTGCTTGGGACACAGTATTCAAGTGGAGCTTGTTTGGCATTTTTCGGCTTTCATGCAAGTCCATGTCAAACATGAATAGCTCATCAAGTCTCGGTAAATTTCCTCTATGCGGGGACCAATTCCGTTGGTGACGGTGCGCCGAAATACCTTTAACATTTAACATGTAACATTTAACATTATGGTAATCGCAGTGGATGGGTGCTTGGCCCTCGGGTTGCAGCAGTTGGGAGGCGAGTTGCTTTCCAGAGAAATGCCTTGGTGCACAATCCATTGTAACCCCGTGCCGAGACTGCTCACCTCAAGCGAACCTGTCATGCTAAACACAAATGAAATGTTTTAAGAATTGTGAGCCTTTCAAAAATATGTTGTTGTATGAACCTCTCTTCGACTTGGAATCTTTAGACAACATACAATATACACAAAGTACAGTAGAATAGAAAAATAACATCATAAGAATTTCCAACAAGAATAAAATAAACATTTTAAGGTAAAACATACACAATGTATGCCCAATGATACCTTCTAGGACGTGCCTTGGTTATACGTTAAATCAGATAAAAACTCGCCCGAATTGCGCTGAGATGATCACGCATTGCAAAATATATACCAGTTTCCAATGTCGGAGCAACAGTAAAAATTGCCCACATAAACAAGTAACTATTTTAGGTTTGGCCAGGTGAAGCCTCCTTCGCCAGGCCCTATGCATGTATTTTGAGACAAAATAAACACTGCCCCAATTACAGGATGATTTACAGAAGGCCATGGCCTCATCCAATGTACGAATCCTATACAGGCTAAGCAATGTTTGAGATACATAATCTTCAAGCGTCTTAAGCCATCACAGTGGACCATGAAGTGCATCACAGACTCATCCATAGCCCCACAGAGAGGACATTCGCTGTTGTGCGCGTCAACCCCGTTCTGTGTACATTTATTGGACGTTTAGGCAAACACATAAACCACTCGGATCCACATGGCCTTTTAGCAACAGAGAGTGAGGTGTTGTGAAACAGGCAATTGTGGTCCTGCCAACACCCTGTGGCACTCTGTAACTTAATGAAGGAACCGGTGTCGACTTTGGGTCCGGTTTTCCCAGACCGGGCAAACATGTTCTCCCTAGATCTTGGGTTCTGAAAAAATCTCTTTGTAGCTTTCAGTCAATTAAGTGTGTTGGGAAACCGAGGTTCAAACCATGGTAGTTAGGACCAGAGGCGGGACACTTACCCACAAGAACACTGCAACACAGGGTCAAAACGCCTGTAAAATCACCTGTGAAGATTCTACTCTGTGTGCACCTTTGACACTTTGCCAGTGACATTATGGGAAACACTCTCCTCTTAGGTGATTTTCCTAGTGTCCCTGATTCATCCTCTGAAAGGCACATTTTAGGGGGCGCGATAATGTACCCCCGAGCTCCCCCACTGCATCGCTGGTGGGGTCCCACATTAAATAATTTCCATGTCCAGCTCTGGCAGAATCCACTGGTGCCAAAGTCTAGTCTCTGTTTACCAGATGTACTTTAATGTGGAACAAGTACATTTAATAATAATAATAATAATAATTTAAGTGAGTAATACAGCACTACGAAAACCAGAGCAATGCAGCTGTGCACTATACAAATCTCCTTTGATACTGACATTGCCCCTAGTCGGTAGGCTAGCTTATGAGTTGGGTTCTATAGCTCAGGAGTTGAGTGCTCACCCATGGAGTGTGCATCAGGCATTTCTTAAGTTCAAATGCTGTCATGGACTACTTGGCCCCTCATCCTTTCGAGGTTGATGCATTGTTCTGCATTACCAATAACAGCTATCATTGCAATGCTTACAAACAGGAGGAATCTGGCATTAAGTGCTTATGTAAAATCCTTATATTATGTTCACTGTTCAGGCATAGTGGGATCTTGATTTAATATGGAACCGAGTGCACACTCTTTGACAGAAACCCCACTTTGTTCTACGGCCCATGTGAGTAGTCCACTCAGTACTCACCTTTTCTTTGTATATAGATGATATGAACCGAGGAAGCGGGCAGATCCTCCCCGAAATGACCCGCTGCCCAAGTTAAGGCCCTGAGCGAAGCGAGGGTCCCTTAACGCAGGGAGTGATGCCCTTACTGGCATGGGTGGTACGCAGCCGAGGTGTTTTTATCCATTAGCATCCATGTAGTTTCCTGAACGGGTTCTCAGGGTGTTTAATATAATAAAAGGAAAAACCTATGGCGCAGCGCCGTAGTTTCTTAAGTCTGTTTTATATGAAGTCAACAACAAGGAGAGGGCCTTCAGAAACAATGGCGCAGTGCCCGGCGCACCACAAGGTACATTTTATTTTCCATTAAACACCCTTAGCACCCCCACATAGGAAACTAGACGGGTACTAACCAGCTGGTGAGATAGCTCAGCGGGATGAGCGCTCGCTGCTGCGATCTGAGCGTGATCTGCAGGTCGCAGGCCGAATCCCGGCAAGGCCAACTCAGCCTTTCATTCTTCCGAAGTCGATAAATGAGTACCAATATCGGTTGGGTGATATTGTATGTAAATATGTGCTCTATGAAGCGCTTTGGATTAAGGCGCTATATAAATAAAACATGATTATCATTATTATCATTACTAATGGGTGAGCGGGAGTGGGGAAGGGAGGAGAAGCAATGGAGGGCTGGCTAGCAGCACTCAGGTTTCTCGGAACGTAAGTTATACCAAACAATACAGGTCGCGTTCTGACCTTCTTAATTGGCCAGCACCCCCTTGCAGGGTGCTAATGGTCGATGTAGTTTCAATGACACAAACAATATTGCAAGTGCCCGAATGCGAATGAAAAGGCCTAGCCACATACATCGGCTCATATCATTCATGAGACAGCCTGAGATCTCTGTCTTGGACATGTTCACATATGTGAGTTCAGTTTACATAAAATTGCCAAATAATAGGCAACCCATACTTCAGTGTAGTGGTGAACGTCGTGCGGACACGTCAGCTAGAACTGGTATAGTCATCCTGGCATAACGTTCATGTTGTTGTGGCCTTAAGGCGTCCTTACAGCGCTCTAGCCATCATTTGCCTGCATGCTTTTGAGATGGGAAGAGCACCCTCAGGCCTAGTTCCTGGCGTTAACCTGAGCTGTCCTGGTCACCTCTGCTAAATGACTCAGCGGCAAGCATGATTCCCCGCCTGATGGCTTCCAGATGTGGCTCGCAGGACATATACGACGGCACTCGGAGGGGGCCACTGGAGACAGCCAGTCTCCAACAACCTCTCTGCGGTTTCACAGAGCACAGATGCTCCTGGCACGGCGTCTTTCATCACTTCTCACGGTACATTTTCCACTCCCTTCATGTTTTTGAGTCCAGCACAAAAGCGTTTAATAACGACGCAGAAAATGCTTCACGAAGCAAACGCGTTATGAAGCTGCATGCACTCGTTCCCTGTCCCCGAACAAAAGCAAGCACACTGGGGAATTAAGGTCATGGCTGGGGAGCTGGGATTCCGGATGGGAAGTTGGGATTCGAGTCAGGGAGTTCATATACAGACAGGTTGCGAAGTTAAGATACAGTATGCAGAGTTGAGATTCAGGATGTGGAGTGCAAGAACAGGCAGGCTAAGGATGTTGGATTCAGAATGGTTAGTTGAAATTCAAGCTAAGGAGTTAATTTTTTGACAGGCCAACGAGTTTACATTCAGGATAGAGGGTTCATCTATCGGCAGGCTGCGGAATTGCGATGCATTTTGGAGAGTTGAGATTCCGACTAAGGTGTGCAAGTACAGACAGGCGAAGGAGTTGAGCTTCAGGATAAGGACTGAACATTCAGGCTAGGGAGTTCAGCCTAATGAGTTGAGATTCAGGAGTTCTGACTCAGGCTAGGAAATACTAGCAGAGACAGGCTAAGGATTGTGGAATCAGAATTTGGAGTTGAAACTGTAGACAGACTAACGAGTTGACATTCAGAATGGGGAGTTGGCATTCAGTATAGGGAGTTCACATATAGACAGCCTGAAGAGTTGAGACTTGAGATGCAGTATGGGTAGTTGAGATTCAGGCTAGGGTGTTCAAATATGGAAAGGTTAAGGAGTTGAGATATATGCGGGGAGTTGAGATTCGGGCAAGCAAGTTCACTTATAGATAGGCTAGAGTTGACAATCAGGATGGGGAGTTGAGATACGAGCTAGGGAGTTCATGTACAGACATGTTTATAACTCGAAATTCAGGATGGAGAGTTGGGATTCATTTGAGGGAGTCCATGGGTAGGCAGGCAAAGCTTTTTGAGCTTTTTTATCGAGATGAGTTGAGAATCACGCTAAGGAGTTGAGATTCAGGATAGGGAGTTATTGTGTAAACTGAATAATTGGATTTGAGATTGAGGACCTGAAGTGCAGCCCAATGAGGTGAGGTTCTGCACAGGGAGCTCAGGTTAAGCCTGAGGAGGTGAGTTTCCTACTGTGTAGGTGGAATGCCCACTGGTAGTTGAGCTATATACTGAGGAATAGAGGTTCCACAAAGGAGGCTGAATTTCATACTTGCGGGTGGAGGGTCAGACTAGGAGCTGGAGTTGAGTCTGAAGAGTTGAGGTTCAGAGTGCAGAGCTGATGTTTAGCCTGATGAACTACATTTCAAACTGAGGAGGCGGGATCCTGGCTAGAAGTTGAAGTTTAGAAAGAGGAATTGTGATTTAGAACTGGGACTGGAGAATCTGCCCAAGGAACTGAAATTCACTCTGAGGAGTTGAGGTCCCGACTCGGGACAAGATTCTCATAAGCTTTCTCATGAGTTTCCAGAGGTCCACTTACCTTAATAAAGTATACAATGTTGTAAGTATAAGGCCCTCATAACGGCCATGGCGCTCCCGTAATGAAGGGTGCCAGTACGGGACCAGCACCGTTCATTACGGGATGCCTTATTACGAGGTCCCTTAGCGGGACCCGCAAAGAACGTCTGGTCAGACCAGACGTCCTTTGCGAGTCCCGCAAGGGGACCAAGGAGCTAATAACGGGCACGTTATAAATGGGTCCGTTATTAGCTCCATCCCCATTCCCATTGAGCCCTATGGGGGCTCAAATGGCAATGCGGATTGGTTTTGTGAATTGGGAATTACCGGGTCCTCCAAGGTTGGAATGACCTGGTAATTACTCATTCACAGAACCCGGTACTGGAACCCGGTATGGAGGCAGCTCCATACTCGTAATGAGGCCCTAAGTGTCATGCATTTTCTGGAGGCTTGTCAGATGGCATGGCTATCTGGAGGGCCACTCCCTAGGAGTTCTGCATTAAGAATTTTACATCGGTTGGAGATTATGGTGAGCTGTTTTTTCACTTCCTGAGCTCCCGCTCTATTTAAAATCTGTTGCCTGTGTGGGCACCATCGTTGTCTTTACGTGTTGCATTGCGACCTGCTTTGCTGTTTCCTTTTCGCTTCCTTAAGTCCCTCCTCCCTCGTTCCCTGCTCCCGGCCCTGATTGGGTGAGCTGCCCACTGTTACTATCTGGGAGGAACATCCCTAGCCTACGCTTGGCCCCACTTCATTTACATCATTTGGGGATTGTGGTGAGCTGTTTTTTCAATCCCTGAGCTCCCGCTCTATTTAAAATCTGTATGCTTGTGTGGGCACCATCTTTTTCTTTACTTGCCGCATTGCGGCCTGCTTTGCTGTTTCTTTTTGGCTTCCTGAATCCCTCCCCCCTCTTTCCCCGCTCCCATCCATGATTGGGCGAACAGCTCCATTTAGTTGAAGAAATCCAAGGCAGCCCCCTTGTCCATGCAGGCTCCTGCACCTAAGGGCCATGAGGCAAAGTGCAGATCCTCAGAAACAGCACCAGAGTGTGTTTGCCTGTGTTTGCTGTGGGAGCATGCAGTGCAGTTGTCAACTAGCAGAGACTGACAATGTAAGACGGGTCCAGGCAGGGGCAAAAGCCACTACTGCTTCCTATTTAAATGTCCCTTCTCTCGTATTACCTCTATCATTTAATTCTGCAATCTGCTGAACTTGCCAGTTGTATGTTATCCTTTTCTGGCATTGATGAATTGCCATAATTAGCCTGCAAGGCTTTTCCCTCTTTTCTAGGGAAGCCAAATATGGGTGTCATTGCATTTCGCTGCTGTGTTCAACAAAATGTAGGCTTTTTATCCATCTCTTTTAGCAAAATTAAAATCTGGGTTTCCCTGCATTTGCTCATGTGTACAACAAAATTTAGGCTTTTTTTCCCTCTTTTCTAGGATAGTTGAATCTGGGTGTCCATGCATTTGCTGCTGTGTTGAAAAACAATTAGGCTTTTGCATCTATCCCTCTTCCTATGTTCCTCCCTCTTTCCTGACAACTCACTTCTAGGTTTAGTGCGTTCTGTTATATGACGTAACCTAGACTATCTTTCCTTCCTGGGCACTTGACTCTAGATGGTTGAATTATTGTTGGCTGTGGTTGGTATCGTGCTCTACAGTCCCTCACTCTCTTTTTCGCTCTCCCCTTCCTTTTTCTCTGCTGTCCCTCTCAATGTTGCTCGTAATCTCCCCTATCTTCACTAACTGCTATTCTATCACCTATCCTATCTCTCTAACAAAGTCTGGAAGGAAACAATCAAGAATGATGTCTTTGTCTCTAATCCAGGGCTGCCCATGCCTGACACCTTTGTCAATGCTTCTTCCAGGCAGACTTTCAACAACATCCTCTTTGTCGTTCCTTCTCCTGACCCTTGTATTCCATTTATGGTCTCTGTGCTCTCCCCTTTTTCTTCTTCTTCCATTACTGGTGACACCCACTGGAAGGTACTCTTGGCATCCTTCCTGTCCTCTAGGGTCATCATTAATGTCTACCTAAATGGCACTGTCAAGGTCTAGGGCTCTCAGCCCAACCTCCTCCTTCTTGATAGGCACCTTCCGTCTCTCACCAACTTCCTCCACTCTCCTGCCACTCCTCTGGCCCCTCTTCCACCCCCGATGGGCATACCACACTCCTGTAAAACTCCTTGGAAGACCTTGAAAAGTGGCAATCTGCTCCATTTAGCTACCCTCAACTCTCGCTCTGCCGTCAAACACTCCTCTGACATCTGACACCTAAAGACTTCAACTTTGATGGCCTCGCTCTCACTGAGATGTGGTTCACTACCAGCTCTGTCACAAGTTTTGACACTCTCCTCCCAGAGGGGTACAAGATCCTCTCTAAGCCCAGGCCTAACCTGCCCAGGTGCGGACTGGCCCTGATCTTCCCTGATTGAGTCCCTGCTACTATCATGCCCATCTAGGCATACTCCTTTTTCGAATGCCTTGTCTGCAGACTTGCTGTCTATCCTGGCCTCTCGCTGATACAGGCCACTATCTACAGGCCCACTGGCCATGTCTTCCACTTCCTCTTAGAATGGGCTGACCTCACCTCTTCTCTCCTGGCATCCTCCTCCTCCTCTGAGACTTCAACATTCACCTTGACTCCCTTTATTCGGCCTCCATGCTCTTCCGCAAGCTCTGTGACTCCCTTTACCTCTCCATTATTCCCTCCGGTCTCATGCACTCAGCTAGACATACCTTGGATGCTCTCATCTCTTCAGACATCCCCATCTCCAACCCTCTCATTACTCCACTCGTATGGTTTGATCATTCCATCCTATCCTCTCACCTGGACCTCCTGAGTCCCCCATCTGAGACCCCGCCAGCACTGCCAGCCTCCTTTTCCATCATTTGACATATGGAGTGAGTGTCAGTTGCCGCCTTTGCCACCAACTCCAGCCCCCCTCCTACTCCTGCTACTGACTGAGACTCTGACACAGCCCGTACTAACCTTCACATCTCCTTCTCCAACACTCTGTACCTCCTTGACCCTGTCATGAGGATCTGATTGTAACCTGCCCCAAAGTGCAACTCCTGGTATGACTCCGACTGGGCTGCTCAGAAACGCAAGTGCAGAGCAGCTGAGCGGAAGTGGCAGCCTTTGAGCACACTCTCTGACAAACTGGCTTTCCGCCTGCTCCAAAGGCAGCACAGACTCTTCATCTGCTCCAAATAGAGTGCCTACATCCATTCCTGCATCAATGCGACCATTAACAACAAAATCTGAAATCCCGCCAAACCTACTGCAGTCTCCACTTTTCCTCTGCCTACCCAGGGCCTCTGCACTTCTCTGGTCTCTCACCTTATTTCTAAATGTCATGACATCTTGTCCTCACTCCTCTACTCCTCACCCGTCTCCCTCACCCGCTCTCAGTCCTCCCTTGGCTCCCTTCTACCCTCCTCTCCAACTCTCCTCTTTTTCTCCCATAACACCTGATGAGGTTTGTAGACAAGTGCACTCTATGAAAGTCTCATCCAAACAGGTGCTTACTGCTCCTCCAGAACATCAAGGACAACATTTCCTTCCTTGCGCCAGCCTTGCCAATTTCTGCAATCAACCATGTGTCACTGGATCCTTCCCCTCACTCCTCAAGCACTACCTTGTGCACCCTCTCCTCAAAAATCCTTCTCCCAACCCTTCCTGGCAATCTACCATCCCATCTCCATTACCCACTTCCTGGGCAAACTCCTGGAGAAGCTGGCCATCTCCCAGTTTATCCACAAAACTATATCTGTTAAGAGTCTCTATGACCACCAGTCTGGCTTCAGAGCTGCCACAGGCAGAGAAACTGCTCCCCTGATCACCCGTGAAAACTTGCTCTTTAATCTCGATTTCAGCTCTCCTTGTATTCTCATACTTCTTGACCTTTCCTCTGCCTTTGAAACAGTCAATTATGCCACCCTGTTTAATCAGCGCTGTGACACACTTGGCATCACAGACCTGGCTCTGGACTGGTTGACCTCCTTCCTCTCGGAGCAACCTTTTCCAGGTTCAAATGGGACATTTTCTCTATACCATATCACTCTCCACTTGTGGTGTCCCTTAGACCTCTATCTTCTTGCCTTTGATTTTCATTATCTACCTGGCCCTTCTAGCCCATTTGATCTCTAACCTCTCTCCTAACTTTCGGTGTTATATGGATGACATGCAACTCTCCTTTAAGCTTCCCCCTCTGCCTCCTCCTCTTCCTCTTTCATTCCTCACCGCCTGTCTGAAATTCAGGCATGGTGCACTGCTAAATATCTCTGCCTTAATGACAGTAAGACAGAGATCCTTCTCATCTGAACCCCTGCTTATTCTTCCCCTCCCACCGTCTGGTCGCTCTCCATGGGCCCCCTCCCCTTACCCATTGTGAGGCTAAAAACCTTGGTGTCATCTTCTACACCTCTCTCTCCTTCTCTCCTCACATCACAGACCTTACCAATATGGACCACTTCCAGCTGCACCTTCTCAGAGGCATTTCCCCTTTCCTCACCCTCCGCCAGAAACTCAATGGGCCACATTACGATCCTGGCGGTACGGGATAAACGGCGCCGTAAAAGGTGCCGGTGCCGTTTACCCCGTACTGCCTCATTACGAGGTCCGCTCGCGGGACCAAGGAAGCAACGCCTGGTCAAACCAGGCGTGCTTACCGGGTCCCGCGAGGGGAAGAGGGAGAAAACAACGGGCCAACTTGTAATGGCCCGTTGTTTGCTCCCTCTCCCATTCCCATTCAGCCCTATGGGGGCTGAAATGGAAATGGGGAAGGACCGGGTCCGGGTCCTTGGAGGGAGGAATTACCGAGCCTTCCGAACTCGGAATGGCCAGGTAATTCCTCATTGTGAGGACCCGGACCCGGACGCGATTTCAGCGGCAGCCATGCCGCCAATAGCGGCATGGCTTCCGCCGAGGTCGTAATGAGGCCGAATGTCTACAGAGTTCTGGTCCTCTCCAGGCTGGACTACTACAATGGCCTCTTCCTCAATCTGCCTAACTCCTCCCTTCAACCGCTTCAACTAATCCAGAACAGGACCACACGACTTATCCTTGGCCTCCAGACCAGAGACCACTTCTCTCCAGCCCTAAAATCTCTCAACTGGCTCCCGGTTGCTGCAAGGATCAAGTTCAAGACCCTCTGCATCATCTACAAGGTTTTCTGGGGCTTGGTACCCCTCTCCATCCAAATAGCTCTCCCTAAATACCTGCCTGCTAGAGCCCTTCGGTCATCTAGCTCTAAAAAAGTGGATGGTAGATCTCTCTCCTCCGCAGGTGCCTCCCTCTGCAATGGCCTCTCAGACTTGAGCCAGATCTCCTTAAGTGCCAGAAGCATCTCAAGGCCTTCCTCTTCTCTTCTTCCTTCCCTCTCCCCCTCGCCTGCTATTGTCCGTGGCTGCCTCCTGACTGGCTATCTGGCTCCTTAAGAATCTTACAGGTCACCAGACCCCCTTAATCCAGTCTAACCCTGCACTTGGTCTCCCCTGGCCTCCACCCCTCAACTTGCACTTGCCCTTCTGGGCCGTTCACCCCAAACTAGCATGGCTGTGCCTGCACCCTTGTATCTCTTCCAACCCCTTTCTTTGGCTTAGGTTACCACGCTTGCAAAGTATGCACAAACATACTGCTGCAGGGGTATGCTGCACACTACGCTAGGCGTAAGATATACATATGTGTTTTAATACATGATACAGCACACTTTCAGAGAAAACATTTCTAAAAAGCCAGAGCATTTGCAATTGTTTTGTAGGGTGCCACCAATCCAAAAATCCAATACATGCATGTCACGTACAGTGCACAGGAACAGTAATGCTTTAATTAATGTAATGCTTTGCTATTAAAAATGCCATGCCACAATGAAAACATGTCCAACCGGCTGTCCAATGTACACATGTACTAACATATTACAGTAAAACAGGTTAGGCCACATTTCGACATTCGTAGACTGGTTGAACCAAAATGCCAGTCATAGCAATTGCACTTATGGTTATTTTACATAGATGCAAAATACAATGCCACAGTAAGAAACTGCTAGATTGGCAGCATCCAAATGCCACTTATACACTTATCAGGACTACTTTACCAGAAATGCCAAGTTAAAAACATGTCAACCCAAACTAAGAAATGACTAGAATCGCTGCACCAAAATGCCACTCTAGCCACTAATACCACAGATAATGCCTGCTTTGCCTGGACATGGACATGGATGACCAGTACAAATTATTGCACAATCCTTGCCCCATCCTACCCCCAATACCCCCCTTTCCCTCCCACCCTATGCCAAACCCCCAAAATCATCTCCTCAGCCCAGAATTACCTTCTTCCTTATCTCAGTGCTTACGTATGAGGCATGATATCAAAAAGGGAGGTCAACTCACTATTATTTGGAAACAGGTGCTCACATTCGGGATAAACTGGTTTATTCTAGATTCTGCACATGTGATGCTATTAGACAAGTTATTCTTACTGCAACTGGAGAAACTATCACTCACAGGGGTAGCAGGGGATCACCCATGTGCAATTTGCACAGTGTGTGCCTTTACAAAAAGAAAGCTTCATTCACACATCAACAATTTAATCAGACCCTTCGACAGTTCAGAAACTGCAACTCCAAAAATGTGATTAACATACACAGGCATGACTACAAGAAAGATTGGCATTCGCATTGCAGAGCACCAGTGTAAAATCAGAAATCACACAGATAATTCTCCCTTAGTACAACATTTCAAGGAACACAACCATGGTCCGGATGACATGACATGGATTGTGTTTGACCAACAAAAACCTGAGTTATATGGCTTTGCAAATCTGGCAAAACCTCTAAAACTGGAGCAGACCTGGATCCATCCCCTTAAAACCCACATCATTGGCCTAAATGAGGGGATACAATGGGCAGCTTTAATCAACTTAAATTGACATTCATGTCCCTTGATGCCCAGTGTGCCCTCCATGTGTCGTTATGCCACATAATGGTCACTACGAGCCATCTTTAGATTGGTCTCTAATTATATAACATCACCACCATTTTTGCACACTAGCAGTGTACACCCCACAAATTGAGTATTGTGGTTCAGGGTGCAGTCTGCCACTGTCAAACATATGCCTGTACTCGGCATCACTACAAGATGGCCTCCCTGATTACTCCACACTCCACTTAGAGTGACCGGAAAGGTGTATATCACTTGGAGACATGCTCTGATGCGATGATAAGCAGCCAGTTACCCTGGCAATACAATGCAGCAAACAAGTGACATGCACACCTCAACGGGACACGGTTCCCGTTTCTTGAGATCGGTTCACCGATAGTTCCAGCCAGACCAAGTCACGTTATTACTTTGGTGTACGCTACACTCCCGGGTTCCGGACTCTCAAGAGAGGTAAGCTGCAGGAGTTCCCAGCGGCGTGCCTCACACCAGCGGTCCGCCCGAGGACCCTCTGCTGGCAGTCACTTTTGATTGTTTTCTTATAAATTTTACTATGGCACCGAATTCTCCCAGGTGGCATAGTGCTCCGAATCCACCTGCCCCATCACTCCAGAGCTGAGTCCACCCCAGCGGGCACTAACAACATCGTCCCTCCCTGCGGTAGGGGGAGCCCCCAGTCTTGACTGATACTGCATGTATATCAGGTAAGGCCACCACCAGTGGCACCCACACGCAGCAATTGACAGCAGACTCAATACACAACTTAAACAGCCTGCTGTCATGCAAGCTCTTGGGCACCGGCACTCCATTGGGTCACAGGCTCGACCATCTTTCCATGCATGATCCAAATTGACTGCATTCACACCACCACAGTGTATGGACACCTGATACCACCATCATAAGTACCAGACACATGACCACATTAGGCACAATCTGGTCACAGGTATCTTCAGCGCTGGGTGAATGAAGAGGGGACCGATGTTGGCGAGGCACCAGGCACTCAGACTGCACCATTTACTCTTTTGCGGACACATCCTTTAGGTACGGCAACCCACAGTGGACACCAGTGGATGCACTAATGTAATTCTAACCTTCAGCCATGTTTGTTTACATTTGTTTGCACACACACCTGTTTTTATACACAATCATTATTTTTTGGCAGATCCTGTGATGCGTTTTTTTGACCATCCAATCTGCCTCCATGTTTTTGCCCTGAAAAAGGCTTTTGTGACTCCCAGTTGATTTATTACAGCCATGACCGAAACTCGAGTTGGCACAAGTTGTAGACTTTTTCAAAACGAATCTCTAATAACGGCCTTAGGCCCTTGTACAGAAATAATAGTGACTTAGGTGTTAAACTCTCAGACTCGCCACACCTTACTGAATAATGGCACAGAGTGTTTATCATTGACAGCACCTGCTGTATTGCATAAAAAACATATGGTGGAAGATAACAGGCACGTTCAGCCATCAATTGAGTTCTTAAGTTTAGCTTGTTTTTAGTTTTGCAATAGGTTTATAGGTTTATATGTGTCCTTGCGGTAACATAAAATAGCATGAATGTGTATGAGAGTTTGGTGGTATGAATGTGGTACGATTTTGACATTTCTCACTGGATGAATAAATTATATATCAGCTGACTTTTTTCTAGGGGATCAGAAGATCAACATATATCATTCTCTCGTTCATGTTAACATCATGTCCCCACTGCAGTGTATGTGTGCTTGGTAATTTCCATGAGTTCTTGAATTCAAATTTGATTAAAATATGTTTGGTTTATAAATCACACAGAGTTTATAAAATATTTCTTCAGCAATTTCGACTTGAAAAATACAGGGGCTATGCTCTATATTTTTTAGCTTACATGTGAGGCACCTTGCCTCATAGGTAAGTACGGGGAGGAAGAGGAGTGGGAGTGGGAGTGGAGTAATGAAGACGATTGCAGGTAACTAATCCAGGCATTACCTCCATGTCACTCTACCTCATCCCAGTACTTGTGCATGAGATAAAGTGCCTCAAACACAAGTACTGGGATAAGGAGAAATTGGGCTAGGAGTAATGAAGCTGCCTGGGCTTCAGCCCCTCCCCTGAAATGTTGGGCTATGTTTACTCGACCTGGCTCACCTACAGAGCCGCCAGACAGAACAGGACACAGATGTTGAACGGTGCCTGGGTTTCACTGTAAAGAAAGGCCCGGCAATTACTAAAGCAAAGCATTTCACTGTTAATACTTTCATTCAAATGCACACATGTTTAGGGAATTGAAATCCTGATGTGGGTTTAGTACTTTCATGCCAGAAGAGTGATTGGAAGGGTAGAGTGGGGACAGTAGACAGTACATTCTCACAGCAAACCATATGCGGGTGCAGTGCTTTCAGACTTAAAGGAGAGAGTTAACTGATTGTAACATTGACGCTGCATTAACATAGGCTCATTAGAATGTGTAAAGAAGTTAGATGCCCCCACACAAATAAGTTTAGCTCTCCACCACCACCTGTGAAGTTAGCGCCTCTTCCAAACATGTGAAGGATTAGCCACGCCGAAATGTAGGTTTTGTTGCACCCCCGAAAACAAACGCACACCATTCACCATACACTCACACACACTCAGCCACCCCTACATTTAAGTGTCCTCCCTTCACCATGCACTCACACAGGCAGCCACCTATACATTTAAGTGTGAACCATTTCACCATACACTCACACACGCTCACCTAGACACCCATACATTTAAGTGTTCACCCTTTCACCATACACTCACACAGGCCTACCCAGGCAGCCACCCATACATCATGTGCTCACTCATTCATGCACATTATATTCTATACATGTATACATGTACACACACACTTAAGCAAAATACATGTTCTTACCTTTAATTTGTTGGTCCTGGGAACGGGGCCTTCAGCTTCCTGCAGCAACAAGGTACGGTTGTTGCCATCCTCTGCAGAGAACCTGGAGGCCTCTATGTCATGGAGTTGGTGGAGCCTTCAGACTTAAAAAAAAGGGTTTCTTTTTGTAGTCACTCTGCCTTCATAACATAAATGAATAGTTTATTTATGAAGGCTGAGTGACTTCAAAAACAAACTCTTTTTTTGTAATAAAAAACAACATTTTTTAAGTCTCAAAAGGACCCTCCCAGGACATGTGGCAGGGACCCCACCCTGTGGGGTGGGCATGGACCCCCACAACATAGCACCAGTGGGTAGCAGAGTGGTGTCTGGTCCTTAATGCCTTGATGTTACTGTGGGGGTAGGGGGGGGTTGGTACTCATACCTGGGTGTAAGTTTGGTGTTTGGCGACACTAATTGCCTAAATAGTAGGAAGAGCTTCTATTTAAACAATCCCCCTTTGCAGTAAAAACTGTTCTTGTAATCTTTAAACTTTCCCCAACCATTGAAATCTGTCGATCTATTTTTACTAAACATTAACACTAGCAACCATCTAATGGTCGTGCAAGGAGTTGATTCATAAATATGTTACATTTAAAGAAAACCGGCAGCCTCCACATGAGTATAATGTGCATAAACGCAAGTATGCACACACTTGTCTGGACATTCCTCTCGTGTGGCTTACCCCGTTCTTTTTAATTGTTCCCACCAGTAGACACATAATCTAAGCTGAACTTGGACCACCGGTAGGTGATGATGGCCCTCATTACGACCCTGGCGGAAATCGCGGTGCTAAAATGCACCGCGGAGCACGGCGGAAAGCTGCCGATAGCGCCATGGAGGTTGGCGGATTTTCCGCCCCATGCCGACCTTGGCGGGGCGGTAAATCCCCATTCCCCATTTTACCCTTCCCCATTCCCATTTTTGCCCCATAGGGTATAATGGGAGTGGGGAAGGCGTTAATTGCGCCACCGTAAAATACGGTGGCGTAATTAACAACAAGGTCCCGTAGCGCCATGGATTTCTCCGCCCGGAAAAAACAGGCGGAAAACGTTCCGTGGCGCTACGGGAACTCGTAGTAGGGCGGACGGGTCCGCCGCGAATAACGCTGGCGTAAACCCACTCCGCCAGGGTCGTAATGAGGCCCGATGTGTTGTTTCTACTGACTTCACATATAACTTTTCATTACACATTTATGCTGTTGTTTCTTATCCCAAACCAGTGGGACCAGGTTACAAAGCCAGGCACACTTTAAGTCAGCGACACATTTTTGAAGCCTTCCATTAGAATACATCAATCGGTAAGAAATCCCTGGGAAACCCAGCAGCAATAATCTGCAGCACTGATATTTCCAAAAGCTTCCCCAACCTCACACAAAGGTATGATTTTTTGTCTTTACTTTGGGCCACTCTCTCATCCTTTTCCCTTCATTCTTTTGATCTGGGCTCTCCTGCTCCTCTCAGGGATGTCAATTCACCCAGGGTTACCGGAAAGGACATCACAAACCTGATGACATGACAGGAAGTGACAGAACATGGCCTTTGACTCAGACATCACAGGAAGTGATGCCACCTTTCCCTTGGTATGGTGACATTGCAAATGTGTGAAAAAACCCTGAAATAACTGTTCCTTTAATAAAATTACAAACCTGCTAACCAAAAGCAGTTTTTAGTTTTCAATCATATACTAACTAAAGGGCTGTCACAATATACAATGGATGCAGTTATAATATGCCAGGTGCACACCCAGCAGAACCATCATATGCTAGAAGCACTGCTTGCTGGTGATAGAATTACCTCATATAGTCAGTATTTGCCATCTAATGAAGCAATAATCCCTGAGTCGGTGCTGCATTACCTGATGCGGTAATGCCCCTCCAGTGAAGGGCTTATTGCTATTAGTTCTCTGGCTCATTGGACTGGAGTACGAATAGTGTGTTTATTTGGTTGTGAGACGCTCTGGCATTCAGCAACTGACAAAAGAAAATAAAATGGCTGTCTTGCAATAGGGTACAAATTCTGTTCTCCCTTTTCATCACAGCCATTGAAAAGACAAAAAAAAGTAAACAAACAAGATGGATGCCATTGAACGCGAGATGGGTCTACAGCAGGGACGTCATTTAGGGGTCGCCAGACTTGCAACCACTGAGGTCTCCCTTGCTACGCGTGTGGTCTCTCTTGCTACCCCTCTTTGTTTTTTTTTGTTTTTACAAATAGATACTGGGCTGTGGCCGATGCCATGTAGCTCTTTGTTTCTAGAGTGGCTGGCTTTGTTGTACAGGCTTCTTAAAAAAACAGGGGGTTCCACAAGTATAACACTTTGAGCAATGACCCTAAATAAGAAAGAACAGGAATAACAAATAATTTGTCTTTCAGGAATTCTATACAATAATTGCTAGATTCATTAAAGGTTTATTTCAGGTACACTTCAGGGGATGAGTCACTGATTTAGTCTGTTCGTAAAAATGTAAAATTCCAGATGCAGACAAAATACTCCAAAAAGCATTTCGAGTAGAATAAACATCCATTTTGTACTATGTTAGAAAAATCATCCATATCGGACTATGTATTTTGCTTTTCGCACGTTGCAGTTATAGCATGTTTTCTACTGCTGATACATATGGTGATTCATACTTGTATAAAATGTTGATCACGTTACAGCAATATTGTAACCATATTTTTCATAGTGTACTTAGGAACAATGCTCTGTGAGGCCACTTCCTGTTTTGTCATGGGGTAAAAGGTTGTGTTCCATTGCTTTCCGTGATGTCATGTTTTTCCTGTGATGTCAGCAAAAATCAAGGGTCATATGATGTCACTCCCGCTACCCCCGGCATTTGATGAAATGACGTCCATAGTCTACAAGTAGTCCCTACTCCCTTTCCATGGAACAGGATAGAAGGAAGTACATGTAGCGCCTTCTCCCTTTCCATGGTGGCCACTCACCGTAGGAACACACATAGACACAGCGACAACCAGAGCCTTGTCGGGCTGGTAAGTACCGAACGAGGGCCAATCTTATTGTTTGTAACAATCTGAATGTCCCTCGCCGGCTACTAATATATGTTAAAGGCTTTAGCCATCGTATGCTAAAAGCTGCCACACGCATCAGGCACTGCTATATGCTAGGGTCAACCTCACATAACCTGAATCCTCATACACCATGTGAAGTCATTTTCAAGCTACAAGCCTTATTGCTATGATCATTGCCAAGTGCAGCCTCAACCGCGCAAGGACTGTCATCTTGTTAGAACTGATATAATATTGTTTTGTCCTCATTATATATGTTGGCCTATGCCCAGTCGCTTTGCAAGGAAATACGTATTACAAGGTCGTGACCTAAAGTGAATCGAGCCTCCATTTTAGGTTAGAACCGCCATTTTAGTTTATTGTACAAAGTCACCCTGTAGTCTAAAATGGCCATCCCGTGTGCTCTTGTTCTTGCCTTAACCTCCTCAACCTCTGTAGGAGGGTTAATGTCCAATCTGCCTTCAGGCTACATGTTAGGGTCAGGTAGACCTTATCCTTTGTTGACCTCGGGATCAGGGGATTACTCGAATTAGCAATGTTAACCTACAAGTATACAAGAACAAATAATGCTATCCAAATACGACATGCAAAACATTTGTTTGATCAGTATTAAAGCAATATGTAAAAAGTGTAACGTTAAATTAGAGAATAATAATGTTTGTTAGTAAATGTATTTAAAAGTAAACCGCATGCACTAGATATGTAAATTAGGAAACAAACCTGGCGCGACCCTAGCCCATTGTATAATTAACTTGTAAGAGGCTGGACATCATTATAACAAACTGTATAAATACGCTGATGTCCAGCTAGCCAATTCTGCTCACTGCTCACATTGAACCCTGCTGGTGATCTCTGTGGTGTATTGACAGCCAAATAGCTATTTGTGTACTTTGTTCAATACTGTTCAGTTTTTGTAATAAAGATTCTGGGAATCTTTACAAGCCTGTGTCGGTGTATTTTCCTTTGCATGGTGTAACAGCCTTAATATTGTATTTTTCTGATTCCACAGATGGCGCCCGAATAGGGACCCTCAAGATCGACTTTGTCTCGTTGAAAGTTGGCTCGGCTATCGGACCGGGATCGGACGGTGCCAACAGAAACGGCCACTGTAGACGAGAAGCAAATTCCTCGACAAAACTGCACAATCCGATCCCTGAACGGGGAGCTGTAGCCCGAGACGACGTCTTGACGAGGGTCCATATATCGAGGTGGGTAAATTTGCTGAAAATCACCAGACACGTGGGTCGATAGCATTGTCCTTAGTAACCCGATCAGGCCTCCCAGTCCTTTGGTCAGGTGAATCGTGTCCCGATTCTTAATTTAACCCTGACAATTTGAATTTGGCGCATTGTACTCGCGAGCACAATTACTTGACCAGGTAACAGCAGAACTTTGATATGCCTGAGAAATTGTCTGCCTGCTTTAGGGCATTCTTCCGCAACAACAGACAATCTTTGGAAGATAGCCGTCCCGCACCACAGCAGGGGCCGCCGGCATGTACTATTTACTGTAAGAAAGGCTTTGGTAGTATAGCATTTAATGACATTAGGCACAGATAGACCAGACATAATTCTAATCTTCGGTGGCCAACCAATGGTAGTTTTTAAATCCCTCGTATAGAATATCTAGAGTCTGTATTAGTAAAGAACAAGGCTAGAACTGCAGCATTTGACGCATTACACAGTTGGAAAACAGAAGCTTTGCAGCAACAAAAGAGTAGAGAGAAACATATGCGTAGACATATGACAAGTGTCGAAAAGGCATGGTTATCTGACCAAAATAAACAATTAGAGTCAGTTAGGAACACGGACAGGGCGTTTCAATTAGGCATTCAGAAAATCTACCCTTCAAAAGATTTTCATACGTCAGATGAATTGATTAATAAACTTTTGCATGAACGAAGGCCCGATGCCTCTGCGCCACCCGCGTACATCCCTCCTCCGGCACTTTGCCCCTTCCCGTTGTTGTTCCCCCTCCTATAGTTCCTCCGGTCCTCCCTGCTGTTCTTCCTGTTGTTCTTCCAGCCGTCGCTCCTTTGCCTGTCCCCTTGCCTCCACCTGTTGATATTCAGAATGTGCCTACTCTTCCTCTTCCAAGTGATTCTGCATCGCTTGTAGTAGACCAGGGAGCGAGACCAAGGGTTGTGACTCGTAATACTGTGTCCCCAGACAAAAAGAATGAATTGATTGCTTGGGCTAAACATTGTATGGAGAAGGGTGAACAAGCTGATGTTTTTTCCACACTCGAAAATTTTAAAGGTATTCCTGAGAAAATTTTTTTTATTGAAGGACTAGGGACTCATTTGAGTATAATGTGGAATAGATTAAACAATGAAGATTTCCCACAGGGGTTACGGGATTTGAATGCCTTAGCGTTGTCCAGAGATACTACGGAGAAGGTATATGAGCATGTTGAGAGGATTTTTGAGTATAGGAAGGAGTTGGAAGGGTTACAGAATGAGGAAACAGATGGTGGTAGTTTAGGTATTATGTACTTACAGAAACGGTTTTCTCCTCGCCGTGAATGAAAAGGTGAGGAAGCGCGAATTTGTATGAAAGATGCGATAAGATGGATTTCGGATATGTCGATAACTACAGATGAAGTATATGACACATATAGTCAGTATACGTTAGAAATGCAAAAAAAGGTGATACAGGTGATGGTAGAGTACCTGCAGAACGAGTGCGTAAATAGAAAGTTTTGTTGTCCCGCAGAATTGTTGAGTGTTTATAAGAGAGCTTTTTCGGTTGATTCTTCTTCGACTGCCTTAGCGCTTGATCTGGCTTTGTTGCTTAGTAAGCGTTCGGAGCTGCTTACTTCTCAGTTGCCTATGAGAGACGTCCCTCCGACATTTGTCCCGAAAGTTGAGATTGCGGCCGATGCTGCGTGAGGAATACCCGCGGTGGACATCCCTGCACATTACGTATCACAGTTTGTTCACGTCCCGTTTTCAAGACAGGAAGTGAACACCATAAAGCAATCTATTCCCGGTGTAAGAAAGAATCCGACCGGGTTCTATAAAGAAATTGAGTCGGTCTTACAGTCGACGGTATTCACCTTAAGTGATATTGATTTATTATTTACCGTACTCCTGCCAGTTGATTTATGGAAACAGATTAGGACTGTAGGTGATGTACCTGGGTTGGGAGATACATGAGATAACATGGTTAGTCTAGATAGAGAAAGACCAGCTGCAGAACGACCGCCTCAAGTGATATTAACCTTGCCTGATAGATTATTGTAAAATTGAAAACTATAGTTCCTGAAAAAAGAATCATTTAGGACAAGCTTACGGCCTGTGTCCAAGGAAAGTCTGAGGGTGCTACCGATTTCTTCAATCGGTTTGAGCAGGTATTTTCAGATTTCAGTGGACAAGACTTAGGCACAGAGTCAGGGAAAAGGCTGTTTGTCGACAAATTTGTACGTGGATTGCTGCCTGACATCCAGTTATAGATTATGTCTTCTGAAAGCGCTTGGCAGGCGAAGTCTCAATCAGAAATACTGCATATGGCTCAGTACTATGAAAATCGTGTAAATACTGAAAAGGAAAAACTTGAGAAAAAAAAAGGTGACCTGAAAACAAAAGTTTTATTACAACAGATTATTAGAAGCCCAAGAGGGGGTAATCAATTTAGAAGTCAGTACATTCCACAGGGAAGTGCGCCTTTGGTTCCGGTAACCATTAACCAGTGTGCCTATTGTCGGCAGGAAGGCCACTGGCGAGCACAATGTCCGACCTTGCAGCAAAGGTCATTTGGGAACATGGGTAGATGATCCAGAGGTCGCCCAGGTGCAGGGGGCCCTGGCAGAGGTCAGTTTGCACCAGAATCACAGCAACCTCCTTCACAGGATAAGCAAGTTTCGAATGTGGATAATAGAAACATTTTTTATCACCCTTCTGCTGCGTACCTCTCTGAAGAACTTTCTTTTGATAATATTCTGTTTCGCTAGGATTGCCCAAAGCAGGATTTGGAACCTATTCCCGTTCATCAGAAGGCCCCTACGTTGAGATTGCGGTGGGAAATAGGAAGCATCTATTTTTAGTAGATACGGGAGCACAGAAATGTTCCATTGATCATTCACGGGTTCCAAATATTCCCCTGTCAGGGCAGTCCAACGTTTCCGTAGGGTTTTCAGGCACAACTGTAGTTTGTCCGGTCTCTTTGCCGGTACCGATAACACTGGGTCCCTTCACAGAACAGTGTCCATTTCTACTTACCACAAACTGCTGGGAGAACTTGCTGGGGCTAAATTTGTTGAAGGCAATGCATGCAGTAATACATTGTTCTCCGGACGGAGTTCGGTTAACAATTTCACCTCAGCAATCACTCGCCTCTCAGTTTTTGACTCGACCTTTACCGCCAGAATTCAGTAATGTTCCAGAATGCTTATGGGCAATTGATGATAATGATGTGGGCATTCTTCAAATTGAACCTGTTAAAATTGTTTTGAAACATGGAATAAAATTGCCTCGCATCCCGCAATATAAGATCTCAGTTGAAGGCGAGCAGGCTTTGAAATGTATAGTTTCTGATTTTGTGCATCGTGGAGTAATTGAGGAAATTACGGGTAGCCTATGTAACAGCCCCATTTTGCCAGTATACAAAAACGGTGATAATGCGATTCCCTTTCGTTTTATAATTGATTTACGTGCTATTAACAAAATTGTGGCTCCTCAATTTCCTATTGTACCTGATGTTACAACGATACTAACCATGATCCCGGCTTCTGCCACTCATTTTAGCGTTGTTGATCTTATAAACGCATTTTTCAGTATTCCCATACACGAGGATAGGAGGTATTTGTTCGCGTTTACCCTAGGTGGACGCTCGATTACATTCACTCGTGCACCACAAGGGTACACTGAGAGTCCAAGTATTTAGGGTAGGGAATTGAAAGAGCAGCTCGATACTCTCGAGTTGCCTACTACTTGCACATTACTACAGTATGTAGATGATCTCCTCTTGGCTGCTGATTCTGAGAGCGCCTGTAAAGAAGGCACTGTGTTGTTGTTTTGTCATCTAGCGAAACATGGCCACAAAGCTTCACTTAAAAAAATCCAATATTGCTGTCAGGAGGTCGCCTATTTAGGGCGACCTCCTGTCAAAGGAGGGAAGATGGTTGACACCTGAACGAATAAAGACTATTTCTGGCATGTCTGTCCCAAATAAGCAGAAGGAATTTAGAGCCCTGATAGGTATGGCTTCTTACTGTAGATTGTGGATCCCTAACTTTTCGTTAACGATTAAACCAATGCTGGCTTTGACAAAGAAGGGCATTTCTTTGCCATTGCCATGGACTTTGGAACACCAGACAGCATTTGATTTGCTCAAATCCGCGCTGTGTTCAGCGCCGGTTTTAGGAACTCCAAATTATGACAAGGCCTTTGTGTTATATGTGCATGAACGCGACGGATGTGCTTTGGCTGTGTTAACGCAGGAACATGGAGGGAAGAATAGGCCATGCGGCTATTTCTCATTCGCCCTTGATCCTGTTGCATGCGCTTTTCTGAGATGTTTGAGAGCTGTTGCTGCTGCTGCTGCGTCTGTAAAACAGAGTGAGGGAATGGTCCTGGGTCATGTGTTAACCCTAATGGTACCTCACTCTGTAGATATTTTATTGAATAGAACTCAAACGCAACATCTCACTTCTGCACGATTGACAAGATACAAACTAATCTTGTTTGCCCCCACATTCAAATTCAGAGGTGTTGTGTATTAAATCCGGCTGAACTTTTACCTGTCCCGCAAGACACTGTTGATGGTGACGAAACGTCACACAATTGCCTTTATGTGACAGAACAAGAGACTAAAGGCAGAATCGATCTGAAAGACACGCCTTTGAATAGCCCACAAGGAGAGCTATTTTGTGATGGCTCTTGTTTTAAACTTCCGAACGGTACATCCACGGCTGCTTATGCCGTCACTACTTTAAACACGATTGTGGAAACCAAAAGAATTATGCATAATTCTGCGCAGGCCGCAGAAATTATAGCATTAACTCGAGCTTGTGAACTTTCTGAAGGGCTCACAGTACATATATAAACCAATAGTCAGTATGTTTTTGGGGTGGTCCACAACTTCGGTAGACTTTGGAAAGAACGAGGTTTCTTGACCTCGAACGGAACGAAAATTCAGCATGGCACTTTAAAAGTGCGATTACTTTCAGCACTCGCCGTCCCTGTTCAGTTATCTATTATAAAATGTTCAGCACATCAAAAGGTTACAGATGATGTAGGAAAAGGGAATGCTTTTGCTGATCAGATAGCTAAACAAACTGCCACTGATTTAATTTCAGAAATGTATGCTGTAAGAGAAACTGTAAATATTTGCACTTTGGGTGAAAGTATCGATTCTGTAAAAGACATTCAAGCAGATGCTACCATAGAGGAAACTTAGAGATGGATCGAGGGTGCAGGGAGACTGGATGATGATGGGTGTTGGGTGGACAATATTGAAGGAAAATGGTTACTCCCTGACGCCTACATTACAATGATGGTTATTATGGCTCACGGTCCGACACATGTTTGTGCGCGTAAATTGACTAAAATGCTACACAGTGTATGGGCCAATGATAAGATTTTCAAAACCACAGAGCGTTTTGTCCAAGGGTGCATGGTCTGCTTGCAGCACAATGTAGGAAAAGGTACCTTGACTCCTAGAGGAAGTTTTGCTCCACCTTCTGTCCCGTTTGAGGTTATTCACTTTGATTTTATTGAAATGGAACGTTGTAACAATCTTAAATATGTGTTGGTTGTCATTTGTGCCTTTAGTAAGTGGGTTGGGGCCTTCCTGGTTAGAGATGCAACGGCCATAACCACAGCAAAAACTCTGTTGAAAGAGTTTTTTCCTAGGTTCGGGCTGCCAAGAGTCATCTGGTCGGATAATGGGCCACACTTTATCGCTACTGTAATCCTACAAATTTGCAAAGGATTACAGATTGATAAACGGTTCCATTCGGCCAGACATGCCAAAAGTGCCGGATTAGTGGAAAGGCATAGCGGCATTATAAAGAACAAGCTCACTAAGAAGTGCGCTGGCACCAAACTAAAATGTCCGGACGCCTTACCGATCGTGTTACTGTCGATGAGAACAACCCCTCAAACTAAGACTGGGCTCTCTCCCTTTGAGGTGGTAATTTGGAGACCTGCTAATATTTGGGGTTTGCCAAAAAGCAATTCTTTGCGGGATATGGAAAATGTGCTTCTTTCAGATTACTGTAACCAGTTGACCAAAAATCTGTTTTCAATTTATCACCAGGTGCGAGAGGCATTACCTGTACATTACGAGGGTCCCGGTCACAGTCTACGACCGGGGGACTGGATCCTCACAAAGGTTTTTGAGAGGTCGTCTTGCCTTGCACCTCGGTGGATGGGACCCTACCAAGTCCTGCTAGTCACTCAGACTGCTGTGCGGGTAGCGGGTCGTAAAAACTGGATCCATGCAACGCACACTAAACGGATCCCACAGCCCGTGCCATACGATACAGAAGATACAGAATCCCTTCCCACTGCTGTAACTAGCTTGCCTGAAACAGCAACAACCAACAAGGGAGAATTGGAGAACGCTTCAGAATCCGCAAGGCCAGACAAAATGGCCATCTTGTCTCCGCACTCCCCAACAGTGGAACTTCCGGATCAATCCTTTTCTGATCCCATTTTTGTTCATTCGCCACTTTTGGGAGGAAGTGACGACACTTTGTCCTCACCAGAAACTGTGAAATATAATTTGCGTCCAAGGAAGTAAACGTACAGCATGGTCTGACTGTGCGATTGGGAAAAATTACCTGAGGGCTTGTCTTTTGGCCCTACTGTACGGTAAGATTCTGTTGGCTAAGGGTTGTGGGAAGACATTAAGAAAACGCGCGACTGGAGTCGCCAGCAAACAAACAATTGGTGTTTTTTCGGTTGAAGACTACAATGCCTGCACCCGCTACCGCTCGTACCGAACTTTTAGATAAATATGTGACTAGCAGAGACAATGATCAAGCATGTAAGGGGACCCCCAAAGTGTATTGTTGCCTTTTTGTGATAATTACTGGATTTTTAGTAACTGTTGGTTTTGGGTTATGGTATCTGGAGGAAGCATATCCGCTAGAGGACTTTTTACCTATTGAAAATGTATCTGTTATTGCCACTCCTTCTGTGCAATTGCATACTTTGTCGCCTAGGGATTCTTCACATAGACGGAACTATCAGAATAATACCCTTTTGTTAATTATGAATGCCACTCATGCAATTTTAAATAGAACCAATTGTTGGATCTGTTCACATCTACCGCAACATGGGGATAAGGGGCTAGGTTGGTATATTCATCCTTTACCTTTGACAACTGCCTGTTAGGCTTCTCTTAGAGCACTATTCTTTGGCCGATGGAATGACAGCATCTCAGGGAACTTTGATGGTACAAATTTAAATAGTTTTGAAAAGCATGTTTTGATGCCCTTGGGATGCTCGCTTTTTGCAAATATAAGTAAGCCAAACGTTGCTTCTGTTAGAGCCCTCTGATAGATTGTCTCGTCCTTTTCAGTCTTTAATCTCTTTCAAAATGGCTCCTATAGGCAATAAGGATGCCACGTCTCCATCTTATTCTGTTAACCACAGCCCCGATTCATATCCTTCTGCATACAGAGGAATGGAACACGATCAATGGGTAATTTTAGAAAGAGCGCCAACGTTGCGAATTTGACTAGTGAGAACAAACCTCTGTACGTAGGCGAACCTGTCTATTTTGTTTGCGGTGATGTGACATTTCCATGGTTGCCCATTTATTGGCAAGGAACCTGCTATTTAGGGATTCTACTACCTGGGGTATTTATTGCCAGTACTGCAGATGTTTCGAAAACTCGTCCACGATGAGGTGTGAAAGGGGATACTCCAGCGCAAACTCTAGGAGATATCATGAAATCCTTTGTGCCATTCTTTGGCCAAATTACGAATTCAGAAGATATCAGGGGATTAGCGAGAGTATTGGAGAGAGCCATCAATCGGACCACTGCCATACTCTATAATATGACGTTAGAACAGAAAGCGATAAGATTAGTGGCTCTTCAGAACCGGATGGCATTAGATGTCATTCTGGCTGAGTGTGGAGGAGTATGTAAATTAGTGGGGTCTGCTTGCTGTGTTACGTACCAGACTCCTCTCCGACGATCTTTAGGGCTATCCAAAATCTACATGTTCTTAGTTCAGAAGTACATGTTCCTGAGGGAAACTGGGAACTTAGTGCATGGTTTTGGGACCTCCTACAGTCATGGGGATGGAAGTTGTTTTTGGCCCTGCTGATTATCTTGGGAAGTTTTCTGTTTCTTTGCTGTTGTATACAGTGTCTCCCTGGTATATGCTCAGTATTAAGGGGATGTTGCGCGCAAGCAACACGTGTATTAGGGCCTAAAATATACGCCCCAGAGAAGGTTTCCAAAGAGTATGTGTTAAAAGAAACTCTAGTGTCTGATCTAATGGCAATAGATATGTCAGACAATGATTCGGGGTGTATAGATGTTGAAATGTGGAGTTAGTCGCAAAGTGATTGAAGGTAGTTTAGCGCTTGGCATAGGCCAAAAGGAGGGTTTGTTAGAACTGATATAATATTGTTTCGTCCTCATTATATATGTTGGCCTATGCCCAGTCGCTTTGCGAGGAAATCCGTATTACGAGGTCGTGACCTCAAGTGAATCGAGCCTCCAGTTTAGGTTAGAACCGCCATTTTAGTTTATTGTACAGTCACCTTGTAGTCTAAAATGGCCGTCCCGTGTGCTCTTGTTCTTGCCTTAACCTCCTCAACCTCCGTAGGAGGGTTAATGTCCAATCTGCCTTCAGGCTACATGTCAGGGTCATGTAGACCTTGTCCTTTGTTGACCTCGGGATCAGGGGATTACTCAAATTAGCAATGTTAACCTACAAGTATACAAGAACAAATAATGCTATCCAAATACGACATGCAAAACATTTGTTTGATCAGTATTAAAGCAATATGTAAAAAGTGTAACGTTAAATTAGAGAATAATAATGTTTGTTAGTAAATGTATTTAAAAGTAAACCGCATGCACTAGATATGTAAATTAGGAAACGAACCTGGCGCGACCCTAGCCCAGTGTATAATTAACTTGTAAGAGGCTGGACATCATTATAACAAACTGTATACATATGCTGATGTCCAGCTAGCTAATTCTGCTCACTGCTCACATTGAACCATGCTGGTGGTCTCTGTGATGTATTGACAGCCAAATAGCTATTTGTGTACTTTGTTCAATACTGTTCAGTTTTTGTAATAAAGATTCTGGGAATCTTTACAAGCCTGTGTCGGTGTATTTTCCTTTGCATAGTGTAACAGCCTTAATATTGTATTTTTCTGATTCCACAATCTTATGCCAGGTATAGCTTGAATGCTGGATAGATGATTCAGCTCATATGTTGATAGTGCAAGCTAAACTGAAACACTTTTGGTGATCTCAATTTGAAAAGTTATTGAAAATAAGGCCCTGTGTGGTAAACTGCGTTGATACAAGATCACAGATATTGCTGAAATGAAGATGCCAGGATTTGTGCATGCTTCACTGTCTTCCATTTACCGAGTAGACCACATCTCCTTCCATCCCACCTCTAATTGAACACCAGCATACTAAGATTTCTGCATCTTGTACTATTATGAGCATAAGCAGTTATTTGTCCTTGATTAGTCACTGGCATCACTTTTATCATGCTGCATAGAAAGGTAATTTCCTAAATGCAACAAATACACACAGAAAATAAGTGCTGTGCACAGTGTACAAATGTCTCACACTCACAGCCAAATAGTCATAATGTTGAAAATGGGACCAAATGCACGTAAGAGTGCCAAACCCAGAGTCAATAAGGCCAATAGTGTTTTTCACTGAGAAACAAATCACTCATTGACATCTAAGGGTGATGGTCAGTAGGCCAGGGATTGCAAATACAGGCCAGGGGTATCAAGGAGATTGTCATTGGTAGCAGCTGGTACTCATAGATGTCCCAAAATTACATCTATGGCTCCTCCTACAGGTGGCCTCTGCCTCCTATCTCATCTTTGCACCTAGTTGCATCTGGCTCTCCTTCCCTTTTTTATTATGACAAGTTTTTCTTTTATAGTCATCTTCTTTTATATCTTCTCGTATGTGATCTTACCCGTACACATCTTATTTGCTCCAATAGACTAGAACCCTCTTCCTGTATACAGCTCCAAACCTTTTCATACAACTGTGCATCAACTTGCATGTGTTACACCTCCACCTCCCTCTCTATTTGTCTGTTGCTTCCTCTTCTCTTTTCACCCATCTCTTTACTCTACTCTTTTGTTGCCTAATTCTTGACTTTCATTATACATTTTGTCCCTGGTTTACTCAATTTTGCTTATTTGGTTTTCTGCTTCCCCCATGATTCTCCAGCCTCTCTCTCTCTCTCTCTCTCTCTCTCTCGCTCTCTCTCTCTCTCTCTCTCTCTCTCTCTCTCTCTTTCTCTCTCTCTCTCTCTCTCTCTCTGCAAATCTCCCTTTCTGTTCGCATCATATTATATTTTAATATGCATCTTTACTGTCCACCACTTTTGAACTGTCCATATTTCAGTTTTGATCTTGTTCTCATGTATTCTTGCATTGTACTGTTTTGTTTGTCTTCCTTTCCTTTTTGTTTGGTCTATATATTTATATATTCTGGTCATTGCCTTTTCTATATGGCACCTTTATGTATTATTTTGCCTTAACGCTTAGTTCTATTACATTTCACTGCTTCTTTTTTGGGTGAACTGTTCATTTTCTTTTTCTGCTCCTTAGTAATTTTAAATCCTTTTTAATGTTGTGTCTTAATTTCCCACCTGCCTTTTTTGTTCTCTTTAGTTATT
Source organism: Ambystoma mexicanum (assembly GCF_040938575.1). NCBI lineage: Eukaryota > Metazoa > Chordata > Amphibia > Caudata > Ambystomatidae > Ambystoma > Ambystoma mexicanum. The sequence goes on from NC_090925.1 coordinate 976,056,188, forward strand.
CCCATTACATATTATTTTCGATTTATTGCTTGGGCAATCCAACTACTGCCTACGTTTCTAGGTGTTCAAGTTTGGAGGTCCAACTGAGAAGGTAATGGCCTGTTCGAAAGTCACATTCCTTTACTCTACTGTCATTGCATAAGTTCACACCTATGTACTGCTAGTATAACGCATATAGTTAATGACTGTTAAATACAACAAAGACAAAAATGTCACACGCCTTAACAATGCACTTCTTTGCAGAACTGTGACAATAACAGCGTGTAACCAGAGAAAAAGGCAGAATCCCTTTGTGCCCACAGTTTGGTAACCTGTTTATTTTGCTTGTTCTTATTTTAGTGTCCTCTCTGATATTAACATAGAACAAGAGTGGTTTACTTTCTATAATTTTTGGCTTAACTATGAAGAACTATAGAGATACATTTTGTGTTAATATCTTTTATTATACAATAGCCGTGTAGAGGAGGAGCTGCAAGTCTCTGCAGGAAATCCTGCCCCTTACCTCCTATATGTTGGAAATCTGAGATTGTGCCATGTTTGACATCACCAGTTGTACCAATACCGCAGTGTATATTCGAAAGGAGATATCCATTGAGACAACCCTATCGAATGTGTCCCTGAAGAGACGTCAATCTGACGGAGCAACTCCCTGAAGGAATATAAAAGAGAAAGGAAAGAAGCCTGTGACGTCATAAGAGAGTATGAATGACCTCTCAGGATACTGGCTGAAGAGGATGTCTGAATCCTACAGAAACTAATGATGAAGTAAAGAATCGAGTGAACTCTTAAATATGAAAAAGAAGATTACACATGCATAAAGTGTTGCAGACAACTAACTGATCAATAATTGTGCAGACGCTGAAATGTAAGGTTGATTAAGTCATCATAGAAGCTAGCTATAACTAGTAAGTAGAATGCAGGTGGACCCGCAATTGTAAAGGAGCTGGGCATCAGTGTCATGAATTTAGTAGGCCAAGATCCATATAGTGAAAAGGCAAGAATTGTGTTGCAGCAAGAATACGCTGAATCATGGAGCTGCATGCCTTGCCTGGATTCAAGACTGAAGTAGCCATGGTCGGCTATCTATTCTGGAAAAGAGTGAACGTGCAAAGGATGAATCATCCCTTGTTAAAGTGCAAAGAAAGAACACCAAGAGTTCCAGGTTTATTCATTTAGAGCATTTAAAACCTGCACAATGGACCAAATTATGGTCTCCTGTCACGTGAGCCAAAGATGAAAATAAAGTTGAACTTGAAGTCCTAGAACACGATAGTGAGAGCCGGCAATCCTATGACGTCTGAGACATGGATACTTTTGCAAGGCCAAGTTCTAAGACAATCTTCAGGGCAGAAGGCTTGGGTGATGAGAAATGCTGGGCTAATTGGGTGGGGAGGTAGCGTCAACCCCTATCTCCCTGCACATGGGTCTGGGCGTACCTGCTGCTAAGTGAACCGAATGTTCCAGACTTGGCATAAGCATGCCAACCAATTGTAGTGGTCCATATAACAAAGGACTTTATAGTTTGAAGACCAATAAGAAACCATTATTTGATAGTTTTAAAGATTACATGTTTTACAAAGTGCCCATAGAAAGTATACTTAGTTGTTCCCCTTAGTCCTACCCCGATCCCAAGTAGGTTTTCTATTATTTGCTACGTAGTATGACGTCACCTCAGACACATTTCGGTATATAAATGTATTTTTGTGAAAAGATCACTGAGAGAAATTGAGCATATATCCGTTGATGTTCGTCATAACTTCCTGTTTTAGACAATTGTTAAGAAAACAGTATCTTTGCCATCTTACTGAGTTGCTTTGGTTATTTGGACTCAGAGTTATTCTGTGAACTCACCCATTGCATGTATGTTCCCAAAGGGCCATAAGCTGACATGGTAGAGGTGCAGATAGTTCAAAAAGATCCAAACCAGTTTGTCTCCAGTATTACAGACCATCGGGCATCCAACACCATTAGCTTGAAGATCTCAGGGTTTCCTGTGGAGAGTTGCCAATAGAAATAAACTTGCAAGAAGAACCAAGATGGTGGGCAGGTCCCCCTTTGATGAAATCCCTGTCCGGTTTCCATGGGTGCTCTGCGGACAGAAGGAGAAGTGGTCTTATTGGAGAAGGAGTCGATACCGAAGGCCTCAAGTTGATTAACGAATGGCGAGTAGACTAAGGGGAATGGCAAATAAAGGGGACAGGATTGTGTTAATTCTTGACTAACTGGAAAATATTGTGAAGAGAAGAGGTAGCGCCTAGAAGCCCTGACTCAAGGGAGTTAGAAGGAGGCATGTAAAATTCCAGTGGGGGTAGAGTGAAATATAAAATGCATAATCAGGATTACGTAAGGTGATGTCTCAAACCCTATATAGGGTATAAAGTAAAGGCGAGAGAAAAGGTGATAACAGTGTTTATAATGTGCAATGTTTAGACTAGTCTGAAATGTGTTTGTTGAGTAAAACTATCGAACAGCGATAGAGACTGTGAAAAAAATTGAAAAAGTTGAGGAGCAACAGTGATTGAGTATAGCAAATCGATTGGCCCTAATCAAGAGAATAAATAGGCCAATCAAGAGAATAGATACGCTGATGAAGAGAATAGACATAATCCCGAAATAAGAGGATTGAGCAGCAATTGATGGTGCTTGCTCATATTTGTTGTTTTAAAATGTTGAAAAGTGGTGATTTAAGCCAGGGTATAAGGTTTATTTAACAGTCTGCTAGGTATCGACAGTCAATTGAGACTTCTCATTATGGTGGAAACTCCTCTCATGCACCTATGCAAAACATTACCAAAGCATATGCCCAAGCTCAAACGGTATAGTGCAGCATGGATGAAAGGTGTGGCAGATAAAATGTTCATGCCGTGGCCACAAGGGGATCATTGTCAAAAGTGGTATTGCAACACATGACCACATACTTGCACGCTGCGTACACAGGGAAGAAATTAGAGAAAATATTATCAATTTTAGAGCTCTGGAAGATGTATCAAGAGGAAAGAGAAGATCCGCTACCTGAGAAGAGGATGTTTAATCAGCATAAAGGGGAAGACGTTGAGCCCTTAGCTCCTCTTACCATACCAGAGGCAAAATGTGTTGCAATGGAAGAGATAAAAGTATATTCTTTAAAAGAACTGAGAGTAGTGACAGGGTTCAGTAATCCGATATATGAACCCCCCGCTTACATTAAAGACGATAGTCCGGAGGAGAATACGAGAAAGGAAGAGGTTTATAAAATCATACAAGACAAGGAAGAAAAGAATGAGAGGTCAAATTTGTCAAAAGAAAAAGGCAGGGAGATTAAGAGATGGAAAGGAAAGAGATAGCGCTCGTACAGAACAAATGGATGGGAGGACAGATATTACTCAAAATAGATGGGAACCGTATCAAGGAAGCTAGGCAAAAAGAAGATAAGGATGAACAAGAAAGGAAGAATAAGGAATGAGAGAAGAGGCTAAAAGAAATTGAGCAGAAAAAGAAAATCAGGGCGCAACGCGAGCAGTTATATCAGGACAAGCAAGATAAAATAGAAGAAGAGGCAGAAGAACAAAAAAGTACGACAATAGACCGTAAACGATAGAAGAACGAGACAGAAAGGAAAGAAAGAGAGAGAAGGAAGAAGTGCAAAGACTAAGGGACAAAATATTACAGAGACGAAGGGAAGAAGAGAAAAGAAGGGAAGAAGTAAGGAGAGATGAAGGAGGAAGGCAAGAAGAAGAAAGAATTAGAAGGGATGCAAAAAAGCAAAGGGAAGTAGATGAAGAAAGAACGAAAAAGGAGACAGCGAGGTCTCGATGCCTGTCTCATTCATAAAGAACATGTAAGGCCAAGTCCAGAAATACAATCGGACAGAATAGGAGAGAATCTTCCAATAAAAGAAGTGATGCCAGAAGCATCAAGACTAGCATTAGGAGAATAAAGATTTGATGCAGAAAGCATTGGATAAAGGATCGATAAGGTCTATCAACAGTTAAGGCGAAGTAGCGAGTATGGAACTTGCGGGAACAGTGATTAATACCCAGTATCTCAATCACGAAGTGAGGAGGGAACCCTGTTCAGTGATGAACGTCGAGCATTGTCTTTGAGCAGACTGAACTTGGATAAGGGTGACGGGAATGATAGTCACATAAGTTAGCGACTAGACATGTCAGACGAGAAAAGAGTGCCGGTATTGTGGCAGAAGGAGGAAGCGTGTGCGCCCCTGAAAGAAGTCTGCAAATGGATAAGGAAGTGAGATGGTCGGATTTGGAACAACCTAAAGATAGAACACCAAATCCCATAGCATATCCTGAGCATCCCTGAGGACGATCACATAGTGAGAGGGGAGAGTCACCACCATATCTAAGCAGGTTCAGGTCATTAACCACAAGGAGACAGACAGGGACAATTGTCTCTGCCATGGAAAGACTAATAATGGGATCCGACTATGTGGCGAGGTTCACATAGTTTCCCATTTTGCAGAAAGGAGGAGCAAGACCGCAATATATTCCATGGCCACAGATGGATAAGGCTAACTTAAAACGCAAGCTCCCGAGTTTGACTTCAGGCACTGGGAAATGGATATACAAATTAGAGAAAATGATAGGAGGAAATACGTTGGAAATAGAGGACATAAAAAGTCTCTTGGTAGCTTTTCTTGGAGAGAGGGTTGATGACATATGGAGCAGAGTGTAATACTCAAGTGTGACTGCACAAAACACAGCGCATGATGGGTGCCGTTTAATAACTGTAGAGCAGATGCTTGCAGGGCACTCAGGGTACAGTATCCTGACATATCAGATATGGGTGAAATTTTGACACATAAAATGTAGGAAGATGAAGACCCTATTGCATACATTCACAATATTTAGGATAAATGGCAACTTGAAACTGACGAGCCGTGGGAAAAGACAGTGGCATTATTTTACCACATTTTATGTCGGGGTTGACTGAGCCAGTACAGAGGCAGATGAAGAACCAAGAAGGGATGGAAGCGACACCATGGGCTGAGATACATCTGATGATAGAGCACCATTGTCGGTTATTACAAGAGAAAAACAAGAAGAAAGATGAGAGTAGGAAGATCGAGGAAGCCAAGTTAGTTCAGGAAATATTGTCAAAATGTGCCAAAGAAGGGGCGGTACTGACAAGCAGAGAAATATTTGGAATGCCGGAGGCAATGGGTGCATCACAGGCAAATAATTTGCGCCCGATGGACCAAGGTTGATATGGTTGTACACAATGAGGGAGAGGTATGGGTTATAGAGGAAGAAGAGGTGGATTTCTAAATAATCAAGGTGGATTTCAAGGTACACCAAATGAGAACCAGAATGCTAAGGGAGGATATAACCAAGGAGGAACTAATAAGAGAGTTCCTCCTGTATGTTGGAATTGTGGATTGACAGGACATATTGCGCGCGTATATGGAAGCCACGGTGTACAACATGGTCAATTCTCCAGACGGGGGACAGCACATCCTCCAATATAAAGTACACTGACCAGAGAAAGCTTTCTCCAGAATCAAATATCTATCAGACATCTGCAATGCAAGTACAACACGTACCACAGCAGGAACAAGTACAAATGAATCCACCACAAGGGCAGTCACAACAAGCTCCTATGCAGACACAGGAGTATGCAAACAGAGGATAAGTATTGACACCCAGAATAGGAGTTGTCACTGTGGTAGGAGGAACTCCTTTCACAGGGACGGGGATGAGCATGTACCCACTATAGGACAGCTCACAGGGTGACTTGATGTGTTCAGTACCATCAGTAACACCAGACCCCCAAGAGGAATCAAGGGTCGATGTGACGATAGGAGGCAAATCCTTTTATTTTCTTGTAGACACTGGAGCAACTTGTTTGTGTATACGAGAGAGAAAATATCCAATGTTAGGTATTAACATGAATGCTCAAGTGTTCTCTGAAGCTACGAGTCAAATTCTTTTATCTGATGAATTACCAGTCTTCATAGGAGAATGTGACATGTCCGTCCCTTTGTTATATTCATGACAGACACTGGTTAATATTTTAGGAAGAGACTTAATTATAAAACCTAACATGATGATTTCATTCACTGATCAGGGAATAGTATGCTCCACTCCAGGAATACGCTATATAAACATGGGAGAGTTTATACTGGCATCTACAGGGCAAGTAGCTCTCTGAGGAATTCCAGTGGATCCAGAGATTGTTCTATATGGAGTGAGCATTTTACTCACATGGCTACCTGGCCTGGTGGGAAAGATTGTGAGAATACCTGATGAGTTTTTATTTATACCACAAATACCTATGGATGAGGAGGGTGGACAGACTATTCCTATAGAGTTGGACGCAGCCATAGTATGAAGGGAAATGGCAATGCTCGAGGGAATAGACGATAAGGGTAGACAATGGGGAACATTGACAGCGCTCGAGGAAGGGTATAAATTGACTGACATAACTGATGATGATATGTTCAGAGAGGACCGATCAAATGATGAAGTGGTGTTCTTAATGAGTATCACATACTGGATAAGGACAGAGAAAAGGGAAGTCCCACAGCAAATGGCGATAATGCGACAATGACCAGCCTTTTCTCAGGAAGATTTGGAAAAGGTGCCAATTGTCCTGTGGACCACAGGCCCTTATGACTTAAGTTTAATGAAGGGGATAGAAGAGCTTAAACAAAAAGCTTAAGCCAGGAGCAATTTACCTCGAGTAAAACAGTAATCCATGTCTCGAAAAACTGATGAAGGTATATTTCAGACTATTTCAGCGCTGATGAATCAGCATATTCTGGTGCCATCAGAGTCATTGTGTAATACTGTGGTGTATCCTATCAAGAAATCTAAAGGGGGGACGAGGAGATTTATACAAGATATGAGACTGATTAACCAGATTGTAGATGCAGAGTTTCCTCTAGTTCCTAATTCGGCAACAATATTGTGCTGTATCCCGTTGGAAGCTCGATATTTCACAGTGATCAATTTGAAAAATGCATTTTTGTCGATCCCGTTGCACAAGGACTCACAAGACTTGACTTCATTTAAGTTTCACCAAAAAAGACTGAAACATACTAGGCTGCCCCAAGAGTACTTTGAGTCTCCATCGATCTTTAACAGAGTCCTACAGATGGATCTAGGCAATATTGATCTCGAAAGCACGGTAATACAGTACATAGATGACTGTTTGATTTGCAGCACTACAGAAGATGAGTGCAGACAGGATTCTGTTCAGTTGATGACTATTCTAGCAGACAAGGGATATAAAGTAGTCAAAGAGAAGTTACAATACTTCCAAGAAGAGGTGTTATATATAGGTCAGTTGATTTCGCTTGAAGCAAACACATTTACACCTGAGAGAGCTGATGCAATTATGAAAACTGCAAAACCCAACACATTGAGACATATGCAACAGTTTTTTGGTGTATGCAACTATTAGAGCCAGGGTGTTTGAATATAGCACATACACAAGGCTACTTGTGCAAGCATTAAACAAAGCGCAAATTGGTAAAACAAAACTAGAATGGACTAAAGAAATGGAAGAAGGATTTGAAGAGTTGAAAAAAGCAATATGCACATCCCCTGTTTTAGGAATTCCCAATTATGCTCTGGAATATTATTTGTTTTATCACTCAAAAGGGACAGTCATGACAGTAGTGCTTACACAGAGAACCACATTGGGGTACAAACCTTTGGCATATTACAGTGGGATTGTAGACCCATTTAAGAGATGACACCTCCCTTGCAAACAATCTTTGGCAGCTGCTGCATTTGCGATAGAGAAATCTACAAGTAGTGTCATGGGCTGCTCTATGACACTCTTCATGGAGCATGCACTATTTGTCATTTTAGAGAAACACAAGGGCACATTCACAACCCAAAGAGCTTCAACTTATGAGGTAATGATTTGTAACCCAGTGATTGAAATTGTAAGATGTAAAATAGTGAACCCTGCCATGTTCATAGCTGAGCCAGTAGAAGAAGGTGATCACATACATGACTTTGCTAATTATGTTGAATTGTATGATGATATACCCCATGTGATAGAAAATGCCTTAGCAGGAGGGGAAATTATCTTTATAGATGGTTCTTCAAAAATTGATCAGACTAGTGGGAAAGGCATTCAGGAGATGCAGTAATAAGACACAGATTAAATGAAGAATTTGAAGTACTGGCGAGTGCAAGGCTACTATCTAATTTTTCAGTGCAAGCAGCACAAAGAGCAGCGCTTTTTATCGCACTTGACAAACATGAAGGGCAGGAAGTGAAAGTGTATAATGACTCCACCTATGTGATGTCAACCGTGCATGCAGGGTCTGCACGTTGGAAAATAAGGAGCTACCTCTGTGCAGACGGCACTCCAGTGCAACATGCAACCTTATTGGACAGGCTCATTAAAGCAATACAACTCCCAGTTGCCATAGCGGTCGTTAAATGCCCAGTGCATACTAAGCAGCATATTTTATCTCTTGCAGGAACAAAGCCTCAGATGTAGAAGCGAAAAGGGTTTCATATTCCCATGAAATGTTTAGTTTTGAATCTGAGAGTATTAAAGAAAATCAAGTTAGAGCGATGGTAGTGCAAGAAGGTGTAATAAGTTGTCACCGACCCAATTAATGGAGATTCAAGGAAGTGCACCATAGGAAGAGCAAGAATTATGGAAATAGAGGGGGTATTTTTCATCCCCCATGAAAGCATTATGGCGACAAGACAGCACTGGAAAGCCATTGATGCCATTCACTTTATTGAAAGTCGCGCTCAAACAGGTGCATTACTACACGCATGTAACAAGAGAGTGTCTTGCTGCTAGTATTGCAGAAGATTGGTTCATTCTTAATTTGTTGGAACACATTTCACTATTTATGGTGCACTGCATCGTGTGTCAACATTTTACTGCTGGGCATACACTGAGAACGATTAGAGGGGAAATACCTCAACCAAATGGTCAGTTTCAGCATTTAAATATCGACTATGTCAATATGCTGCAGATATGTAATGGATATAGGTATCTATTAGTGGTGGTGTGTCCCTTCTCTAGGTGGATCAAGTCAGGTCCCTGAACACACGTTGTTGCCACTTGTGCAGCAAACTTTTTAGTGCACAAGGTGTTTTCGGGGTGGAGCGTGTGTGAGGTGCTAAGATTCGATAATTGGCTGCATTTAGTTAATGAGCTATTGGAACAGATAGGGCTTCTATTGAACATAAAGCACAAGTGTTCTTCTGCTTTTCACCTGCAAGCGAACAGGATATGTGAGAGAGACAAAGCCTCCTCTAAGAAAGGATCGCCAAGATTAAATTAACTTTGAAGAAGGGATGCTGTATTGTCTACGCCTAGCCTTATTTGCCTGTCTGAATCAGCCAGGATCAGACCACCACCTCACCCCGCACAAACTAGTGACAGGGCGTTGAATGAGAATGCATCTTACACCTCTGTCTAGGAGTAGAAAGGATGCCCAGAGTGTAACAAAAACTTTAGGTGATGAAATGCATGATTATTTGACATGCATGACCTCTAGTATTTCTTTCATTTCAGATCAAGTCAAGCGCTAGGGAGGTCGATCTAAGAACAAAGAAGAAGATAATTCAGCAACCAATCCAAGTGAAATATTACCACCACCTAATTTAAATGTTGGAGATCTAGTGTTGATCAAAATGTTTACCAGGAAATGGCATGAGCCACGTATTCATAGCCCTTTTATTATGGAAGAAGTGTCCCTCTCAGCCGCCAAGATACAAGGAAGAAGAGTTTGGCTGCAGGTGGACGATGTGAAGATTTATAAAGGAGAGACCCCCATCCCACCATTGCTGATCCAGAAGCAAGACAAGAAGAATTTCAACATGTACAGAGCTGATAGATGATTGAGAAGAAGGACGATAAAATAACAAGTGTTTAACAAATACTTTATTTGGAATGGAATTCAACGGACACTCCTTATAGATATTTTAGCAGAGAGTGAAAAGGCTTGCAGAGAATTCCAGGGATTTTTAAATAAACTTTTAGAATCATATTGCAAAAGTGAATTATTGAATTTATAGTATGGCTGACCATGAGTTCCTGGCTAAAGATTGCCAAAGAGAGCAGTATCCAGATTCATTCTGCTTAAATTCTATGTTTTGTTGAGAACAGACATGATACCTGCCAATAGTGATGTTTATCAGCTTGTGCTTCCTGTCTTTGTGTTCATACTTCAGACTTACCCTACTCTTGTCAGAACATATGTTAATATTCACACTTTCTTGCAAGATCATAAAAACGGCCCAGTGATAAAAAGACTCTAATTGAACAGATGATACAGTTGCAAACATAAATAAACTTGTTGATGGTATTAAAATGATTAATAAAGGGAGTGCAACAGATCTATAAAATGAACAAGTGCAACAACCAGTAGGGTGGCACGAGAGATGGGTGCCTATGCATAAGCATAATATACGCTTGCATGATTGTTCTCTTTGCCTTCCTGTTCCTCATCTTTCATTGTCTCTATCATGTTAGTACTTCCACTGAAGGAGAAGTCCCTATGTTTCTCCCTACTGTGAAAACTACTTTTGACCTACTCTATCATTACTATACAGATTTTGGGAGACACAAAAAGATGCACAGGAAGGAAGACAGTGAAGATATAAATACCTGCATAAATAGCACAGCTCACCTGGGGAATAGCATGGGGTACCAACACATGAGAAAGGTGGGGGAGAAAGCAATTTAGGGTGGTTGCTATGTCTGCTTCCTCATCCACTATGCGATGAATACAGTACAAACCTTAATTGCCAGAGAAGTTCCAAAGTAAGATGCATAGTGCCTCAGTCATCTTGCAATATTTACTACTCGAGGACAATTTCAAGGAAGTTGGGCGACCTTGCGATGGAGATCAAAATGGTTGTTTCCATACCAGGACAACTATATCAAAATGCTACAAATGGAAAAGGAGCCTGGATGGAAGAGCATGATATTTGTGTATCCTGCCGCAGGACAAGATGAGGTGATCATTGAAGAGATGAAGAGAATGAATTGCTGTGATGTGACAGAAATAGCCGGATCACCTGGATGTTGAGAACAAACTCAACTATTGATCTATGATGGTTGAATTCCAAGAAGGGATGGGAAGAAGGAATGATGTCCTGCGCAGTTCATCTGCTTAAAACAGATTGCGTACAAGAGGTGCAGAAAGTGAATGGTGGGTGTTTAAAGTCATGGGCCAAACACGCCAAACCACTGACAAGGGTAGAAGATGAATTAGGCCTAGTAGTTGTAATCCCATTGGTTAATGCAACACTGTGCTTCCGAAGATACAGAAAGAATCACATGGGATATAACAAAGAATCCAAAACCACAATTAATGTTCCTAGGATGGGAGAAGGGACAGTCGACCTTACGTACCGATATTGGGCTTGTGGATCTAGAGCGTAGATAAAGTTGCCCAAGGATTGGCGCGGAATATGTTCTTTGGTGCTCACCCATGTCCCAGCATTAGTGATTCCTCAAAGCCACCTGAACGTTGGTGAATTTGAACGTGGATGCCCTTTTGAGAAAAAGAATATCACTTGAACTTGGTTGTCGGACAAGAAGAGAGGATTATTTCTCAGTCAAATCAATAACAGCATATGACTCCATTCCTCAAGACTGCCACCATAATTACGACTATATGCCTGGGATCCAAACAATAGCAAACTCCAAGTGGCTACAGATCACCAGATGGGAGCATCTGCAAACAATAAATGCTACCATAAAGGGATTCAACGCTATCAAGGAAGAGCTGAGGGCCATACGACTGATGAACCTCCAGAAGAGATATGTCCTTGGTTTGATCACAGCAATGGAAGGAAGAGTTTGCGCCAAGATCGGGCCATCATGTTGCACATTCACACCTTCTCATGATGAGCAAAATATACCTTTGACCAAGGCCATAACGTTGTTGACAGACCTGCATCGCAAGATGGAAGATTAGATGGTTTGCCTCCCTGTTCTCGTGGATTCTGCCATGGTTGGCAAATATATTCCAGATTCTTGGAGTAATATTAGTAATGGTGATATTCAGATTCTGTGTAATCAAGATAGAGATTGCCCAGTGCAAGAAAACAGCGAAAAAAGGTAGTAGGAATGAAGATCATGATTGATACCGAACTTGAACCTGACACCAAGGAGCTGACTGATGAAGCTGTCAGAAAATATATAGAAGCCTGCATCGTAGCACCTGAAGGAACAAAGTTCCTGTATCTAAAGAATCATAAGAAGTACATAGGAGATGGGTCTATTGTACTGAAAATGGACAATGTAATTACATGACCTGGAGTGTAGATGAACATGTGAAATCATCTGTCAAACTGATGGCTGTGATGAAGATATGGACACCGAAGAAGCACTTCTTCAAAAGAAAGTATCAGGCTGTGGAAACAATTGAGGAGGTGGCTGAGGACTCGGACAGAGGGGGGAATGTAGGGGAGCAGCTGCATGTCTCTGCTGGAAATCCCACCTCCTTACCACCTAGATGCTGGACGTCTGAGATCCTGCCGTGTTTGACACCAGCACTTGTGCCAATACTGCCGCGTTTATTCGAAAGGAGAAATCCATTAGGACAACCATATCGAATGTATCCCTGAAGAGATGACAATCTGAGGGAGGAACTCCCTGAAGGAATATAAAAGAGAAAGGAAAGAAACCTGTGATGTCATAAGAGAGTATGAATGACGTCTCAGGATCCAGGCAGAAGATGATCTACGGATCCTACAGAAACTAATGATGAAGTAAAGAATCGAGTGAACTTAAATAGGAAAAAAGAAGATCACACGTGCACAAAGTGTTACAGAGAATTAGCCGATCAATAATTGTACAGACGCTGAAATGCAAGCTGGATTAAATCATCATAGAAGCTGGCTATGCGTAGTAAACAGAATGCAGGCAGAGTCACCATTGTATAGGAGCTGGACAAGGTGTCATGAATTTAGTAGGCCAAGATCCATGAAGTGAAAAGGCGATAATTGGGTTGCAGCAAGAAAAAGCTGAACCATGGAGCTGCATGGCAAGGTTGTGTGGCCTGGAGTCAAGACGGAAGTAGCCAAGGTCGGGTATCTATTCTGGAACGCAGTGAACATGCAAAGGATGAATAATTTTCCACCCATTTAGACCAGACTATGCCGCAACACCTCTGACATCAGTATGAAGCGAAGACCTATGTCAAATTGGGCCAGCTGGACACATAGAGTCGCTAGCACTCACGTTATCTCCTGACCCATCTCAGCACCCACCCACATGCCTGACCTCATGGGTTTCTGTCTGCTGGAGCCTGGCTAGCTCTGATATCATGGCCAAATACATACACGCATTCTTATCCTACTCCATGATCTCCAACATTCTGGACTTTGGTACCCGAGGGCGCTCCTACCACTAGCACATTGAGACTATAATATTGGTAAAAGGTGCAATATATGAGACAATTAAAGTACAATACAATGTTGCCTAATCCATTTGCAAACAGTTTCCTGTATGCTCTTGATATTGAATCATACCAATGTTTTCCTTATATATTCCTATAGTGATTTTTTCGACAATGCCAATTTCAGTTCTCATATGATTTGTTGACTTTGACTGCCTGCTTTATTGTACACAGAGTACTAATTTAGTATTTCAGACATTGTAGATTGGTGTAAGAGCAGTGGGGTTCCAAAATCAAAACCTCAGATTCACCCTTGAACCAAATCGTGCAATAGTGGATTGACCACTTCCACTATTAAAAATAGCATCCTTCAGATATGTTTTGTAGAAAATGTTTGAGTGACTGAATGAGTGAAGTATTTTATAAAGCAACCTATGCCACCTCAAGGCACTGGCTTTAGCCAGATTATACAATTTACATTTGGTAGTGATTTATTTTTTGTGTGGATAAGAATGCATGCATTGTTAGACTCATGGAACCTTTTACACATATACTAGCACATGGTATACCTTGACCACATTATAGTAGATTTTTTCGAGGACAATTTGATTTATTTCCTTTTCACTGAATTTCACTGCAAATTTATGCCGAGGCGTGCGTTTGGGTAATAATTAAGGTTGTAGATATGGAGGAGGACTGTGGGGTCTTCAACCACATATATTTTCGGTGAAATGTATCTTTTAAAAAAATATGATCAAATCATCCTCGAAAAAAAAATTATGAACTCAATTAAATCACATAGATTCAGGCAAATGGCAAGAATACTTTATCCCACGAGTCGCACATCCAGGTTTAGGGACAGATTTCAAACAGCACGTCACACATTAAATTGATATTGCTTGTGTATAAAAGCACAACTTCTGAATCATAGCACGCTCCTCACTTAAAGGCAAAATACATTATATCGTACGCTAATTCATGGAACATCTTTCGCAAATGTATTATTTTTGAATAGATCGGCACATACTTTTTCTCTCCAGCATCACCACCTTTTGATTACTGACCACTTAATTTTAATTTTTAGCCTCCTGATTTAACATTGATTTCTAGAACCCTCCTCCCTTGTTTTAGAGCTCATCAATGAAAGACGTGGTCATCATACATATTTAATCCATGCATAAATGTATGGAGAGAAATGTAATATTTAAGTAATACTATGTTAAAGTCTGAAGTGTAAGTCAGTGGCGTAGCCCAGAATACAGTTCAAAGTAAACAAAACAAGTACACAACGAGTGTTATCACCCATATCATTCATATTCTCAATGCACGGGGGAACATATGCTAGACCAGGCATAGGCGAAATGCAGCTTTCCAGGTGTTTTTGCCTACAACTCCCATCAGCCCTAGTCAGTGCTAGACAAAAGAGTGACTGATTTGATTTGAGGCATTTATAAAGTACACTAAACAGGACAAGCCAAAACTAGGTGCAAATGGAAGAGTTAAAATAGAGAAAAAAGATCCATAATTACAAGCAACCCACATACCTTAACAGAACAGTTATGATATGATGATTTATTTGCATCGCTCTCATACACAAGTGTTTCAGAGCATGACGAGGAAAGGGAGGGGAACAAGGGAGGACAAAGCAATGATCTTACTAGGCCCAGTGACATTGAGAACTCGCAAGTGCAAGGGAGAGGAAGGGGAGAGTGCAAGAGAGAGGGGACAGGTGGAAAGTGCTGAGCAAAGGATAGAAACAACAATAGCTGGTAATGTAGCCACCAGCATGGCAAGTGCAAGATTTAAAGCGCACACAAGGAGCGCCTGATAAGTGCAGGTAAAGGGACTGTAGAGGTACAGATACAGACCCAAGTGGATGGGTTGCCAGGGGGCATTGTGGTTGTCTGTCAGTTTGGGCAGGGACCTGTGCCGAAATCAGACGGTAGCCAGGTGCACAGTGTCAAAAGCAGACAGATCAGCATGGGAGAGGCAGAGCGAAGGCAGAAGCAAAGAGGAAGGTCTTGAGGTGCTTCCGGAACCGGAGATGGTTCTCATCAAGTTTCAGAGTGGCAAGGAGGCTGTTCCAGAGGGATGACCAGCAGAGGAAAGAGATCTACCTCCAACTCATTGCTTGGAGGAGTGGCTGACCCTGAGGGAGTAAGAGGCGGAGGAGCAGCGAGCTCGATTGGGAAGGTATTTACAGAGGGAGAGTTGAAGGTATTTTGGACCCAGGCCCCAGAGAGCCTTGTGGACAATGCAAATGGTCTTGAATGTGATCCTTTCAGCCACTGGGAGCCAATAAGAGATTTCAGGGCTGGAGAAATACGATGCCAGGGATTGAGGCCAAGGACAAGTCTTGCAGTCCTGTTCTGGATGAGTGCCAGAGGGCAGAGAGTAGAAGCAGGCAGATTTAGAAAGAGGCTGTTGCAGTAGTGCAGCCTAGAGAGAACCAGGGCTCTAGAAACAGTAAGATTCTGGGGGAAGGAGAGGAAAGGAAGAATACCTCTGAAGAGGTGGAGTTGGTAGTTTGACTTCTTAGAGACGTAGGAGATGTGAGGGGAAAAGGAGAGTGTGGAGTCAAAGATGACCCTGACGTTCTTAGTATCTCAGGTGGGAGAAGGAAGAGGGCCAAGGGAGGCTTGCCAGAGGGTGACATGAAAGGAGGGTGCAGGTGTGCTGATGAGGAGAATCTCTGTCTTACTTGCATTAAGGCTGAGGTTGTTGGTGGCACACAACTCCTGGATAGCAGACCGACAGTCAGAGATGAGAGAAGCCGACGGGGTGGCAGAGGGAAGCCTGAAAACTAGCTGAGTGTCATCCGCATAGCACTGAAAGTTAGAGCAGAGAATGGCAGTGCGGTGGGCGAGGGGTGCCAGGTATTGGTTGAACAGCCTGGGAGAGAGGTTGGACCGCTGGAGAACACCACAGGTAGAGAGTGAGATAGAGGAAAGGAAAGACCCAAGTTGGACCTGGGAGGGGCGATCAGAGAGGAAAGAGGTCAGTCCATATTTAGCTGTACCTGAAAGCCGCCTAAAGCCTGTAACAAATGCAACTGAAGAGGGAGTGAATTCCACTAATAGATGGGCTGCATTTTGCAGTCTGTAATTGATGCAATTGTCTGACCAGTAAACTGGACAACACTGCAATGACAAAATGCACCTGCAAATTTATAAAGATGACAACAGTACCTGAATGATACTCTTTGTTGTTTAGAGATAAAACTTGTTTTATCAGGCACATCCTAAAATAAGAGGGTTTTTCAAGAGAGCTAATTTGTATATGTAGCCCAGGAGAAAATTGGCAAATGATTTCAGGATTCTCAATTTTAAAGGAATATTATAAAAGCAAGCTGAACATGAGTGTAGGGCTAGGGATCCTCAGCAGGCCTTTAACCAAATGTCTCAGACCCAAAAGCAGTATCCTGGTCTTACTTGGATTTAACTGGAGTGCCTTCCTGAGCATCCAGTTCTTAACTTCACTTAGACAAACAGTAACATCTTCCATGCTCTTACTTGAGTTTGTGATCCTAAGGTACAGCTGAGTATCGCCAGCGTATGAGTAATAACTAGGATGAAACTTCCAAAATAATGGCATAAAATGCTGAATGTAGATATTAATCAGCAAAGGGAATAGCAATGTTCTCTGCAGAACCCAACAAGAAACAGCCCATGACTCAGAAAAGGAAGGAGCAATCTTTCCTTTTCTCAGAGAGAATAGACTCAAACCAATGTTCTAAGATACAAAAGAAGGATTTCATGGGAGCTCATTACAAGTGTGGCGGTCCAGAAACAACGTGCCGGTAACTCCGATTACCAACACACATTCTGCACCGCAGCTCTACAAGAGGCAATGGCAGTAACAACAGTGCCGGAAACAGCGTACATTGTGCTACCGTTGCCAGTAGCACAGGTAACTGAAACTGTAGGACCCACATGAAACACTCCCGGAAACACGGGCACCATGGTAATAAGGCAGCATTATAACAGCGGACTTCTGGGAAACACTGGGACAAAAATGCTGGAACTACTGGGAAATTATACGCTAATGATTGTCCCAACCAGCAATTGCTTTGCCACATATATTGAATATATTTACTCTTAATGGTGGTGTGATATTCTGGGTTTTGTATTTACTCATTATTTCTATAATAGAATTCAATTTGCTAGAAATATATTATCTAGACCACACCTTTTTTGTTTTTCTTTTTTCTTTATCAAAAATAATATTTAAAAGCAATTCTGACAAAAAACACAATTGATATTATAATTTGTAAATCAAAATCCCCCAATGGGCTATCTATTTACATTCAAGAATTCAAACATAAAAAGATCAGCAGAAGAGATTACAATCTGAAATAAACAAAATTCGCCATTAAAAATACAAATGCCTCTCTATCTAGCTATTCATTGTTAATTTGCAATAAGAGGATTCTGCAACAGTTCTTGTCTGCCAGGTAAGTCTGTGGACTCAGGGGTACTACTGGGAAAACCTTGCGGGAAATACCGGCACCGCGGAGCAGGCAGTAACTAGGCTCAGGTGTTGAGGAACAGGCCACAGGTGAACCCAATTGACCCAGCTGCACACAATGAGCACTGGGACTGTAGAAAAGGACCACGCGCACACCACACACACCTTCCAACACAAGCATGCTGCAATTCGTAGCAGCAGTCATGGACATGGAGGTGCTGCATGAAGGAGTGCAGCTCTAAGAGCAGGAGGTGCAACAGTGCCAACAGGCCGAAAGGCAGCAGAGGAGGCAGAGGAGGATGAAAAGTAGAATGCAGAGGAACAATGGGCCTCAAGTTGTGCCCCAAAGGCGTGCCCCCACAGCCCGCAAAAGGGCCACAGCATGGTCCCTGACAGGCAGGCAGATCCGCACACTTTCCTGCCTGAACAGGGAGACCATCCTTACAATAGTGGACCTCATCCAGGACGACAACCAGAGCGTTATTGGCATCCAGACTGCCATACACCCCTGTTGAAGGTGGTGTCTGTGCTGCATTTTCAGGCCATGGGCACATTTGAGCAAGCAGTCAGGGAGCTTGATGGCATCTCCCAGGCAGCATTTTCAATTGTAAAGGTCCCGGGTACCCTCCTGCACCATGTGTCCCAGCACATCGCCCTATCAACAATATAGGCAAAATGTGACCACCACCAAGGTCTCCTTCCATTTCCTTGCGCGCATGCCTAATGTATTGGGAGCAGTGGACTGCACACACATAGACCTAGTGGCTGACCATGCCACAGAGGAGTTGTATCGGAATAGAAAGCTGTACCACTCTATGAATGTGCAGGATTGTCTGTGATGCAGACCCGACGATCACACACTGCTGTGCACACTTCCCTGGATCAACACATGACTCCATGGTCCTGGGCAAAAGCACGCTGCCAGAGTAAATGGCACGTTATGGTGGACAGTGGACATGGCTATTGTTGAGTCAAAGGATATACATGCACACGCCACACTGCATGTGCACCTGAGCATGTGGGGTAGTGTTCACTGTCACCAGTGCATGGCCCACACACAAGCACCATGCAAATGTGGGCAACACATTATGCATGCAAGAGTGGGTGGCCATGACTTACATGTCGCACATGAGTCTACGGAAGGACATCTCAGCACAATCTGGGCATGGATGGAGAGGCACATGTAATGCACCACAGGTAGCAGAATGCAACACAAATATGTCACAAATCACAGCATATCCATACTATGCCCCACCGACACCACTAACACATCCTTTGGTGTCTGATCCCACACGTCCTGACCGGCATTACCTGTCACATGGTGCAGCAAGGTGATTGACGGCTGCAAGCGCACAGACCCAGATGCATGTGTCACACACCCATATCTCCACATCCATGCAGAGCTCAGCCACCTCAATAATGTGGCCCTCCCTGTGGGAATTTCCATGCAGATGGCTCGGACTACCCCTTACTACCATGGCTGATGACCCCTGTGAGACATCCAAAGAGCCAGCAGGAAACAGCATACAATCGTGCACACATCCAAACAAGGGTGTCAATTGAGCAGACCTTTGGACTGTTGAAGGCACGGTTTTGTTACCTTCACTGCTCTGGTGAGGCACTGATGTACAGATAAGTGAAAGTGGGGAAGAGAGTCCTGGCCTGTGCCATATTGCACAATATGTGCATCTGGCGGAACATTCCCCTGCCCCCGGACATAGACATGCCACCGGTGGATGATGATGATATCAGTGACGTTGGTGCAGCTTCAGACATGCGAATACACCAACACATGGATGACAATAATGAGCCTGCAGCCCAGCAGGAATTCACATAAAACTACTTCTGATCACACAGCAGCTGCACACGCCCCATAGCACACACTGCATGTGATTCAGCGCATAAATAATGCACTTCACTACACAAATTGAATGTGCAGACGTGAAATGATATGCAGAACCATGTTTAACATAGCATGAGCAAACAATAAGGAACATGTGGCCCACCACCCTCTTCCCCACTAGTCCTCCACCACCCCCTCCCCAACTAACCCCCATCACCTCCTCCCCAACTAAACCCCCAACTAACCCTCTTTAATACCCCCCACTAACCTCCACAACTAACCCCTACAACTAACCCTCCTCGACTAACCCTCTCCGACTAGCCCTGCCAAATACACCATCCCAAAAACACTCCCTAGGTAACATCATTGTCACTTGATGACTGACACTGGCTCACTTTCATGGCTCCTTGACACTGGATCTGCCTTTATGTGGCGAGCCTTACATGCACAGGGATCAACATCTCTGGATGTTCTGATTAGAGGTGGCAGACGTGGTGATAGTTGAAGGTGGATTTGACCTGGCAAATACCTGTGCTCCAGTGCAGCATACAGGGACAGGGTGAGGGACTCGGCCAGTGCCGAGATTGCCTCATTCCCTCATGGATCCTCTGTGCAAGCAGGAATGTTGCACTTGATGAGAGGCCAAGGGCAAGTGCACAGTGCCTGCCGGTGGCCTGCATGCTCTACCACAACAGCATGGTCTCTTCCTGCATCAACCTGGACTCCTCCAGGTGCTGGCGCAAGAGTTGTGCCATCTGTTCATGCCATTCCTCGATGCACCGTAAGTGTGCATCCATGTCTCTGATGCTGGGGATGGGTGGTGGAAGTGGGCTGTTGAGGTTGGATGGGCTGAATGAGAGGCAGTGTTAGGGGGTGTGTTCAGCTGTCCGCTCGGTTGTGTCCCCAGCCTCCTGCCCAGTATCATCGTCAGTAAATGGGCCTATGTAAATTGTAAGAAGATTCAATTCAACATTACAGCTAAGTCAATGCCTAGTCTGGGATACTGAATGGAAACCCTTATTGATATATCTTTATGTCCAGTTCATGAGTTCTGGATGACTACCCCTATATAACACCGCTCTCTTAGAATCCCCCTGACCCCACTGAGCCAAGAAGTAGTTCTGTTTTGCAAGTTTAAAAGGTTTATTTGAGAAATAAGACCAAATATAGATACCACGCTTTTATACTAAATTAATAATCGATATTGCCCTTATAAATATAATGTTAATCAACAATGGGTAATCTGACACTAGCACACTTCTTTATAATCAATGAGGAGCTAGTATAGGATGGATCAAGTAGCAAAAATACTTTTATGATTTCAAGGGAAAAGCAATGAGGAATAAAATGCAGTACAGAAATACTTGAGATGATTTTAGCAAAAGATAATATAATCACTTTTTCTCTGGCAATTCACCCCCCTCCCCTATGCAATGTAAGACATGGAAGTAGATGGAAAGAGGAGCACACAGTTCTCAGGAATGCAATCAAATACTATACGAAATTCAGTTCCCCCCCAGCAAGCTTAGAGAAAACAGGTATGAGTTTTAAAACACAGGCCCAAGTGCTTTGAATGTGGTGGCAATGAAGTGAGAAATATGCTGAAAATGCTTTTAATTCCCTTTAGGAGGTTCAGGGTGAGTGAGAGATACTTGGGATGAGTTCAGGCTCACTTTAGCAATGATTCAGAGATGGTGATTGAGAGGCAAACGAATTTTTAGCAAGGAAAGAAATGACTGCTGATGGTTACACGTGGCTGGATTTTTAACCAAATCGCAAATCGCGGTAAAATTCGCGAGTGCGTGAATCGTGATTACGGCAAAAGTATAAGGAGTAGCAAGTCGGTCCGTTGGAAAGCTGAGATTCCTATCCCAAACGGTTCCAGAGATACGGACGATTAAATAAAGGTAGTTTTTCGGATTTAAAGTAAACTCAAAATGACAAGTGACAACTATGCAGCTGCAGAATTGACAAGTGACAGTGGTGCAGCTTTACAAAATGACAAGTGACAACTTCTAGGAGGCAGTTCTGGTTAGGTTAAAATAGTTTGGATTAGATTATTTTAACTAAGAGATTGGTTCTGCACAGTTCTGCTAGGTACTCACAATATAAATTTGAAATAGGCCTCGCCACGGATCTGGTCAGGTTTTGGACTGGACTCCGGTTCTGGTCTCGGCACTTCACAGTGATCTGGGTCAGCTCTCTGGTTCTGCTCACAGCGGTCTGGGTCACTCTGGATCTCTGGTCTGGTCTGTCCGGATACAGCGGTCTCTGCACAGCTCCTGGATATCTGCACTGGTCCTGGCAAAAGTTCTTGGAAAGGGATTCAAGCAGCTCGCCCGGCTGTGAGTAGCTTGCAATGATTTGAGGCCTGCTGCAGAGAACTCAGCTTGTGGTTTTAGGCCTCTGATTTAGGTTCTAAAGTATAGGTTCTAGGTTCTGGAGTATGTAGCTGGAATCAGTCTGGAACTGGTATCTTCTGGATGTTGTGTGGTCCGGCAAAACGCTCCGCAGCAACTGGATTTGAATGTCTCTACCTGTCCCAACAGTCTCTTTTTATGTGTTTTGAAAATGGGTGTGTGCCTGGGCCTAGCTAAGCCTGCCCCTCTCTACTTGTCATTGGCCAATTCCTCCTCTCTCCCATGATTGGGGGAAGGAAATGTGAGTCAGAGTGATGCTGTAGGTTTTATGGGTCAGAGGATCCTCCCCTGGTCAGTTTGCCCACAAATCGTTATTTGATTCAAATACATCCTTCCCAGATATACATTTGTTGAAATTACATGTGCACATTATATATTCCTTATGGTCCATGCTTGTCCGCCTCTGATCTTCCTAGGGGCTTGCATTAAAAAATGACAACATTTTGCGCTTTTTAACTGGTTTTGCAATATCGGACATTTACCCAAATTTACACACATGTGCGCAAGGAGTATGGACATTAATTGATGAAGTGTCAGATTTTTAACATGCAGACATTTGGAGTGAGACCCTATTTTCTGATAGCAACCCCCCAGAATACACCACAGGGTCCTAACGCATCTCAAAATGTTCACAGAAAAATCACTAAAATAATGATATTACTTATATAATTCTGACAAGTCCGCACTTTGAGTTATCTATCTTTTTTAAAATTATGCTCTGGCCCAGATGGGTGTGGTTTAGGTTCCAAAGCACATGGGGGAAGCTTCTGCATGTCCCCGCCTCCAGCTCGGGTGGCTCCCAGAGGCACTTCTCCTCCCACTTCTCCCAAGAGGAAGCCACTTTTACGACGCCCCCAATATAACATTTGCCTGAGTCCAGGACAGGCCTTTGTTCACCTCCCTGTAGTCCCCAGCTGCTCCACCCCTAATCTAATCAGAGAGGTGACAACTTCTTTTGGCAAGGGGAAGAGCAGGTTTTAACTCCTGTGGGGGTAGATGTCAGGCAGAATTCAGTTTCATTAAGCCAGGTTTCAGCTAAATGTCACTTTTTGTTCCCAGTTTAAATCACTTACAATTTTTACATATACATTAAATAATTACTTCCTTCAAGTCATTTCAGAATATAGTTTTACATTGTATTCACCTCTTAGCAAGTCTTTCCTTGGTCTGGTTTTGTTTCATTTGTTCAGTTTTACACAAAAGTCTGGTGGTTTTAAAACGCTGGCTTTCTGATAGTGGTGAGTACTGGTAATGCAACCATTTTTGGGATTAAGAAAATGAATTCCCCACAATAAGGTTGTATCTTTGGAGTGGTCTCGTGCCAACTGCGCAGTTCTCCTATTCTGGCGTGAATGTGGGCAGCGATAGCTCATCCCCACATCCATCCAGTCTATTGATTTAGTTTGTTCTGGGATAGAATAATGGGCGGCGACAGCTCATCCCCACATCTACCCAGTCTATTGATTCAACATGGGTCAAAATTCATGACAAAATATGAGGGTATTGTGGTGGTCCTGTTGGCGCACACTGCTGTGCATCAGGGGCTGCTCTCTGTGCCTCAATTGGGGAAGTAGGTGTAGCGTTGGGGGCTGCTGGCTGTGCCTCAATTGGGGCAGCAGGTGTTGCTACAGGGGCAGGCAACATGCTCACTGACCCTGTGCCTTGCGTGGCCGGTGCTGGAGTCGCCTTGGCAGCGGTCTTGCATGGCGTGTCTCTCCTCCTCTGAGTTAGTGCCTGTGAGGTGCTTGGTCCACCATGCTTGCTGTCAGATGATGTGCCTTATAGGGGTGATATGGGCATGCCATTAGTCACCTCTGTGCTGCGGTATAACCTCAACACATGTAGTCCAACCAGCATGGGACATGATGCCTCTGTATAGCTTTTACAGTTCATGCATTTCAATATTTCATGGCACATGTTCACATGCATTTCAAGTCGCCACCAGCAAGATGGTGGTGGACATGAGGTCACATAAAAGGTGATTCGACTGTACTGGGCCTTGTGTCATTGTCACTGTGCAAGTACGGGGTTAAATGTTGAACTAGCGTGGGAGGCGTGAGGGGACTGGGATGGGAGGGGGTGTAGTGCAGGTGGTGTAGGCTGCAAAGGGCTGAGCACCTGTTGATGTGAACCACAGTGGCAGGTGAAAGGGGGGAGAGCAGTACAGTGTGAAGGATGGGATGGTCCAGAATTGGGCATGTCCAGGAAAGGGTGGATGTGTGCCTGTGCTGGTAAGGGATGCTGGGGGTTACTAGACAAGTATGGACCTGCATCAGTGTGATCTTGGGAGAACAGGCCAAAGACAGCCTTTTGTATGAGACAGAGGCTCACAGGGAGCCAGTGGAGAGAACCCAGGGCTGTGGGAGAGCGGTCCCAGGGATTGAGTCCTAGGTTGAATCATGTGGCACTAATGTGGATCTGTTTGAGGGTGCGAAGGGAGGTAAGAGGTGGATTTAGAGGGAGGCTGTTGCTGTTGTGAATCCTAGTGGGAAACTAAGCTCTGGTTACATTGGACTTCTGGGGGTGGGTGAGGTAAGGGGGTTGCCCCTGAGGTACTGGTGCTGTAAATTAGGGACCCATGCCAAAGTCTGTGATGTGCAGAGGGGAGGTGTGGGATATGTCAAAGGTGACACCATGGTCTGTAGCCTCTCAGGGTGGTGGCAGAGGCTTCCCATGGAAGGTGGCCAGGGAGTGGCCAGGGAGTTGGTGGGTGACAGTGCACAGGCATCACAATGGGGGATTCTCTGTCTCACTGGCATTGAGGCAGGAATTGTCAGCAGAGCACGTTGCATGATTAGCAGTCAGAGGTTGGAGAGCAAGTTGCGGATGTTTAAATTGAGCGGTGAGTCATCAGCATAAAACTGGGAGTATGGTACAATGGAGGTGATCAGGTGGGCCAGAGGGACAAGGTAGGTGTTAGGGTGCCATTGCGACTGAATGATTCCCTCAGGGATGACACAGGTGATGTGTGAGGCAGAGGTGAGGCAAGGGCACTGTTGCACTTGGGGATGCCGTTCTGGCAGGTAGGCGGTGAACCATGGCAGGGCCAGGTCCATCAGGGCAGGTTTGCTGCAGGCATGCATGTCAGTGTGTCACAAGGGAACATTTCTGGTGGTGCATGCATGCCTATTGAGAGGTTGTGTGCCTTGTGCATTTCCTTGCTACTCATATTGTCAATGTCTGCACAAGACTAGTACTCATGTGGGCATTTGTGTGTTTTGAAGTTTGGGGGGGCAATGTTTGTTGACCTTTGGCCAATGCCATCGTTAATTGGACACTGTATGGGTTGCATGTGGTCTGTTATCATGCAGTTGGACATGTGTTCGTGTGTTATGCGCTACATTTTCATGCCTGCTGTCATAGGTTTGGTGTTGCATGTTGTACTTACGGCCCTCTCCAGGTGTACCTGCGCCAGCCTCAGCCACTCTCACGAGCTCCATCCCTTCAAGGTGCAGCACACTGCTGCATTTCTGCTCCCATGGCATTAGTGTGATTGGTGAGGCCGTCCCACCACCAGTGACTAGGCATTCCTTCCGGTGGGCCAACAGCAGGTTGCAGACGCTCAGGCAGAGGTCATCCCACTGCTTATGGCAGTCACGTTCTGTGTGGGATACGAGTCCCACAGCTCACAACTTCTGCGCCAGCTCCTCCCAGATGGCATTTCTTCTGAGCTGTGTACTGAAGCATGCTCTACAATGCTTTCTGTTAGGATAGTCCGTTTCAACTCAGAAAAGCGTGGCTTCCACTGCCGTCTTTCTGGGATCCTAGATGCCATGCCTGCTGGTTCAATGCCGGTGTCTGCGTGTCCGGATGGCTACAGGAACTCGGTGATTTTAAGTGGAATATGTTTTCCAAAATGGCCACTGGTGAACTTCCAGTTCCGGCGGTAACTTTTCCAGTGCTGGTGTTTCCGGTGCCGCTGTTTCCGTGGGTGGCATGCCGTAAATGGTGCCACCGGCATTGTTGTTTGCAGTACCACCAATTTCACCCAACGATGATGGTGTTTCTGTAATGGCGGTCGCAATGTTACCGGCATTCCAGAATGTGCGCTTCCCTGCTGTAGTGATGTGCCTGTGATTTTGTGGTAACTGGTGCCGGAAACAGTGGCATCTGATCCATGAAATAACTGGCAAAGTTGTAATGAGGCCCATGGACAACCATGTGAAAGGCCACAGAGAGTTCCAGAATGACCAGCAGAGAAAGGAATCCAGAATATCCTCAAAAACCATTGTAAGTGCAGCTAAGCCTGACTGGAAGATATCGGCATAATTAAAAGATTCCAATATGTTATATGATTGGGATGTAAATATAGACTGTTTAGGAAAAGATTGATCTGTGCTCTGCTGGAGTGATGAATTGATTACATTTGAAATTGGCAAAGCTACAATATTTGAATGTCAACATGCTAATCGGTTGGTTGTGAGGTAGATACAATGAAGTATAAAACAAGGTTTAATGTGGTGCAATTCTGGAACAACATCTGCACAAAAGAGTGGAGGAAACCCTGTGGCCGATTTCCATGATAGAAGTGCACTGTAAGAACACATAAGCTTTGAGGGGTAACCCATGGTGAAATATGACTTAATGTGTTTTTTCTTAGGACATAAAACATGTCTTTGGTAGCTACCTCATGGCTTGTACCTTAATCTTCAGATCGTTCCCTTCAAACAGATTGGTGACCACCCTTGCATCCGATTAGAGCATAGATCTGCAACGTTTGGCCCTCCAGGTGTTTTGGACTACGATTACCAACAGCCCTAAGCAGCATGGTTAGTGACGAGAGCTCATGGGATTGTAGTACACAACCTCTGGAGAGTCGAAGTTTGCGGACACCTGCGTTAGAGTTAGGAATCCCAATGAACCCACCCTAAATTCAGAAAAAGTAACATGGTTCACCTGCAGAAAGTCAGATCTATGCTTGTTCGATGGTGTGCCCCTGCTTCTTTTCCACATCCAAAGGGGCAAACACCCACAACTTCGAAGAGTACCAGAACGACACAGAACATTATTTTAATTTTCAAGATGACAGACCAGTATACACACTGAGCAAGAAGGGGAGGCATTTAGTTTCATATCATTCAGCCAATGAATAAGCACCGGGTTCCTGCTGTTGCCATCAGGCAAAAACTCCACACTTCCACAGTGGCCATGTCTTGGGACAGAGCACTCTATCATGACAACACAACAATAAAGTGGCACGTAATATCACAGTGCAAAATATGATTCGGGTAGGAACAGTTTTGTTGGAAGGGGTGGGCGGAGATGTGGGATGGTAGATTGAAAGCAGAACGGGGAAGAGAGAGGATATTGGATAACAGGGTTTTCACCATATAATAAAGGACAGATGGGTCATTAAGAAAAAAATGGGCTTTCAATATTTAAAGTCCAGATATTAAGTGCCCCAATATGGACCGCCGAGGAAATGTGGCATGGGTCCAGGGGTCACTGCCATTTCAGACTTCCTATCAGCTCTGATTCTGATTAGGGTTCAAGAACAATCTCTGTGTGGTTGGGGGCGTAGAGCCCCAGGTGGAAACAAGCTCATAGCAGTTCAGAAGATGGTCTAACTGTCACTTTTCTGCCCATGGTCGTATCCTAGCACAGATTGAAATGACCCCCTTTTTCAGCTTTTTTTTTTGCATAATGAATTTCCTATATCATTACCTCCTCAAATCAGTAATGGCTCAAAACTCCAAAGCAGATTTATATTAATTTCCTTCCTTCGTATGTTACTCCACCCGCTGAAATGCCTCCTTAAATTATCTTTTCTATTTTTTTTTTAACATTGGGCCCTGTGGATATTTTAGAGCACTCTGGCAGTCTTATGCTCAAGACTTTTGCCTTACTAAAACTTGATAACTAAATGCATGTTGACAGTGGCAGCAACCTGTGAGCTTATTCCTGCAGTCTCGCATCCATAGCATCATCTGGCATAATTCTTGATATGTGTTCATTTAATTCTTGCAAACATTATAGGTTATTTACATCAAGGCACTAATTAAAAAGGGGCCTCACTCACAAATTCCTTTGCGATACATTTCCTCTCAAAATGATTGACCAGTGCCAAGGCCACACTTTCGGCAAATATTGTGGCACATAGTGCAATTTAATCTACATTGGATCAATAACATTGGTCAAAAAGAGCAGCTGCATTGCACATTAACTCAAACTGGCCCACACATATATCATACAAACTGGCCCACACTGTCCTTCCGGGCCGGCCATTCGGCATTACACTATCGCCCAAAAGGCCAAGCCCAAGCCTGGATAAATGAATGGCTTTGAGAACGCCACAGAAACCCCTGCGTGAGATTAAACGGGAGACATTGGAATTCATGCGGGCACTGCTGGCAGCTACAAAATAAATGCATGCGGGAGGATAGGAGCTCCCCAATCGTTTATTAGTTTAGTGGAAATGGAGGCAACAAACTAATTCCGTACAAATCCAATAGCGCCGGCTTCATCAATGAGGCGATGAAGACTTTTCAGAGAAGAGGTGATTAGTGCTATGCCATCAAGCCAGCTTTGCATTGTTGGTGTCTGACAGTCCCTTCATCATCCTAATATCCATCAATTAGTCACCGATAGAGCTAGATTCGCCAGCCCTCTCGCATGAGTGTTCACGCCTGTGGGCAGTGTAATATCATGTAATAGTTGTATCTGTGGATCGTGGTGCGGGGGCTCCTCAGGAAGGCGTACCCTCAGTACAATATCAAAATACCATGATTTCCTGTTTTTATATAATCTCACAATCCCATGTCATGTTATTCCATGTTATGTTATGTTATGTTATGGTATGTTACATCATATCGTTTTATTTTATGATATGAAGTGTTATGCTGGTTAATTGTATAGCGCCTTCAACGTTTGTCAAGTCCGTGTTGAAGCACTTTGAGTGATGAGAAGAGTAGCAGAAAAGTAGGGAGGCAGGATGAGGCAATGGCAAAGAGAAAACCACGGCTTTAAGTGGGCCAGGGCTAGCCAGGGCAGAACCCCTGCAGGCTCAGAAATATGGCTCTGAGACAGGGCCCTGCTGGGGCACCATCTTGTTCTTGGCAGCCCGTGCACTAGAGCCTAAGGCTTTTTTTCTAAAGCCTGAAGCTCTCGCTCATGTGCGAGTGCTTCAGGCTTTAGAACAAAAATCCTTTTTCAATAATGGTGGCAATGGCATCAGTGATGCCCGTGTGCAGGTGCCGCCATTATGAAATAAAGGTGAGGCGCTGGAAACCGAGACATTTTTCATAAAGCCTGAAGCTCATCTACATTCGCAGGAGCTTCAGGATAAAAGGACTCGGTTTCTAGTGGCCTCACCTTTTCTGCTTTAATGGTGGTGCTGTCGCTCTCAAGGCATTTCTTTAACTAAGAGATGCAGTGATCTCTTAGCAAAAGAAATGCCTTGCGAGGGACAGCACCACCATTAAGGCTGAAAAAGTGAGGCACTGTCCCCTGCTAGGCATCCCTTTTATTAATCGATGCAAACATCAGCACCCACTTCCGGAGAGAGGAGAAGGTGCTGATCTCTACAAAAGACTGCCTGGTGGGTCTGGGGGCAGGTGGGAGGGGCGATGTCTAGAGGCCATTAAGCCGTGGTCCCATTAAGAGGGCATGTCAGGTGGCTCATTAGGCCACGCCCCCTTGATGAACCTTGGCTCGTTTTCTTTGGCCACTTAAGACACTGGAGACAACACAAACTTATATTATGTTGGTTGCTTGTAGAGTGCTTTACAGTGATGTGCAGACTGAAAGCTCTGAGAGTGAGGCCATTTTGAAATGCTGACGTGAGGAGAGTAGTGAACATTTTCGGTTTCATGTTTAAAGAGACCTAATAGCATAAAGCATTCTTGGAACAGAGCCATCTTTATAAGATCCATTGTTCCCTTAATAAGTCACACACATTGTTGTCCCAGATGTGGTCGTTTTAACCCTCATCCAAATCTGCACGGGCATTCTCGATTGTTCTTGCGGCTTGTTATCAAGTTAATTTACTCCCATGAGGCATCACATTGACTACACTGGCTGGTGCTGATGGGAGTTTTGTCCAAAACATCTGTGGAGCCAAAGGTCGTAGACCCTGGTAGTAGAGCAAATAGTTTACAATATGCTGGCACTGGACATCACACCACACCTACTAATTTCCAACACAAAAGATTCCACAACGCACCACTCAAACACCAAACCAATAACAAAACCACTGACTCTTCCCCCATCGAAGGTAACACACCACCCCCGGCCCCCACCTCCACCCTCAAAACTACACTCATCAATGCCCGCTCACTAGGTGCCCATGCTATAGATATCCATGACCTCATAGAAGACCAACACCTTGATATGCTGGTGGTCACTGAAACCTGGCTTCACCCAGCAGCAGGACCACTTCTAGCCCTTGCTATTCCCCCAGGATTCAGCATCCTGAGAACTGACAGGACAAATACCCAAGGAGGCGGAGTTGCCATAATAGCCAAAACCTCCCTGGAAATCAGAGAATGCCCAATAGAACAGATACAAGGTTATGAACTCCTATTAGTCAAGTATACCTCCAACCCCAAAAGCACCACCAACCTACTAGTGGTGTACAGATCACCTAACAAAAACACACACCCTGACTTGGACATCCCACTACTCCTAACGCCCCTCATCAAGCCTAAAACCAAATGCATAGTCCTCGGTGACTTTAACCTAGGATACAATGACCCCCTCGACTCAGAAGCATCTACATTTTATACAGCCATGTCAGAGATGAACTTCATACAACTTGTAGATAAACCCACCCACTCAAAAGGAAGAACCTTAGACTGGCTTCTCACTCTTAACTCTCGAGTCACCATTGACTCCATCCTCCCAATCAACTGGTCAGACCACTATGCAATCAACTTCACCATAGACAACACCAGTACCGAACACATCACCCCTAAAAAACCAGAAACTTTTGAGACTAGAAATATCAAAAAGCTCTCTTCCGACAAACTCATTCCAGCCCTGAGTGCCTCCTTTGCCCATATGGTTCTAGGCACCAACAACCCCTCCTATCTAGCAGAACAATACCAACAATGCCTCACCCAAACCATCGACCTACTTGCACCCATCACCACTAAAACCCGTAGACCTGATAA
The DNA here is from genome assembly GCF_040938575.1 of Ambystoma mexicanum. Classification (NCBI taxonomy): domain Eukaryota; kingdom Metazoa; phylum Chordata; class Amphibia; order Caudata; family Ambystomatidae; genus Ambystoma; species Ambystoma mexicanum. The sequence continues at coordinate 976,087,361 of NC_090925.1, forward strand.
ACGCTCCTGCTTTTGGTTTAATGAAGAACTTATAGCCTTAAGACGCACAAAAAGATCACTTGAACACCTCCATAAGAAAAACAACACCCCAGAATCGGCATCAGCTTTCGCCGAAGCCAACAAAATTTACAAATCAGCAATAATCACTCAAAAAGCCAATGCCTTCAACCTCCGCATTGCTAACGCGTCCTCAGACAGCAAAGAACTCTTTACCATTCTTAGAGAGCTCGAAAACCCCTGTCAAATCTCAGCAACTTCAAACGCTAGCAAAGACTGGTGCACCACCATTCAAAACGCACTCTCATCCAAAATCCTCCTACTACAAAATAAAATCGATAGTAAAAAAATACTCCTAGCTGACAAAACTCCTCCCACCATATCAACGACCACCTCAAACGCCACTACTGGTCCCCCATTCCAATTCTCACCAGTGACTAACAAAGAAGTCTTTGACACTATAACGAAACTCAAAGCCTCCAACTGCAAGGAAGACCAATTCCCATCCCATCTAGTAAAACTATGCGCCCCCACTCTCACACCTATCATCACTGAATTCATCAACGCCTCCTTCCTCACAAACACAGTCCCCACCAGTATCAAAAAAGCTTGGGTGACACCACTTCTAAAAAAACCTTCCCTGGACCCAACAATACCCACTAACTACCGACCCATCACAACGGTCCCATTTCTCCTAAAAATAATCGACAAAATAGCCTACTGCCAAATTCAGAACCACTTGGAACAACATCACCTACTAGGAGATCGCCAGTCAGGTTTACGCCCCAACCATAGCACAGAGACAGCCCTCCTTGATCTGAAGATCCAAATGGATGCCACCAGAGAAGCAGGTAAACTCTGCCTTCTGATGCTCTTGGACCTCTCAGCGGCCTTCGATCTGGTTGACCACGACAAACTCTGTAACACTCTAGCAAACAACTTCAACCTAGCTCAGAACGCTACCAACTGGATCAAATCCTTCTTGGCTGACAGGACCTCCAGAGTATCCATCGGCAAAGAATCAGCAGACCCAGTGTCTGTCCCTGCAGGTGTGCCGCAAGGCTCCTGCCTATCCCCCACTTTGTACAATGCATACACCAAGCTATTATTTGCAGCCTTGGATACCCTGGGTGTCATCTATACTAATTTCGCCGATGACACCCAAATCCTCATTCCTCTCTCAGGCAACCATGAACAAGACTCCCTCCTGGTTAACCAAATCTACTCACTCATCCAAAACTGGATGGCTAACAACAGCCTCTGTCTCAACGACGACAAAACCGAGCTCCTCATACTAGGCTCCTCCAGCAAAATCAACACCCTTGAGCCCGCCTTTAAATCATTCACCATCGATGGAACCATTATCCCTGTTCTTAAACAAGTCAAGACCCTCGGCGTGTACTTAGATGCCACACTATCCATGTCTAAACAAGTAAACACATTAGCCTCATCCACTTCCTACACCTCTAAACTCATCTCCCTCAGCCGTAAATTCCTCTCTACCAGCAACTGTGTTACTCTAGCCAGAGCACTCATACTGTCTAAGCTAGACTATTGTAATATCCTATTCCTTGGCACCTCCAAAGCCAACATAGCTAAACTTCAACTCATGCAAAACAAAGCCCTCAGAGCAGCTCTAGGCATCAAAAAATCTGAACATATATCCAACACCAGAAGAGACCACCACTGGCTCCCCATACAAGCCAGAATACAATTTAAAACCCTGAGCATCACCCACAAATGCAGGGCTAACAAAGCGCCCAAATACCTCAACAACACAGTCATGTTGAAGCCCCAGACCAGACTCCTCAGGTCCAACAAAAACGCATTCCTTGAAACCCCCAGATACAAAAGAGAGAAAGCAGGGGGCAGCAGCTTCAAAATACTGGCCCCCAGATATTGGAATGCGCTACCTACCTACATTATGAATGAAACCTCATTCCCCAAATTCAAAAGCCTTCTGAAGACTTGGCTCTTCAACAAGTTCTAACTGAACCAGTGCACTAACCCCCTCCAATCAATTATTTCACCTGACCACTTTGTATATTAGTGTATATTGTTGATTCCTACTATTGTATATTTTTGATTGTTATACCTGTACACCTCTATGCTCATTCTAAGATTGCATTATCCCATTGTCTGTAACTACGCCGTGATACCCCCGGGTCTGGGCGTATAACAAATGTAATAAAATAAAATAAAATAAAAATAAATGCCCCTGAGCAATGTGAAGATTTAGGTGGGAGCTCTCAAACCCAAACTGTATTGAAAACAGTTTTACTATACAGTTAGAATGGAATAAAAAAATAAGGATTTCAGCCTGATGACTTGTTTATCCAATTGCTTCTTGCCTTAAAACATATACACGTCTGAATGAAGTCATGGCCATCAATCAACACAAATAGTTTTATTTAGTTGTCAGAAAACCACAAAGTCCGTTTTTACCACAACAGGTAAAAAAGGCTAAAAAACTGTAGCCCTCCAGCCATGTGCAGGTCTTCATCACATGGAACTCTCCGGCTCGTGTGCTCACGAGGTGCTGTCACGGAAGAGAACATTGTGACAAGATTGAAGGAAAACATCTTACCACTGAGCCGAGTCCAGTGGGGCTCATATTACATCCCTATTACTTTCTGTTAATCCAGTAATAAAAAATATATATGTATAATTCCCACATCGCTTCCATATATATTACAAGTGGCGACGAGGGCAGCGTTGCTGAGCCCCACCTGCTGTCGTTAAACTCATCGGGTCCATATCTCTGCTGATTGCTGTCTGACCACTTGTAATATTTATGGAAGCAGCTAGACACGCGATGCGGGAATTATACATATACATTTTTTATTTCTGGATTAACAGAAAGTAATAGGCATGTAATATGAGCCCCACCGGTGCTCAGTGGAAAGATGTCTTCCTTCAATCTTGTCACACGTTCTCTTCCGTGACAGCACCTCGTGAGCACACAAGCCGGAGAGTTCCGTGTGGTGAAGATCTGCACATGGCTGGAATGCTACACATCTGCCTTCCTTTACGACACATTTTTACACACAAAAGAAAAATAAGTATTTACAAAAATTAAACTTCAAGTGGAACCTTCCTTGAAAATGAAGACTTTACACAGAAAATTCAATTCACACAAAGGCTTCCATGTAGCCAGGTCTACGTCTGACTCTATCCCCAGCTTGACAGGCGAGGTATGTCTGAAATGACACTTGTCAAGGAAACATCCAATACTTTTCTCTTTCTTTCCACACTCCTCACACTCCCTCTCTTATCAGAAACATCAGCATCTGCTCTCTCAACAACAGTCCTGTCACCACGTGCTCGGACTAAAGATACTCTGTCCATATTCCATATCCTACCATCTTCTATTCTGATAGCATGCTTGAATACTTAACCTTTAATGGTTGGGACTACTTACACAGACCCTTCCTCAGGACTGCTGGAAGCTTAATTATCACAAATTCCCCTACTGACAGAATCACACATTCTTTCCTTGCAGGTAAAAGTCTATCATGAGCAGACTCGTTCTTCAATTGGATACTCTTAATCCTTTCACACAGAGACCCAAAATCTTTCTCTACATCTGTTCTCTTACTCATCCACAAAGGCAACAATTTGGTGTTAGTCCTACGTCCCCTGCTCAGTGCAAATGGAGAAAGACCGGTGTGTGGAGTGAAACGATGAGCAACTATCTTGTCTCTCACCGCTTCCTCCCAGTCTAGTCCTTTCGACCAAGCCCATTGAATCTTTCTTTGAGTAACTTATTAAAGCGTTCAACACTTCCATTTGACTAGGGATAATAAATGGCACTCTTTTTATGCAAAATTGAGTTCTTTATACAAAGATCCTCCATCTCTTTGGAACAGAACTGATTGTCATTGTTTGTCATAATGCTAATTGGAAAACTCTCTGTACCACAAATCTCCAAAAGAAAATCACTGACTATCATAGTGGTAATACATGGCTCGATCAGTACCTCCACCCACCTGGTTACTAAATCAATTACAAGCAAACAGAATTGACGTTTCCCATTGCTGCAAATAGGGCCTAAGATATCCATACCTAACTCATCCCACGCTTTCTTTGGAATTTCCGTCACAACCATTGGATACTTCACACTCATGCAAGCTTTCTCACTCTCATTGCAAAGGATACAATTATGGATCATCCTCTCAATTTGAAGGTCGCAGCCTGGCCTCCAGAAGTCATTGCAGATCCTCTGTTTAGTTTTCACTCTCCCTTGATGGCCTTCGTGGCCTAATTCAATAAGTCTGTGACGTATTCCTGACGGTGGAATTATTCTGTCCCTTCTCATGACCATGTTACCTTGTACGTTCAGTTCATCCGCAACTCTCCAATAGTCCTGCAGACCAACTTTCTCAAATGTCACCCTCCTCAAAGGACATTGATCCATAATGAGTTGTTTCAATTGAGTTATCTAATTGTCTTTTGTTTCAGCATCTTCCCACTCACATTTCGGTATGGAAGCCATCTCTATGCTCAGAACTACTTCAGAGTCATTCTCACTTCCATCTCCCACCTTGGAAATACTTGTGAGATGGGACAAGCAATCTGAAGCATTATTTTTGATTCCAGGAACATACTTCACCATGCAATTGAATTATTGTAATAGTATCACCATCTTCTGATAAGATTGGAAACTTTATCCAAACCTTTATTCATGATAACATGAACTAATGGCTTATGATCTGTACTAAACTCAACTTATGTTCCCAGATGAAAATTCTGAATTTCTCCGATGCCCACTTAATGGCCAGAGCCCCCTTTTCTATTGTGGCATACGATTTCTCAGCTCCTTTCAATAGTCTTGAAGCAAATGCAATTAATATTTCTCTTTCATCAACTTCTTGGGTGACAACTGCCACTAAACCCACATTGCTAGCATCAGTGGTCATGATGGTTTTCTTTCCACACGGGAAGTTTTTTAACTAAGGAGCTTTGGTCAAAGCACATTTGATGAAATAAAATTCTTGCTCACACTCCCGAGTTCATTCAAAAATCTTCTTCCTGAGGAACTCACATATTTACAGGCCGATTCATGGAATTAATGTGCGCCGAAAATTCCGGCGCAGAGGTGCCAAAACGTGCAATTTGCAGTAAAAGTGCGAAAATCGCAGTGCAACTGCGAAAATCGCAGGGAATCCAGCGCACATCGATTCATGGAAGTCCGTGCGCGAGAAAAATATTGGATGTGCACTGAAAAAGTGCGCGGCGCACGCCGGCGCACAGGTCATCCAACGGCGTGCGCCATGGCTGCTGCGAAATCGCACATAGCGTGGCACACATTACAAAAGTAGGCGGAACACGGGGCGTAACACTCGGAATGGGGAACAACGCGTGAAAATATGGGCGTCATGTGGGAAGTACAGGAGGCAAGTGCGCGGAACGCCCACACGCTCGCCTACAACTCGAATTTATGGAATCGCATAGGGCAAACCAGCATACGGTCAAAGACGCGCACAGGGCCAAACAAGTACGCCACAAGAAAGAAGGCGGTAGCGTCCCTGCGCCTGAAATAAATGTGCGCCAAAATGTGCGCTAACAAAAAGCACCCATATACAGCTATGATGAATGGTCCATACATTGGCCCTCTAAGACAAATGAGGTGCAAAGGGGTACCGACAAACACGGACACCCGCTGTGTGAAAAATAGCATGTGCGAATATTACGGGGTTCGCGGGAAATTCCACACGCGATTGGCCTGGGCACGTGTATTCCGGGGTGCGCATGAAGTTTCCCGCGCGAATTAGCAGGGTACGTGTATTTCGGTGTGCACATGAAGTTCCACACGCAATTTCAGCAGTGTACGTGTACTCCGGGTGCGCAGCAAATTCCACACGCGAATCCAGAAGCCTACGTGTATTTCAGGGGTGCCGGGGAGTCCCAGCTGTGGCGTGAATTGGCCGTGTGGGTCATCCCAGCTGTTCCCTCTACTCCCTCCACTGCCCCTGCAGGCGGCCCACACCACAGTGGACTACCCTGCACCCCTGCACATGTCCCGCAGGCAGCCCATCCACCATGGCCATGCCCCCCAGCCAACCCACATGTCACCTTGCACTACTGCCCACCAACGCATGTCTCCCAGCATCCCCACCCCCCAGCATCCAGGGGCACCCTCCACCAAGCCCCCACTCATGTTTCCCTGCACCCCCACCCCCCAGCACTGTAGGGCACCCTCAACCAGGCCCCCACTCCTGTCTCCCTGCACCTCCACCCCCCAGCATTGTAGGGCACACTCCACCAGGCCCCCACTCCTGTCCCCCTGCACTCCCACCCCCCTGCATCCAGGGGCACCCTCCACCAGGCCCCCACTCCTGTCTCCCAGCACCCCCACCCCCCTGCATCCAGGGGCACCCTCCACCAGGCCCCCACTCCTGTCTCCCAGCACCCCCACCCCCCAGCCGTGCGATTTGCCTGGGTACGTGTATTCCAGGGGTGCGCAGGTAGTCTCACACGCGATACCATCAGGGTACGTGTATTATGGGTCCGCGTGAACATCCACACGCGATACCAGCAGGGTCCGTGTATTACGGGGTTCGCGGGAAGTTCCACACGCGATTGCCCTGGGTACGTGTATTTCGGGGTGCGCGGGAAGTTTCACACGCGAATTTGCAGGGTACGTGTATTTCGGTGTGCACGTGAAGTTCCACACACGACTGGGCCTGTGAGAGTGGGGTACGTGTATTCCAGGGGTGGGCGGGAATATTTACTCGAGACTGGGCCTGGGAGAGCGTGCTACGTGTATTCCTGGGGTGGGCGGGAAGATTTACACGGTCGCCTACAACGCGCCAAAAAATAAAAGGTCCAATCCTGAAACACGTACGCCAGCATGAAGCAGGCGCACGTCCCGCGCAGCATAAAAGAGTGCGCAAACAACAAACAAGCTCAGACGCCAGGATGAATATACCGTTCCTAGCAGCAGTGGCCGTGGGATACCGCAGCAGGAGGAGAAGGATAGTCAGGGCCAGAATCTTCACACCCAGAACAAGCCTATTTGGTATGCCTGATGACCAGGTGTATGGGAGGTACAGGTTTCCACCACACATAATGCTCAACCTGGTCAGTGAGTGGGAGGATGACCTCACATCACCCACCCTGTGCTCCGAAGCGTTCAGCCCCCTGGAGAAGGTCCTCAATGTACTGCACTTCTTGGCTACCGGATAATTTCAGCGGACAAGTGCCATAGTGGGGGGGTGTCACAGGCCACGCAGTCACGGCGCCTACACCAGGTGTTGGCCATTACCACTGCACGCCCATCAGTCCGCAGGCACATATACCTGCCCAGAACACCTGCAGAAAGGCAGGCTGTCAGCCAGGATTTCTACAGGGTGGCACAATTCCCCAAAGTTCTAGGTGCCATTGATTGCACCCATGTGGCTCTACGTCCCCCCAGGGCATCTGAGCACATCTATAGAAACCGCAAGCACTGGCATTCCATCAACGTCCAGGTGGTATGTGATGCCAGGAGAATCATCACCTCAGTATATGCCAACTATCCAGGGTCCACCCACGACAGCTTCATTTACAGGATGTCAACCCTAAACCGGGACATGGAAGCTGGGCGGCATGGCGATGCATGGCTGCTTGGTGAGTAGAAATGCCACAGCACACGCATGCATGACAGATACAGAGTAATGCCAATGCCCCACTAATGATCCCCATCACCACCTCCCCAGGGGACAGTGCCTACCCTCTGAGCACACACATGATGACGCCAATTCGGAACACCATCACGCCTCCCGAGGTAAGATACAACACAGCCCATATTGCAACCCGGGGCATAGTGGAGCGCACATTCGGAGTGCTCAAGTCACGCTTTCGCTCCCTTGACCATTCTGGTGGGCAGCTGTTATACTCTCCCCCAGTAGTGTGCAGGATCATAGTGGCAGCATGTGTCCTGCACAATGTTGCAACACGCCGGGGCCTGGCTGCGGACATGGTGGTGCCCCCAAATCCCCAACCACATGCACGCCCGCTGCGCATGGGAGGGGAAGGGGCACGGGGTGAGGCAGCCCGTACGCAGCTGGTGGCTAATTAATTCACATAGAAAGCACACCCCTGTGGAGTGCACACAGCCCTGGCACATACCAGCTGACAAACAATGATGACTCAATCTGACAATTCTGATGAATTAAGGGACAGTCAACTGTCAGAACCATAGCAGCCTGAGATTGTTCATCTGGAAGTGTCACAATGTGTGCATCCCTACCTACACAGACACCACCAATGCATTGTAATCAAAAGACACACTTCCATGCAGCAAAAATGAATACCCACTTGCAAAATACAACATGAGAACAGTGCCATGTCACCCAACCCCTCCCCGGCACGGCCACACAACCCACCATGGCATGTCATGCAATGTGAGAGCAAACAAATTGATCCCCACAACATGACCCAAGTGTCACCAACTACAGTGTCCCTAATGGAAACTGGCCACACATGAAATGCTCACAGTAATGCAGGACCAACAACACACATTACCAAATACTTACCAGTAATACCATTCACCTACACAACCTCCAACCTACCATAAACATGACAGTACGGACTTCAAAAATTGGTAGCCTCACTACCTGATCATGCCAGCACTTCGAACACTTCCAACTATACAGTGTTAGCGCCACGCAAAAGTGTAGGTGCACTGCTTACAACATGGACTCCAGTTCCAAAGTAGACCTTGTGAAGACATGAGAAATGGACCTGCAAATTAGGAGGATGAGATGGATGCAGAGGCACATATCAATACACCATGCAGTGTACAATACAACAACAATATGAACTAGGAATGTATACAGAGTATTGACTACAGACTGCCCACACATCAAATGGGAGTCCAACGTCACCGTGTAAGTCAATGTCACTTGGGCACACCCTTTGCAAGACCATGGAAACGGGAAGCAGGAGGGGTGTGTGTCACACAAACCCAAGCATCTGACCCAAATACAGAACAAGCCTGCATGTGCCCAGCCACAATACAGCGTATGCCCATGGGAGCCACACAAGGCAACACACTGTCCAAAAAATCAAGAATAAAAAAAAATAACAAAAATAAAATAAAATCAAAAATCAAAAATGGCCATGAATGGGGAGGGGTGTGGGAGGCCACCCAGGAGGTCCAAGGACAGGGTGCACACCAAAACCCACCTGTGTGGATCTTGCGAAAAAAAAACACCTCCATGGGCTCATGGCCTGCACGGCTACCCTATTGTGGGAGAATTGCTGCTGTCGCTCTCCTCGCTCTCCTCCTCTGCAGCTGCATCAGGAGGTGGTGGCACTATGGGAGGCAGCCCACGCAAAGCCCTAGTCCTGTCCTCCATGGCAGCAAGGATGCGTGTGTGGAAGGTCTGGTTCTGGAGGATAATTGTTCGGAGGTCCCCATGCAACAACTCACGGGATGCCCGGACCTCCTCCCTAGTTGCCTGCATCTCAGCTGAGAGCGTACGTGTGATCCGCTCCAGCTGCTGTTCTGTCCTCATGTTAGCTGAAGCCTCAAGCTCAACCAGAGTTGCCCTGAGCTGACGGAGTTCCACCCTCAGGGCTTCCCTGTGGCCCTGGGACTCAATAGAAATGGCTTCCTGCAGAGTCTCCAGTGCCGCCCACCTGTCCCTGTTGGACGCCAACATGTCCTCCCTGTGTGACTGGCTAATGGAGTCTGTTGCCTGCTGTAGTTGTTCAATTAGCCTTTCTTGGGGGACAATGGAAGTGGCCACCCTATCCATGGCCTGAGCCATCATCTCAGTTGATGCTGCCTGTTGGTTTGCCATACCGTATATGGATTCCTCCCATGCGGTATTGCCAGGTGGCATATGCCCACCTCGTCGGCGGGCACCACACCTGTCTGGGGCACGGTGAACTGCGCCTTGCTGTACCGACACTGCCTGAGGCTGCAGGACTGCATTCCCCCTCTGATCTGCTGGCCCAGGAACAGGATCAGATGTAGCGGAGTGTGACCCTGCATCCGTAACCACAAAAGGCGGACCTACCAACACTGACATCCCCATTGAGGGTTCTACCCCTGGTGCAGGTGGGTTGGACAGTACAGAATCCCTCCCAGAAACACTTACCTGCGACAGCACATAGGTCTCATCATCCGAATCGACACCTGAATAGAGCTCGGGGGAGGTGCACCCAGAGACACCCCTTGAGATGACGGTCTGCAGCAAGTGTGGGTTCCCACCCACCACCACACCACGTCCCTCACTGGTGCCCGGTCGGGCCTGTGACCCCTCCTGGGTCTGCACCATCTCCACAACCCCAGCAGTATCAAGTGCGTCATCCCCTGCAAAGACATGAAAGAAAAGAAATGGGAACAGGCATTAGCACCATGTAACACAATTAGGGCTGAGAAGCAACAGAAACAGTACTTCATTGACACATGTCCCACATGACTATAACCCTGAATGAAGGGGAGGCAAATGGCACACATTGATGACACCAAGATGGAAGACCAACAAATTTGCTGCATGCTGCCTAGCAGTGCCATCATACATTGGCCTGTGATATGCATGTCCAATACACATACATGACACATGCCATCACACAGATGGCATGTACCCTAGCCATGTCACACATGTGACAATAGGACTGAGAAATGCCTAGTGAAAGTGGTGGAATGCAGACAATCAGCCTGAATGAACACAGAATAACATGCAACTATGTTGTGGCAAGATGACACTTCAAGGGCAACTGGCGTGAGGTTGGGCTGAATGTCTACTGTTGCCAGAAGGGATACTGCAACACCCAAATCCTGGTGGGTGGAATGTATTGGATGAAGCACATGGGTGACCCAAACCATTCAGGCACACACCCCTTCACCTGGCACTCAATCAGAAGCACTCACACACACACCATGCACATGGATGACACACACATGCATGTGCACTCACCGGACAATGCCTCGTAATCTGGCAGGTCTCCCACGCCTTGGATCTGTTCCTCCGTGACGTAGGTCCCAGCAACATACTCATGTGGAGTGAGTTCTATGTCCTCTGCCGGAGACCCACCTCCAGTCACTAGAGTTGCGGCATGACTTGAGGCCAGCTTTTTCTTTGCCCTGCGCTTAAGGTCATTCCAGCGCTTGTAGCAATCATTAGCTGTGCGCCTCACGAATCCAAGGGCACTTATGAGTTCCGCAATGGTCTGCCAGTGTGCCTGACGTTGTGCAGGTGTGGTCTTGCATCCTGCAGTAATCACCATTTCGCTGTCATGTGCGGACACATACTCCACAAGTGCATCACGTTCGGCCTGATTGAAGCTGGGCCGGACTGTGTAGCCGTGTCTGGGGCATCAGCCTGTACTGGACGAGCACTCTTCCTCTTCCGCTTGGAAGGTGGTGGTGATACTGAGTGTCCTACGCCGCTCTGGACACTAGGGGCAGGAGCCCCGGTGGACTGTGGACTAGGAGTGTGGGAATGAACACTCACCATGGGACTTGGTGCAGGCATTAGCTGAAGTGTGATGTAGTCAGGGGGAACGTCAGCAGGATGGACTAGGACCGACACTAGCCTGGCTGGGAGACTCAGAGCTGGGGTGGATGGAGCCGCAGCTGCCCCTGCAGCCTCCCCACCCTGCCTACTCGGGGCAGCAGATGACATAGCTGCCCCTGATCCACGTGGGCTGGTGACACCAACGTGCACCGCCCCATGTGGCCTAGACCTGCTGACCTGGAAGTCATCCATGGAGTCACCCTGTGCCAGGTCTGGTGCCATAATGGGCTGGTCCAACAAGGGCTGAGCAGGGATGGTGTCAGCCACATTACCCTCAACCAGGGGGGGGGCATGGGTGTCCCTGACTGGTCACCCACACATGGGGTCTAGGGGCACCCTGCAAGTCCTGGCCACATCCCCTACCGTATCCACCACGGCCACCTCTTGTGGCTCGCCCACCTTTGCCACCCTTACCGCGTGCTCGCCTCCCAACCATGGCACTGATGTTGTTGTGCGTATGGGAGTTGCAGTAAACTATTGTCCTGGGCAATTGGGGGTCAAAGGGGTAGGGTACTAGTACTAGATGGAATTCGTACCCTAGTGCTCTAGCAAGGCTGTATGTGACCCCTGGGGGAAGATGACGGGTCACGCAACGCACAGGCACCCCGAAAAAGGGAGATAATGTGCCCGCAACCCTTCCTAGACCACGTGCGTGGAAAAAAACACCTGCACTACGCTGTGGCACCCAGAAACACAAAAATGAACGTATGCGTGTCACACGCAGCCTAGACTGACCTCTGAAGGGGTAGGCAACACAAGGGGCAAGCACAGATGTCAAATACGTGCGCGACTCACCGTCTGCCAGGAAATATCGCGTGAAAAATACGCAACACCCCCGCCAAAAGAAGAATTGTACGCTGTCTGAAGAGACAGGATAACAGGAGAAGTGAACGCTGTTTGAGGAAACAGGCCCAGGAAAAAGACAAGAAGAGAAAAAGCTGCCAGAGGTAACAGGGAGTACGAACTTGGAACGCTGTGAAGTAAATCGCGTGTGAACCGACAAGAAGTACAGATTTCACCCACTCGCTCTCCACGAAAAGCACGTACAAGGAAATGGCGTTCTACACGTACCTTTTAAAGATGCCCACACGTCCAGCGTCACTTCCGCGTGTACGCGCTAAGGCCCCATCCTCCAATTACACGAGCTGACACTCTGACGTGCAGTCATTGGACGTGTAACATGCACCCGTGTACAGGGAAATGCCCGCGCACGCACGTCACAGATGCGCATACGCACTGGTGGCCTATGGGCCAATGAATTTGTGTACGTGTGCTGACACGGTTACGCGCTAAGGCCCTTTCCTCGAATTACACGCAGACGTGCTGGATTTTCACGTGCCAAATCACTCTGTATCAAGCTGGCCACGCGTAAGCACACGGAAGACGACGCTCCTGCCCAGAAGGCTGAATTACTGCCCCCCAGTGCCCCGAGCACCCTCCCACCTGCCATCTGCTGCTGGCTGATTGCCTGCTGCCCACGTGCTCTGCCATTTGCTGCCTGCACATCAGCCAGGGGTGCTCTTGCTGTGACCATCCCTGCTGGAACCGAATACTTCCGACTGGGATTCCATCGCTCCACAGACCAGCCCCAGGACCCAGATGCCCACCCCCTCCTGCCTCTGGGGTTGTCATGTCAGGCACTGCAACATCTGGCACCACTGACAACCCACGGCCAGAGAGGCAGAGGGGCACCAGCTTCACTGCCACCAAAGTTGGTGTCCTGGTGGAGCAAGTCCTGGGGCAGTATGATGCCCTCTTCGGAAGTTTGCGCGCTGACAAGGAAGGACGGACTCGGATCTGGACGGACATTGTGACTGCCATCAACGCGCAGGGGGTGGCAGTCCGACTATTCCATCATGTCAAGAAGCGCTGGGAGGACTTCATGTCCAGGACCCTCAACAAGGGACCACTTGTCGGACGATCAGATGAGGGTCCTGGAACGCATATCCCCAGCGCTCCATGTCCAGGTCCTTGAGAGGCAGACCCGTCTGGAGTCGAGCGGTAAGTGTACATGCATCATGATTGTGTGCTGTGCGTGTGGTGATGCGCCAGTAGTGTGCAGGTTGCACATGTGTTTTTATGGGGCCAAGTATGGGGGGGGGGGGTGTACAGGGCCGTGAGGCTAACACATGCGAGGGCAGTCATGTGTGAGACATGGATGGTGCTTGTGTGTGTAGGCTTGCATGCCAAATGCAGTTGTGTGGGCACACATGTTTGGATGAATGTGTATGTAAGTAGGCATGTTCGTGATGTCAAACATGGATGTTGTTTTCAGCTGCATGTATCAGCACTGTGTACATGTGCATGTGTGTGTATTTCACAAGGGTGCAACAGTGATGCAACATGGATGCATGTGACAGCGGGATGTGGAAGCCTGATTTGCAGATGGGACATGGATGCCAATCTGAACACTGCCACAGTTGGCAGAGGTGTACACATGCATGCAAGTGTGGTGGTGTGTGTGCATGTGTAGTGCACTCCCTGTGTTGCATGTGATGTCTGGCTCACCTTTGCTTGCTCGTGCTGTTGTATGTGTATGGATGGTGCTGGCTGTTGCGATATGGCTGTGGTATGGCTCATGTGTGCGAGTTGAAATGACATGCGTGTTGGAGATTGTGATGCCATGTCTGAGGTTTGCCAATGCCACTCATGTACAACTGTCATGTGTGTATGTGTCCATTGTACAGTGCCCTGATGCCTGTGTTTTATTTCTCCCTGTCTGCAGCATCAACTGATGAAGAGGGCGGAGAAGGTGCTGTGGAGCATAGCGGCGGGGATCGCACCGCCAGCCAGAGACGCAAGGCCCGGCTCCCCTCCCAGGTTGTGATCTCGTTGGGGAGTGAGGAGTCCGGTGCTGCGTGCCCTGATCCTGTCACTGCATCATCTTGCACGAGCAGGGATGCCTACGTCCAGACCCGTTTTCATTCAGGGGATGAGCTCACAACAACTGGACTTCCTCTGCCTGCGGACGTGGCTATCCAGGTACGGGTTGAGCCTGTTCTGACTGGTTTGGCGTTGCGTCAACGGGCCATGCGAGGTGACCTGCAGTCTTTTCATGAGGAGACTGCAGGTCATCTCGAATGGCTCGTTGACCGCGTCGGCCTACTGGAACAGGTCGCCCAGGCCGGATTCCTCCGTTTGCTGCAGCTTGCTCCGACCCCCTCCTCAACTAAACACCCTATGCGCCAGTCGTCCTCCGTGCCATCTTCCCACCCATTTGTCACCTGGGTGCCCTGTGGAGCTGCCTCTGACAGTGGGGCCAGGCTGGTGGAGGAGGCATCCCTGCCACAGTCGGGAGTCGTACGTCCAGCAGGGGTGGCCACATCAACGACTGCACCCCAGCCGGTGGAGGATGTGCAGGCAGCAGGAGCCAGGGCATGTGCAGAGGCACAGCAGCAGCAGCAAAGAGGTGGGAGCCATGATGGCTCGGGCCTTCGACATCGGAGGGGCAGGCATCGGCCGGAGGGCAGGAGGACCCAGGACGGGAATTGTCTTCCGTGTGGCAGCGGTTGGGCCACGCCATAGATGCGGAGCGGCAGCGGGCGGAAGAGGCACGGCTCACGATGGTCAGGGTGGAGAACTCCATGCGGAGGGCCCTGAGGCGGGCCGAGTGCCTCGAGGCAATCCGCAGGGAGTTGGAGGTTAACATGTCGTCGGCCCTGCGGACCCTCGGGGCCATGGAGGAGGACCGCCTCCGTGACATTGAGCAGGAGTTTGATGATGCCCTGGCCCGGAATATCCCAAAGTGAGCCGTCGGACTAGCCCGCTGCCCTTGTAAATAGTTCTGTAGTTAGTGTTAGGTTTCCTTTGCTTTTTTATTTTTTTTTGGACCTTTTGGACAATGGGCCACATTTTTGTATATAGTTATTTTTTATTAGGTAGTCTTATTAGATAGGTTTCATTTCTTCTGTTGGGATCATGTACCCTGGATTGTTTATCTGTATATAGTAAACTGTTGGGATTTTACCCATGGAGCAATGTTTTTTGGTTTTAATTTTACATTGGATTTACTTTTGTGAACTGTGACTTTGGACACCTTTCCTTTGGATTATGATTTGTGGTTTTACATTATTTTACGGACATGCTGCTTTTTGTTTTTAATTCACATTTTCGTTTGTTTCTTTTTGATTCCATTTATGTTGCTTTTAATACATATTTTTTCATCATACTTCAATGTGTATTATCGTCTCATTGGTTTCATGCATGTCATAATATGGGTTTTGACATTCCCTGACACCCATTGTGTGTATGTGAGGGAGATGTGTTCATTTACATACTTGCCATTGGGGTTGTATCATGTAATTGGCATTTTTAAGTGGGTGGATGCAATATTTGGGTGGGTGTTTGGCATGTGGAGGCTGCCCATAAGGGCCAGGGATCTAGCATTGTGATGACGTGTTGGCTGGGGGACATGTGTGGGGGCCTGCTGGCAGGTGCCCCTGACTGCTGGGGGGTGGGGGTGCTGGGATACATGAGTTGGACATGAGTGGGGGCCTGGTGGAGGGTGCCCCACAGTGCTGGGGGGTGGGGGTGCAGGGAGACAGGAGTGGGGGCCTGCTGGCAGGTGCCCCTGACTGGTGGGGGGTGGGGGTGCAGGGAGACAGGAGTGGGGGCCTGGTGGAGGGTGCCCTGCACTGCTGGGGGGTGGGGGTGCAGGGAGACAGGAGTGGGGGCCTGCTGGCAGGTGCCCCTGACTGGTGGGGGATGGGGTTGCAGGGAGACAGGAGTGGGGGCCTGGTGGAGGGTGCCCTGCACTGCTGGGGGGTGGGGGTGCAGGGAGATAGGAGTGGGGGCCTGATGGAGGGTGCCCCTGGATGCAGGGGGGTGGGGGTACAGGGGGACAGGAGTGGGGGCCTGGTGGAGGGTGCCCTGCACTTCTGGGGGGTGCTGGGAGACAGGAGTGGGGGCCTGGTGGAGGGTGCCCCTGGATGCAGGGGTGTGGGGGTGCAGGGGGACATGAGTGGGGGCCTGGTGGAGGGTGCCCTGCACTGCTGGGGGGTGGGAGTGCAGGGGGACAGGAGTGGGGCCTGGTGGAGGGTGCCCTGCATTGCTGGGGGGTTGGGGTGCAGGGAGATAGGAGTGGGGGCCTGGTGGAGGGTGCCCCTGGATGCAGGGGGGTGGGGGTGCAGGGGGACATGAGTGGGGGCCTGGTGGAGGGTGCCCTGCACTGCTGGGGGGTGGGGGTGCAGGGAGACAGGAGTGGGGGCCTGCTGGCAGGTGCCCCTGACTGGTGGGGGGTGGGGGTGCAGGGAGACAGGAGTGGGGGCCTGGTGGAGGGTGCCCTGCACTGCTGGGGGGTGTGGGTGCAGGGAGACAGGAGTGGGGGCCTGGTGGAGGCTGCCCCTGGATGCAGGGGGGTGGGGGTACAGGGGGACAGGAGTGGGGGCCTGGTGGAGGGTGCCCCTGGATGCAGGGGGGTGGGGGTGCAGGGGGACATGAGTGGGGGCCTGGTGGAGGGTGCCCTGCACTGCTGGGGGGTGGGGGTGCAGGGGGACAGGAGTGGGGGCTTGGTGGAGGGTGCCCTGCACTGCTGGGGGGTGGGGGTGCAGGGAGACAGGAGTGGGGGCCTGGTGGAGGGTGCCCTACAGTGCTGGGGGTGGGGTGCAGGGAGACAGGAGTGGGGGCCTTGTGGAGGGTGCCCTACAATGCTGGGGGGTGGGGGTGCAGGGAGACAGGAGTGGAGGCCTGGTGGAGGGTGCCCTACAGTGCTGGGTGGTGGGGTGCTGAGAGACAGGAGTGGGGGCCTGGTGGAGGGTGCCCCTGGATGCAGGGGGGTGGGAGTGCAGGGGGATATGAGTGGGGGCCTGGTGGAGGATGCCCCTGGATGCAGAGGGGTGGGGGTGCAGGTGGACATGAGTGGGGGCCTGGTGGAGGGTGCCCCTGGATGCAGGGGGGTGGGGGTGCAGGGAGACAGGAGTGGGGGCCTGGTGGAAGGTGCCCTACAGTGCTGGGGGGTGGGGGTGCAGGGAGACAGGTGTGGGGGCCTGGTGGAGGGTGCCCTACAGTGCTGGGGGTGGGGGTGCAGGGAGACAGGAGTGGGGGCCTGCTGGCAGGTGCCCCTGACTGGTGGGGGTTGGGGGTGCAGGGAGACAGGAGTGGGGGCCTGGTGGAGGGTGCCCTGCACTGCTGGGGGTGGGGCTGCAGGGAGACAGGAGTGGGGGCCTGGTGGAGGGTGCCCCTGGAAGCAGGGGGGTGGGGGTGCAGGGAGACAGGAGTGGGGGCCTGCTGGCAGGTGCCCTGCACGTCTGGGGGGTGGGGGTGCAGGGAGACAGGAGTGGGGGCCTGGTGAAGGGTGCCCTGCACTGCTGGGGGGTGGTCGTGCAGGGGGACAGGAGTGGGGGACTGGTGGAGGGTGCCCTGCACTGCTGGGGGGTGGGGGTGCAGGGAGACAGGAGTGGGGGCCTGGTGGAGGGTGCCCTACGATGCTGGGGGGTGGGGGTGCAGGGAGACAGGAGTGGGGGCCGGGTGGAAGGTGCCCTACAGTGCTGGGGGTGGGGGTGCAGGGAGACAGGAGTGGGGGCCTGCTGGCAGGTGCCCCTGACTGGTGGGGGTGCAGGGAGACAGGAGTGGGGGCCTGGTGGAGGGTGCCCTGCACTGCTGGGGGTGGGGGTGCAGGGAGACAGGAGTTGGACCTGAGTGGGGCCCTGCTGGCAGGTGCCCCTGACTGGTGGGGGGTGGGGGTGCTGGGAGACATGAGTTGGACATGAGTGGGGCCTGGTTGAGGGTGCCCCACAGTGCTGGGGGTGCAGGGGGACATGAGTTGGACATGAGTGGGGCCTGGTTGAGGGTGCCCTGCACTGGTGGGGGGTGGGGGTGCAGGGAGACATGAGTTGGACCTGAGTGGGGGCCTGCTGGCAGGTGCCCCTGATTGGTGGGGGGTGGGGGTGCAGGGACACAGGAGTGGGGGCCTGATGGAGGGTGCCCCACAGTGCCGGGGGGTGGGGGTGCTGGGAGACTTGCGTTGGTGGGCAGTGGTGCAAGGTGACATGTGGTTTGGCTGGGGGGCATGGCCATGGTGGATGGGCTGCCTGCGGGACATGTGCAGGGTAGTCCCCTGTGGTGTGGGCCGCGGAGGGTGTAGAGTGAACAGCTGGGAGGACCCACATGGCCGATTCACGTGTAGGACTCCACTGCACCCGCGGAATACACGTAGGCTGCTGGATTCGCATGTGGAATTTCCCGCGCACCTTGGAATACATGTACCCTGCTGAAATCGCATGTGAAACTTCACGCGCAACCAGAAATACACGCACCACGGACAATCGCGTGTGGAATTTCCCGCGCACCTTGGAATACACGTACCCTGATGAAATCGCGTGTGGAACTTCCCCCGCACCCCGAAATACACTTACACAGGGCAATCACGTGTGGAACTTCCCGCGCACCCCGAAATACACGTACACAGGGCAATCGCGTGTGGAACTTCCCGCGCACCCCGAAATACACATAACCAGGGCAATCGCGTGTGGAACTTCCTGCGCACCCCGGAATACACGTACCCAGGGCAATCGCGTGTGGAACTTCACACGAACCCCGTAATACACGTACCCTGATGAATTTGCGTGTCAGACTACACGCGCACCCCTGAAATACACGTACCCAGGCGGATCGCACTGCTGGGGGGTCGGGGGGGGTCGTAGACAGGAGTGGGGGCCTGGTGGAGGGTGCCCCTGGATGCTGGGGGGTGGGGGTGCAGGGAGACAGGAGTGGGGGCCTGGTGGAGGGTGCCCCTGGATGCTGGGGGGGTGGGGGTGCAGGGGGACATGAGTTGGACATGAGTGGGGCCTGGTGGAGGGTGCCCTGCACTGCGGGGGGGGTGGGGGTGCTGGGAGACATGAGTGGGGGCCTGGTGGAGGGTGCCCCTGGATGCAGGGGCGTGGGGGTGCAGGGAGACAGGAGTGGGGGCCTGGTGGAGGGTGCCCCACAGTGCTGGGGGGTCAGGGTGCTGGGAGACATGCGTTGTCGATCAGTGGTGCAAGGTGACTTGTGGGTTGGCTGGGGGGAATGCCCATGGTGGATGGGCTGCCTGCGGGACATGAGCAGGGGTGCAGGGTAGTCCCCTGTGGTGTGGGCTTCCTGCAAGGGCAGTGGAGAGTGTAGAGGGAACACCTGGGAGGACCCACACGGACAATTCACGTGTATTACTCCCCGCGCACCCCTGAAATACACGTGCCCTGATGGAATCGCATGTGATACTTCCCACGCACCCCGTAAATACACGTACCCTGCTGAATTTGCGTGTGATACTTACCGCGCACCCCTGGAATACACGTGCCCTGATGGATTTGCGTGTATTACTTCACGCGCACCCCTGATGTACACGTACCCAGGACATTCGCGTGTGAAAATTCCCGTGAACCACTGAAATACACGTTCCCCGCTTGCCGTCTGCTGTTTGGCAGCCCTGTGGACTGGTCCAGGGTTAGCGCAGACATTTGCGATGAATTGGGAATTTTGATGGCTTTTCCTTGCACGAGGGCGTTCTTGGGGGCGTAACTGGTGCTGCTGCAGGGTCGCTGCACCACTCTGCACCACGGCTGGTTTTGGAGGCTAAAATCCATGAATACGCTGTGCGATGAAATGGATTTTTTCGCACGCGGCTGGTGCAGTGTATCGCACGGGGACACTGTGCGCCAGCCGCGTGCGCCACTTTTGTGCAAAATTCTATGAATTACCCTGTTAGTTGTTAGAAATACCACAAAGTCTGTTTTTACCACAACAGACAAAAAAGGCTATAAAACTCATTCAGGCTTTTCATGTGTTTCACTGTCACAGTTGTGTACAGAAGACCAAAAGTTAAGGCCTGTGGTCATTTCTCTCCAAGTCCCGTTTGCCCAATACTGCCTATATTGGAAGTGTACAATAGCCATAATATTGTACCAGCGCCTCTGTAACCTGAAAAGATGGCCGACGTCGTGATGAGGGGACTAACAGGCTCCTAGTCTTCTCCCCCCCTCCGAGGATACCAATTGAAGGATGGCAGTTTCATCTGTGGCATCTACTGTCCAATGGTGCCCAATTGTATTGTGACTGCTCGAAGTGCTCCCAAGCCCACCTACACAGCATCTAAGTGCATTATCCTGCCACTTGCCTCACCCATTGCTCAGGGACGTCATTTCACCAAAATGCCAGGGGTAGCGGAAGTGACATCACACGACCCTTGACCTCTGATGACATCACAGGAAGTGAAGTCAGTTGGTCCCTCGCCAAAATGCCATCATTGGAAGTGATGAAACACAACATTTCACCCCTTGACAAAACAGGAAGTGGCATCACATAGTATTGTTCCTAAGTACACTACGATAAATATGGTTACAAAATTACTGTAATGTGATATACATTTCATATAGCAATGAATCACCATATGCATCATTAATATAGTGTGTGTAGGCCCATATTACCAAATTACTGTGATTGCAAGCAGACATCCAAGGACAAATAATTATGATGTGTTATTATATGGCACTTAGGGTTAAGCGCTTTACATAGCACAAATATACATACAATAGCACCCAACCTGTGTTGGTACTCATTTATAGACCTCAGAAGGATGAAAGGCTGTGTTAGCCTTTCTGGGATTCGAACCTGTAACCTGCCGATCACACACTCACATCACAGCAGCGAGCGCTCAACATACTGAGCTATCTTACCAGCTATAGCTATCTTACTGGCTATAGTAAAATGAGCAATTACATGTCTGAATGTTCTCAAAGTCAGAAAGCAATTTACACTCTTAAGTGGATACCAATAAACTGGTAACTGTGATTAAACAGCAAGCCAGTTCATCTGCAGGTCTGGTGCAAAGTTGGCCACATATCAAGCCTGCATTGATCTACTTTTCAGGCTTTGGAGGTTGACAAAATACATACCAAAGGGAAGTTTCTTCATAACTGTGTGTTAAAGAATTTAGAGTAGTGCAGGGAAAGCAATGCACTCACACAGCATGCCGTACTCTGCGCACTCATTACCTCATACATGCAAACAAACATCCTGAACAGCATGCCATAGCGATAGGAAAGATAGACACATTACAACAAAAAATTAATTGTGGCACAATGAAATCTTTGGTCAATTGATGTGCTACACTGTACACAAGCTTTTAGGCACAAGGATTTTGTCAAGTGACCCAGGACACCAATATGGAATATTTTGCGATGATCGTAACAGAGACAACGGAAGAAAAAAAACATGCTATAACTGCAACTTACGAAAAGCAAAATACATATAGTTTATGTTTGCATTTTGAATTTGAGGTGTTTAAGAACAGACTAAATCTGACTAAATCAATGACTCACCCGCTGAAGCGTACCTAAAATAAACCTTTAATGAGTCTAGCAATTATTGTAGAGAATTCCAGAAAGACTATTTGTTATTCTTATTCTTTCTTATTTAGGGTCACTGCTCAAATTGTTACAATTGTAGAACCCCTGTTTTTTTTAAGAGACCTGAACAAGAAAGCCAGCCATTCTAGAAACAAAGCCACATTACACTGCTCACAGGTCAGGAGCTTCCATAATTAAAAAAAACAAAAAACAAAAAAAAAACATGTTATTTCTTTTTTTTCTAGGGGTAGCAAGGGAGACCACAGGGGTAGCAAGGGAGACCTCAAGGGTCGCAGTTGCAAACCCTGGCAAACCCCAAATGAGATGCCTGCCATTGCTATACCGGTGCTCTTGACAACCACCCTACCACAATGATCTTCCCCTAAGAGTGTCTCAAACAAGTACACTTTGATGATAAGAGCACTGGCTCCTCACCTGGCCACATTTGCTTTGCACTACACACTCACTTGATGCCACTGTTCCAGCTCTGACAAGCTTTTTCCTGACCTGCTCTGGGCCGGCAAAGCAAAGCACTGTCCTGCCCTGACCCAAGCCGTTCAGCAATGCACGACAGACTCGCGTCTGCACCGACTTCTACTACTACTCCCTGCAGCACATTTTGCGCCTCTACAAGTACCTTGTGGCTGGGTCACTTAGCCTGCACGAACTACAGCGCTCCTGCTAACCACAGCATACACAACCAGCTGCCTGGTTGCCCACTACCATTTTCCATTACAAACACAGTCTCCAAATAGCCTCACCAGACCATTTTGTCTACCATCTGCAACATCCTACTAAAGTATTTCTGAGAGGCACGACGTCCCCATCTAGGGCTTGTCCAATGACCCTCCCCATTCCTGCCCTCAGCGCTCATTTCTCAGGCCTTACTTGTCAGCGGAGATCACCACACACATAGTGCTACTACTAGTCTTCACACACTGAACATGCCTGTACCCTTATGCTCCATAATGCATAACCCAGACAGGATAGACCTCCTTATGTTACCACATCCCTTCCTCACCCCCACTACCAACTCTATCCAGACAATGGGCAATAATCCCAAACTGCACACACCAAGCCTAACTTTCACAGGGCACCAACCTAAGAAACAACGCCTGGTAAGATTTGGTCTTGGATCCATATCTACCTCCACCCCCATCATGCATCGACATGTTACCATTTATGAGTCCAGACAACCAGTCACATAAGTCATCAGTAAATGACCTTCTCCATAACAACCCCCCTCCAGAACAGAAAGTACCCTGCCCTGTCTGGGATCAACCCAGCCAATTGAGGCTCTAGGTCAGACCCTATCCAAGCACTATGTTTACTCTTGCATCAATAGGTGCTCTTAGATTGGCAAGACTCAGCTCTCGCACCAGCTCTCCCACGCCTACACCTATCAACATTAAACAGTGGGCACCCACCCGCACCTGCCCTGTTCCGTCAACCAAACAGACAGAGGCTCTCAGTTGTGCCTGAATCAATTTTTGCTCCTTAGGAACACATGCCATTGACGTCCATTATCTCATCCTCGACAATCGTCTTGTTATCCTAGCCATCAAAGAATTGTGTCATCACAATGCCTCGAGCCATCTGCTCTCCATAGCTATACATCCAGCTACACTATCTTGAGGGAAGATTACCTCAACGCCATAGAAGGAGGAGTGGCCCTCATAGCCAAACCCTCTTTACAGATAAGATCCTCCCCTACACCCACCACCCCACGGTACGAAATGCTGCTCCTCAAGCTTACCACTAATCCCCAAAACCACTTAAAATTTGCAGCTGATTTACCGACAACCCATTGGACCTAGTTGTCCAAACCATGACATTCCTCTTCTCATCACCCCTCTCATGAAACCATTGACCACATTCATTGTTCTGGGTGATCTTAATCTCAGATACAATGACACCTCTGACCCCAAAGCCGCTATGCTAGCTATAGTACTCAATGATATGAACCTGAACCAACTGATTCATGTGCCAACTCATGTCAAAGGGTGCATCTTGGACTAGATCCTTACAACCAATGCAACCATCAACATCTCTTTCATGCACTCAGTACCTTGTTCAGACCACCTCCTCATCCTCTTTATTCTCTCAATGACCAAGGCCCACATAGCCCAAGCACCTACACTGAATCCAATATTAGTTAACAACATACGGAAATGGACACACAAGGAAGTTAAGCCCACACTCCTACCCATGCTAAGGTCTAGTACCCAGTCCCGGAACATGAGTCCACAAAACCTTGCCAGCCAATATCACGCATGGCTGCTCCAGACCCTGGAATTGCATGCACCAATCAAAACGAAAACACCCAAACCCTACAAACCCAACAACATCTGGTTTTCAGAAGGAACTAGTCATTTTACAAAGAAACAAAAGGGCCCACCCATCACCAAGTAACTGTCCAGCCCTTGCCACCGCTGCCCATTCCTATAAGAAAGCAGTAGTTATCTTCAAAGCCAATTCTTACAATGTTAGTATCTCCAATGTGGGTTCCAACACAAACAAATTATTCTTCATTCTTAGAGAGCTTGAAACCTCCATCCTCACTAATGTCGATACTCGCTCCTATAATGCCTAGTGTACCACCCTTCAAGATGCTCTATCACACAAAATGTAGACACTGTGTATAAAAATTAGTGCTTAAAAAACACTGAATGCAATGACAGATTTTCCCAAAAAAATGCAGCTTGTAATGACAGATCGTCCATAAAAGGTGTGGGGTAACCCTTATTTACAAGGACTCTTTCCTGTTATATGTTATGAATTCCACCGCTCCCGCAACTTGCAAACTGCTCTCAGCCAAACTCACCTGCTCACACACAGCCTCCACCACCTTCATCTACCGCCCGCCCAGCCCGATCCTCTCCTTCGAGGAGGACCTCATTCAGCTTGTCTCATCCAATCTCAAGCCCTTTACACAACTCTTACTACTAGGGGACCTTAACCTGGGTTTCAGTGACCCTACCGAACATGACGCTACCTCTCTCTTAAACTCACTGCAAGCCCTAGGCTGCACCCAACGCATTACTCAGCCCACTCATAACCATGGCCGTACCCTTGACTGGATTGTTGAGCATAACAGCAATATCGTTGTCCTATCCAACCACCCATCACCTTTTCGATACAAACCCCTGTGTCACCCCTCAAACTGGCAGTTAAGCCTGCCATCATAATGACCTGCAGCTCTCGCAACCTCACCTATGACCGCCTTGCACCACTCCTGGGCCAACCCATCCCTCCTACGTCACACACCACCACCCTAGTAGAGCACTACAACTCTCTGCTAGGTACATCCATTGACCACATAGCTCCCCTCAAAGTCAAGAAAGCCAAAAACACTGATCACCTCAACTCTTGGTTTACACCCAACCTCTGCTCCATCAGAGCCTCCAAAATTGCAGTGGAAGCAGCCTGGCGCAAGGATACCACCTTGTTCTGTTGTGTGAATGTCACAGTGCCCCAATACCTGCAGGCTTTTAGGTGCCTAAAATACACAAAAATAATCAAATCCTGCCTCTCCACTAACTCAATTCAATACAAACAGGCCATCCTAACATACACAGCTGCAAAATACAATGGGAGAATCTCCAAAACAACATCCAGCTCCCGCAAACGTTTCTCCATCCTCATCCTTAGAGACCCCCATCTCACCATCTCATCCCCTCAGTCCATTCTCAAAGACAATGCATGGTGCAACAGCATCCAGGACACGCTCATGTGAAAAATCACTCAACTGCAAGAAAAAATAAAACTCAAACAGAAGTCCCTCCTAGCTTTTGCTAACAAGCCCCAACCCAACCACTCGCCTAACATGCCTCCCTTTCGCTTCCAACCTGTTAACACATCCAGGCTTGCCCACTTAATCAATGGCCTCAAGCCCTCCCGATGTAATGGGGATGCCTGCCCAGCCCCGCTTGTCAAGGAATGTGCAGGACCACTAATTCTGCTCATTGCTCCCATTATCAACACATCCTTTAAATCCTGCACCGTCCCTGTCGCACTTGAAGAAGCCTAGATCTCACTGCTGCTAAGAAAACCTATCCTTGACCCAGCGATCCCTACCATCTACCGCCCAATCAACTTTGTGTCCTTTCTTCTCAAAATCATGGACAGAGTTGCTGCAGATGCAGTCCTTTCTGGAACTTCAACACGTTTTAGGAAGTTGACAATCAGGCATCTGTCCCAAACACAGTACAGAACTGCCTTCCTAGATCTAAAAAACAGCTTGATGCAGCTAATGACCAAGGCTTCCGCTCACTGCTCCTACTGCTCGACCTCTCCACTGCATTTGACCGTGTGGATCATGAGATCCTATGCCAAGCATTATCCACCGCTGCCCACTTCTCGCCGGAAGCAACCAAATGGATGACCTCCTTCTTGGCCAACAGATATTTCTGTGTTTTTGCTGGAGACACCACTGCCACAACCACACCTATGTCCTGTGGTGTCCCTCAATGCTATTGTGTAGCCTCCACACTGTACAATGTGTATACAAAACCCCTATTCGACCATCTTGATGCCCTTGGTATTTCATACATGGACTATGCGGACGATACACAAATACTCTGCCCCCTTTCGGTTGACTACCTCACAGACTCAAGCCACATCAACAGTATCTACAAAACCATCCAAGCCTGGATGGCAGCACACAGTCTATGCCTCAACGTTGACAAAACTGAGCCCCTCATCACTGGCTTATCAGCACGCCTAGCCAAGCTGCATGATGCCTACAGATCCTTCATTAAAGAAAGTCACAAGACCCCAGTAGCAGCATCCGTCAAAACTCTCAGCGTTTACATTGATGCAACACTCACCATGACCCTCCAGTTCAACCACATTGCCTACTGCGTAGGATATGCAACCAAACTCATCAATGCTAGCAAACCCTTCGTCTCGGCTTAGAGTCATCTTGAAATTGCCCAAGCTCTCATAGGGTTCAAATTGAACTACTACAAAGTCCTACTCTGCGGAACATAAGAAAAAAACATACACACACTCAAACTTTTCAAAACAGTGCTCTCCAAGCTGCCCTTGACATTAATAGACATGCCCAGATTTCGGAGGCCAAAAAGTCTGCCCACGGGTTACCTGTTAATGACAGAATCACATTCAAGACACTATTAATAGAGGCCATCCAATACCTCACTGACACTATCAAAAAACACTTGTCGTCCAGACCGATCAGATCTGCCTAGAAACCCTGTTTGAACACACTATGCTTACACTGGAAAAAAGTGGGAAGGACAAGCTTCTTAGCCTGCTCCCCAGCTCTCTGGAATGTTCTCCCGCCACATCTGCGCAGCGAACCTTCGTATTACGCCTTCAGGAAATGCCTCAAAACCCTCTTCTTTAACTAAGCTCCAAACCCCCTATGAACTCTCGTGCCTCTTCTGTAACCAGGGCTTAGATGCATGCGGGTTTTGTGTGCTCCTAAAATGTATGAAATAAATAAATACAAAGCCTCCACGCTTAATGCACTCGACCATCCCAATGAGGCCCAGATATCATCTCCCCTCCATTTGTGTTCTGTCAAGTCTCGTAAGAGCAGGTTCTAGAAACTATTCTTTTGCTAAAACCCTCAAATTGCAAAGTTGACTCTGCAGACCCACCTTAGCACCTATCATTGCAGAGTTTGCCAATGCATCCTTCCTGGCCTGCAATGTGCCCGCTAGTATAAAGGAAGCTTGGATTACATCACTTACACACATCCCAGAAATCAGATGTGACTCTCGCTGGCTACACATCAAAGCTTGTGTAGACTTTAAAACTTTGACTATTGTCCACTGATGCATTTACAAGAAGGCGCCCCTCCATCTCCCAGTGTGCTCTTTAAGATCTAGTTCCAGCATCTCTTTGATCACTCCTCATTTCAAGAAAAAAAAGGGCCAGTGGCGTCAGTTTTTGTGTTACGGCACTGTCCCTTTGGAACTCTCTTCTTAACTCCATCAGCAATTAACAATCTTACACTGCATTTAAAAAGCTGGTAAAAACATGGCTGTTTGATAAATACGACTAATATTTGAATCAATTGTTTAACACAACTAAGGATTGTATCAAATGTACCTTCATGCCTGCCTATTGTACCAAACACTGTGATACCCCTGGGTCTGGGCGTTACAAAAAGGTTTTAAATAAATAGTGGTCCAAAGCCATGTATGTCAATGGCACACTCATTTGTCTCCTGGCTCACTCACTCTAATCCTTGTGAACCATATTGTAGCCCAAAGCTATGTATAGTAATTGTGTGCTCTATTGTCTCTTGGCTCACTTACTCTCATCTTTGTTATGTTTTGTTATGTTAGGTCCACTTGTAAAGTGCGTGGTCACCCGAGGACATGATGGCGCTAGAGTGATGAGTTCCTAACCAAGCAAGCCTAGAAAAGGAGAGTTTTAATAGCCTGTCTAAAGGCTAGGTAGTTAGGGATTTTCTTGATGGTCCTTGTAAGTTCATTCCACAATTCTTCTGCTCCAACAGAGAAGGCACATCCTCGAATCCGAGCACGTTTGTATATGGGAACCGTCAGCAAATCAGCAGAGGAGGAAAGCAAAGACTGGCGGGGAGCGTACGGCTTGAATTTCACCTGGAGATATTCAGGCCCTTGACCATGTAGAGCACGATGGACAATGCAAAGTGCCTTAAAATTAACTTGTTGAGTTACTGGGAGCCAAAGCAGGGCTCGGAGAACCAGAGATATATGGGCTCCATGAGGGGAACCAGTGGCAACCCGAGCGGCCAGATTTTGGAGTCGTTGCAGCTGGTGAATCACTCCCTTAAGTTGGGCAAGGTAGAGGGAATTACTATAGCCCAGTCTCGAGATCCCATAGCCACCACCACAGGGGGTGCATGGGGGCAGGGATCATAGGAGCACCTTTTTTTATGTTTTTAGTTTAAAGTGGCTGGCTTGGCATACAGCTGTGACTTGCTTGTCCAAAGACAAGGAGGCTGACAGTACTACCCCAATGTTTTTAATCTTGTCCGTCGGGGTGGGAAGGGGACCCAGTTCAATTTGAGTCACTTGTGGTCCATCCACTCTCCCACGGTCTCCAGGCACCTGCGCAGGCACAACGACACCTCAGCCTGATCAAGGTCTAAACGGATCAGGATCTGAGTGTCGGCGTACGAATAGCACCTGATGCCAAAGGAGTGGATGAGACACACAAGGGCCGAAATATAGATGGTAAACAGAATCGGAGACAAGGAGGAGCCTTGCGGCACTCTGCAACTGAGGTGAGAGGGGACAGAAGAAAAGGGAGGCATAGCGAGAGTCTGGGTACGATCCGCCAGGAAAGAGGTGAACTAGGCTAGTACCTGCCTAGATATTCCCATCTGGGCAAGACGGGACAACTGGATGGGGTGGTTAACAGTGTCGAAAGCTGCTGAAAGATCTAACAGAATCAAAATTGTATACCACATATTGACCCAAACCCATGATTACTAATTAGGGTTGTTCCGAAAAGTGAATTTACTATTTGTCAAAATACCGAATAGTTGGTCCAACTATTCGGCCGGTGCCAAATAGTTTTTTTTAAACCAATGTTGAAGAGTTTTAAAAGACAAAACAATGGCTGGTCTTCAAGGGCAGGGTCCGGCGACCCCACCCAAATTGTTACAGGGGCAGGGAGTCAGTGGGCCTTGCCCTTGTGGCTCCCGCTTGTGCATTTGTTTCATATTTTAACACTGTGTGCAACAGAGATCAGTGAACCCACAGCAACAATTGCGGGGGTTGCCGGGTCTTGCCCTGCTGGCTCCCGCTTCTGCATTTGTTTTTATTAAAAAGCAGTATCTGGGGCCACCAAGGCAAGGCTTGTGTCCCCTGCAACTTTTGTGTGAGGTGTAGCCAGGCACTGCCCTGGTGGTAAAAAATAATATGAAGAAGCGAGGGGCCACCAGGAAAGGCATAGAAAGTGGAACAGACTCTGAAGCCGAATAGTTGGATTTTGTTTGCTTTTCGATTGAATACACACTCAAAGCTAACATTGTATACATCACTACTACTAATGGAATGCTCATTGTTCTCCTGGCTAATTCACTCTCATTATTGCTTACCACATAGCGGCCAAAGACATGTATACCAATGTCACGTTCTCCTGTCAACTAGCTCTTTCACTCTCATCATTGTGTACCAAATAGTGGTACAAAGCCATGTATACAAATGTCACGTTCACTCTTCTCTTGGTTCACTCACTCTCCTGGCTCACTCACTCTCATCACTGTGTACCACATAGTGGCCCAACGCCATGTATACTAATGGCATGCTCACTCTTCCCCTGGCTTACATACACTCCAGGCTCACTCACTCTCATCACTGTACCACATAGTGGCCCAAATTCATGTATACTAATGGCATGCTCACTCTTCCCCTGGCTTACATACACTCCAGGCTCACTCACTCTCATCACTGTACCACGTAGTGACCCAAAGCCATGTATACTAATGTCATGCTCACTCTTCCCCTGGCTTACATACACTCCAGGCTCACTCACTCTCATCACTGTACCACGTAGTGACCCAAAGCCATGTATACTAATGTCATGCTCACTCTTCCCCTGGCTTACATACACTCCAGGCTCACTCACTCTCATCACTGTACCACATAGTGGCCCAATGCCATGTATACTAATGGCATGCTCACTCTTCCCCTGGCTTACATAAACTCCAGGCTCACTCACTCTCATCACTGTACCACGTAGTGACCCAAAGCCATGTATACAAACGGCACACTCTCTCATCGTGTAGCTCATTCACTCTCTTCACTGTGTGCCACATAGTGGGCCAACGCCATGTATACTAATGGTGCTTTTTGAGTGCAGGCAATTAGTTTGCACACCCAAACGTGACATGCAATGTTTGCAGGAAACAGACTTGCTGTTTCTGTGAAGAGCAACTATTTGTAGGGGTGCTCTTGCAGCCTTACCAAGGGATGTGAGTGGCGAATTTGAACTGACCGTTGTTCAAACACCCATGACTAATCTGTTTGCAATACACACCTCATTCCTATTCCGACAATAGATTTCTTACATGTGGATTGTCACAGTTGTTGCAGAATAGCAAAAAAAGAGTATCTTTTTTTTTAATTGTTTTCCATATTCTGGTTGTATTGTGAATGATGCTACAGAAAATTCCTCTGCTAACAAACACCTATATATTATTCTGTATAAAGCTACAATACTTACAGCGGAGTAGTGTTGCCATATTAATTCAGACAAACGCTGGTTTTAAAGAACATGAGGCAATGATGGATCTGGAGAGAATGCAATGATTGTAGCTGGAGCAATCAGAAAGCTTCATGACATTGCTGATATTACCATCATATGAGAGAAGGGATCTATCAACCAGTAGCGCCAGGTGCCTCGCCATAGCAGATAGGGACATCTGGCAGATTGTGGTCCCTCATGAACTGCGTACCATGTGGAAGAGTCACAACAGGGATACTAGGGAGTTGACGTATTAATCTCCCGTCATGCTGCCGCGTTAATAGATTGCTTGTGCATATACAAACACACGGTTCACTTGGGTGAAGAATGCCCGTCCGAATGAGACTCTGAGAAATCACGGGTGGGTGACTTTAGCACTTTCCCTCCCACATACTCACAAACAAGGCAGCTTAAATAACATTACATTTAGGAATGCAATACAAAAAGAGATTTCACAAATGTGATAGTGGTGGGTGTTATTGAAGGTTTTTTTTCAGGGCATCGGTATTTAAAAAGAAGGCTGGGATTCTGCTAACTCTTAGGAGTGAGCTGGATAAACTCAAGAGTAATCTAAACGGTCATGCTTGAACTTTCCTAAACATCAGCAAATGGGTAAATAAAGATCCTTGGTCGACAGGCCTTTAAGGAATTGGGAAAGCTCAATCTCTCAGGGAGATGACGATGAGACATCATGGATGTCAATAAGGGAGATCTAAACGTGTCAGCTGCTACTCTGGCAATCTCCTCTGCCCCTGCCACTAACTATATGAACACTGTTCTACTGGCCCTCCTACCTAGATGTAAGGACTCAATGAAAAGACATTGCTGACCTGAAACGATTTGCTTTTAGTTTGGTTGCACAATAGAATTTGCCATGCCATCATCAGATTAATTGTCGTATAGGGAGCTGTATTCCCCTGTATGGGTCGGTGTGTGTGTGTACGTGTGAGTGTGTGTGTGCTGCATCTCTGTGTTTGCAGTTTTCTTAAGCATGACATTGTCTTGTCTCATGTGTGACATTTCATTGTAATCTGTGCAACGCATTTCTCTCCATTTTACTTTTGTGCATTTATTAAATTACCTATTTTAAGGCAAGATGTCGAAATCGATGAATAAATGCTAAGCAAATCAAGGAATTGGTGCTAGTAACTGTGTTCATCATGCATCCCATCATGGTAAACATTACTTGTTTTTACACAATAGGTGTTGTCTTTTATACTTTGATATTGTTTTAAAATGTGGTTGTGTGAGGTGCATTAACAGGCCCTAACAGAAATCCTTCAACCAAAAACCGCATTTAAACATTGCCACCAAAAACAGCTCTGTTGTGTTCTCCCTGGCACATGTGTGTCAAGCATGTGAACACTGCATCCCAGAAAATGGCCCTACAATTGTTGTTCCTTTCATCTGCACCATAAAGTTGTGCACTGCATTCAAGACGGCTCTACATTTGCTGTTCTGTCATTTGAATACCAAAGTTGTGCACTGCATTCAAGACAGCCCTGCATTTGATTCTGAAACACTACCAATGTATGCGCTGCATTGGAAAACAACCCTGGGTTTATTTTATTTCACCTGGATACCAAAAAGTGAGGCAATACACCCTTGTCTGACTGTTCGTACACATAATGGGCAAGGAGCTGACATTGCAACCCGACACAGCTTTGTTTTCATTTCATGTGGACGGCAGCATTCTAAAACACTGCAAATCAAAGAAAACAGTGTAGTTTTTTTTTTCTTCGTGTCAAATCAAAAAGACCTTGTGCAGTGGGTTTACCCCTCCATGTCTATGGATCAACTACAAATGCAAACCTATTCAAGAAGGATAAATCAAAAGAATCCCCTGACTTTCAGAGCCGCATTTCAACATTGGATGTACTACGGCTTCCACAGGTCTAAAAGAGGAAAAAGGAAAATCATTTTTAAAAGCCACTGTGTAAGTGTACCTTTGCTTGCACAGAATTGTGAGTGAATATGTTGTGGGTGGGGGGATGACAACACCATGTATATTATGTTTCCCCCCCGCCCCACAGAGGCCTTCAATCAACTTGGCAGAGGCTCATGAATACCAGTAAAACCAGTTTGGCTCAGGCAGGAAACAAATTCAATTGAAAGTCTTGCCTCACCCTGGAAGTTACACTTATAAGTGAACTATTTCGTAATGACATATGAGGTGGCTGAGGGCATGATCATTGCCAGACTGGAAGACAGTCCTAGCCGAGCAAACAAAGAAAGCCGGTGGGGCTAGTGCTTGTCCAATAAGTGTGAGTTCCTCCAGCACTCACTCTGAAAGACAAACTGACACACTTCAAAGGGGACAATGAAAGCCTTTTGTTGCAAGCTGAGCCAGGGGGAGACAGTTTGCTGTGGGGAAGGAAGCACCACCCCCCATCTGTGACAGATCATCACATTGAAATTAAAAGAGTGATTCATTTTATGCATTTTTCCCAGCACCAAGAATAAGAAAAAAAATCATGATATGCAATTGTTCAATGCAATTTTCAGGCAGATGTTAAGAGAGTAAGCACATGTTTCTAGTACTTTGTGAACTAAAATGGACAGTGAAGACTCATTTCTGGCTGATTTTTAAAATAGGAAACATTTGACACTTCTTGGAAAGATGGATATGTATATTATGAATATGCTTAATTATTTGCAGAGTGGTAACTAGTATACATTTTATGAAAATGACCAAAAGGTGCCAAGGGGTGATGCTACCTCACACAGAGTCGGCGATTGGCTTGTCTAATTCCCGATGACCACCTATCTACTTCTTATGACAGTGTCTAGTATAAATTGGAAGTTATGATAGATAACTCATTTTTGCTAAAAAGTTGTCCAAGAGAACAAAGAACTGTCATAAATGTCAAAGAGACAGATGATGAAGCCTCCCTTGGACCAATGATGCCGGTGGGCAGGGAAAGGAATGGCTGGCTGTCCTATCCCAGGGTAGGAGCAATTCTAGAACACTTCCCCCAGATTGTAAAATAAATGATGTCATGTTGGGCTATATAAGGGGGGACTGTACTAGACACAGGATCAGACATACACAAAAGAATCCAGGAAGACAGGAGAAAGAGGACAGAGGCAGCTGATCCCATCCAAGAGAGTGCAGAGACCAGACCCTTGCTTAGCTGATCCCATCCAAGAGAGTGCAGAGACCGGACCGTTGCCTAGCTGTGCAGAGGGTCCTGAGATCCCACTGGCTGTCCAGAATCCCATCCAGGAGAGTGCTGAGACCAGTTTCCTTGGCTAGCTGACCAGAGGGTCCTGCGATCCAGTTGAGTTTCCAGAATCCTAAGTCAAGGCTTATTTTGTAAGTAGCAAACAACCCCAGTCCCAAATTGCATTCCCCTTTCCTTTTTGCAACATAATCCCATTGAACATCCTCTAGAAAATTCCTTTGAAAGTCCAAACCGCCTGTATAATTCATTCACCTTTCCATAGAAGAATCTGCATTAGCCTGTGCATGTTAGCGCATTCCTTTGATAAATCGTTCAGTTGTCTATATTAATCCTTAGCATTGTTTGGAAGTAAATCAATTAGTTCCCCATTGAAATTCACGTTCAATATTGTTGCTATTCGAAATCAACAATTTTGTGGAGTGTTTTTACTAACTATAGTAATAAAAGTTTAGCCTTAACAGAATTAGTCCTTGTCACTTAACCGTGAAATTGTCTGTGTATTGTGTGCCTTGCTACGAATTCCTAATATGCATCTGTCCCATTGAAAAACTCGAACTGTAGTCCCATTGGGAGCAATCCATTGTGCATAGCATCTTAACTGTTGTGTGTCTTTGTCCCTGTCCTTAAAACCGATTTCCGATTTTGAGAGTGTAACCCTTTCTTAAGCTATCTGTCATCACAAATACTGTGTAAAAACGAAATTCCATTGACGTGTGCATTTTTCCTTTGCATTTGCTTTGATCTAAAAATTGATCTTCCTACCTTGTTTCCACGTTTTTCTGTGTGCAGATTAGTAGTCCATAAGCTTTCCCATCTCCCCAAGTGTAGCAACACAATTTCCTTGCATTCTGTCCCATAGCCGGGTGCATAAAAAGCAAAATCTCATTCCGCCGTTTTCCTCCTAAAACGGGTTTTCATTTTCTTTTCTGACTTCCCATTTTGGGGTGGTGGGCTGTATCCAATTTTTCTCTCTTTATCCTTACTCCTTGCCACTGCCTTCCATCCAAAGGGAATTAAGTTAGCTGATGTTTTGGGTTTAGTGTTGCAAGGGGAAGCTTAACCTTAGTGCAATCACATGCTTTAAAACTATTTTTCCTGTTTGCTACAAAAATTCATATGAACTGTGTTAGGATTTCTGAACTAATTGCTCTGTAGGAAACATTGCATTGTGTGCCACAACAGTGGTGGCTGCTGTCACATTGTTTGATTTGATGTTTTCCTTTAATAAATTAATAAATTAATAAATATGTTATTGATACATCCCGGCCTGAACCTAGTCCATTGTGACATGGGGTGTTTGTAAAAGTTGAGTGCGCGACGGGTTGGGGGCACACTCAAATAAAGAACCTATGGTTTATTAAAGATAAAAAGCATTTTTATTGTGTGCCACATTCATTGTCAGAGGAAGGAGTCCCTGGCTGGAGTGTGCCGTGTTATAAAACCGTGACAGTTGGTTGTGTTGCATTTCTACCATATTAAACAAAAACAACTTGTTCTGCTCAGAAATGCGAGTATTCTGGTCTAAAACCAATGATAGGATGGTAGGAGTGCGTTCTACTGAGTAAACTAGAGACAGTTAAACACGGCAGTTGGGCACAAATCATCACTTTTCCTCTTGACCCACATGTGTTGTTCTGGGCAAATCACTCTATCACAAAGTGCCTCAAATCTGAAATATTTAACAGGAATCTCAAACTTTTCCTGGCATAAGGTAACAGTAGTTGAGTAATTGGCATATGATAAGGGCACTCTGCAGCTTACATATAACTACATATCACGGAAGTGTCTTTACCTGGCATAGGTTTACACTACTTGTGTGAATGAGGCAGTGTTTTGAGTATTGCCGCTGTGCCATGTATGAGAGGCAGTATTCAACATATTATAACTGTAATTAGTCTATGAGGCGTCATTTGAATTGTGATGGCTGTAACTGACCACTTCAGGCTGCACTTGCATAAGAAAGCAATGTTCCTGGACTATGATGGTTTTGTGGGGTTGCCCCAGAATATTTAGACTGCTCCTATTTCATAGCGTATCAGTACCATGGATAATGTATGATGAGCGTGAAAACTACGACTCTGGTTTGCCTGCTTTAGTACTTTTGTTATTTTCTAAACAATACCCAAATTCAAGTTTTCTTTAATCTTGTGTTGTTACTTGCGCCAAAGGTGACATGACACTACTTCCTGTCATGTCACCTGGAGCAGAGGGAATATGATGTTATTTCCTGTGATGCAATTGTGTATGTTTTGTCATTTTTGATAACCTTGGCATTTTGGTGAATTGATGTCTATGATAAACAGAACATTCCGACTTTTCTCTGAAATTCTATACTCTATCATGTTTGAGAAGATAGATAAGCAAATCAATAGGTACTCACACCCAGAGAAGGGTGGTCCGCCAATCAGGTGACTGCAACAGCGGGGGAGGATACACATTCTCCGCCCACTGTTCCAGCCACCTAAGGCCCTTCCCGGGGTGGTGTCATTTTTTTTTTCTCGAAAGTGGGGAGGCAATAGGGAGCCTGTAACTGGGTACAGTTTGAAAGTCTGTTTGCATGTGCTCTGTTTTACATGCATAGAGTCAATATTGGGCCTCATTACGAGTTCAGTAATTCCATTTATCTCAATTTTTCCTGCACTACCAAACGACAAGTTTGGAACGATTGCATCAGGCGGAATTACCAGAGGGTAATACTGCCGATTTTTGGAGGTAAAGTGGAAGTGTTACTTCCAGCTTCACGCTTCAAGCTGGAAGTAACTCCTCCACTTTACTTCCAAAAATCAGCAGTATTACCATCAGTAATTCCTCCGGAGGTAATACCGCCAACAATCCCCTTTGGAGTCCTATGGACTCCATAATATATGGTTTTAATACCGCCAAATCGCCACTTGTAATCTGGAAGTATTACTGCCAGAGGCAATACCTCCAATGTTAATATTGCCAGACTAAGTGTTGGTAACGGTAATACCATTTGTTGGTATCTCAGTGGTATTACCGTTGAGACAGCACCAAACTCGTAATGAGCTCCAAATGTGTCCACATGTGCTCATTGCTTGCTCATGGTCCTAGGGTGCCTTTGCAGGGGGTTGGGGAGAGGCTGGTGTGTACGTTGGTTGTAGAAGTGAAAAGTTCTATTGTTTCATGTCTGTAGGAATGGTTTTTGAATTGCTTTGTGCGAGTTCATGAAAAAAAGAGCTTTAAGAAGATAGCTTGAACCTGAACGTTCATATTTGTTCAGGATAAATATACAGCCGTTCGATCACTTAGAATGACATGTGAATGTTGCTTAACCCTACTCATGTTGCATCGACTTCCAGTGCTTAAGGGTGTTCATGTTCACAGCAAGCAGAAGCCAATATCTATTCATTAAGGGCCCAATTCATGGAATTATCTACACAGAAAATTGAGACTTTGTGTGCCAAACCTTGCGCAGAATCCTATATATCAATTCACGGAATCGACTGTTTAATACATTTTCATACTATGCAGGGACTTGGCGCAGGCTCGGCATGTCTCTGCGAGCAGTTGAGTTCCTTGCACGAGATACCACGCAGAGTGTGGGTGAGGCCTGCGCAGAGGACGGAGTAGGGGGCGGAACTCGGAAAATGAGGAAGAACAAGGGAAAAAGTGGGCGTAATGAGGGATGGGCTTCTGGCAGTCCATAGCACGCCCACAAATGCGCACACCAAAGCTTATTTATGGATGTGACCCCGCACAATCACGCCTGTGAAATGTGCATGCAAATCCCTCAACCTCTCCATCACTCAAAGGCAGGCATAAAGACACTTGCGCAAAGGAATTGCAGCAAGGAGGTGGGTTTGCATGTTTGATTTAGTGGTGCGTGTACGCAGCCGGGGTTGCGATCTAACATAGGGTTGCGCATATGCAGTGTAGTGGGGTGCAGGAATGGTTTAGGGGAGTTTGCATGCAGATTTTCTGAGTTGTACCCGAGTTAAGAAGTATTGTACGCATTTTGTCTGGATGCTGGTAACAGATTTGGGGGACCCCATGCAGAGTCCCTGAGATGCTGGCCTGCTTGTGGGGGACCCCATGCACTGTTCAGGCCAGCATCTCAGGGAATGTTTGAAGGGTGTATCTTTTCGCGCTGGAAGAGCACGCAAAGGTAGCTGTTCTGGACGTTTTTGGTTTGCATTGGTGCGGGTCGGGGGCCTTCCGTCTGCGACTTGCGAATACGGTTACTTTGCACAAACAATTCCATGAATACACAGAGCGTGCATTTTTAATTCAGCGTGCAGGCTCGCAC
Source organism: Ambystoma mexicanum (assembly GCF_040938575.1). Classification (NCBI taxonomy): domain Eukaryota; kingdom Metazoa; phylum Chordata; class Amphibia; order Caudata; family Ambystomatidae; genus Ambystoma; species Ambystoma mexicanum. Next base: position 976,125,855 of record NC_090925.1, read on the forward strand.
AGTGTCGTTCTCGGCCCACGGCCATTGCAGGATAAATGCGCACTTTTCCATGAATCGGCCCTAAGTGTATGCATAGGAAGTATGTAAAGGAGATGATCACCAAAGAAAAAGGACTTTGATATGTATTCAGTTTGCAAATGGGCTGCCTACGAGAACATGTTGTCTGTCTGGGTAAAGTCAAAGAATAGGTTGGCTCGTCAGGAGGTAGAATAACATGGGAAAGGCAAACCCAGATTGATCCCAGTGTTTTCTTTCTCTTACATCGCTTTCTATGAAGCCATTAATTTTGAATGAATTGAGCCGTTATGCAGTACAACCATTTGGCCACTGGTGACTCAGATAAAACCCACTATTGGAACGCATCCATAAATATTGCCACTGGGAATAGGTGGTACTCATCCCGGAAGCCTCACACGTTCCCACTGCACACTAGTAATTTCAACCCCACATGCGCACCCAACTCACACCCACCCACCGCACACGGCCTCCTACGTTCTGCTGTGGCAGCTGCAGGAGACCATTAACACTGCGTCCCTTGTTATAAACAAAAGCAGGACTGTGTCTATATTCAGTAATTAGTCACACACTGAAACAGGATCACCTGGTGTATATACAAGACGCAAATATATTCAAACATGTTTTAGTAGCAATTGTGAAGGACATTGTAAATACGGATATCATAGCCAAGTTGCAATTAACAACGGGTTCATTGTGCGTATAACAAACAGCAATTAGTGTCCGGCATTCCCAAGGAAATTCCTTTCTCGGACTACATTCCTTTCAATATATTATCTAGTATCCGAATAAGCACTGCTGCGGGGAGCTCCTCAGCTAAACTAATACGTGAAAAAAAATCGGTGATGTTATGTAGTGTGGTGTATCAATACGGCTAACAATTGCATCATATTAAAATGTATAATAATAACAGCTATTCTTATAGTTCCTATAAGCATGATAGAAACCCTCTAAGCGCTCGATAAAAACCAACATAATTATTATTATTTGTATTATTAATATTAGTAGTCGTAGTAGTATTAGCAGCATTGCTAAGGTTTTTATCTATGCAAAAAAAAAAAACATCTCCCTGGAAAGCTCTATTAACAGCTTAGATGATGAGCAACGCTATTTCACTCTAAGATGACAGGCAGAACCAGGCCAAGGAGAGCAGAAATGTCCCCTTCACTTCATAACCGTCCCATGTGTAGGACGACTACAAGCTTAATTAACAGGATGCAATCACTGGGGCGCTGAAGTGCGTACAGTAATAAATACTATGTGAATGAACGTGGAGCAGGCACACTCCCATTGAAATGCTGTCTACATAGATATCATAAACACATTTTGGGCCAAAGATAATGATGCAATGTAAGAAGTCCTCAGACCTGCAAAAAAGCCATGGAAACCTCATCTGAATAACAGTGGCGGTGCCAGGGCAGGTAGCTGCCCCCTCTCCTGACTTCACCCACCAGCGTGCACCCTCTTTGGGCCTTGCTGTTTGGGTGTGCGTGCAATTCAGGCACACAGACACAAAGCTTTGTCCCAACTCTTTAACCCCACCGGCTGTTTTTTTATTTATATTGTGTGTGATGGGTAAAAGACCTTATTCGATTCACTTAACATGGTCTACGCCAGTGTGTGCCTGCTGCTGTTGGTCATGGCGGCACTCTCCCTGGGTGCAGCTCCTTGCTGCTGAGTGCAGTGTGCGGCAAGGGGCGAGCGAGCGAGCCGACAAGGAGCGAGCACACAGTACACATAACCAGTCAGTGGCAGAGCCAGCCCACACACTCGTGTCTGGCATCTTGCAAATGCATGCATGCCAATGCCATGCCATGCACTGAGAGTATTAACTTGAGTTGACAGTTGCGTGGCAATACAATTGTTGCTACACATCCCATTCCATCCATTTCCCCACTGGCCTGCGGCCTGTTTCAAGTTCCTCATCAGGCTCAGGCCTTGGGCGGCCTCTTGACTGGAGAAGGTGCAGAAACTTCAGCTTATCAGGGAGGAAGAGGTGTGGGTAGGGCCACCACACCTCAGCTCAAAACTCCAAAGTAACAACACTCCTCGGTTTCCCCAGCCCACCACACCTAATTGCAAGACAATCCCTGAGTCCTGATCTGACCTACCTTCACCTGACCAACCCGCCCCCCCTTCCTGTTCCTGCTCCTGCTGCTGTAGCCACGTGCACACAGGCACCTGTCTGGCTGATGGTGATTTTTTTTTTTTTAAGTTAGTTCATTACGAACTTTTTAAAATGAGCGAATTTAAGAATACATTTCAAACTCAGACCTTAAACATCAATTAAAAGGAAAAGAAAACAAGCGGGAAAAAAACAAAGCAAGGGAGGAGCAAAACAACATTAAAACCGTAACACATATTACGGTTTTAGAAACAACATATTTACGGTCATAGAAACAACATATTAAGAACATCACGCATATGGGGTAAATCATTTGACACCAGATTACGAGTTTGTACGAGTAACTCTACAAGGATAGGCTGTATTCCTTCCAGTTGTTCTGACACATAAATATGCTCCGTGGCAGGTGACTGTAACATTAACAGTTCTAATTTCTCTAGAAAGAATGTTAAAGCAGTAACAAGTTTGAGGTCTGAGCCTACAGAAAACACATTCCACCAATCTTCACCGTCTAAGGTCGGCCTCTTGTGAATTTCGAGACCAAAGAAAGCCGTTCTTAGACCTCTTAGATTTTCACAAAAGAGGACTAGATGTTTCAGCGTTTCTTTCTTTTTTTTTTACAGAATTAACAATCCTCCGAAGCCTCTTTAACTTTACTTTGTATCTTTAGAATTGTTTTAGTTTTGTACAGGTTCATCCGAAATGTAAGATAATAGAATCTTCTTTTGAAGCATGGAAATGTTTGAAGGTATTTTGGCAAGGTGTTATAAGCCCTTTCTTCTGTCGCATTTTCGTTCATGCATCTGTGTGTTGCTCATTGGTCTTGATTTTCACACCAATCTTGCTCCCACAGTTTTTTTTTTAACAGCGTTCGGGTTCTGAAAAAGTGTAACTTGATCAGTTTGGAGCTGGATAAGGATGTTCCTGCAAGATTGTTTCCACATTTGCAGAACAGATGCTTTAGATGATCCATCATCACTTCAGAGGATTCTATATTGTGGTAAGTCATCTGCTCCCAAGACTTTCCTGTAGATTGACAGCATGTTCCACTTAACCTTTGCATTGATTGAGGTTAATCCAAGTTCATAACGAATGCAAGCTGTTGGTGTCCCCCTAGGCAATGATAATACTTTTCCCCAGAAACAGTTCTCACACCAAGACCAAGTCTCTGCTGGACATCCAAACATAGCCTCTACACCAAAAATCAAGGCTGGGATGATCTTTAAGTTGTAAAATGCAATGACAGGTTTCAAAGTGAACTTCCCGTACATTTTATTTAGTACGACTCCTTGTGCTGTTAATGAGTTAAATTTCCGATGAATTTTCAAGATCATATTTGCATCTTGTATACTGGAATTTATAGTTACACCGAGATATTGGATTTCCCTTACGAGGAATATAGATTGATTCTCCAATTTCCAGCTGAATTTTCCTTTGTTATTTGCTCCAACTAGATTTTGTAATATCAATATCTCAGATTTAGTTGGATTTATCTCAAGACCATTTGCATCAGTATACTCTTTGAGGACTAGTAATTTCCTCTGTAACCCAATCGGAGTAAGGTCCATGAGAACAATGTCATCAGCATATAATATGTAATCAATTTTTGTTCCATTCAATTTTGGTGCAAAGGATCTGACTGTTTCGAACGCCCTTCCGATATCTGAGATAAAGGCATTGCACAAGGTTGCACCAAGGGGACAGCCCTGCTTGACTCCTCGTGATGTTTTAATTTGATCAGTTAGAGATCCTTCTGTGTCTAGTCTAACTGTAATGGTTGTATCGGTATATAGTTGTTTAATTGCAGCAAGCAAGCTCCAGGGGCAACCCCATTTGCTAAGTTTGGACCATAATAGCTCACGATCAATTCCATCAAAGGCATGCGCCAGATCCACAAAGACCATATAAACTTTTGATTTTCTTTGAATCGCCTCCATTTCTATTAGGTTGATGATCATGATATTCAGCCCGCAACCAACTCCTTTTGAGAAGCCAGTTTGGCGATGATCGGCTAGACCTGCAACCTTTATCCACTGTGTCAATTTTGCTAATAGTTGGGTTGCAAAGATCTTTCCGACAACGTCCATAAGGGCGATGGGTCTATAATTTTTTGGATCTGTTCTCAAACCTTTCTTGAAAATGGGAATGATAATGGCACTTTTCCACGATGTAGGGATTCTTTTTTCTTCAATGATATTTTTAAATAAGATAAAACAGAACTCAGCCCAGGCATCAGGATGTAATTTCAAAGAATAATTTGTGAGGCCATCAGGGCCGGGGGCTCTGGATGAACTTAGCCGTTTAATGTTATCGAGAATGTCCTCCTTCTCAATAGTGATCTCCCATGCTTATGATGGCTTTGGATCAGCATAGCGGCTATCCGTATTTTTGGTGAATAGGTTTGTAAAGTGTTCAAACCATGTCACTTCATTCACCATATTAATCTGAATAGCTTGTTGGGGGGTAGCCAAGTTGTTTATCACATCCCAGAACATCCTTCCATTATTGCTACCAAGTATTTGGAGCATTTTTTCAGCATCATTCTGTAACATCATATTCTTATGTGTTCGTAACCAGTTTTTATATATTTTCTTCAGCTCTTTTTTATCGTGGAGATAGTTTGCGTCACAATGTATTTGCAGCCTTCTAATTTCTTGCCTCAATTCACTTTTTTTGGCCACTACCTCTTGGTCGTGGACATGTAACCTCTTAAAGTTATTTAATCTGTTGTTACCAGAGGTTACAGTAAAGGCCTGTAGTAAGGTTGGATATTCGATTTAATCCAAGTTTGTTGTTGGATCTCTTGTTAGTGCTTTTGTCATTGAGGTAATCTGATGTTCTTTTACTCTTAGCCGATTTCTGCCTGGAGTACTAGTGACTTCTTGACTCCATGTTTCTTGTGAATTCTTTTTTATGCATCGGAGCGTAATTCTTACCAAGTCGTGATCACTGTTTTGCCTATTAATTACCTTCAGTGATTCGGTGTCAGCGATTAGATTTTCTGAGACATAGAAGTAGTCGAGGATTGATTCCGAATTGGTATTTCTCCATGTCGCCTTCGGAGGTATGTCACCATTCGTACAACCGTTTAGCATTATCATACCTCTTACTTCCATCTCCTCTTCCCATGCATGGATTAAACAGACTTTTTTTTGTTGAGACCTCGACCATGGTGGAGCTGTTTGTCTTTGCGGTTTTGGACTTTTGAGGAATTCCATGTTGAGGTCACCGCAAAGTATAATTCTAGCATTCTCTTCCTTTGACAGAATAGAATCTAACAGGTCCCCCATTGCATCAAGGTACTCCCATTCGTCAGAGGCTTCGTGTTGCCAATATAGATTTATTATATGGAATGATTCCTTAGTCGCAAAGTTTCAATTTGTGGCAACGTTCACATATTGGATATAAGGGGTCACATTTGTGCTCTTCAATATTCGAAGACCTAGATTCTGTTTTACGAGTGTTAAAAGCCCTGCCATTGGTCTTCCTTTTGGCTGTCTAATCGCTGGATTCCAGGCGATCTCATAACCTCCCACAACTGGTTCGTTCAAGAGCCATGTTTCTTGCAGGCAGATAATATGTAGAGGTTCGAGGCCTCCCAAACTGTTGTTAAACAGGTGCACAAAGCCTCTTGTGTTCCATACAACAACCTGTAAGGACATAGATGTAATTTCTTGCTGGCATTATTGATACACTTTAGAATTTAGGGACTTTGCTACCCAATTCCAGCAGGTTTCATCCGCTTTACGCTCAGACTTGTTCTCAGTCGAACTTTGTGACTAATTTTCATCCTCGGTACAATCAAATGTGATTTTAATTTGTTTTTTAAATTGAGAAGTGTCCCCGTCTTCCCAGGACACATCTGGTTTTTCTTCAAGTTCCTTAGCGTTTGATTTAGTTTTCAAGGTTTGAGGAGATTTAGTAAATCTTTGGTCCTTAGGTTCTGCAGATCTTTTAGAGATTTCGGGTTTAATGATTTTGGCTTTAGATTGGGGAAACATCCCCCCCGGGTCTGATATCGCAAAACCCAGGTCATCAATGTCTAATGAGTGCTCAACGATTACATCTCTAATTGCACGAGAATAAATGTGCAATAGCACACGGTCAGAAATGTCTTCATGAATGAATTCAACCGTTTTGATGTCATTAGTTGTTACAGAACGAAGTCGAGGAAGATGATTCTGGAGTTGGAGCATGTTGTATCTGTTTAGGATCAGGCCATCTTTCGATGAGAACTTTCTTTCCAAAAGAATGCAGAAATTAGATGTTATATCCTGCTTTTTTTTCGTCAACGGTTTTTGTTTATCGAACAATACACTTTTGTCATTTCTCCAGAAGTCTTGTGCCTCTTCATAACGTGTTTGACCCCGTTCTTTCGTTGATAGTATCGATTTCATACTCACTTCTTTTTCAGGACTAAATCTCGCGCATTTGTTTTTACACTTTGTTGTTTAATCTGGGCACAGGCAGATTTCTCATTAAAATGTAGATTTTCTGGCGCCCATCTTTCATCTAGGGTCATACGCCTTTTTATTGTATGTGTTATGTCGTCAGGAGTGTGAAACTGAATTGAAAGTTTTTTCTCTTTTTCTGGTGTCTCTTCGATTATACAGATTCTTGATGATTTTCTTTTATCAAGTGGATTGCTTTGATCTTCGTTACTGGTAGGCGACCCTGTCAACAGATTTTGTTCACTTTCACTTTCTTGATTCAGAACCAAGTCATCATCAGTTGATTCGTAAATTGATAAATTAGCAAGTTCTTCTATCATTCGATTGTCATCCTCATCGTCACATTCATGTACCGAAACTTGGGTTTCTTCATTCGTCTCCACTCCTCTTAGTTTTGTTGTCTGGATTACCTGCTCAGGGATCTTATCCGTAAATGGTGATTTATTTGAATTGGTTTGGATCATCACTTTCAAGGATTTAATGTTTCTTGGAAAATTATTCACGTTTTTATTGTTTGCTTTCCTTTTATTTGGCATGTTTTTTGATTTCTTTGATCTGTTTTGTGGTAATTGTTTTGGTTGCTCCTTCTTTGATTGAACTTTCTCTTCTAGTTTTATCAAAAATGGCAAATGTTTCGTTTTTCCCACTGTGTTCGTGCATTTGTTGCTGATTGCTATTATCATCAGGTTCTGCCGTTCCCGTTTGGAGCTCGACACTTACGACAGAACCAGACACAATCGAGTCAATCGTGTCCTCAATCGCTTCAAGATCAATAACGTTCACCTCTGGTAGCGTCACTATGGGTTTTTCAAGATTATTTGCCTTGTTATTTACAGCCTCGACACATTTCGGGGGCTGTTATTTCCACTCTTGGATTCATTTGTGTTTTATGGTTTTGTGGTCGTTGGATAATATTTCTTCTTTCCACGTTACCCATAGTGACTCCATCCACAGCACGTAGCACACAATTTTCTTCATTTGTCGTTTGTTGATTTTTTTAAATCAGTATGGCCTCCCTTGCTAGTTCAGCTAAGAGGCGTTTATCATCAGCACTATTTTTTAATTGCTCTTTTATTTGCTCAACGAAGGCATCATTGTTTCTGGTATTATTTACTATTTGATTTTTCATTAATTTCTGCTCCAAATCCATGTTTATTAATTTTACGTTTACAGATCCCATGAGCGAGATTTGATCTTTCAGACTTTCGCGCAGATGCTCATAAAGTTTTATCAATGGATCGACTGTAATTGTTAGTGCAGAGATGATATTAGGTCTCAAATGATTTATCACTTGTTCGACCAAATCATAACATTCAGTTTGTAGGCCGCTTCTTTCGTTTGCGCTGCTTAATCTGTTTTTGGTAAGAGTTGGATGACTCCGTTTGTAGGGGCCTTTTGTCGATCTTTTATACTCCGAGTCAGAAGAGGAGTCATCACTTGAATCAATTGAATCGGATGGTATAGAAATCGATTTCAAGTTTCCTTGTATTTTCTGTTCAATGACTCTACTATGTGTGGAGCATTGTTTCCTTTGAATGCAATCGCCAACTTTTGATCGCTTCTGTGAACAGGGAATAGGTGCTGAGCTTGACGTTACTCTTTGCCTTTTGTTAGGGCGATAAATATTTTGTTGCGAGCTTCTAGGCTCTACTCTTATGTCCTCTAGATTATCACAACTTACACTGTCACTTTCTTTATGACATGAGGAGGCTTTTATATTTTCAACGTGACCAGTTATTTGTTTTTCAATCTTCGTGGATGGCGAAGGAGTCATCCTTGCATTGAGAGTTTTAAGGTCTTCAAGTAACTTATCTGCCAGGAATAGCGAATTTCGCCTTTCTTGCCGTATTTCACTTTGGGGGTTATGATCTGGAAGCACAAACTCCTGAGACGGTTGATCAGTTTGCACTATAAAAAGTTCAGGCTCAGGATTCCAGCTATCGTATGTTAGGTTTTCAGTTAGAGAAGTCCTCAGTGAGTCAATTGAGTCATCATTTTTTGGACAAGAATCAATGACTCCAGTAACTAGATTCGGATTCTCTAGACTTAGACAATTTTTCTGCAGAGATTGATTAACCTTTTTGTTTTTTTCTGAATTAGTTGTGTTCTTATCTTTGTTGCCTTTCTGGATGACTCTCCAGGCTAAAACTCTGAGTGAGGGAGGGGGGGCTGTGAGTGGCTTGGACAACAGCTAATATAAATCATTAATGTCATTACTGGCAAGCGCCCGGTCGATTTTGACAGATGGGGCGGGATGTGTGCACAGTGTCGTTTGCGCAGTGATTGCGGTATTTACGTTCCATATATGCTCAAGAGGGGTATCATCAAAGTTGTCGGCAGGAAGTTCAGGGCCCCGACATAGTCTGGCATTTGTCTCTCCACACCCTCAGACTTCCCGACAAATGACAACGCCGAGCTGCAGACGTCTCGAAGCGCTCCGACACCGGCAGGGATCCCCCGAGCCTCCCCCGGTCCACCCACAACAGCCCGCCGACGGCACCGAAGCCACAACAGCAGGCGGAGCAAGCGGAGGACCAGCCGAGCCGCGGACGGCGTCCCCCACAGGGGACACAGACACCGATACGGTGAGACAGGGTGGGGTAGATACGGGTGCTTTATTATCCGTATTCGGAGGGTCCGAAACAGACAAGTAACATCCTGTGCCGTACCCGGTCTGAGAGTCAGCATAACTCTTCGTGGAGCCAGCATGCCGTTGTGATACGGGGACGTGAGCACTGTCGCTATCACAGTCACGTGCAGTGTGAATATGAGTCAAGTTTTCAACATAAAAAATAGAAACTGCCCCATCCCCTCCCTCAGCACGTTCACATACCGTTTGGTCAATGGAGTCCCTGGAATCCATTACATCGGCGCATTGATCCGCTGCTGCTGATGCTGATAGTATTATATGACTGAGTGTGTGGCAGTTTGATTGAGCGGGAGCAGAATGGAGCCTCCGTAACCTTGTTCTAGAAACAGGGGTCCGTAGGCTAGTGCAGGGTGTTTTCTGCTTTGCCAGGTCCATTGCTGCAAAAATGCGAAAATGCACCGGACTCTCACCGAACTCTCCCGAACACTCCCAAACACTCCGCGACGCTCCGCGTGGAAGTGAGGTTTTTATTACAATGCTCCTCCTTTCACTAATAGAGGTAGTAGAGTTACTGCACCACAATCCAGCAGAGGGTCAGCCACATAGAACACTCCCAAACACTTCGCGACGCTCCGCGTGGAAGTGAGGTTTTTATCACAATGCTCCTCCTTTCACGAATAGAGGTAGTAGAGTTACTGCACCACAATCCAGCAGAGGGTCAGCCACATAGAACACTCCCAAACACTCCTGATGGTACATTTGCAAAACGGATGGCAGACATGGTGTCATCATCATTATCATGAAGCAGGACAGGCAGGCTGCAGTGAGAGAGAGTTTGATGTAGGCGTGTACTGGACCCGGCACCGCTGGCCTGGGAGATGTAGCCGCGGTGGAGAGGCTTGGCGCTAGGTGCAGGAGGAGAGGCTTGGCGCTAGGTGCAGGAGGTGCTCTTGCATTGAGGCTGCACCTTGTCTGATGTGGTGCAATGAATGAAAATCACACCATGGTGTGATATGACAACTCATTGCCACTGAGCAGTTTGAGTTATTTACATTTTCCAATTTCCCCCTGTCCCCCGTGGGCTCGGGGCAGGGCCGGCTGACCCAGGCTTGCCCTGCAACAGCAACCAGGCACATGATTTGCTATCAAAGTTGTACATTTGTGCACCGACCCAGCTCAGAAACAACAAGTGCCACGACGTGCGTTCCTTTCCGATCCCGATTGTCGGCCAGCCCAGCAACCTGCCAGTGTGCCAGCCAGCCTGCTGCCCCAAGCCCACCAGCACCAGCCGACAGTCTGTCTGCCATTGACACAGTCAGCGACTGTGACTGAGTGAAGATGGCGAACCTGCAACAGGCATCTCAAAAATAAGGAATCGAGGGAGGGAGCGGACGAGTCCGTCAGAACCCTAGAGGACTGAGAAGTTCATTGACAGAATTTATGTACCAATTGTAGTGTGTGTGTGTGTGTGTGCTGTTGCTGCGTTGCCGACTGCACTTACCAGTTACCATGTGTTGTGTGTGTATTGTAGTGTGTGTGGGAGGATGTGGCTCACCTCGTCCATGGTTTATATTCTCCTGGAGGAATGAATCTCATAATTGCTCTAACTGTGCCTGTCCTGTGGCCTGCCTCCAGTCCTAAAGCTTTTTTTGCACTAAACCGACAGTATTGGATAAGATGGGTCGGGTCTCAGGTTGCCCATTTTATGCTCATATTAACTTAGGTGCCATTCCGGATTCAGAGGGCCTCATTACAACTCTGGCGGTAGTTTTACCGGCACGGCTGCTGCCGGAGTTGCATTTTTTCTGGCACCTGCGAATGGGCAAGAACCGGGTCATGCCGAGTTCGGTGGACCCGGCAATTGCCCATTTGCGGGTGCCGGTAACAAGAGCCTCCCCATCCCAATTCGGCTCCATAGGGTTGAATGAGGATGGGGACGTCGGATGTGCTGCCGGTGCATCCGACATGGTGTGCTCGCAGGTGTCGGTCTGCCCGCCAGGTCAGACCTGGTGGGCAGGCAGGCACCCGCGACCACAACTTGTACTATGGCGGTCCGGGAACTGCAGTACCGGCATGTTTACCGGTACAGTAGTTCCCGGTCCACCAGGGTTGTAATGAGGCCCTCTTTGTTCACATATGTAAAGACTGTTAGAATTTATTCCACTAACTGAGACTATTATTTTATGATCTGCATGGGTACTTTGATTGGGTAACCCAAACCGTCACATTTTTTTCATGGAAATACCATTCCATTGAATGTTCATTTTGTTGAACATTTTTTGAAGGTTCCATCGACATGTTATGGGTAAGTATTAGGGTTAGGTTGGGGCTAGGGTTAGTTTAACGGTTAAATTAGGGTTAGGGTTATGGTTGGGGCTTGGGTTAATTTAAGGGTTAAATTAGGGTTAGGGTTGTGGTTTGGGTTAGGGTTGGGGTTTGGGATAGTTTAAGGGTTAAATTAGGGTTAGGGTTAGGATTGGGGCTAGGGCTATTGTTAGGGTTGGGGTTGGGGTTAGGCTCAATTAACATATGTCAAAAAGCTTCCGGAAACAGTTTGAAACATCTGTCAACACCTTCAGTTAACAGAAGAGAAATAGGCTGCCATCTTGGAATAGGCAGAGTGAAAGGAACACCCCACTAGCCCGCAGTTAACGCCCCATGCTGTTCATCTCTAAAAGGGGAAAAACGAGGCAAAAAAAGGGGACTAACAGAAAAGCACAAATAGGGGGTGAAAATAAATGGAGAGGCTATGTTACTAACAGATGCAGAATTGTCCTCCTAATACCCCAGCCTCCAGAATACAAGACGATCCCCTGGGGATGGGGGTTTCTCTGGACAAATGAAAGATACCCCAAATGGAATCAGAGCATTTCAAAAGCGTGAAGGTCTTGTGAAGGTAATGTATCCAGAACATTTTCCATAAGCAAGGTTGCTGAGTCCTCAGTTTTTGGTCTCTGGAACTCAAGAGAAAAGTTGTGATTTTTCCCACTGAATCTCTCGAAACGTTCATTGGATCCTCTGGTCATGGGCCATGCCAGAATGAAATCTGCCAAGATCATTCTTGCTGGGGATTTCCCAGAGATTGTCCTGTGTACCTTAAGTAATAACTGCCTGACGTAATCCTGAAAACCCAGTCAATAAATCCTCAGAGGAAGCTCCTGATCAGGGTCTAAAATAGAATTACCCCGGTGGGCGTGAGCTTCACATTGGAGGCCCAAGTCTCAGCTGTAGTTGGAACCATTCTGCTTTCACTTAAGACTCTTTGCTATGTCTGGACCCCTCGGGCAGAGGTCCAGGCCACCAGGCCTCCCAAAATGCCCATTGCGCGGGGTGGCAATGGTACACCTTTAAAATGTGACTTGTTGTAGTAATGTGTATTGTTTGGGGTCATGGGTGGCAAGCGGTCCAATGGACAACAGTGACCAAATGCTACTAACCCTGTTTAACAGTCACCAAACGCAGTACTCACTGACATTATTTCAAAATCCCTGTTTAGCGAAGTTTAGCGAGGGGATGCACCGGCGCAGAGAAAGGAACATAAAGCTACCCACAACTAATTCACACACAGGAATGAAAATGTGACAAAACGAGAAACTCAAAGCTAAAAAAAAAAATGACAGCGGAAGAACAAAACATCTCTGTCATCAAGGTATCAAAGAATAAGAAGAAAATGCCTTGAAAATGTTACTATAAAAAGCGTTTCCTCAATTATAAAATAGGTACATTTTGCATATTTATGTGATTTGTGCACAGCAACAATATCACAAATCATTGCAACAGGACGTGAAAAACTCATAAAATACAGCCCTTACAAGTTCTACGTGGAGAACCATGTGTAAATGGCTGTGCAGAAGTTTGAAAAGTGGAAAGGTCTGATAGTGTTTTATCAATGTCTGGTCATTTTATTTTCAGTACACATGTAGCCCTGAGAATTTAACCAGCTAAGAATTGTCATTGGCTGTGACATATCACGTGCCTCCCACAAGGGCTGGGTTGGGTATGTGACTGGTATCTCTAGGTAGTAACGATGTTTTGTTTTAGTTAGTGCATCTTAAAATGCCACAGGACTGTTCCAGCAGCGTCTGCTCCCTGGGGATAAGTATGCAGATTATCCCATTGCAAATCATAATAATACCATTATTATAGCTATGCATTCCATTGAAAGATGGGATATTATCAATAACAGATTAGAGAAACATTGATAATAAAGTATAACGGCTGAAACACTTATAGCTTTGTGATTGGCACAGGAGGGTTACATTAAGCCAAAGTCAGGTTAAAGTAAGAACTGCTTCAAATCCCAACTCAGCAAGCTAGCGCAGCCATTAATCAAACTGTGCGCCATTTGTACTTCCCAGCTCCATGCTCTCTCTTAATATATTCACTCTCCTTCCCAACCACCTGTTGAAGTTGAAAAAGCTCTGTTCTCTCTGTTGTACTCTTTCTTTTTCTCGTGCCTTCCTCAGCAGCTCTGTTCTCCCAGATTCTACTACCTTTCACTATGACATACTTCCCCTCTGCTCAGGGTCGGACTGGGTGGGGGGGGCATCAAATTGTCCCGGGCACCAATGAAAATGTCTGCCACCGTTACAAATGTCAATTCATTTCTTTTGTGAAAGACTGTTTGAGTAGTACCCAGGGGGGAGGTTTCTGATAAAATGTGATGCAAATTGTGCACTTTATAGAATATTTATTCAGTAATACTGGTCAAAACTACTAGCCGCATTGGAAAGTAACTTATCAAACTGGCCCACAGATAAGTGCCTGTGCCCACATTGACCCCAAAAACTGACCCACACAGACAGTGTTTATTTGCTTTATTTTTGTTCTATTGTAGCTATGTATGAATATTTATTTTGTCACTAAAGCATGCTGTCAGCTGAGCTTGCAGGCAAACTAGTGTCTCACTGTCTCGCCACCTCATTCACAATCCTTAATGCATTTGAAATCTCAGCTCCATCCAGGTTGCAAAAATGAGGGGCATTCAGATACTGTGATGTAGCATAAGTGTTAAAAAAAAAAAAAAGCTTTTCCTTATTTAGTTTAGGTGGGCAGGCATCACCAAAATTGCTGTGATCTAAAAAGTAGCTCCTGTTGCTTTCCATCAGCCTAGAAGAACCTAGTTAGCCTGGTGCCAACACCTACCTACAACCACCAGTCATTATGTTTATTTATTTTATTTATTTATGTACATATTGGCCTCAATCCAACCTGATCCAGTGGCATACAAAGTTACCTACACAACATTAACTTAAAATTGAGGATGAGTAAAGTAAGGCATAGCTGCAAGACATTTAAACACACTGGGCCTCATCACGAGTTTGGCGGTAACCCTTAAATACAGCGGTAGCATTATTACTGCTACATTTAAGGGTCCGCCAGATCATGACCTTGGCGGATTTCCCCCAGCTCTTAGCTGGGGGGAAATCTGCAGCAAATTTGCCGATTTTCGGCATGTTTACCATTTCCCGCCGGCGGTAATAGAGCAATTTTTCCCCATTGGGCCTAATGGGGAATGAGGAATTCCCGAATGGGCCCAATGGGGAATGGGCAATAACGTTCCGCCAAACCCGTGATCCGGCGCTAATAGCGCCGGGGGTTTGGCGGTAGGGTTATTAGCGCCGGCGCTAATAGCGCCAGCATTACCGCCCAGCTCGTGATGAGGCCCAATAGGTCTATATAAGGGACAACTAAAACTTAAGTGTGTATACATTATATTTGTGTTTAGTCAGAAGCTCTGTATTCATAGCGTTTCTACTGTCCTGTATATCCACCACAAGTTCTAATGGATAGCTAATCTTTGTTGTTTTCCTTCTCTTTCTGCAGAAGTAAGGAATGAAGCAACATGAATCCAGAGTCATCATCAGCTGCTAAACAAAAAATGGCTGGTGCCACAAGAAGAAAACTGATCAGCAAACAGAAACTTGCCAAAGCAGCAAAATCCTCTCAAGATATTTTGACTGCTTTCAAGATCCAGCCCAAAGGTTCCACTGACAAGCAGGAGCAAAGGTACATTAATGGCCTTTCAAGTAATGCCAATGTTTTAAAGCACTGAACAATGTTATTGTAGTAACAAGATTATTTGAATTCTTGTTTTTGGAACTCAGCAGGAAAATCCCCTTCACCCACTCTGTCATGCGTCTGTTGATGAACATCTGTCTATGACTTCTCCTCCTATCATGATACATTCCACAGATCACCCATCATGCACTGACATTCCTGAGCGGCCGCAATGCTCCACTGAATCTACAGAGGGCCTGACTCCTGATCACTCAATAGACGCTGTTACCCAGCCTGATCACACAATAGAGACTGTTACCACGCCTGATCACTCAACAGACACTGTCACCCAGCCTGACCACTCAGACACTGTTATCCAGCCTGAAGTTATGCTTGGTCGCACAACTGCTGATTGCACTGAAACTTTTGAAGATACCAATGTTGGCACACAAGTGGCTCAAGGCATGGATACTGAGGACATTGGGGAATGTGGTGGGACTGTAAAAATACAGGTCACATTTGACATGCAGCAGGATTACCCAACATATCCATACGACTTTCCGAGCAGGCCAATATCTACACCTTTAGTCCAAGCAATTCTTGCAGCTGGTTTTATGTCAGTCCGGATTAAAATATAGCTATAAAACATATCCATATGACTCCAATCTTTAAAGATTTAGCCCAAAGTGGTATAAACATTATTGCAGGTAAATGTTCTGTAATAAGGCAGTGGTTAGTGTATTTTCCCAGATGTAACTGTTTTTTTTGCTTAACATGTTGTTCTATTAGCCTATAAAATCAATGAGCACTTTTCAAAGGTTTGGTCTGACCCTAGCTGTGGTTTTTCCAATTTGAAAAAAGTACCCCAAAAAAATTGTAAAGCATGAACATTCAAAGATAATCTGTGAAGCTGAAAAAACAGCTACTTTCTGAGCTAATAAAAGCTGAACGGGAACAAATAGAGAAAAACTGTGGTATTCTAAGTTGACTGCTTGATGCTATATTGTATCTCACCAAGGGATGCCTCTCCGTGGACACAGAGAACATGCTGGATTGGGATGTACGTCCAATGAAGGACATTTTTTGGAGTTACTCAAGATGATGTCCAAGTATGACAATGTTTTAGCACAGCATATTACTCATGCTAAGTGGAATGACACCTACATGAGCCATGACATCCAGAATGATTTCATTAGTACACTAGTGAAAGAGACAATGTGCACTATCATTGAAGAAGTTAAAATGGCCAAATTCTAAAGTGTCATTATTGACTCTAGATGTCAGCAGAATTGATCCATTTTCTTCATCACTTAGATATGTTACATCATCTGGTCATGCTGCTGAACATTTTGTAACATAGGCTAAACTCTATGGAACAGGATCAGCAGACTTTTATAAACTATTGTTTATACAACAGAGTGACAGGCTAGTCACTATATATTCTTTTGACACTTAATTTTTGTGCTTCCTCTCTTCTCTTTTCCTTTCTTGCCTATCCCGTTCTTCTATTGCTCTCTGCCTATTGTCACACTCTCTTTGCTCTTCTGCCCTTTCTTCTTTCTTTTGTTGCTCTTCCTGATACATCTGTTCTCGCCATTGTCTGCTCTTCCTTTTATGCTCATCTTCTTTTAATCTCTTCTTGTTATCTGTTTTTTCTATCCTGTTTGTCTTGATCTTCCCTTTGCCTGACTTCCTCAATGCTTTTCCCATCTAGCCTGAGTAATATATGTCCTCATATCCTTTCATTCTGTATGAGCGTTACCACATCAGCTATATCCTTTTCTCTTTTCCATCTCTTAATCTCTTGTTCTATGTCTGTCGATGCCTTTGATCGCTCACTTTTCTCTTCTTTATTTTGTAAGTTCTTAAAGATCTCCTCTTTTCTCTTGGTCTCCTCTAGACTATCATTGCTGCCATGGGCAGGTGGTTCATATATTGGACTACTATACCCCGTTGATGCTTTCACTTCCTTTAATGGATACAATCCTACTTCTTCCATACGATTGCCTCTTACCTCATGTGAGGCAAGGGGAGCAGAGGGCTCAATGCCTTCCTCCTTACACTGGATTAGCATTCACTCCTCAGGTGGTGGATCCTCTCTCTCTTCCTGATACATTTTCCAAAGCTCTAAAATAGCTAACTTCTTCTCCAATTTTGTTTCTCGTGTATGCAGCGTACAAGTATGTAGTCATGTGTTGCAATACTGCTTTTGACAATTATCCCCCTTGTGGCCATCTTATCTGCCGTGCCTTTCACCCATTCCGCACTGTACTGTTTGAGCTTGGGCATATGTTTTGCAATGTCTTACATTAATGCATCAGAGGAGTAATGTCTCCCATTGTGACGAATCTCAATTGACTGTCAATACTTATCAGCATTTACAAAAATACTTTTATGAAAACAACAAATATGAGCGTGCTCCAACAATCGCCACTCAAAACCTCTGTTTTTCAATAATCTCAGTGTACCTCTGAGTCGGTACCGACAGTTTCTCTGGATAGACATGTCAAGGGTTTTGACCCATGTTGAATCAATAGACTGGGTAGATGTGGGGATGAGCTGTCGCCGCCCATTATTCTATCCCAGAACAAACTAAATCAATAGACTGGGTGGATGTGGGGATGAGCTGTCGCCACCCACATTCACGCCAGAATCCAGGAGAACTGCGCAGTTGGCACAAGACCACTCCAAAGATACAACCTTCTTGTGAGGGGGTTCCACATCACCACTCTACTGTAAGGATGCCATCAAAACAATGTTAAGCAAGGGTGCTATTCTATCAAGCAAAAGACCACTCTATTGAAATGCAGTAATTCAAGACAGATCCCAAAAATGGGTGCATTACCAGCTTTGTCCACAATCCGGTGCTAGCGGTCTAAACTCTGACAGGGAAACTGTATTTAGGAGTTGCAAGAGGGGCAGGGACTTCAAAGCCTGTTGGTTAATTGAAAATCTTAGCCACCTGCTGTTCCCAGGAGGCAGGCTGATTTTATTAACAGCTTCAAGAGGCTGGGAAACCTCTCACCTCAGAGATTCACAGCAGGAGGCAGGATATCACATGACCCTGTTGATTGATTGAGGAGAGACTTCCAGGCAGCTTTCCCTTGAATGGGGTATGTTAATTTTGAGTGTTTCCTGTCAACAGCCCTCTGCCAGCAAGGAGAGACATGTGATCACTGACCCACCCAGACTTCTGGAGGCGGACCCAAACACTCTAGGGAGTTGAATTGAAGGCAAATATATGTTTCATAAAAACACTGATAACTCTTTGTAACCAGATGACAGAAATGTGAAATTTGGGGATCCTTAAAATGAAAACTATGCCCACAATTCAAGAACAAACTCCAATTTGTGTGATGTTCTGGGGCAAAACCCTGCTATTTATGAATATTGTAGACACTGTATTTAAGCTAGAGACCTGGAAATTTACTGGGATATTTGGAGAAGGGGGGTGTACCTTTGTATAATTTTTGATGAAAAACCAATGTTGCAAAACCCACTAAAATCGAAAATAAGTTGCCATTTTTGAATGCAAGCTCCTAGAAACGCCAGAGTCGGAACAGAGACTACCTTAAGCAATGTGTAATATGTACATGTAATGCCAACCACTTGTGTGCCTGGGAAATATGTACTTGGATCAGAAATAGATTTGTGTGCATATTGACCAGGGGAGTGTCATTTCTGACACTCTGACACACTTTCCCTTCCCAAATCAGGGACCAAAAAATCTATTGACCTATCAAATCAAGAGAGGGGCAGGCTTAGTGATGCTACGCACACACCCACTTTCAAAACACATAAAAGGAACATTGAAACCCAAGTAGAGAGATTCAATTCCATTTTCTGCGGGACGCTCTCCCAGGAGACTCTAGACTTCACATCCATCAATCTCCAGAGACCAGAACTTTACTTCAGAACTTAAAGCAAGGGCCTAAACCCACAAACTGAGAACTTTTCTCAGCAGGCCTCAGCATCCTTAAAATCATTTGCAAACTATTCCACAGCCGGGCGAGCTGTCTGAATTCTTTGCCAAGAACTTTTTCCAGTACCCAGAAAGCAGTGTTACATCCAGAATCCACTTGATCCGGACCGGAAAGCAGAGCACTATCCAGAACCAGAGGCCGCTGTATCCAGAGAGGCTAGACCAGCATAGCAGAGCTGACCCAGACGCTGTGAGCAGAACCGCCCGAAGTCCAGTCCAGTTGACCAGATCCGTGACGAGGCCCATCCATTTCAAAATTAGGAGTGAGTATCCGCCAGACCTGTGCAGAACCCAATCTCTTAGTTAAAATAATCTAATGCAAACTATTTTAACCTAAGTAGAACTGCCTCCTAGTAATCCTGTCATCTGTCATTTAAAGCTGCAAACTGTCACCTGTCATTTTGAGTTTTACTTCAAATCCGAAAAACTACCTTTACTAAATCGTCCATATCTCTGGAACCGTTTGTCCTAGGAACGTGGTTTAACTTTCATTTAAAAGCTAAGATTCTAGGCTTTCCAACCTAAAACCGACTTGCTACTCCTTATACTTTTGCCGTAATCATGATTCATGCATTCGCAAATTTTACCCTGATTTGCGATTTGGCCTGATTTCTTCTCCAGTAAAAAAGTCAGCAGCTCCTTGCTTTCCTTTGCTAAAATTCGTTTAACCTGCTAGTTACTCATAGAGCATTGCTAAAGTGAGGCAGAACTAATATAAAGTAGCCATCACCTACCCTGAACCTCTAGAGGGAATTAAAAGCAATTTTAGCACCTTTTCACTTCCTTGCAAACCACATCAAACTAATTCGCCTGTGTTTCAAACTTCTACCTGTTTTCCTCTAAGCTTGCTGGGGGGGAACTGAATTTCATATTGTATTTGATTGCATTCCTGAGAACTGTGTGCTCTTCCTTCCATTTCTTACATTGCATAGGGAGGGTGGGGGGTGAATTGCCAGAGAAAAAGTGATTATATCATCTTTTGCTAAAATCATATCAAGTTATTTCTGTACTGCATTTCATTCCTCATTGCTTTTCCCTTGAAACCATAAAATTATTTTCGCTGCCTTTTCCATCCTATACCAACTCCTCATTGATTGTAAAGAGGTGTGCTAGTGTCAGATTACCCATTGTTGATCAACATTATATTCATAGGTGTGATATCAATTATTAATTTATTATAAAAGTGTGATATATATATATTGTTTAATTTTTCAAATATACCTTTTAAATTTGCAAAACAAATCTACTTCTTGGCTCAATGAGGTCAGGGGGATTCTAAGAGAGGGGTGTTATACAAGCGTTCATCATCCAGATTATAAATTGCCATAAAAATATATAAATAAGGGCTTCCCTTGGGCATCCCAGACAAGGTACTGACTTAGTGGGATTGCTTGATTAGAGTCACTTACATACACTATGACTCCTCGACCTATTCTTAATTTTCCTTACACATATGTCGCTTTTCGACACCTTAGTTTGATACAAATACACAGACAGACTAGTCGACTCTTCACATTATGCCTTAGTGATCACTCTTAATTTCCGCCCCTAATAATACTCTGATTACAGAGTTTAAATTGTTATCTTATACAGACCTGTCCTGTACATCGCCTAGTTTACTTCAACTTAAGTGTATAACAAATTCTTTTAAAACCCCTTGGGTTAGGAATCTCGGGCTCTCTCTCTCTCTCTTTACTCAAAAAAAATCTCCCATTACTTTCTAAATTACCACAATTACATCCCCTCAATTTGCCATTCACTCGTTCAGCCAGAGGCCTTCGGTATCGACTCCAGGTAGATATTTTGTCAAAGGGGGACCCTGCCCACCGTCTCGATTTTCTTGCAAGAATTCTATATCGTCCGCTCTCCACAGGAAACCGCGATCTTCCCGCTAGATGGTGGAGGGTGCTTGATCGTCCAAAACAGTGGATAGGTCTTATTTCTGAACATCCAACATGCTATCAAGTGAACTCTTATGGTCCGTTTAATTGAGGTAACCATTGTACGATGAAGGGGATGCAGAATAACTCTTACAAGAAATGATTCGACTGACTCAGGAAGTTGGCAAAATGTCTCTGTTTTATTCTCAATTGTCTAAAACGGGAAGTTACAACAGACATCAACGGATGTCGCACAGCATAGTTTCAACATAAAAAATACTTCTTTTATAACAAAAACCTGTCATTCATGACATCATACTACGTGGCAAATTAAGAAAACCTATGTGAGATTGTGGTTGGTTCAAGGGAATATCTAAGTATACTTTCTATAAGGGTTTGGATTGTGATTGGGTGTCTACAGTGAGGTGTACAACTTATGCCCACCCCTAGTGCAAGTCATCTGCAACAGTTATTAAGTACAGAATACATTGTTGGCTCTCAAACTATAAGGTCCTTCATTATGCAGTCTTCTATAATTGATTGGCAGGCTTGTACTCTTCTGGAACATTTGATTCACTAGCAGCACATAAGCTGGTAACCCAGGGGCTGGTTGGTTGACTTGACCATACCTCCCCACCCAATTAGCCCATCATCTCATTGCTCATGCTGCCTGCCTTTCAGATCATATTTGAACTTGGCCTTGTAGTAGCTTCTCTTCTCTGGGAATATAAGGAAGTGTGAGCATATGCTTATCAAAGTTCTGGTGTGCATGCCCACTCCTATTTCCATTCTGAACTCATGTGACTGGAGACAGTGAATCGGCCTAAATTATAGCATGTAATTGTCTTGAATAAAGAAACTTGCAACTCATGGTGTTCTCTTTTTGCAACTTAACAAGGGATGCCTCAGTGTCTCACATTGTCTCACATGTTGACTGCTTCAGTCTTTGACACCAGGCCAGACAGCCATTTTTGGTCTACCTTCGAGCTTCAGTTTATTATTTTGCTGTGTCAGATGCATAGCCAGTCAGTTTCAGACTCGCAACACTTTAGTATTCTTTGTCACCTACATTCTGATATTTATTACTAATTTCAGAGATGTTCTCTCTATAGTAAAATGATAGCATGTAAGTTCTCCGATAATCAATAGGAATAGGGTTAATCTCTTGGATTCCTAGAATTTCAGAATTATACTTTTTGTAAATGTGCCAGAATCTTTGCATATCACTATCTTATTACACCATAAACATTAGGTTCTATTGTGCAGAGGCTATAGAGCCCTTATGCATCCTGTACCTATTTTTATATTGCATTTTCAGTTTCCTCACTCTCAATGAGTTTGTCTCAAGGTCCTGGATATTTCTTTTTAAACAACAAATCTTTCTACGGAGTTCTATTTTCCTATTTGTAACAGACAAATCATGTGTGTTCCTATGAATACAACTGCTAGAAGTAATATTATGTTGGTGGTTCAAAATCTCTCATAGTGATTTCTGTGCTATAAAATAAAAGGCCTCCATATTGCCAAATATAGGGATAGTATCCTTAGTCAGTACAGCTATTAGCCATTCATTGGTTTGACAAAGTGTGTTTCTATTCAGATGTATACGATTACCCTTATTATTAATACAATAGTCTCCTTTCAGTTGCCCCTGGTCAGTCTTATACGCTATTTTCAAAGAGAATTCTATTATGACGTGATCACTATGAGTATTGGCTATAAGTTTAAAATCAGTTATAGGTGCAAGCTCAGCTAATTCAGATAGTACAAAGTCAATCCAAGAGAATAGTTGTCCATTTGACCAAGTGAAGAACAGATTGTCATGCCCCACATTAATCAATTGGTGTAATTGGTATTTACTAATCAGTGACATCCAAGGATTTTGAATAATAGATCGTTCATCTTCTTAAGGGCCAATGGCCCACACTTCATACTCATTACTGAAGTAGGTATAACATTCCAGTACCCTGACCAAACTATCCGAAAAGTGGCGGCGTTTTAAATTCAAGTAACCTATGACATAATATTGCCCTTTAGGGTGTTTCATTTTCCAGGACTCTATCAGGTATTCTTTCTGATTTATAATTGTTTATTTGTGGACATTTTCTGGTGGGTTATATACATTAATCAATAGGATTTCTGTTTTCCACTCCAGCCCTTGGATGCCTATCACAGTGTCATAAATGTAATCAGAGCTACAATCTAGTTTCTGTATTAATGCTTCCAGGTTATTTAAAACAGCTGTGATAAGACCCCCAAAAGGCCTGGCTAATTTATTTTTCTGTGCAGGGATTTGATAGATTGTATATCCATCTATATATTTTCCCTCAACCAAGTTTCTTGCAATAAGATAATGTCAGCCGCTAATAATAATAGAGTGCCTTCAGAATTAGATATAAATGAGCAGTATTCCCTAGTGATCCAGGACCAGAAGTTTATATGATTAGTATTAGTAACCGCGGGTCAGACCACCTCTTCCCAGTTCTTAGCCTTTGGGAAATAGATATCATGTCTCATTTGTCTATTGCCTTTAGATTGGAGCTCAAGGCATATTCTGGTTACTATGTCATTTATCATGTTATCCTTTTGACATGAACTCATTCCCTCTAGTTTATGTTTATTTTCTGAAGGCACCCTATGGAGTGGCACCCTTGCAAGTTCATAGCCAAGATCACGTAAAAAGGAGGCCTGTGTGATAATTAGATCAACTATAATGGGAGATACCCAATGTAAAACAGCCCAATTAGGTCACCGAAATGATTGCAGTATCTCAACTCTCTTTAGCTCATAGGATGAGATCTCACTAGGTGCCAAGAGTTGGTGTAACAGTTCTAGTATATTAGAACGATCTAAGAATGGGCTTGCAGTGGTAGCATATAGATCTGTGACCAAGATTTTATCTGTGCTCATGTTCTTTAGAACATCATCAAGGCCCACCATAGAGCTTGTAGGAGATAAACGTTTCCCCAATCTATGAGTTGTTTTTCCATCCCTCATATCCGAGGAGTCATTTCCCAGAATATATTCTGATTGCTGTGGATTTATATCCTGTTGTCCAGTGCCACTAGGGCAACATGTGCCATCATTTCCCAATCTAATATTTTGTAGTGACTGGAACAAATTCTCTCATATTTGCATGATTCAAGTCGTTGGATATTTATTAAATAGATTATCAGAAACTAGCTTGTTTTTGCTTTTTCCACAATTCCATTTCACTCATAGGTTTCAATAGAGGAGATATTCTTCGGAAAGACAGAGGACAGGGCCTCTGATACCATCCTGGTCTTAGTGTTATTACCAGTGCCAGTATTGGCAGTTAGTGCAATATGCGTAGACTTCTTGGTATGCTTCCTGCTTAAGGCAGGAGCAGTCTTGCAACCTTTCATATGTGTTGCATTCCCCAACTGATGATGAGTTTTTTGCCTGCAATTTGCCTCTAGCGGGACTGTTTTGTTATGTCAATAGCATGAAAAGGGGACCTTATTAGGTCCTGAGTATCCTGTATAGTTATAGTAGGTGCAATTATATTCTCCCCATCCAGGTATTGCTTAGTCACACCTTTTTTGTTCATTTTTGGGAACTTTGTGTTTCACCCTAAGTTACCCAGGGTAATACCGACATGGACCCCTTGCCCACTGTGTTTAGAGTGGCACAGCTTCACCTCACTGATGAGGCCCGACTAGGCCAAGACACGTGTTTGAGGTTGCTGTTGGTACTCATGTCCAGAGGAAAATTGCCTAGCATTTCGGTGCTGGACCGCCCTTGTTGATGGGACAAAGACTAATATTCAACTGTATATTTCTCTTCTGTGAAAGGTACAGTGAGCTACAACGTGGTTGAAGACCCTCCCGAGTGGGCACCTTCCCATAGAACAGGTTATTTGGTCGTGTTCTTTCTCGGTAGAGGGGCTTCCGGACCTTTTGGTGAATTACTGAGAATATCCATTAGTGAAGTCGTCCCTCACTTAGTGGCCAAGCAGGCATGGCTCTTGGAGGGTCTGGCCCACCCCTTCTTAACCCTTTGCTTTTTTCCTATCAGTTATACACATTTACCTTTGCCCAGCAACCTTTGGCTCTGTCACATTTCACAGTCAGCTCGGCATTCCTAGAGTCATCTGTTTGGGGATCAGCAGTGGTTAAAAAGCGATCTGGCAATTAAGCTTGCAGCTTCAAGTATGTTAGAACAGTTCAATTCCATCACACAGTCACTCTCTGACTAATTCTTCTACCACCCAAAAAGTAATTGAAACAATCTTGATGCAAAAATGCTTATTATGACTTGTGGAATCTGTGCCTGATCAGAAATACTTATGATCCATTATCCGTATTATTGATTACCTTCCAGGTCTAACACAACAATCACATACCGTCTGTCGCATACCGCTCATATCTTTATGTCTATTTTTCTGCCCATTTCTGTCCTACTCTACCTTTACCTAACCTCTCTGCTATGGACATTTTTAATTCCCCCACAGATAATGCCTGGTTACCTTGCCTAGGGCTACATACACCACTCACAGAACAATCTTTGACACTGTAGGAAAACTACAGTGGTGGCGGGTGCAGTACTAAAGCTTACTAACATAACATATTTCCCAAATAATGATCTATAAGTAATTCAGAGAATAAGGTTTACCACGTAACATGAGACCTAAATAGATGACAGCATCAATGCGGGCATTCAAATTGCCCTGCTCACAAGGTAATATGTAGATCATGAACGATAACAGCCACTCGCCAAAAATGAACACCCACTCATTTACATGCACTGCCAGTCATCAACTGCACAAATACCAACCCACCCGCATAATTATCCATTAAAGTTTACACAACAGTTGTGAGCCCAAGTATTCACCATTCAATTACTGATCAATATGTACAACCACCCACCAACCTCAAGATCATCTCAACTCAACCCTCACAACTTCAACTTCTTACAGCAACCAAAAATAAAACAAATGCATGCATGACCAAAACAACCTACAAAACAGAATCCCTAGAAACCAAGGCATGCACCACATACAACACAATGTCAGGTCAGTTTTACTTGGATCCACACTGCAGCAACTTATTCTTTCAGCACACCAACACTTATACTAACACCAAGGCATTGTGGAAGCTCGCATATCAGGATCGTGCTTGAGCCAGAGAAATGGTCATAATCACAGATTTCCACAGAAATAGCACAGATCTAAACAGCAACCCACTTCTACTGACACCTCAGACTGCACCTCAGGAAGGTCCTGAAGAGTTGTGACAGGTACCCGAGGGATCTGGTTATCAGACTAAGGAATTAACCAAATCTGTGTAGTCTTGTGAAAAACCCTCATTACAATTTAGATGGGAAATCAAAAAATCCAGAACAATGTTGAACTAATACGTTTGAAAACAAAGTACTCTTATAAATACCTGCACACTTAGCTGATCCTGCGTGCCTCATGCTCTTCCTCTGCATAGCTGGACAACCAGGCTTATGCTGCCATATTCCTATGGGTTGCAACATGTAGATATTCAGATGCTTTTGCAGACAACTCCCATTAGCCCCATCCTACATTGCCAGTGTAAGGGATCATAGAAGTGTTAGACCAAAACTTCCGGAGAGCTGCATTTTAACTTTTGGACAGTGTATCTTTTTGCAACATATGTTTCTTTGCATTTATTTTGCACTTAAAACTAGCCCTCCCATTCATTTATCAACTAGGCCCATTGAAAAAGAAACAGAGCTGAGGCGACATCGGAAAGCAGTTGCCAGGTGCGTGATGGGCTCTAGTGTCAAGCAGTCAGACCTTATATCATGTAGAATGTGTAAACTATATAACCCCATAACTTAAAGGAGGGACATTTTAAAATTGGAGATTTCCAGTTAAGACCTGTGCCTGTTGAAGGTTTATAGCAATCCTTGTTGGCACTGCTTGTCATACTGTTGCTGATTGAATGATTAGTATTGTAATGAAGCTATGGAGATAAGTAACTCCTGCGAGAACCAACTATTTGCAGAATGGTTGTTTGCTGAGGGAGTCTCTCCCATTCATCCCGGGAGTGTCATGAAATCCAAAAAAATACTGTCTTCAACTTTTTGAATGAAAAGTGATATGATTTTACTCAGCCATTTGCATATTGTACAGTAGCTACATAATACTGGCTCAACTTTTTGGATGAACATTGATGTGATTGTACTCAGCCAGTTGCATATTGTACAGTAGCTACATAATACTGGCTAACACATGAATCTGAAGATGAAAGGTTTGGCCTAGCGCTGTCTAATGCAGCAGTATTACCTCTAATGCCTACTGTTCTGGAACAGTGTAGTCATGGCAGAATTGGTTTCACCCTTAGATTTCCATCAGGGCACAGAGTTGGAAACCATGGCTCTCCTGTTGATTCGTGCTATGAAGTCGACGATCTCCTAACACTCACTATACTGGCTGTGGCTGATGGGAGTTGTAATACAAAATGCCTGGTGAGTCAAAGTTTGTAACACCACCATCGTCTTAGAGTGTGTGTCCTAAATAAGTGGTTTGTTTACCCCTCAGAGAATAATCGTGTTTCCTAAATAGGGCCAATTTGAGGAAAGGTAAGATCTGTGACCCAAAACCCACAAGGCCAAAGGATTACTGGGGAACGTTTAGAAAAAGAAAACATGTTGCACCCCAGGCAGTGATTCAAATTGTTAAAGATACCGGTGCATTCAATCCATTGTTCAATTAAAACACACAGGCGAGCAGGAGAGGAACACTGTGCCATCAGGACAGAGGGCCTCATCACGGTCCAGGCGGTAAGTTACCGCCTGGGCCGTGACTTTACCACCATGGCGTAAACTACGTTTACGGCATGGTGGTTGGCGGACTTACCGCCCCATTCGGACCTTGGCGGGGCGGTAAGCCCCCAATCCCCATTTACCCTTCCCCATTCCCATTTTTGCCCCATAGGGCATAATGGGAGTGGGGAAGGCGTTAATTACGCCACCGTAAATTACGGTGGCGTAATTAACTCCATGGTCCCTTAGCGCCATGGATTTTAACACCTGCTAAAAGCAGGTGTTAAATTCGCCATGGCGCTAAGGGACCTCGTACTCAGGCGGTAAGGGTCGGCGCTGTTTACGGCGCCGTAAACCCCTTACCGCCTGGGTCGTGATGAGGCCCAGAGTGTGTATAACAGTTATTTTCGTTTGACACTCCGCTTTGTTCAATAGAGCTCCCAGGTTTTAATCATCCTAATTTGCTATTATTAGCCCAGTTAAGGTATGATTAAACTACCCTAATAAACATACTCAGCAGTAACACGGGGCTCAAGATACCAAAAGTTATTTGAAAAGCTATTTTTATTTGTGTTTCCTTTTTATGGAAAGAGCAATAAAAGGCAATAATTCTAGTCACTTCTATATGTGAATAGTTAGATAAGGCAAAGGCCCTCATTACAAGAATGCCGGTAAGAAATCTGAGTTTCCGGCATGCCGGTAGCACCGTATCCGGCAACCAGTGATGCCGGATGATTACGTGTTGTCGTGTACATGCAATCCAGCATGCCAGAAAACGGTGGTACCAGCATGTGGAAACACCATCAATGCCCCCCAAAAATGCCAACACGATCGTCCTCAGTGCTGGTGACTCCGAATCCTGCAACATAGTCCCCGAGCACCGGCACTGTTAACATCGGTCCCACAAATACTGTGACCAAAAAAAAAGTGATCAGGGAACAGAAAATCGTCCAGCGGCCATTAAAAAAACACAATTCATTGCAATTCTGAAAGCATAGATGAAATCCACCACTCCTAACACAGAAACTACACTTTGACCATGACATCAAGAGTCTGTGAGACCCAAAAGCGCAAGTTGCGCTTAAATGAGGCAGAGTTTAACATGTTAGCAGACACCATTGTCCAGCATGCTGCAGAGCTCTTCTCAAACAACCAGCGCAGGCAGGTCCAACTGCGCAAGAAGGGCATCTGGAAGGAAGTGGCCCATAAGGTCTCTGTAGTTGGCCCAATTCCCTGCACAATGTGAGACGGCCACAAGAGTTAGGACGACCTGCGATTGAGGGTGCGCAACATCCTCTCGGCCCAGCACAGACAGGGCATGGCCACAGGTGGTGGGAGCGCATCACCAACATGCCTGCTGCCCAGGGAGGAGACGTTCAGCAGTGTGCTGCACCTCAAGGCCATCAAAGGGTGAGGTGCAGCAGAGGCCGGAACCTGGACACCTGAATAGGCTTGTAAGTACATGTAAACCCAATGTAATTCTCAACCTCCCTGTCCACCCTACACCCACTACTGTACCAACAAATGACATGAATGTCAAGTGCATCGTTCACAACACCAATTAAATCCTGCATGATCCCCACAAGAGACCAGCAACCTGGGTGCATACACCAACATACACCATGTCCCCAAACATGACACATTCCACTAATACACCTAGAATACCACACAAGCACCCTGTACTGCCAACTGAACATGCTTCTGCTTCCACATAGACACACATCACCCTGCCACAGCATAATGCATGTGTGGCCACTGTGCTTGCCCTGGCACAAAGTCACATCAGTGCTAAGCCCCATCTCCAGTGGTCGAAGTGAGTGGGAGCGGTCGGGAACGGTGCTCCTATACTTTTTTAAATTACCTTTTACAGCTCCTATACTTTTATTTTTTAAAAGAAACCGTTCAGGAATGGTTTTTGTTTTAAAATAAAAGTGTAGGAAGAAGTTGAAACCTTAACTTTCAGTGCTCTGCACTAAACATTCCGTTAAACAGCAGATGCAAGTGTTTGGGAGGGTGTACTGTGTGTGGGAGGGGTTGTGGCATTGGGGTTTGTGGGGAGCAGGGGCAGGCCGCCAGGGAACATAGTTCCACTACTTCTTTTCGTACACTTCGGCCACTGCCCATCTCCACCCACAAATGATCAGCGTCGCACACAAATGCAACACGTGACTCCCTTGTCCCATCCACCCAGACCCATGAGCATAAATGCCCACCTATCCCTGTAAGTGCTACAGCAAGCAGGCACATGGTGACCTCACCCATGCCACACCCCTCCCCAATCCAACATCCCACAGCGTTAAGGTCACACATCTAACACCATACCCAGCAATTGTCAGTACACCACCCCAGTATCTCCGGCCCACCACTCTACCATGTATGACCTCACACATCCATCACAATCCACCCGCACAATACGCATGGCACAAGCATGTGTGCACCATGCCATGTACTCTGCCATTTCCGTGACACAGCACAGGCACAACCAAGATAATGCATGTATCTCTGCCTCATCAATCCACACTGTTGACTGAGATCCTGCCTTTCTGACTCCCTCAAAGGTCCAGCCAAGCACCTCAAGGGGCAACAGCCATCAACGCCGCAGGACCCAATGGACCACCACCATCACCAACTCCACCTCCACACCACAGCCTCAACAGGCACAACTGTCACTGCCAATCCAGCTGCACTCATCCAGGCAGCACTGGTCGCCCCAGCTGCACCCATTCAGCCAGCACTGGTCGTCCAAGCTGCACCCATCCAGGTAGCCCCAGCTGCTGTAGTACCACCACCACCACAGCCACATGCACGTTTACATGTGTCCAGTGCAGAGGACATAGCAGATGACAGTGGAGTGGACACAGGGGAGTCCAATGACCACAGCATAGATGAGCCATTGCTATTCAGCCCCATGGCCCCAATGAGCCCACAATGCCCACCCTTCCCCAGTGTGAAGGAAATGGATGTGAGACTCAAGCGTTTGCGGGAATGCCAGAATGCTTTGACTGCCCTAGTGCAGCAGCACCTCCAGGGGGAGCAGTTGATGTGGGAGAGTGTGAAGGCAAGTGGGCATAGGAATGCTTGTGAACTTGGCTGTTGTACGAATGCTATAGTACAGATGACCAAGAGGGCACGGGAGGGCAACAGTGTGATGTCATCAATTGTTGAGATAATGGCTCTGTTCCTCTAGGCATTCCTAGACGGACGGCCCACAGAACTGGCTCAAGAACCATCTACCAGTTCAACGCCTGCTTGTTCCATGCCCACCAGCCCAAGGCGGCGTTCAATATGGCTGTCTAACTCAGCACACAGCCACACACCTGACACGAAAAGGGGATGTAACTAGGCTCAGGACACACATGTGCCCTGTCTGTGATTTGTACAAGTACTCATTGGAGAACATGTCAGGGGCTGTGTAGAGGGATAGTTGGGGAAGGGGAGTGGGGATGGATCGTTGGGAGAGTTAGTGGGGAGGGATAGTTTTGGCAGTTATTGTTTTTACACATTTGTAAATTATTTCATTAAACACATTACAGTTGATGTTGCATTGAAATCATGACTGGACATTGCTTTTTTGGTGTAAGTGAGTTATGTATTTACTGTGCAGTGCCCAGTGTGTTATCTGGCTTGTGCCACATGCATGTGTGAACTGCTCTAAATAGTGGTAAATCAGTTCATCACGTGCAACTTGACCATCCATGGCATCCCTTCGATTTGCCAATGGCAGTATATCATCACTGTCATCATCCTACGCTATGGTGGGTGCATGTCCATGTCGGGGAGCAGTCGGATGTTGCACCTGACAAACATTTTGTGCAACATGGCACAGCGCAGGACTATCTTGCCCACTTTCACAGGGCTGTACATAAGTGCGCCCCCCGATCTGCTCAGGCAGCGGAACCTTACCTTTAACAGACCAAATGCCTGCTCTATTTTACAATGAATACGGATGTGAGCTCAGTTGTGTCCGTGTTCATGCTGGTTCTGTGGTTGCGTCACGTGGGTAATCAGCCATTGCATCAGGGGATGTCCAGCATCAGCTGCACAGGAGCGAGAGAAAGGGAAGATCATTGTTGTGCCTGTTTCATGTTGACACACTCTTTATAGTGTTCATTAAGCACTGCGAAATTACATATGCTAATTGCTGGTGACGTAGCATATGTCATAGTTGTGCATGTTAACATGTGCATTGTCAGTGTGAATGGATGTCCATGCATTTTATCAACCATTTTATGTAGGATCAGGGTGATATTAGGGATTTATGTCTGCAGTCATCATTGTCAATGTAATGACAAGTTCTAAATGCAATTGTGGCTTGTCTGGGTGTAAGTGTGCCGGGGCCATCACCAGGTGGCAGTTTCTCAGCCTACAAAATAGTATCTGGCGTGACACAGCCAGTGTGGCCGACAAGGCAGACCCTGCCGGGGGCCACAGACAAGATAGGCAGAGCTGACACAGGTAAGGCTGTTAATCTGTGTTAAAATGAGAGTTAGTATATTTTTGGGATTCAGTAAATGCCTGAAGGCGTACATGCATTCTGATATACATGACATGCTGCATGGGAGTGGATGAACAGCATCAAAAATTATAGAATAATGATGGATGTGGATATATTCGCTGAAAGATACAATACAAGGAATTTGAATAGATTGGGAAGGTGATTACGGCCTAATGATTGCCAACAAGCCAATACACCATGTCAATATGCGTGGTGGGTGTGTGGTTTGCTGTCGCTCTACCATGGCCCATTCACACCCACCTTGACCTCGGACCCTTTCACTTCAACACACACAAATGAGACTGGTGTGTGTTCGTACTGTGTTCCTATTCTATCATCCTATGATGAGCATATCACACATGTCTGTCTACATTTTCTTTTCAGGTAACATGCATATTTGTATGTGCACTTGAAACAGGCAGGGGACCTGGCTACCTGGTGTGCGGAATGCTGGTGGTATGGAGATGGGGTTTTGTGTTGCATAAGGATGATTTGTCTGTTCAGCAGGTAGTGTGGGTTGTGCTGAGTGTGTTTGTGCTGGGATTTAGGACATTGGTGTGATGTATTCTGGTACATGTATTGCGTTTGATGTTGCAGTACAGATGTGATGTTGTTATGCATGCGCATGATCTGCTTGGCCAATTGACACACGCAAGTCAAGGCCTTGAAGTCAGGCATAATATTTCTGTGTTGTACATTGCATTGCACATATGCACTGCTGATAGGTGTTGTACATCCCATCATTCAATAGTGCACATGTTGTGATAGATACACTCAACCAAAATCCAGGTATGCTATGGTATATCCTACCCCCCCCATTCGACAGTGCACATGCTTTGGTAGATACACTCACCCAACAGCCATGTATGCTATGGTGTATCCTGGCCCCCAATTCAACAGTGCACATGCTTTGGTAGATACACTCACCCAACAGCCAGGTACGCTCTCTGCTGTGATGTGCCATGTACCCTGGCAGCGTGGAGTTTCTGCAGAACCATGGAGTCGTGGGTTGAACCAGGGAACCTGGCACAACAGTTGGTGATGAGGTGGTGGGCATCACCCAGCATCTGCACATTGACTGAGTGGTTGAGTTTACAGTTCCTGCACACTGCCTCAATGGCGTGCCTGCCCACCAGCTCCACATGTGTGCAGTACAATGCACCTATCACATTGGGCATGGCTGCAAGGGAATGGAATACAATGTTTGTGGCATTGACCTGGTCAGCCGTTCTGGGTAGGCTTATGTGATCTGCCACGTGCCGCAGGAGTGCATCAATGACCTGAGACAGGGCACAAGAGAAACAGGGTTGTGATACCCCATGCTGTTCACCCACAGTGTGTTGATAGGTGGCAGTGGCTAGGAAGTGGAGCACATACACTACCTTGAGCTAGGGGGGGATGGCTCTACGGATCTGTATGAGGCTGACCAGGTCATCATGGATCATGTCCACTATGGATGTGATGGTCTCCCTGTCTAGCCAGTACAGGTTGTGGGTTTGGCTCAGGTTGAAGGCTGTGGCCCTTATGCGTGGTATGGGTGGCTGTTTGCGGGCTGCAGCCTGCTGGACATTGTTGTTTTGCAGGGCCATGATGGCCCTCCTTCTCCTCCAGCACCTCTGCCACATCCTCTGCCTCCCTGCCTCTCTGCCTCTTCAAGTAGTAGGCTTCATGCAGGGCCTCCAGCTCCAGTACTGCTACTGCTAGCACGGTAGTGTTGGAAGGAATGTGGTGTGTAGGAGTGGTCCTTTTGTGTTTTTTAGGCTCATTGGGTCCACCTGGGCTGTATTTGGCCACCTGTGGGCTGTTTCCGCACAGCTGACTCTAGTTAACGACAGGTCTGTGATGCCGGTGTTTCTGGCGCAGAATTTACAGGGCTACCGGCATGTCTATGCTGGCATTTCCATATTCATGTTACTTGAAATTTGCACATACTAACCCAATGCCAGTATCTCAGGCACAGCCAATGTGTTTTGCCGCAGATTCCGGTGGCATTCGTCCCGGAAACAGTAGGTCACTTGCAGTGACGGTGTTAGCAGCATCGCAACTCAGAGTATGCCGGACTGGAAAAAGGTGCCGGTACGGCACGACCGGCACCACTATTTCTGGACCAGCATACTTGTAATGAGGCCCAATGACTGGCAAACAGTTTTGCTCTTTGTGTTGGCATAGCATAGGTATTTTCCAGGCAATGCCATAGGGTACTAGGTGGCCATAATATAGTAGTAACTGGAAAATGCAGTGATTAACCTGGTTATATGATAACCTTACTTGGCTAATGGCTATCTAATATCTACACACAAGTGAAAACCTTTGGTTATGTTAGTGCTTGCTTTTAAAAAAGGATGTATGTGCAAGGAACCAAAATAAATCAAGTGGCTGAAAGTGCACTTGTTTATGGGAAGGATCAAGAGTAAGACTCGGACACAGTAACACATGTTATGTTGAATAAAGGCTTTTATTGCAAAACTTAAAAAGGGGTTGGGGAAATCCTGCCTATACCTAAATGTAAGCAGGGTTTCCTTACCTCAACAAAACTAAGGAACGTCTGTGTCAGGATGTCTAAATCAAAAAGTGTTCTCTGTCCCTTGTCCAAAATCCTAGTCTGATCCTCACACACCAAACTCAATATAAAGTGAAACGGGGATGTCTTTTAGCTGAACACCTGCTGCTTCCTTCCAAAGTTCCAAAAACAAAGTCTTTAAAGTGATGAAAAGACAAATAAAGCTCTATCAGAGAAGGGGCCTTCCCTTCCCCTAGATTGCTTCTGGTTATTTACAATGTCACTATTGTATATTCCACAAT
This sequence comes from Ambystoma mexicanum, assembly GCF_040938575.1. Classification (NCBI taxonomy): domain Eukaryota; kingdom Metazoa; phylum Chordata; class Amphibia; order Caudata; family Ambystomatidae; genus Ambystoma; species Ambystoma mexicanum. The sequence goes on from NC_090925.1 coordinate 976,160,951, forward strand.
CCCAAGAAGGATTTCTCTTACCTTGAGTTTTTCTCTGTTTGGACAACACTTTAAAGTCACTTTTGTACATACTACAAACCCAAGGAGGTTGCCACTTCCCTTGAGTTTGTCTCTGCCCATGCACAAAACTTTGCAATTCTTTCTCTAGACCTCTGAGGCTTTTTATTTAAAAGGGTATGGTTCTTCCCTTTGGTCCACAATTCAAGGATGGGGTATCTCGTCCCTTGTTTTCTCAGCTTGTCCCCAATTTTTGGGGATCTCTGCCCCATTCCCCCAATCCCTAGTTTACTGTCCTGCCAGGATTTTATTGTATCTCCAGACTCGCTGTGTCCTGCCAGGGCTTTTTGTCTTTTCACTTGGGTGTGAGTCCCAGACTCGCTGAGTGAGTGGTTTACTCTCCTGCCAGGGCTTTTTAAATCTACGCAATATTCAAGTGCAAATCCCAGGTTCACACTCTTCATCAACATTCAATCGTTTCTGTATCTAGGTGAATATATTTTCATATGCCAGGCCACCAACGCTTCTCCAACTGTGTTAAATATCCGAGCTCCGTAGTGTCAGTTTCTACCCTTCACAAATGGTATGCAGCATCCACCCTGAAGTGCCTTGGTATCCTGATCTCCTTTTCTTGGCTTACCGGTCCCCTCTTGAAGCTTCAGTATCTCCGCCTCTCACTGTTTCCTCCACTGTCTGTCTGCTGACTGGGAGCGCATCTCGCCACCTTCTCAGTTCCCCCTTTCCTTCTCCTTCGCTTGGCAGCTCCTGCTACTTGTGACAGTGACGCGGCAAACACTCCTATGCCCGACTTCCTTGGACGTTGTTCTCACCAGTTTCCTCTCTCTTTGCAGCTTGCTTTTCTCCCATGCCCCAACCAGTGTGGGAGTGTTGATTCTCTTCTTCTGTTCAGGTGATATCTCTTTGAATGTGTAGTCACCTGTTAGCATCCTCCAATGACCAGAACGCATCATTGGCTTGCCGCTTCAAGTGATCTTCATCACTCCATCCCTCTTCCTCGTCGCAGTGTTAAACAAGAGGTGTGGGGATGTACATAAATTCCAGCACTTGTTGGTTCAGTGCTGTTAAAGGGAGTGGGATGTACACAAGTCACAGCACTTGTTAACATGCTCCACCGACTAAACCGCAGTGTTGGCTTGCCGCTTCTAGTGATCCTAATTCCTCTATCCCTCTTTCTCTACTCAGTGTGAAAAGGGGAAATATGCACATACGGTTGGTGTCCAGTAAACGGTGGAGTTTCTTTGTCCAAATTACAATGTGCCATACAAGAATGGGGAAAAGGCAAATGGTTGTTATCAAGGAATCCCGGTAAAGAATAATTCTAGTCTAATGTCGTTAACCTGCCTCCCTGGAGTTTGTCCTCCCCCACATGGTCCTCCCGCAGATAGCCACTCCCAGGGTCAGAGTCAGGTAGCCGCTGCCTTTCCCATGCCATGTAAGCAAAGCTTCTCTCCAGGGAAGCTGTGACGGCATCGCTAGATTAATCACAGTTAAGAAATGTTTATTATATCAGTGATACATTCACAGCTGCAATGAAGCTGTTACCTTTCATTAGACTGCTTACAAATAGAACTGGCAGTCCAAAGTTCGATGTTACTGCTGGATAGAGCTAGCTCAAAGAGATCCCAGGTTGATGTTTTGGGTGGGGGGCCTAATAGACACATTTCGAAATATGCACTTTTCAAACCATCTAGAGTTTTATCTAGCAGGAGCACTTTCCATGGGGTGCTTTAATCTAGTAACTCAACCCACCCTGCAAAAAGAAGCCAATTCGTCTCTTGCTTATTTTGTCCATTACTCACCATACAACCTCACTGGATTACTCTCTTATGATACAGACAACTGAAGAGGAAAAGGCCATGGGCAAACTAGTCCAAGTCAAACCCAAATGGCTTGAATTTTGTTTGGTTCTAAGTTCTTCAGGGGATTCAACGTTTTCCTTTAATCCAGCCAAAAGCATGAGCTTCTTTCAAGAGTAGGAAAGACTGCCACCGCCTAGGGAATAAAACAAAAAATCATTTTTCAAGTGCTGGTGTGCTAGAAAAACATAGCTCAATGGACTTGCCCATGCAGCCTCAGAAATGTGTTTTTCTGTTCCAGCCCAACGGGGTCTGCTCGTTTTACAAACAGAAAACATACTTTTTTTCGATTGCTAGGGCAACTGGGTCCCCTTGAGATGGTAAAAGAAAAATAACATTTTCTATTTCAGCGTGAAATGGCTTGCTCACACTAGGAATATTGAAAATAATGTTCTGTCACACGTATGAGGACAAGAAAAAAACAATAGACGTACCCTACCAAATAATATTTGTATTTGCCTGTCGGCTGCAGTCAGAAATACTACAGTACTTGTTGTTTGATCAGAAGGATGCTGGGAAATCTAAGGGCACAGCAGGGGAATGGAGAAAGGGGAGGTTATTTGAGATTTGACTGGCTCCCCCATTGACTAGCAAATATTCACAGATCAACACGTTTTTAATGGGGCCTGCGGGACCCACGAATGTACAGTGGACACTCAGGGTGGAGTGGGGGGGAGTGTGGGGGAGTGTGGGGGGGATCAACCCAAATAGCTACTGAGAAGTGCATTGTGTACTGGGTAAGATGAGGGCGGGCTGCATGGTTGATTGTGTTGTCATATAACTCCCCTAGATGGGGGGCTGGGTCTATAGAACCCAAGCCCCTCATAGACTGTGCATCTGAACAGTGTGAGGCAGAAGTTCACCAGTGTGCGCTTCCCCCGAGTCTTCATCGCGGAAAGCAGCGCAAGAAGAGGCTTGGCACCAATTCCAACCAGGAGAGAATGCCAGATGTGTCCTTACCAGACCCTGTCGTTTGAGGTGATGTTGTTGTTTTTTGCACCATTATGTACGAAGCAGTTAGGGCTGACCTGATTTAATCTATGGTCATTTTAAATCGTTTTTTTTTTTAAAGTCATTAGCTGTGATCTTTTTTTAGCATGTAGAAGCAAACAGCAAAGACGTAACCAGTGTACAACTGAGTCATTCCACTTAAATTACCCACTGGAACATTTGATGTGTTTACTATTTAAATTAGTGTTCTGTTGATCTTTTAAGGCAATCATCTAGCCGATGTCTGATCTGTAGGCGAGGAAGGAATGCAGTAAATAGTTTCTTCATTAGAGTGAAGCTGCTATCAAAAATACAAACAGAAATGGGGCGATCCACATGGAGTTTGGTTTTGACACTACAATGTGTGTCACAGATCCAACATGGCGAGAGCCTTTGTCTTATGTTGCTTATCCTTAACCTAAACTTGCCATAATAATATAGCCTTATAGACTGCCCCCCAGGTTATGGACTGAGGCTATGCCGATGGCCATGAGTTGGGCAATGGCCATTATACCAAGTGGTAAGCCTCTCCCACCTACACCTCATTGTCCCCAGATCTATAAGGCTATTAGCACATAGTGCACACAGTGGTAATAGCAATAAAGGTTTTGGAGTTGTGGCAGTGAAGCAAATAACATTATTTTAAAAGAGGATGAAGTAAATACACAAAACGTGTTAGTAAAATAAATATGATTTTAGTAACACATAGAAATCATTATTGACCTCATATCAGCCAATCAGATTGTTTAGAGTGAAGTCATTACTAGTGGTGTTGACTTCATTCTGAGCATTCTAGCTTCAGAAGCAGACAGGGAAGCACCAATGCAAATTCCAGGAAAGATTTAGTTAAAATAAGACAATTCCTCTCTGGAAGGACCTTTTTTTTGCAGCATGCTACCTAACACACAAAAGAGAAAGATGAAACATTGGAAAATGCTTTCACTTTCTTATAGCGAAACCTATCACTTTTACATGACATCTAATTCATACACAGTTCAACAAAGTTTCAAATAAAATGCATATCTTATGAAGGCAACCATGGTATTTAAATGCTACAAAATAAAACCACACATAATATACTAATTCAGTTTATATATTTACTTTACTCAGTCTTAAAGTACCCTTTTAATATCACCATGAAAACCTCAAACCATGTATTGCTACTATTAGCATGTGCTAATAGCCTTATAGACGTCTGAAGGGGTCCTTATTGCTTGGGATAATGGCCCTTCAGCAACTCATGGCCCTCGTCTTTGCCTCATGCCATAACTTGGTGGCAGGCCATTATCCCACAATAACAACCCCTCTCTCTGTCTATAAGGCTATATTATGCAATTTTGAAATAACTAAGATTACTTTAAAGGGTAAGCACTTTAATTGATAACTGGGTAGATCTGTAATAGTTTTACGATCAGCTGTATTATGTGTAATGGAAAAGTAAATTATGTCCCTATTTGAAAGAAAAAGCACTGTTCTATGTTTCATCTTTTAATTTGGTGTGTTAAACCGGAGTGTCTTCGTCAAAGAAATTGTGCTGGGCCTTTGCATTGCCATTTCTTGAACGTTTCCTTTTTGCTTCTGAGGTCAAAAAGGTTGGAATGCAGACGATATCAGTAATTATTCACTGCATTCCCCACATTTTGACTGGCTAACAGGAGGTCAATAAGAACTTCCATGTGCTAATTACAATTAACATAATAATATAAACTGTTCATGTTGGCCTTCATGCCAGACTGCTTCTGCTTATAAGAGCCATAATAATCCAAACTGACGCATCACACGCCACAAAGGGTCAGCATAAGAAGGTAAAGAGCCCTACACTTGCTGGAGTTATCAGTGCTTGTGGCTCTGTCGAAACACACTATGGTACCCCAACCACCTGTTCAAGGCTGGGGGCCATGCTAACGCTGGTGGCTTGAAGACAGAAGACCACACACTCTCCAAATGTAATCATCTGCTGCATTCTAGGTACATTTATTAAAAGAGTTATTCTAAGTATCTCCACTCGTCTTGCAAGATCTTTGGAGTCAAGCAACTTTCACTCTTACAATTCTTTCTATGGAACAGCTATTATGGTGCTAATGGTCTTAGGACAGAGCTATAATGTATTTTCTTATTTCTTTACATACAGTGATGAATAATCCTTTTTTCGATCAGAAAAGAAAGTACAGCACATAAGAAATCAGATTTGACGGGAAGTAGTGAGCTTCTTACAATGGGGTGAGTTTGGGTGACAATGGGCCTCATTACGAGTCCGGCGGTAACCGAGACGGTAAAACTGCCTGGTTACCGCTGGACTCGTATTACCATTCCTCCTCCGTGATTCCCGGAATTACCGGGGCATTACAACCCCGGTGTCCCGGGAATTCCGGAGGCAGAATGGTGTAAATCCCCATTCCCATTGAGTCCTATGGGACTCAATGGGAATGGGGACCATGGACACACCGGCACCAGCTCGTGATGGTGCCGGTGTTTCCTCGTCCGCCTGCAGGCGGGCGGTGGTAAACCCGCCAGGTCAGACCTGGCGGGAACGCCACCTCCCGCCTGCAGGACTCGGGATCGGGCGGTCCGGAATTAACAGTGGTGGCAGGTTTACCGCCACTGTTATTTCCGGACAGCCCGACCTGTAATGAGGCCCAATTTGTTAAGGTTGTGGAGTAGAGTAAATGGAACAGTCACCAGGGACAATCCATGGGTGGACTTACATAGATTAAGACAATCAACATTAGACAATGTTATGTGCAGGTAGGTGATACGGTCATCTGTGTATGGCATGTGCCCAATGTGGATGGAATTCTACAGTGGATGCAGAGAAACTGAGGGACAGAGGCTGTTTACAGGTGAGGGAAGATGTTATATAGAAGGTAGATTAGAGGAAGTTTAAAAGGGTAACTCAGAGGTGAAGAGGTAGGCTTTTAGTTTGGTTATGAACAAATATGTGTAGACTGTTTCTCGGTTATCCGGGGGAAGCAAAGTCCATGCAAACGGAAGAAGAAGAGAGAAAGAGGGGAAGTGAGAGTAAGCACAGGAAGTGCCTGACCATGGATAGATTTGTGAACCAGGAGTAGACATTTAAATGTAGGCCTGTTTTGCATCATCAGCCATCCAGCCTGGTTATGGTAAGAGGAAGTAGAAGTTAATTGAGGGAAATCAAATACGTGAAGTTAATGATTGTGAAGAAGGTGCTGACTTTCCTAATATTAAGGGGGTTAAGGTGCCCACCTTTGAAGATTTGAAGATGAAAGGAGAGAAAGTGTGAGAAGGGTCATATATGACACTGAGGTTTCTATTGAAGAACAGTAGGGGAGAGTGTCAAGCGGGAAATGGATAGGCAAGGAAAGAGGTGAGAGAGAGTATTTTGCTGGGAGGAAGGGCACCTCGGTTATGGTAGAGATTAACATCAGAGAGTGCTAAGCCAACAGTCAGAGGTGAGGCAAGTGGTGAGGAGAGGTCAGAGAGTGGAAAGGAGATGATGGGGGAAACAATAGAGTGATATGGTAGGGATGATGTGATTCTAGTGTTAGTGGTTGAAAGAGAGGTGGAGATGAATAAGAGATCCAGAGAATTACCCCTTGTGTGGATATGTAGTTTGTGGATAGAGAGAACAGCTTGGTAACTAAGAAAAGACTGAAGTTCAGATTTCTGGGAAGTGGTTGAATAGGGAAGGTTAAAGTCACCCAGGAGAATGAGGTGGTTTTTAGTGGAAAGAAAATCTACCAGTTGTCCAGGTTCATCAACGAATGATCCAGTGGTACCAGGAGGGTGATAGACGGAGACGTGGTAAACCAGGTGGGGCAGATCAATAGTAGAGATGGTAAATTCAAAAGAGGTAGGAAAGGATGTGGCAGTAGAGATTTGTGGGTTGTTGAGGTGGAAAGAGAGTAGATGTCCAATGCCCCCACCTCTGCCAGTCAGGCAAGGAGTGTGAATGAAGGATATTTTGGAGTCATGTAGGGCAGCTAGAATGGCAGTAGGTAATGTCCAGAGGGAAGTAACGGTGTTACAGAGCGATGAGCCTTTAACGAGAAAGTACAGCTCACTCCCTATGCCATTACAGACATTAGTACCCTATGCCGGTGGTAAAAGACCATGAGAAGACGAAAAGGGCATAAAAGGAATACACCAGACAAGGGAAAACCCATAGGTTTGGTTTGGAATATTGAGGGTGGAAATCAGGCACTATATGCTACACACAAACAGATAGATCAGTTAAGATAGTTTGAGGGCCTGCATAGTCAGAAGAAGAGGCTAGCAGAGAACTGTACCAGGGAAGACAGAGCGGCATATGGACACAGGACAAACGTGTAGAAGTTAGGCCCAGTGCCAAAGAGAGGCAGAGAAGGCAAGGTCCCCAACAGAGAACAGAGCAGCCAGGAAGGCTAAATGAATCTTACGCAGGGAAACTGGCCTAATACCTGCAAATATAAAGGGCCTTCCTTTCAACTAATTTCTTCTTAACTTTCCTTGGGTTCTAATGTAGCAGTGTTTAATGGCCCACCATCCCAACCCTTAGTAGGGCTGAGTGAAGTCTGGGCTGTGGGCCGTTAAATGCCATTTCCGTCCCCCTGCCAAGGCGTGACAGCTATTCACACCCCAGGATTTCACGGGTTGGGGATATTTTTCTTTTTTTTTATTCCACATGATGAGCTCACTGCAAACCCATCTCGCACTGGAGAAAAAAACAGACAAAGAAATGGCTGCCGCCATTAAAATGAAAAAGGGTCTATGTCCCTTTTCAGATATGATATGATATGATATGGCATTTATAACGCACCTATACAAAAGTGTTTCAAGGTGCAAGGATGCAAAGGAGGGGAAACAGATGGAAGACAGAGACAACGATCCTACTAGGCCAGGTGACTTTGAGATTGTGCAAGTGCAGGCGATGAGGGAAGGGAAAAGGTGCAGGGGGAAAGGGGAGGGGCAGTGCAGTACATAGGATGACAGTAAAATAAATAAAGACAATAAATAAAAGTGCAGCCAGCTGGTGGCAAGTGCAAGGATACGGGCAGACATAAGTGTCAAGAGCTAATAGGGGCTGTAGGGATAGAGAAACAGTCTCTGAGAGCAAGAGTTGCCAGGGGGGCAGTGCAGGTGTGCAACTGGTAGGGGGGTGACCTGGGCCCAATTCAGAGAGTAGCCAGGTAAGAAAGCAGAAGCAAAGAGGAGGGTCTTGAGGTGCTTCCGCAACCAGGTGATGACGGCCGTGGAAAACATGTTAAAAAATGTCTGTTCTCATTTGAAAAGGGACTTATTCCCTTTTCTATTTAATGGCATTGGCCATTTTATTTGACTGTTTTTGGCACCGGCAGTTAAAGCACAATTGTGCCCAGGAACGGCAGATCGTGATTGATCAATTTGTCTTTCCCAGGTGCAAATGAAAGTTATTATGCTTGATACAGAACCTAAAATCGTATGCGTAAACATTCAGTGGATACTGGGTCCAGATGCATATTATTGCTACAACCTCTAATCATAAACATTTCGGGTGATTAGACCAAGTGGAACTTTGGGAAAATTATTTAAAACATTCTGCCAAGTTCAACCCCTTTGTTTTATAGGGGAACACATGGTTGGAACTTGTTTTGTCTAAGGAAGCTTTTAGAGATGCAGGTGGTCATTGCTGCTGGCTGGCTAAGGAAATGTATGGAATGTGTTATATACAAGAGTGGAGTTACAGTACTTTAGTAGGTAGCGAAGTAGGGACAGATAATAGTGACTGAATAATTAGTCAGAGTGTGAGATTTGGGGTCGTTTTGCTTACGCAGAACTGTCTGATGCAGTCATTGATTTGAGCTGGGCGGACAACACAAGTACAATGTTGCATGAGTTTAAAAAGAGTGAATCCCTGAGAGGGAGAGCAGCTTTGGTGACCATAAGAGGCACAAGCACATGAATTGATATTGTGTTACACCTCCAGATGTTTGGAGAAAACAGCAGCAGTAATTGCAGCCAGCAATAGAAACTAGGAACAACTTTTCTAAGTGACTCTAAGCAACACATGTGCCATTATGAAAAAGAAAACAAATTGTGTCCATGTTGTGCTTCAAACTATGGGGGGCAGGAGGAATAGGTAATTGCAGAGGACAGCTTATGTAAGACTTAGGATCACATGACTCTTGTGGGGAAAGTAGCCAAGATTTATTGACCTGGGTGATATCCCAGTCAGAGAGTCCATCTTGTGAAGGGTGGATGTAGAAACATGCAATTGAGTGACACTGAGAGGGGGAGAAGATAATACCTGAGAGCATCTAGAGTGATCCTGTGGTGGATTTCCACCTTATTGAAGAAATCTCCCAGATGTTTCAAATTTCAAGCTCTCTAGTAACAGATTATTCCATAAAGGTCAGAGCTACAAAACAGTCTCACTTTCAGATAGTGTTCTGGATTTTACATACTTGTGTTGGTGGGTTTGTATTGTGGGTTATAGGAGTAAGAGATGGACACATGGATGGTACATTGATTGGTAAAGACTTTTATTAATAACAAAAACCGGAGGGAGTTGGAGGAGATCCTAACTAACCCTATCTCTAAGAGGGGTTCCCTGCCTAAACAAAACTAGCTAATGAAACTGTCTGTTTCAGAATGTCCAAAGTAAAGTTTGCCGTCCTGTGTCAAATCCTAACCTATCCCTCACAAAGCTAAACTCAATATAAGGTGAAAAGGGAAATGTCTCTTGGATGTTGACATGCAGCCCAGCTTTAAAGTTTAAAACAAAAGGTTCCAAAAAAAGGTGTAGAAAATCAACCAAACGTTCCACAAGACTGAATGAGCTGATTTCCTTTCCCCAGAGTCCTTCAAGGCTTATTCAAGTTTGTTTCTGTGTCTTTAATGTTCAAGATAAGTGTGTATCTTTACTTGGAAGTCCTGACTCCCAAGCCCTGCAACAAGAAGAATGGCCTGGATTCCTATGCCAAGCCATTTGAGAGTCCCAGACCCTTTGTGGGCAGACCCGGCTTCCAGGTGCTCCGATGAGGTAGAACATTCTGGTTCTCTTGCCCAAGCTGTGTTCTGATTTTCCTCTCAATTGCAATATGTCCCAGAGTCTACTCTCAGAACCCCTCTCAGGTACTACAATAAGGAAGAGTAGCCTGGTTCTCTCTCCCAGGCTGTACGGAGGCTCCCCAACCCTTTCTGAACAGACCCGGCTTCACAGGTACTGTGATTATAAAGAATAGCCTGGTTCTTTCTCCCAAACTGTGCTGAGGGTCCCCACACCTTTCAGAGCAGGTCCGGCAGCCAGGTACTATGAAATTGAAGAATAGCATGGTTCTCTCTCCCAACCTCGGTTGTGGATCCCAGCCCCTTTTTCAGTACCCATCCTCTTGGTCTGCTCTCCTGCCAAATAGGGCACTCAACATTCTTGGGTTCACAGTTCTCTGTCTCTGTCTTCACTGCCACCAACAGTCTTGGTATATTCTCCTGCCAAGGTCTCTGAGTGTCACTGGTACACAACAGCTTATTCTCTTGACTATGATTCAGGCTGCACTTCCCCAACATGGGTCCCAGACCCCCTTCACTTGGTTATTCCCAATGATCTCTTTGTTATATCTATCTCCAATCCATTTTATTACTGGTCGGGGAAGATCTCCTGATATAGGTCCCAGACCCTCTTCACTAGGTTATTCACAAAGTTCTATTTGTCTCGCGATTCGATCCACAGCATTGGTTTACTCTCCTGACAAGGTCTGTGAGTGCCACTTGAATCTGCAATGTTCATGTTCCCCTTTATGATTGGTTGGGGTATGCCTTCCTGATATGGGTCCCAGACCCCCTTCACTTGGTTATTGACAATATTCTCTTTATCTAGTTTCGCTTAATTCCACAGCTTTCGTTTGCTCTCCTGCCAAGGTCTGTGTGTGTCATTTGAATCTATAAAGTTTGTATTCCCCCTTCTTACTAGTCAGGGTGTGCCGTGCTGATATGGGTCCCAAACCCCCTTAACTAGGTCACTCTGCCCCGGTGAGTATCCCTTCTATTCTTTGCTCCGGCCACCTTGTGCTCTCTGCGTTTCCCCAACCACTGGTGTACTTGTAGGGCCTTGGTCATCACCTTTTGTGTTTGTGAGTCTCCCAAGAGCTTCGACAGCTTCTCCTGTGCACCGGGACCATCTCTGTACTTCTGCGTGCCTTCCCTGCAACATGCCGGTGGTTTCATTGCACTTCGGTCCCCAGCGGAAATCTTCCTTCTCCTTTGGTCTGACTTCTCTATCGCAGGCCCTCTGCGAGCATGCTTCCCTCCTCGACCTTGTTTGCAACTCTGCACTGTCTGTCTGCACTGCTGTTGCCAAGCTCTATGTCCTAGCTGAGCTGCGAATGAAGATGCCATGGTTTTCTTCCCTTTCTGTCTTTGAATGACAGCTGAACAATGGGACTACTAGAAAGACTAGAGCTTGTGCCTGTCATCTTGTCAGCGATCCTTCTTACCCATGGCCTTTTCCTCGTCTCAGTAATTCTTGTGTGAGATATACTACAAAGACATATGGGAATGGAGTCAAAGGGATACTGTGTTCTCCCAACATAGTTACCACTCTCCACGGGGTCCTTCGTCCCCATGAGGTCCTCCCGCTGAACACCACTCCCAGGGTGACTATCAGGTAGCGGATTCAGCTTCCTGGACTAATGGAAAGGTGCTCCTCCATCCAAAGTAGTGACAATACCTCGGGTCTCGTCACAGTATCCAGATGGGCCTGCCTTCCATTGGGTGCATTATTAAACTTACCAACATTCACATATAAGACACCCACTGTATATCTGTTACTGGGCATGAGTACATTTCATGCTAGGAGCAGTTGTAGCTGTAAACAGTATGACATGATATGATGTGGCATTTATAATGCGCCTATACACAAGTGTTTCAAGGCATGATGAGGCAAGGGAGGGGAAACAGAGGGAAGACAGACAGCAATCCTACTAGGCCAGGTGACATTGAGATCGCACAAGTGCAGGGGGGAGGGGAAGGAGAAAAGTGCAGGGGGAAATGGGAGGGGGCAGTGCAGTACATAGGATAACAGTAAAATAAATAAAGATAATAATTAAAAAGTGCAACCAGCTGGACGCAAGTGCAAGGGTAAGAGCCGACACCACGGTCAAGTGCGAGAAGGGGCTGTAGGGATACAGAAACAGTCCCCAAGTGCAAGGGTTGCCATGGGGCAGTGTAGGTGTGCATCTGGCGGGGAGGGGACCTGGGCCTGAGAGTTAAGACCCATAAGACTAATGACACTCCAGAATAGATATGTCTTGGATATGATTACATGCATGGATGGAGGTGTTTGTGCCAAAATCGGAGAATCATGTTGCACATTCAAACGTTCTCATGATGAAGAGAATGGACCCTTGATAGAGGCATAACGATGTTGACGAATGTACACGTCAAGATGGAAGATGAAGTAGAGGACATTGCAGATGATAGCTGGTTTGCATCAATCTTCTCATGGGTACCTCAGTGGATGGCAAACATATTCAAATTTCTTGGAGCGCTTCTAGTGATGGTAATGTTTAGATTTTGTTTGATCAGGATAATAATCACATAATGCAAAAAGACAATGAAGAAAACAGTAGGAATGAAAATCATGATCAATGTCGAATCTGAACCAAAGGAGCTGACTCATGAAGAAATATAAAGGACAGCATCCATGCACCTGAGGGAACGAAGTTCCTCTATCGGGGAGACCATAAGAAGTATATAGGAAGATGGATCTATTGCAGCCCAAGTGGACAATGCAGTCACATGACCTGGAATGTTGATGCCATGTAAAATCAGCACGATCTTTGAAAAGGGTGATGAAGATATGGACCTCAAAGAAGCACTTCTTCAAGAAAGGATGTCTGAATATGAAGACTGATGAAGGAGTGGTCGATGAATCAACCAGAGGGGGGAGTGTAGAGGAGGAGCCAAAAACCTCTACCGGAAGTCCCACCCCTAACTTGCCTATATGTTGGTAACCAGAGATAGTGACAAAGACGACACCGATAATGATGGCAATGACACGAGCAGCCTTTGAAGCAAAGTACCCATTAAGAAAGCCATTCTTTATGTATCCACGAAGAGCTAACAGTCCCTTCAGGAAGATCCACGAACAGTGGGAGAAGATGAATGAAAGAGCAGACTGGTCATGTCACATGATGTAACATGATGCGCTGAGAAGAGATAATGATGGAGCACGTAAAGAGAACATATAGAATCCGATGGTGAAGTAAAGTATCGAGTAACCTGTTATGTGTAAAATTAAGATTACACGTGTGAAGAGCACGGGAGAAAATGTAAATCGTTTTATAAATGTACAGAGCAGGCAAAGCAAATGGACTAAGTGATCAAAGAAGCTACCTATACATAGTTTATTTAACTGCAGGCGGTGCTGCCAAGGTATATATAAGCATAAGAAATCTGGATTTTCCACATCATGTTTTAGCAAACTGGGATCTCATGAGCAGGAAGCCTGAAGTATGTTGCAGTTAAGAAACATCAGCTGACGAGCAAGAAAGAATCATAGCGGCTTGTCTGGCCCAGTGTCAAGAAGGCCAGTGCAGCCGAGAACTGGTTGTCTATTCAAAGGATACAATTACTTCAAGAGACAAGCCAAGCTACTGCCAAGGTGCAGCTGAGAGACAATGAGTGCCAAGTTTTATTTGTTTTAATACCATTTAATAATGAATTGAAGCTATGATCATGATCTTCAGACATGTGACCTAGATGAAAATAGACGTGACTATGCAAGAGACCAGAAGATGAAAGCATGCTAACTCACTATTATTACCAGGAGTTTGTGGAGCCTGCAAGGCCATGTTCAAAGGCTAATTGATGACAGAAAGTAAGAGTGATGATAAATGTTGGGCTAATTGGGTAGGGAGGTATGGTCAAGACCAACTCACCCGCACCTGGAGCACCTGCTTCTGTGCTGCTAGCGAGTGGAATATTCCAGAAGGGTACAAGCATGCCAACCAATGATAGAGGGCCACGTAGCAAAGATCCCTATAGTTTATGAACCAATAGATTGTTGTGTATTTTATGACAATGAAGATGACTTGCACTAGAGGAGGGCTTAGTTGGCCACCTGATAGTAGATATCCAATCACAACATAAAACCCCATAGAAAGTATATGTAGTTGTTTCACATTACCCAACCACAGCCCCTCATACATTTTTACAAATTTCCAGGTAGCATGACATCAATGATGATGAGTTTATAGTATAAAATAATGTGTTTTAATGAAAGTCTTTGAGCTTGATACTGTTGACATCTGTAAATGTCTAATGTACTCCCTGTTTTAGATAATTGTTAATAAAACAGTGTACCTTTTGCCAACTTCCTGAGTAAACCTAATTATTGATGTTTGAGTAATTTCTGCATCCCCATCCTTCCCTAAGAGCACCACGTCGTCTTAAAGAGCCCCATCAGGTTCAAATGTGTGCCTCTTGTCCATGGACACCACCATAAGAAAATGTTTAAAAACGCATAGTTACAATTGTGTTATACATGACTGAATCCATGTGGAGGTGTGGGTTGGTAAGAGTGGTGCAGAATATATGTACTAAAGAGCAAAAAAATGCATTTTTTGTCTATGGTGTTTACTGGCTTACCATGATGATTGCAGACAACAGCATGCTCGGAACCTTGCCTAATACTACATTATAGTTTTATTAGATACAAAGCCAACTGAGAGGTGGTGAGGAATGGTGCGAATGGTGTAGCATAGGTGTGGTAAAGGGGAAAAATAGACATATTCGTAATCTGAAAGTCGACAGACATCCACAAAGTACACTAATTACATGCCACGCCACTTATTTGATGTATGTGAAATGGAGCATTCCTGTGTGTTAAATATGACATTATATGGTGGCCTGGAAACCTGAAATGTGCATATGCTGCAGTTCCCTCAATCCACCACAAGTAGCATCTGCCAATATCATAGTGGGACCATTCATATGAGTGTGGTGCAGTGAATCTTCAGTCAGCTTAAGCAAAACTGCCAGTGCCTGACTTGCAAAGTAAAGTTGTGTATGTGTGTCATAAAAGGGTGGTGCTTCTGTAGGGAGTATGAGGATACCATTAGTTGTTTGCTGGTTTTGGTTAATTGGTACATGTTATGAACGACGAAGCAGTGAGCAGTGGAGCTAAATATGCAAATAAAGCTATAAAGTACATTATGCCTATGTTTATGATGTGTGTTTTGTTAGAATCAGGGCCTAGGAAAGTGAGTTTTTGCATGGCTAAGGGCAGTTTCTGGGGACTCTTTTCCCCGGTCCTGTTCTTGGTGTGGGTTTTGATATAATCAGGACCATGGGAAAGAGATTCAGGGGCCTTGTTGATGCAATGTGTGCTGTGAATAAACATTTGAAAAATAGGTCTGGGGCATGGTAGAGTCCAGGCATGGGTCTATTTGTTTGCTACTAATGATACATTGGATGGTGTCTTTGTATCTTTTGAATCTGTGGTATCAGTGTTAACTGGTTATGACCAAGAAGTTCTTGGGAGAGCGAGAACTTTTTTATTGCACTGATTTCATCCAGATTGGTGTCTACATACATCTTCAAGTTTTCAGTCTCATGAAAGCATTATGAAACATAATTGTGTTTGTAATTTGTATGTAAACAATAGAAAAGATCATTAGTTGTAGAACATGATGTGGAAAATATAACACATTTTTTTTTCTACCATCATGAACAGTGCATTGTTAATAAGATGTTTTGTATAACAATTATGTGTAGTACATTGCTGTTCTATTAACATATTTCTGATTACCGGGTGTGATGCTGGAAATGCATTCGAGGGGAAGGGCCTCCATGTCCTTGTCCTGTACTCCTTTTCTCATGTGTTTTCTGTGTTATTTTCTGCACAGAAGTCCATGTGGGACTCTTGGCTGTGTAGCTCTTCCTCTTTTTGGTCATGGTGAACGTACCCTTGGGATACCCTCCGACACCCATGGGTGGGGTTACAACCCTGTAGCCCTGGTGTATGTTTTTGGGCACCTGTGTGTGGCCCACAGAGCAGGGTATGGACTGGTGGAAGCTCCATGCTGAATTTGACAGGTGTTCTGAGTATCCTCCATTTTAGGATTCCCAGGACCTGCCATTGGAATCATTTGATTCCCGATTGAAGGCAGGCAAAATGGCCCCTGTGGCCTCTTGCTTTCTATTGCTGTTTCCTTGTTTTCCCAAAGCACTGGGAAGCCCTGACTCTGTTGCTTCCCCTGACTGGCTGTTGGGTGAAAGTTCCACATATGGTAGTGTGGGGAGTCCAGGCCAGACTGGCTGGAGCCTTCCAAATGACTGTATGTTGTGAGTATGCCTGTGGGGTGGGACCTGGGTGAATGGAGTGTGTGACCAATATACACTTCGTGTTATGGGCGTCTGGGTTCTGGTATGTGACACAAAGACTGAGGCAGACCTGCCCGAAACTGGTATGAATGCAGTGTGGAGTGCTGAATGGCTGGGTGCTTCTCCCAATCCACATTCCTTGTTGTGAGTTTCTGGATGGAGAAGAATGTCCTGAATACACTGTGAGCCTGATTGGCTGCCTGCCTGCCTGAATGCCCTTCTGAATGATTGGTTGCCTGAGTGTGACGCAGCAGAGTGAATGAGAGACCAAACCGTATATCTGGGGACCTCTCACTGATGGAAATTGTTCAGAAGCTGAAGCCAAAACTTGATGCTTACCTTGAAGCCCAGCTGGAAGAAAAAGGCTTTGCTACTGCTTTCCTTCACTGCAATTCGACAGCTGTTGTGTCTCTAAGAACTGAACCAAGAGAAGACCTGGCTAGGAGACCTCTATCTGAGCTATGAGGGAACATTGTGCACCAGCGAACATTCACCAAGGCTCCCTGGAAGTCAGTCATCGAAAGGCTGCCGACCGGAGACGGGGACAGCCGAGGAATCTGAAGCGCAGCTCTCGGACATTGAAGTCCATCGCCGTTGACGACCATCATCACCGACTGGAGCCGCAATGCTCCATTGCCTAAGACATTGAATCAACCGTCGACCGCTTTGTCCTGCTGGAGAAAGTCAAGCTCACAGCTGAACCTAGGAGAATCCGCCGGTGGGTTTCCCGCCACTCGAAGTCCTCGAAGACGCTAACGAAGATCCGAAAGCCAGCCGTGGTCGAGGCCCGATTGCCAATGCCAAACGCTGATGACCTGACGCCCTTGTTGGGCCTACATTCTTCATTGACTCTTTGCAGCAACAAACTATCATCGTCGAGGTGCACCGCATGCTTCATCTGCGCAGAACGTCCATGACCGATCATCGACAAGCACTGTAAGGACCGAAGCTGCTGCCTCAATGCCAATGTTCAACTTTTCTTCAAGGGATCTCGATTTGTAGAAGGAAATAAGACTCTGCTAAATAATACATGGCCTGGTCTTGTCAATATATCCTATTTACAGGTTGCCCAGGAGGGGGGATCCTCGCACAGAACTGTATCTAGTTGGTAGGGGCTCAGTATTCAGCCAATTCTTTAATCACTGTGTTTTCACTCCCAAGTATATGGTTGATACTGTTTGCTATTGATTTTTATGCCATTTGAGACTATTAGCAGTTGGTGCATTCCAATGGAATCAAAGAGTAATTGTGGCACCACACAGAGATTGTATGTATTAGTCAATATAGAATTGCTTGAGCACAAAGTGGTTTATTGTGTGTGCATATAACTTGAAACTTATTTACATAAAGAACTGGGTTATCACCAACATAGTGTGTGGACATTCCTTTGTGGGGGCTTGGGGACTACACTGTACTTAAGAATCAGCCCACATCACCTCCTGAGAACGTAAGCCTTGATTGCTTGTCCATTGCTACCGTTTACAGAATCTTGGCTCAGGTGCTCTGTGCTTCTACTCTGCCATATAGAGGGCAGGAGTACAGATAACCACCCTCCAGTCTTTACACTGGGCAATGGAAAAAAAGTCCATGATTGAATTAAAAAAAAACATATTTTAGTTTGTGACATAATTCGCCAATGTCAGCATGCCCAGAATGATGTCGACTTGATGCATCAAGGAGACCCTGTCCCATGTTGATGCTCTCTGATCAATTAAAAATGTGCCATGGGACTGCTGCCATTGATGCCTGTTTCCAAATATAATCGGAAAGGGTGGACTTGCTTGTGCACTGCAGACATCAACATATTAAGTTCTGGTGTGGAATATTGCAGTTTTATAATGATATTTGAGAAAGGTTAGGCATGATTTTATTTAGCAAGTGACATGTGGGTGCTAAGGAACTGTGATGGGTAATGGTTGACTGAAATATGATATTCTATTCCACTCGGGTAACATTTATGTATCTGTCATTGTATATAAATATAAATATAAATATATGTGTTGTTTAAAGTCCATTTATGCTGATGCTGTGACTTCATTATTGTTCTGTGAGTCCTGCATTGCTTTTTTTTTCTTGCTGTTACATTTTAAAGTGAAAGAAATATGTAATACAACATAAAGTTATGTTTTATTTCTAGACGGAAGACAACAATGCATCATGCTAAAATACATCATTATTCACCCTTTGCACTTTGTAGTTCAGTCACATCTACTTTCAGAAAGTACATTTTAAACCAGTCAAAGTTATTGCCATATCTTTTATTGATGATGCCACTAGTGATGTCATCTGTGCCAGTATGAGAAGGGTATGGTGTGGGCATAAGTTATAGTTGTGTAGATTACCATAACTGGGGAATTATTTTGTGTTTTAGATTTTGCACTGGAACCATAACATCCATTTAAGAAAATGTTTTCACTGAATTTCAAAAGTTATTCTTACAGCAACGTGACCATAACATCATTTTAACAAAGTTTGTTCACTGGATCTTGCAGGTATTGATTAGAGCAACTTAACCATAACATCCCAACATCCCTTTAACATCTCACTGAAATAACACACATATATATATATATATATTTGTGCGGTAGCGTCCATGTAGTTATGGTTAAGTTGGTGTTTCCAAAGGAAGAGCATTTTTTGGGTGGCTTATAACTTCATTCCCTCTCGACGAATCCTCACCAAACTTTGCAAATAAAATATTTTGGTCCAATCTGAATTGTTTTGCAAAGTTTGGAGAGGTTTGGTCCAGGGGGGGCAGAGTTATAGGGGGGGTCCCAAAACTTTTGTTTTTTCCCATAGACATAATGGGAAAAAACTTTGCGCACGCCTACAGCCCAAACCGCTGGACGGATTTACACCAAATTTGCGGCAGGAGCGGGGCTTGGTCCCGAAAGCGTGCTTTTGCAAATTTGGAGTAAATCCGTCCAGTATATATTTTTTAAATGACCAAAATGTAAGGCAATAAAATTAGTGATATCTCTGTTCGCTCCGCGGACAGACTTCCCGGTTCGCTCCGCGGACAGTGTCCTGATTGGTTTGCGTGATGTTCGCGGACATGCTACGTGTTCGCTGATTGGACGGCGTGGTGCGTGAATCGCGTCAGATTTTCTGTGGCGCCCGACATCTTACATACGAAAATTGTATTTAGTGGAGTGTGTTGGTGTGTAAGAGTGTTTGGGGAGGGTGGGGGAGTATGAGATAGGTTCAATGTCCTGTTTTTTTATGTGCTAGACACTTTTGTTGTGTTCGATTTTTCTGCGGACAACACGGCTGTTCTGAAATGTTCGTAAATAAACAGAATGGATTCGGTGTCAAGTTGAAAGTGTTCTAAGAAGACTCATGGGGTCCTGGAATGTTCGCATGGGGTGTCCTGAAGACGTTGTCTGTATTGTTCGTTGTCAAGCTGAAAGTTTTCTAAGAACACTTGCGATGTCCTGAAATGTTCGTACATAAAGAAAAAGGGGGTGTCTGAGGACGTTGTCCGTATTGTTCGCTGGCAAGTTGAATGTGTTCTAAAAACACCTGCAGTGTCCTGAAATGTTCGAAAATAAACAAAATGGGAGTGTTCTGAGGACGTTCTCCGTATTGTGTGCCTGCTTAGCTGTATCTAATGAGGGAATGGCACAGAGAATTAAGTGGAAATGGCAGAAGGGCTGTCTATGAGTTATGCGTTCCGCGGACAGGGCGTGCTACATCTGGGGTTTTCCAGCAAATCCAGCATGGTAAGAAGACTGTAGGGATCAGCCAATCAGATGTTGAGGTTGCGGATTTATGTTCAAAGAGACTGTGTGTAGTGAAGATGGCAGAAGTGGAGAAAGTCAGGTTGTTGGTGCTTGGAGATATGTTTGTGCATGGTTTACAGCAGTATGCTCAATGCAGGCATGTTGCAAAGAACTTTGATGTTAAAGGAGTGGAGGTGGTGTGGAGCACTGTGCCTGATTGCAATGTACAGGGAATTGTACAGGTTTGTGAAGATATGGGCAGGATCAACAGTCCCCATGTGCTAGTTTTGCACTATGGTGCTTTCCATTTGGGCTATGTCAGTGCTCCTACTTTGTTGGCAGATTTAGAACACTTGGTTCAAGCAGTAATGAACATCCTTCCAAATGCCAAAGTAATTTTTTCTGGATTAGTACCTAGGGCAATATGGGACAATAGTTCAGTTTTTTTTCCTCAGCAAAACAATCCTAGGTGTGTAATCAACCGCGGCATGTGTGCTTTCATGCTTAGAGCTGGTATGTTAGTCTGTAATAATGAGAATATTGATTCCAGTAATGCTGTTTATTTTAAAGAAGATGGCATTTCCTTATCTTTTATGGGAAATGCCATTCTGTTTTGGAATGTAAGGGTTGCTTTGGAGAAGGTTATGTGAAGATTTTAGGAGTAAAGTAAGAAAAATGAAAAAAATAAATACCAAATAACAGGTGCCTGTCAAGCATCTGCAAACCCCCCCCAAAAAAAGGCTCTTTTGAGAGCCAACCTCAAAGGGGAAATGGGGCACAATATTTAAATTTACATTCACCACGCTCAGATTTTCGATATGTCCGCGAACATGGCGGTAGTCCGTGGACATCGAAATCACTAGCTAGGGGTTCAGTATGTTCTATGTTACATGTATATAAAGTCAGGGATATTATGGTTAAGTTGTGCTACTAAAAACATATGAAATTCAGTAAAAAAACTTTGTTAAAGGGACATTATGGTTAAGTTGCGCTACTAAAAACCTATGAAATTCAGTGAAAAAACGTTGTTAAAAGGGACGTTATGGTTAAGTTGCGCTACTAAAAACCTATCAAATTCAGTAAAAAAACTTTTTTAAAGGGACGTTATGGTTCAAAGTAAAAGGGAAAAACCCCTGAAATTCGGCAGTTATGGTAAGATAAGCAACCATAACTCGCGCCACCGTGCACTGCTAACACTAACACCCAGGACATCAAAGATGATATCACAAATGTCATTGATGACATCACCGATGACATCACATGACTGGCTCTCCTTTTTTTCCTTTACTGACATATCTAAGCCATATAGTTTTCTTCAGTCACAGTCAGGAAGTAAAAATTGAAAAGGTACCATATTTGTGTACTTAGGGTCAAGTCATATCATATGAAACATACATACAGCGGAAGACACAGGCTTGAAAGATAGCAATCCTTCTGGGCATGAAGATAATCATTAGAGTTATCAGCATTTTCTCATAGTTTTATTTTTATTACTATACTTTCCCTGTATATGCTCATATTTGTATACATTGTACTCACACTCCTTTCCTTAGGGTTCACTGACATCATTTGATACACATACATACAATAAGTAGCAGCTTTGAAACAGAGCAATCATTTCTCTGCATAAAGATAATCAGTTAGGTTATGAACTCGTTCTGCTGCTACTTCTGCTTTTTTGCTTACTTCTCTGTCCCTGTATATACTCATATTTGTATGTGTTGTTGTCTCTTTGTGTTTTGTCTGTATTAATTGTAATTATGTATTAAGTGGGTTTTATTAGCTACTTATTACATGTTTCACAGTACGCAAAACTCTAATAAGAAAGCAGTTATCATTTCATTATTCTACATGGCAAGATTATGAGTATTGCACCTTCATCATGTATACTGCACACACTGCCTAAGTTTCTGCATGAGTTGCTTAGTATACTGGATAGAACTTCATAATAGAATGTTATTTATATCAATGCATTGCTTAATGCACTAATTAGCTCATGATATTTATTCAAATGATCCTTGACACTTTTTGGTCAACATTATAAGAATCCCTCCTACAGAGTTTTCATGAAAAGTAAATGCACATGTGATGTCATCAGTGATGTCATCAATTACATTTGTGATGTCATCTTTGATGTCCTGGGTGTTTGTGTTAGCAGTGCACGGTGGTGCGAGTTATGGTTGCTTATCTTACCATAACTGCCAAATTTCAGGGGTTTTTCCGTTTTACTTTGAACCATAACGTCCCTTTAACAAAGTTTTTTTTACTGAATTGGATAGGTTTTTAGTAGCGCAACTTAACCATAACGTCCCTTTTAACAACGTTTTTTCATATATATATATATATATATATATATATATATATATATTTGAACTGAAAAAGGTCCAAAGTAGGTTGCACTCAAAATCAGGAGGCTCTCAAATAAAAGAAGGTTATGTCCTTTATTATACGGTGAACAGCACCACAAGCACGAATCGTTTCATATATAAATTAAGTCAGAAATAAGGTGATCACATTTTTCCACAAAAAATACTTGAAATTCTGCTTTTGTGGGAAGTGATGACCATCCTATCTCGGTGATATCATGTATGTGCTCCTTGGCTTTGCAATATGAGGCTGCTGAGTTAGGCTGGTCATCAGTTCCCACTTCAGCTGATTTCAAGGTTTTTTTAATGATAAATCTGAACACTTTAAGTATCTCTTGACTAGAATTTCAAGGTTTTTATTATGGGTTCTAAGGGGCACATAAGCCAGGCCATTCGGCCATGACCAGTGGCCATGGCCAAATGATGCACTTATGATTTTAAAATAGGGAATGGGACAGGCCAGTCCCGACCAGACTAGGCCCATAACCTTCTCGCAACCTCAGGGTGCACTACCCTTTGGCTATTTCCAGTGGTCTACTAAACATAGCCAATGGCCTCTGGGTCCACTGGCCATGGCTGTGTACAGTGCATATCCCATGAACCACGTCAGTGTTCACAGTACATGTTGCACCAATTATTCCCAAAGATCCACTCCCCTGCCTAACAAACGTGATCTGTCTAAACTTAAAAGACCGTCCCAGTGACTTTTTTTATTTTCCCCGCAATATTTTCCAAGTAATCATTCCTCAGTATGACTATTCCTGTTTTAACTTAACGGTTGCAGATTCCTGCGGTAAAGGGAACACATTTAAAATGTATTAATCCTTTCCCCATCTCACTGCCACTCACCTCGTTCCCCCCTCCTCTTTTCTTCGTCACTGCACTCCCCTCCATTGTGTTTCCCCTTACCCACTGTCATCATCCTCTTTAGCACTTTGGTTGCTGTGACAGATTTTCTTTTTCAAGCACATCTTGTGACATTACTGCGGTAATCTTGCAAGATTCACAAAGGATTCCCACGATAGGCTAAACATGTTTTAATCCCACCCACAACTCCCCCACTTCACAACTTGTACTATTTCCCCTCCTCATCTTATGCATGATGTCAATAGATCACGTTTCCTTCACCAAAGAGAATTGTGAGCACTATTCATTTCTGGATTCTCTCTGTACTATGCCGGAAGACTTACATTGAACAACAACAAAAAATGGCAGCTTGTCTTTTCTCAAAAACCTCTTAGCCTCTCTATCTCAAAGCACCATGAAAGATTACAAAAGATTTGGGGAGCAAGAGACACCCCGTTCTCTATTGAATATTTAAAATTTAAAAAAAACTACTGGACGATTTACTCCAAACCACGAAAAGACATATCTGTGATGCCTTCTGCCCAAGTTGCTTCTTGTTTGGTCTAAATCAATACAGTGCTTTTCACGCTGCTGGTTTTTAATAGGAGTAGGACCAAATGGTGTTTTGTTTCTTTTTCTTAATAACTTTTTCACTTTTTAACACTGCAAAACAGGTTTGCGATAGACGTCAGAAGGACAAGTGGCATTTCCAACATGGAATCCCTGTCTGATGTACGAGTTCTGTTGTGGAATTTGGTATGCATAATAAATGTTTTTTCTAAAATAAAAGAAAAAGGGCTTGACCACGCATTATACTGCCATTTTTTTCATGTTAGTAATGGCTTTCACTCCCTTTAGAGCTATTATCTGAGGTGTGAACATGTTCATTCTTTTTTTAAACAAATTGTTACCTTGTCAAATGTTAACAGTTTTGGGGCTCCAGATATGTTGAGGTATGGACACTGTTCACTTGATCCCTAGCCCTACGTCGATCAGTTCTCTCACTCAAAGGACTGTGATTTCTTTCTCAGAAACAGTCATGTGTGCATTACACTCCAGTTTCTGGGATTTTCTCTTCCTTCAGACAAGTCATGTGTGTGTATTGCACTGAATCCAGTCACTGAGGTTTCCTTTTATCTCTGAAAACAAGTGTGTATCACATTTAGGGTAGTCCTTGGGAGATTATAATTGCTTAAATGTGTGTATCTCACTCAAGCTAGTCACTGCAATGTCCTCAATCCACAGAAAAGAACAAAACAATCACTGATGTACCACACTCAAGCAATGTGTTGGGATGTGCTCTTTCCTTAGAAAATGACGTGTATATCATGTTTAGGTTAGTTATTAGGAGCTGCTGCTCTCTCATAAAGTATCACATGTGTCTATCACCCTCAATTAAGCCTCTGTATATGCTCACACCCTCAGTAAGTCCTACCTCAACAACGCTAATCACTGCAATTCACATTTTATCCAAACATAATCACTTAATCAAGTGACCATTGACACCCACCAAAATAAAAATGTGTTCTGCTCAAAATCATGTTATATGTGTTAAATGAAAAGGGAAAAAGTAAAAATATGTACATTAATTCTAGTTCTACACTAAACAAGAAGAAATAACTTTGTTCTGCCGTCAGGCATCTTACATGTACATCTTATCACAATATTATACTTAATAAATATATTGCAACATATCAAAAGAAGAAAAAAGGAGTGACAGGGGTATGAAAAAGCAATGACATGAAACCCACTGGTTTGGTAATACCTTCATTTATAATCATGGCCAAGGACAAGATACTACAGTCTCCCTGGACCAGCCACATTAGGTCCTGCTACGCCTCATTCCCATTGGAGTAAGATTCGCACCAGTTAGGGGAGTAATATGTGAAGTGGTTCCTGATAGGCCAAAAAGTCCTGGGTGAGGGTACGGGCTGATTGAGATCCCACTCTTTGCCATCTGACCAAGCCTCCCACTTCTTCACAGGACACCATTGGCTACTCTCCAGTCCAGAAATTCCAATGTTACAGTGTCATGGGGATTCTTGCCCTCATTAGGCTCTCTGCAACAGCCCACCATGGCTTCCTTGGACAC
This sequence comes from Ambystoma mexicanum, assembly GCF_040938575.1. Taxonomy (NCBI): domain Eukaryota; kingdom Metazoa; phylum Chordata; class Amphibia; order Caudata; family Ambystomatidae; genus Ambystoma; species Ambystoma mexicanum. The sequence continues at coordinate 976,186,158 of NC_090925.1, forward strand.
AAACCTCTGAGGGTGCATAACCAATGTAGGCATTTGTATAAAAGGGCGTCACTTGGTTCTTGCTTATTCCCTGCCAATTTGCGTACACCGTGGAAATATACTGTGGCACGTCTAGTCCCCCCTTGATCACTGCACTTCTACATACTCCCTCTATGCCATAGACTGTGTGCTCTAGTTTCCTCCTTAGTGGCACATTGGATCCCCGCAGAACTTGGATCACGGGCCGCTGGTGGAGTGGACATTATTTTATGTATGGGAGCCTTACTGAGCTTCCTGGTCTTAGTGTTAGTTTCACAGGGGGAGTAGGCGGGATAGGGTCTCACAGGTGCCAAATTGTGGTGGGCATTGTTTACTTCCGAAATTACTGGGCTCAAAACTTCTCGTTCAAAGGAGCATTCCAGAGGTGGATTATTGGGCCACACAGCGGCATGTGAAATTATAGGAGACTCCCCCTGCGGTCCCCCTCCTCCCCTGTCCTGGGTCTCTATCATGACTAGAAGCAGTTTTCTAATAGCTGCCAGCTCAATGAGTACTAGTTTACAGTTGCACTCCCAAACTGTAGAAACATCCTCAACAAGTAAATCTACGATGGTGCTAATTTCATGGTTAATTGTGTGACTTGGAGGCTTTGGGGCCCTAGGTGGGGTTAAGCAGAGAAAAGGACAGGCCCCTGAACGCATGATCAACAGGTCCTCACTCCAGGTACAAGAAGAGGAGCTAGAGTGGAGTTTATCTTCAGGCGTGACTTGAATCACTGTGTCCACGGCGGCCAAGGAGCATGGTACAGAAGTGAATGCGGATTCAGCTATGTGAGATCCAGGGACAATCAGGTAAACAAGAGCGGGGCTGGTGGTCAAAGGGGTAAACTTTAGGGGAAGAATGCATTTCGTGGGTGCGGCTGGGGTGGAATCATCCATTGCTGGTATTAGCAGCTTCGCTGTCCAAAGATTTATCAAATCAGGTGACTGATGCTGGGTGAACATAGTAGGTGCCAAGTTAGAATTGGGTGGGGGGGGGACAGTGCCGTGAGGTGCCAACTAAGGTTGGGGGAAAAAGTTAATTCTCACCAGCAAGCCCCATGGCTTTATTGTTGGCGAAATCCATGCATGCAGATTTTCCTCTGGTGATGGGCAAACTTTCATCATTAGCTGGGGCTTCCTGGTTTGTGACTGTACAACCTACCCCATGGCTCATGGCAGGCAATCCACCCACGCTGCTAAATATCACTCCTCAATGCGAACATCTGGTGCAATTTGAACCCCCCCCAAAACTTCTTGGCTATACCCCCCCACACCTCGAGGTTGATGAGTCTCTTCTATCAGGGAGTGAGTCTCACCAACAGGGTTGCTGAGGTTATTACCAGGTTATTACCAGATGCTTATGTTAATTTGTCCCAGTTGCACCAGTGCCTTGATAATACTTAACAAACCTCTAATGCCACAATTTAAGAAACAGTTAAACAATTACTAGCTATCAAATACTAGATGTCTTTATTGTAAACTTTTCACAAAACTTTTTTTTAGTTTGCATAGGCTAAGCCGACACATGTTTTGACCTTTACTTGCAAGGTACTTTTAAGGGCTTTAGCCAAAATAACAATAACACAATGCAATACATAATATTGTAGTCAAAAGTGTATACAGACCGTTGCACACCATTGGAGATTCACAACGTTGTGAAGAGCGGGACAATAAATGGCAAACGTAAAAATAGCAGAACAGGGCAAGAAAAAATGAAATCAGAAACAGTCAAGAGATAAAAACATCTCTCTTCATTATTTAACCAATACATATCTGATCATTATTGATTTCTTTTTTTCATACAACTGCACAAATATGGCAATAAGTTATAACAGCACATAATAGTTCATAGCGTTCAAACACTAACATATCGTAAAACAATTCCAGTGTCCACCTACAAGACCTTGAATGGATTGGACCATTACAATATCTAAATTTGGATAATCATAAACTTCAGAATGTCCAATTGCAGTGAACTATCTTTATCTACTAACAACTAAACCAAGTAAAATTCTCATCTAATAGTGCATGCTGTCAATTTTCACGTGGAAATAACTTATCTTCCAATAAAGTATTTTCTCTCTAAATTCTAAAACGTAGTTCTAGAATAAGATTAAGACTAAGGAGGACTGCATTTCAATGTGCCTGATAAAATCTTACATATTCTAATAATAGTAGTAACAAATTCAAGGGGCCTTACCTAATGTGGTCTGCACCAAAAACGACAATGAGTCAATTCAAAGGCATCAGGATATTCCTAATTATACTTCCTTAAGAAAAATCTTAATAACAAAAAAATAAATTAATACACATGATGTGTTTCCTCTATGGAGTTTCAACCTAAGGCTAATTTGCCAAAAACCATACATTGGTTGAATCTCTAAATCTTTGCCAAGACAAATAACCCTTGACCATTCCTTACTGTAGCACAATGCTTGCACGGCTTCCCAATCCTTCTGCACAGTGTTTTGTGTGGTGCAAGGGTGCCATTTTGCAAAGAACCTCTTTTTGAAGATTTCAGGAGCACGTGTCATGAGCTGGAGATGGCCCTACTCAGTATATGTCAACAAAGAACTGAAAGTGCTCACAATCGAGCCTGTTATTCTACTCAATTTTCGTTGAAAATTGTAGAAGTTAATAATAACAACAACGAACTTGCAAACAGGCTCTGTACATTTCAAAGGGAATTAACACATATTTTATGTGTGTGAAAGACGTATCCACTTAGACACGACGCTCCATTTCTCCCATATAAATAAAGTGGCAGTACATAACGCCACATTTGAAAATACTGATAATTGGTGTTGTATTCCAATGTTCACTTCCATGCTATTTGTAGCTGGGATTCCAAGTCCACATTCACTCATTGAAAATTAAATTTTAAATTTTGATATGGGTGCCTGCACGGCAACCTTCAAAACTGCCTAACAAGGCAAACCAGACACTATGGTTACCGCATTTATTGTTTATTTGGAAGGAAACATCTAGCAGATTTCTTAAGACAACTCTAATCATCCAATCCGGCAACCATTTGCCCTTTTGGCACCACAGCTTTGTTAAGACAAAAAGGGAGATATTGGTAAACTGTGAGATTATAAAGGGTAGCACACCCAGTACTTAAATAGATTGATACACAGTCTTATTAGTGTCAAACCAAATTAGGTGTCACGATCCGGGCAACCCCAAGGCTCAAGGAAGGACCTGGGCCGAGAAACTGGCTGCCTGGTGCAGGCACAGGCCTGTGTAGCCCCATCCAAGATGGCCCCCGGGACTAGACTAGTCAATAATGTTCAACATTGCCTCTAGAGGACCATTGTACAAGTTTCCATGGTGGTCTAGCGGTGCTGGGTGGGCCCAGGGCTATATAAACCCCGCCCAGGGCCACATCCAGTGCTTAGCATTTTCTCCGGCTTGCAGCGTGACGCTTGCCTGCCATGGAGTTCCTTCGTTCTGCACTACGGGTCAAGATATTAGAAATCCTGCTCTGCACTACGTGTCAAGACCAGCTCAACACAATGCGGTAACCTCGGGAAGCTACACAACGTGAGGCAAGATCCACTGCAACTACTCACCGGAGTGTATGCGGACCGCAGACTTCTTCTGGCTCTGTTTCTTCGTCATTTGTTTGTTTGTTTGTTTGTTTGTTTGTTTGTTTGTTTGTTTGTTTATTAATTTTTAATGTGCTCCAGACCCGTGGGTAGAAGGGCGCAGCAGGTAGGATAATGCGAAGCTTATAAAGTTACAAATTATACAAGATACAGAAATATTATACAAATTATACAAGACAGGAGTCATAAGAGTAAGTGAGTTGCATAAAAGGTAGGTGACTAGTGGTTGTTAGAGATAAAATGTTGGATGGTGTACCTTCTAAATAGTAGGTAGGGTTTATCTGCTCTCAGGTTGTTTGGTAGTAGGTTCCAAGTTTTGGCAGCCTTCACAGGGAAGGCTGTTGGATTCTTCCTGCGCCTCTGCTCTCCGCGCAACGCACACCTGAAAAAACACAAGACACAAGGGTAAGCGGAGACTTGTCTGCATTCTCACCCTGCCCACCACCCGCGCATCACTTACCCGAACAGCTGTGCTCAGGAAAAGTTGCTGCAAACATCCACGCTGAACTTCTTGGCATACCGCACCTGGGGAAAGAAGCAGAAAAAGTGTTAGGCACTTGAACATTTATCCACTAATACGGAGAGTGCATATATCAACATAAGGATAACCCAAGGTGGATTAGAGGTGTCGCAGCAGGCCTGGACATTCCAGTGACTCAGTGAAGCAACTGGCCATCCACCTTGCCCAGTGAAGAAACTGGGGAGCAATTAAGGACTAGTGAAGGACTGGAAGTCAGCCAATAGAACTGAACAGAACTGGTACAAGTCCAGTGAGGAAACTGGGCTGTAGCATAAACAAACCAGTGACTATAAGTGGAAAGACATTTGGTGCAAGACGATGGAGGCGCAACACAGACACGTTCCAGAACCAAGTCTTCCAGGTCACTCCTGACTCTCTGACCGCTGGGTGACTAAACCTGCAGTGAGAAGAGGGGAGGGAGTGTTTTGGGCAACATCAGGAGGCGTTCACAGACCAGACCTGCACTCGCCGACAGACTGGATCAGGCACTCCTGCAGGGCCCCAGGGGTAAGCGTTACATTAGGGGATGTAATTTTCTACAAATTGTCATTACAATTTCAGATTAAATATGCACATTCATTCAAAGTGTTGTAGGTGGTAGAATGCAGATGAATGTATTAAAAGTCAAATTAATTGGTCAAAATTAGACCCCTGTATTAAAAAAGTTACATGTTTTTAATCTAGGCTGTTTCTGGACCCCAAAACATTGACCAAAACATTTGCCCTTTTGACAATTGATCACCCACAATCAAAATGCATTCTTTATAGAAAGACCCCCATTTCTGTATCTGAATTTAGTCCCCTGAGAACCGTTCTATATTTACAAATCAGGATTGCCTCTAATTTTCTTAGGTTTTTGAGTCTTTCACAACCCCTGTGGTTGCTTGGTAGGCTCTTGATGCCACCAAATCTAATTTGGGACTTATCAGCTGTTTCACATCCCCTGAGAATTGAGTTATCATTCTTACTTTTGAGAGTTGCTGTTAGCCGTCTTGTCTTTCGGTTTAAGTAAATCTGATTGATCAATTTTAGAGCGTCTTTCTTTTTTTCTCACAATGTCCACTGTGTATCCTCTCACTTTGACCCTTTTGTCCAAAGTATCACATTCCCTTTCAAAGTCTGCCAATTCATTACAATTTCTTCTAGCTCCAATATATTCCCCTATTGGAATTTTTGCTTATAGCACTCGATTTATGACAGCTGCTAAAGGATTGGGAAGCCATGCAAGCATTGTGCTACAGTAAGGAATTTCTAGGGTTATTTGTCTTGGGTTGAAACTGGATAGAGGAAACACATCATGAGTATTCATTTATTTTAAATTATTAGGATTTTTCATAAGGAAGTATAATCAGGAATGTGCTGAAGCCTTTGAATTGACTCATTGAGGTTTTCGGCACGTAGCAAATTAGGTAAGGCCCTTGTATTTGTTACTACTATTATTAGATGAAGTAAGACTTTATCAGGCACAATGAAATACAGTCCTCCTTTGTCTTGATCTTATTCCAGAACAATGCCTTGGAATTGAGAGAAGAAATCCTTTATTGGATGATTTCCACATGACGTTTGACAGAATGCACTATTAGGTAAGAATTGTACTTGGCTTAGGTGTTAGTAGATAAAGAAAGTTCACTTCAATTGGACATTCTCGAGTTTATGATTATCCAACTTTAGATATTGTAATGGTCCAATCCATTCAAGGTCTTGTAGGTGGACACTGGAATTGTTTTACGATATGTTAGTGTTTGAATACTATGAACTATTATGCATTGTCATGACAAATTGCCATATGAGTGCAGTTGTATGAAACAAGAAATCAACAATGATCAGATATGTATTGCTTAAATAATGTAGAGAGATGTTTTTATCTCTTGACTGATTTGTTCTTTCATTTCTTTTTTCCCCTGTTCAGTTATTTTTATGTTCACCATGTATTGTCCCACTCTTCACAATGTTGTGAATTTCTAATGGTCGTCAACAGGTATGTATACACTTTTGACTACAATTTTTTGTATTGCATTGTACTATTGTTGTTTTGGCTAAAGCCCTGAAGAGGACCTTTGAAGTAAAGGTCGAAACACGTGTGGGCTTAGCCTATTCAAACTAAATAAAAGTTTTGTGAAAAGCCTATAATAAAGACATCTGGTATTTGATATCTATTAATTGTTTATCTGTTTCTTAAATTGTGTCACTAGAGGTTTGTTAAGTATTATCAAGGCACTGGCACAACTGGGAAAAACTTACTTAAGTATCACCTATCTATCTCCCAATTATTTTGCAGCTTATTAGTGCCAACCCTTATAACTGAGTGTTGGATTAGAATTAAGGTTGGACAGCGTAGTGGAATAAGAGCCTGTTTTCTAATACCAGATGCCCCAGTTTCCCCCGCAAGAACAGAGTCAAAGTCAGTGATGACAGCACACTTCCTACCATGGCTCATTTGGTGAGACTCCTATTAGTGCTGCTTCCTCACAACTAGCATCTTGTGCTGGGACGTGTGCTCTGGTTGATCTTGTTTAGTGGAGTGAAGGTTGAGCTGTATGCAAAAGATGTGCATGGCCTAGAAGAGTGCAGGAACCAGCAAGTGTTTCAGAGCCCCAGAATGACGCCAAACACCCCGCCCTTGCCCCGCCGCGGGCTTCATTGATGCAGGGACTTTGCAGGCAGGATACGTACAAGGGGGCATGTCCTGGGGGAATGCGGGAAACCACGAGTGTTTCAGACCCCTAGAATGGTGTCAAACACTGCAACCTTGCCCCGCCGCATTCTATATTAAATATTATTTGAATCTCATTTTAATTTCAAAGATGAGCCCTTTTCTAATACATTTCTAGCCATCATTATTTAAATTCTTATTTAACCCTCTACATACGATCCTCTTAGTATTTCTATGCATTGTTAACTTGCATGTTCTGGAGAGTGTAGGAGAGGAGATGTAGGGATACTGTATATGAGGGACAGTAAGTGACATTATATTCAGAGGATGCAGTAAACTGAACACAAAAATCAAATAGCTGGCCTACACTAGCTGCAGACAGCACATATAAGTGCACATTCATGTTTTAAAATGATCCACTTCAGGGTGAATAGGTCATTTGCCCAGTTTGCACTGTGTATATATTAAACCCAAAATAACCCACTAACACTTTCCTATTAATTGATCATTTACCTTTAACAAAGCAGTGCAAAATGCTTGAGAGATGACATGTTAAAAGTAATGTGCTGTTCTGCAGTGGGCTAAAAGGACCACCAGTTTTCTGGCTGTGATTTCATTGCACAAACTGTGAAGAAAAATATGTGCTCTGGTGAAAGTGCCATTGTACTAGAGGAAATTATTTTTGCAAATCTTTTCATAAAGTTATGCTTCCAGAGAAACCAGCTCCTTTAGATGTGTAAACGTCAGGAATAGGGTAGGTTTTAGTTAGAGCGACAGGGGTAGCATATATATTCAGCTGACAGAAGGGGTGTGCGCAGATGTGGTTCAGAGAAGAGCGGGAGTGCAGCTGACAGAAGGACAGAGCAGTAGACAGAGAGCAGATCCGTGCAATGCGAGATTTTCCATGAAGCTGAGGCCTTGAGCTGTGTCCTTCGTGGGTGGCAAAGCTCGGCAGAATTTGCGATACTCCTGCATACTGATAATCAAGTCAGAGGGGTTTCCCATGATAACAGCGCAGAAGTCTCACACACTCAAAGTGAATATTTGTAAAAGTGCAGAGCATGTACGGATAATTTTAGTTTATCTTTAGAGTCAGTCAGTATTAAATGGTCATTTTATGAACAGTGTCTTTTTAGCAATTGAAAACGATAAATGCTGAAGTGAAAACTGAAAAAAAGAAAGTTGGCATGCTGTCGTGCTTTTGTTTTTGTTTCTTCTCTTAGACTGTATATTCTGCCAATTGGGTCGAGACCCAAGGTCTAGGTAAGATCAGAAAAGCAAATGTTTTGTCATGAACACAGGCTGGCCATGTGATCTAATCTAGATGTGCTATTGTCTATTAATGTTTATTCCGCACAACCTGTTTTCAAACAATAGTGCATGTAAAAAAGAAGCATTTTCAAAACTGAATCAGTGGGGTTGTGTTTTCTGTGTCTAAGTGTATTCAATGAGAAAAAGGGTGTGAAGTTACAGGGAAGAGCCCCAGTGTGTCAAAAGAGGTAACACATGTTACCATGGGTGGTAAAACAGCAAGTAAAAGGTGGGGTCTTAGCAAGTAAATTTAAAAGCGTATGATGCATGTGGGACTGGTGAATCATCCACAATAAAAAATGTCTGATGAATAAATCTGTCAAAGACAGTATTCCAGTCTCGTAGATAAGTGACTGGAGTGACAACACTGTCGAGTTCCCACATGTACAAAGCCCAATATTCTGTGTTTAAAGATGACCCTAAGTAGAATACAGGTATGAGAGGGGAGTCTTGTCACATCATATAGGGCCTTACCATACCCTTGCAGTACCACCATAATACCACTTCTTTACCACAATAATAAAATACCACCAAATTAGGTATATCCTGCTGACAAAATCCTTAACAAGAGCCCTCCCCAATGGAGTGACTAATGTTGCACCAATTTTATCTTCACATCCAAATTGTTAAGCTGTCTAAATCATTATAGTTGGCTCAGAGTTACAAATACTTGAATGTTAGGGTGTATGTTGAGCACCAACCACAGTGTCATTATGTGCTTAGTAATTCAAGTGTACAGCCTTTCTATCACAGATATGTTTGTCATATTTAAATATTTCATTTTAAAAAACGAAACCAACCAGGGCAGAAGAGACTGGAACCCACAAACGCATGTCAAGGCAATAGCCAATAGATGCTTATCATGTGCAAACTAGTTGATAGTCAATAATGTATCTGCTGCAGTTGGTTGCATCACAAAAGCAACCACTCCCCAGGGTATCCAAAAGATACACAATCACACTGTTCAATTACAAATATCAATTTATGAAGAATTTGATATGTTGAATATAGCCGACAAGTGTTTCAACCTGAGGTCTTCTTCCAGGCTAGTATCAATAAATTAACATGACCAAATTGAGTTAGACCATCATTACATATGTACATCGTACCAAATATGTGGCAAGGTTTGATACATTCATGATATTAAATTAAATTAAGGCATACAATTTTATATAACATAAGGTAGTCAAACAAAACCCAGGAACACAGGGGAATGGGGTATGTAAATATGTTAAGGTAATTTAGAAGTTAATCACAAGGAATTTTATAAAGTGTATGTACACAGTGATATACAAACCGCATCAGTTGATGCAAAAGGATATGAAAAAAATAGCCCAGATCATGTATGAGAAGGGAAAAAAATAAAAGATGGGGAGAGAACCTCATTAGAATTACAAATTAGATTTGATTGCAACTCATAAACCACAGATTCCACAAGGGCATTCAATTAACCAATTTCATGTATTACCATTGTGTCACACTAGAGCACATTCATGAACGCACTAAATTAGTGTTTCCATATGTCACCACATTGCACCAATGGGTGATTTATTTAGTGAATATCGACCCATGTATTGTGTACATACCAGTGGATTCTTATCAGACAAACTAATGTGGGGGTAAATGCTAAATTCACATAAGGAGACAGAAAAAAAGTAACATGTGTATGTCATTATACTATCTGTGTATTGTTTGTGCTTGTCTGGTCTTACTCAAATTATCCCCGAAAATACAACCTCAAGACATGGAACCACTAACCTAATTGTATTGGTAATATTGACATGTGTGCAGACTTGATCTGAAACATAAATAACAATGACATTCTCAACTAAAAATTCTTGAAATTGCTGATGTACGCTAAACTAGCTGTCCACCCATGTTGCGAATTGAGTAATAAAAGAGGTGTGATCTTACCTCAGTTACCAATAAAAACACCAGTAAAGTCCTTACTCTCGTGAATTAATTTTGCTCTTCATTCATGAGTAATCCAACAAGTAAGGTAATTGGTTACAGCAATGAGAAAAAATGGTTTCTACAAATGTGGAGCTGCTTGAAGTGTCCATATGCGCTGAAAACTAAAGATATGCATTTTGGAAGGGTGGACACATTCATTAACTGAAATTCTAAATTTGTAGTCTATTGCATTATTTGCATATGTGGCGCCCACTATATTTATAGCACAAACAAGCACATAAGAGTAGGATTAGAAAAGCTCCCCCGCCCCCAATGTGTGCCAGTCTCCCAACTGATCCAATGGCCTGGGCACATCTGACCTTAACATGGACAAGATGAGAGTTACCCCGCAGGCCATCCTTGACGTTGATCCCCAGGGACTTCTATTCCCTGACCATCTCAAGAGGAACACCATCTAAGTTCCAGGTAATAGTAATCCTGTGGCGGCCAGGTGGATGGAAAACCAAGATCTTGGTTTTATGAATATTAACCGTGAGGTCCAGAGAATCACAAAACCTCTTTAGGGAGTCTAGTGATGCCTGCAAGCCCTCTGGAGTGAGGTCTAAAAGGACGATGTCATCAGCATAGCCGAGCCACGATTATTGATTATTTGATCTAGTTGCTCAGCTGTCAGAAACGGCTAGTGTGGCTCTAGCATATGTGTGCCTGGTGTGAGAAACCAAAGGGTGTCTCACTTACTAGTCCCCAGGAATCTCTTTCTCAGATGCCCAGGGCAAGGCCATATCATTTGGATTCAGACTCTAAGGGTGGACCAGTGTGGGGAGATTACCTGGGATAGTGATCCGCGAAACACTAGATGTCTTATTATAAAGCGACAAGTTAGCAAACTCTGAAATGCGTAATCGTCAAGATTGATCCCATTGAAAGGGTAAGTTAAAAGGTGACTGCTTTAAGAGAAAGATTTCTTTTGAAGTTTGTTGATTGTGTTATGTAACTACCAAGACCAAGAGACACTGGGGCAAATACCATAAGGGAGAGATTAAAGTCGAAGTGGTCCTGCAGAGGTCTATGGAAAGAGTCTTGAACATTTCAAAGTCTTCAACATCAGTGAAAAGGTCCAAGCCCGACTGAGGGAGACCTGGAATATGAAATAAGTTAGGTGAAGGGAGCCTCTAACGAATGTGAATGAAGCTTGGGAAAGGGAACCCCTGCAAGTGATGTGATTGATTGTGAGGTCCGAGGCCGGCTAAGGGAGATCTATGTTGAAATAGGCACTTTGTGTTCAGAGGTCCGAGCCCAACTGGGGTAGACCTACATCAATTTTTGTTGAACTGTGAAAGAACATTTGGAAAACTGGAATATGTGACCTTCACGTGGAAGGCCAAGTGCACCTCAACCCATGGTTTGAATTGACTTTATTTTGATAACCTGAGCCAGAGCATGTCATCCTTTTTAGGGGGGCTGCCTTACTCTGTGCTGTCCAACGTGGGGAGGAGAGCTGACTCAGGCACTTTGATCCTTTATGTTATAACACTGACATTCCTTTGTATACACATTTCCCTTTACACATGTTTGTATAACAGATATGGCAGGCATTATGTTTTGTTAGTAGAGGCCATTTTGATTTGACATAGACGGACTAGGACTGTGTTTTCATTATTATTTAATGGTAGAGACTACTCCCATCATGGCTATAGGGCAAAGTAGGATTTTTCCAAACCCAAGAATTTAATAAAGGTTTTGAAGTGTGTAGCTCTTGTGTCTGTGTCATACTTGTGATACTATGACTCCCTTACAATGGATATATAACCCTTGCACACATAGAAATGGACAGAGACAGAGTGGCACTGAGAGACATTGAGAGAGAGAAACAAAGCAGGCAGTGAGAGCGAGCGGGAAGAAAGAGCGAGCAAGAGTGTGTGAGAGTGTGTGTGTGTGAGAGAGAGTGTGTGTGTGTGTGTATGTGAGAGAAAGAGGGAGAGAAAAAGAGAGAGAAAAACATCAGGAGAGGCATATGATGTGTAGATCGTAGCTAGTCTGATTGTAAATCTACTCACATGAATCAAATTCTATGTCTAATCCTTCGGTGTTCCTATCCCATCCAGCAATCTCCTGTATGTGTAAAAATCTTCCTTAGATTAATCACAAGCCTCAAAGTATGATTTATTTATTGCTGGGGGATGGCCTAATGCACACTTGGCCACAGACAGGTTTAGGGGGCACAATAAATTACTTTGCTTAACCTATATCCTTGCTATTTGCCCTTCAGTCGCCCCTTAGCTGTCTGTGGCATCCCAGCTCTCTCTGGATTCTAACATCGACCTGGGTGTGCCACATTCGAAAGGGGGTGGGTCAGATAGGGAAGGTGTTAACCAAGGGAAACACCCAAACCACTGTGGGAGAAAACATTAGGTTCAACCTGGTAGACAGGGACACAAAGATAGGCAAAAAACCTGGATGCTGGTGTATGGCCCTTTCTATTGGAAATATTATGCTAAATATATGTACAGTCTCCAGTGTCCCAGCAGTTTCTATTTTATGTATAGAAAGGCTAAAAATATGCCCAAAAATAAAACATGCCAAGATTATATCTAAATAAGAAGCTGTATAAAACATACTAAATTGAAAAAATAATTGTTAATAATATAATCCCAAATTATAAAGTGCACTTTATAAATCAACTATGTAAAAAGTGTCCTTACTTGACAGGCAGCCTTTCTAAGACTGCATGAACGTGCTACTTTAGCGTGAAAGCGCTCTATAGTGTTCCTATGCCCCTGTGCTTTGTTTCAAGTTCCAGGGCCAGGGCAGCAGCAGTAGAGATGGAATCCTCACCTTGGCTGGGTCTGTCAGTGGACGCACAGGGGGTTCTTGTTGGTGTGAGACCCCTTTCTAAATTCCCCTAAACAGGCCCGACAACAGCTACTCAGCACAAGCCTTCCTGATGGTGAGCGCCACATAAACAAGAATGTAACCCGGTGGCACAGCTGTTAGGTTGCACGTCAGCCCTCTTCACTTAACGGAGCACTATGCTACTCTGATTGTAAATCTATTCACATGAATCAGATTCTATGTCTAATCCTTCGGGTGCTCCGTCGAGGAGGACATCTCCACAATCCCTTCTGATAATACTAAAGTCAGGTCACAAATTCTCCTTTTCGGAGAGCTCAACCTTGGCTTTAACGATCCTAATGATCCACATGCGTTAGCAGTTGCCAATATGCTGTCTGAACTTGGCTTTACCCAAAGAGTGACTCAGGCTACCCACGACAAAGGTATAATCCTAGATTGATGGCAAACCTTAATTGTACAGTATCAATCACCACTATCATGCCACAGACCTGGACAGACAATTTCCTCCAGTCCTTCACCCTTCCAACCAACACTCCCATGACTAAGGCTAATCTAATAGCTCCCCACCTCCTCACTCGAAATAAAAGAAATTTCACGGTGGTCAAGATCCTACCATATGTAATCCCTGACCTCAACGTACTGTTAGATTCCTCAGATCCAGACACCTTGGTAAACGTCTACAATGACTCTATGACTAAAGCATTAGATGCAATAGCCACACTCAAACTGTGTAAAAGCAAGCCTAGAGCTCACTTTAACCCGTGGTTCACGCCTCAACTAAAATCCCTGAGAGCTGAAAATAGGAAGTTAGAAGTCCTATGGGGACATCTACCTACGGAGGAAAACAAAACGAACCTGAACAACTGCACTGCCCTCTATGAAAAAGAAATAATACACACCAAACAGGAAACATACAATGATAGGATTCACAAAGCTAGGTCCAGCTCAAAGGAACTATTTACTATCTTAAGGGAACTGGAAGCTCCTATACCTTAGACAGATGACTGTGCAAAAGAAGACAAATTATGGTGTACTAACATCCAGAATTCCCTAACCAACAAAATCTCCCTTCTCCAGAAAAAGATTGCGGACGAAAGAGCTACATTACCTACTATAGCTATTCACACTGCCCCACCAACTTTATCTACCAAACCTCCTCAAAGCTTTAGATTCTCACAAGTTTTTAGCCTTGAGGTTGAAAAAAATATTACCTCCCTCAAACCATCAAGATGTCACAGAGATAGTTGCCCACCCCAGATAATTAAAGATGCCGCTAGAGACGTAGCACCTTTTATCTCTACATGAATTAATTCTTCATTCTCATCAGGGATTGTCCCCAGTAACCTAAAAGAGTCTTGGGTGCTACCCCTTCTAGCTACCCCTTTTAAAAAATACAAACCTTAGACCCCTAGATAGTTGCCCACCACAGATAATTAAAGATGCTGCTAGAGACTTAGCACTTTTTATCTCTAAATGAATACATCCTTCATTCTCATCAGGGATTGTCCCCAGTAACCTAAAAGAGTCTTGGGTGCTACCCCTTCTAAAAAAACAAACCTTGGAATCCTAGATCCCCACAAATTACAGGCTGATAACCACTTTTGTATTCCTTCTCAAAATACTAGACAACGTGGCTTATATACAGATACAGGAGTCCTGGAAACTAACTATCTTCTAGGAGTCTGCCAATCTGGCTTTAGACCACAACATGGCACAGAAACGGCCTTACTGTATCTAAAGACCCAGATCAAAGGACTGAAGGACAATGGGAAAATGGCATTGTTACTTATCCTTGATCTCTCTACAGCCTTCGATTTGGTGGACCATAAAGTATTGTGCCAACACCTCACCTCAGCTGCTAACTTTTCACAGGAGGCCATTACATGGATCAAATCCTTTTTGAACAATAGGACCATGAGAGTCTTCTCTACGACTGACGCTGCTGACCCCATTCCAATTGCATGTGGTATGCCACAAAGTTCTCGTGTCTCACCAATAATGTACAATATTTTCACAAAGTCACTGTTCGACTACCTGGACCATCTGAGTGTCACCTACACTAACAATGCAGATGACACCCAGATCCTCCTACTTTTGATGGTTGATTACGTCAAGGACATGGCACTTGTGAACAAAATGTACTTAATCATTCAGGCATGGATGGCCTCCCACGGCTTATGCCTGAATGACGATAAATCAGAGCTCCTAATACTGGGTTCAACAGCCAATCTGAATAAACTCAATCCAGAATACCTTTCCTTCAATATTGACGGTAACATGATGAAAGTGACTAAAGCGGTCAAAACACTTGGCTTTTACCTTGACTAAACCCTCACATTAAATAAACACGTGAATGCCATGGGATCCTACACAGCATATATGTGCAAATTGATCAGAGCCTGCAAACCTTTTCTCTCCAAAGATAGTTGTACGATCCTTGCTAAACCCCTTATTCTGTCCAAGTTGGATTATTGCAACGCTCTGTACTTAGGAGCTAGCAAATACATTGTTAAGAAAATCCAAACTCTCCAAAATAATGCGCTCAGCATGCAGCATCTCTAGAAGGGATCATACTTCAGATTCCAGGAGACAGAACAAATGGCTTACCGTCAAAGACAAAATTACGTTCAAAATTGCCTCCCTCACCCATAAATGACTCAATGGTGTGGCCACACGCTACCTTGCAGATAGAATTGTCAAGAAGTCTTCCTTACGCCGAACCAGGACAGCCAATTTATTTTGTCTGGCAATCCCCAGATTCAAAGGCAGGAGGTAGCAGTTTCCCAGTCATGGTGATGCAGCTTTGGAACGCCCTCCTTCCCTCATTAAGAGAGGATAAACCCTACCTGCACTTTAGGCGCAACATTATAAACTGGCTCGTATCCAAGGACACCTTAGACATCTGACCTGCCTTTGCCTGTCAACAGTAGTAACTTGCCTAAGCTGGCATTGCAACCACTGCCGACTCATATGTAACTACCGGGCCCATCCTTTTGGTATTATGTAAATAACTTTACTTTTTTATGTATACATTTGTAACCGTTGAAATTCACTGTTCTGTAACATTGTAACCTAAGCCTAATGTATTTTTTATCTCTGTTCAAATATGCCCGGGTTTGGTGTGCAATACAAATCAATAAAACAAACAAACAAAACAAAGGGACAGGCCATGGTGGTGATTCATTGCACAGTGCCCAGGAAGTCCCCCACTTATCAGCAGAGAACACCTGGGCCCATAAAAGACTCCTCACCACAAGAATGGAAGACTCAGCCATGTGGCAAAGTTACTGGGCCTCATTACAAGGGTAGCGGCCATGGTATGAACCTGTTGGCAAAGTTCTGCTTGCGGGTTCCTGACAGCCCGCCAGGTGTTACCTGGCAGGCTGTGCGGCACCCGCGAGCAGAACTTGTGATTGCACTGGCACCGTTTTAACAGTGCTGGTGCAACCATGATCCCCACCCCCATTCTGTCCTATGTGGCAGAATGGGGATGGGAAGCCCGGCATTACCGCCACCCGCGAATGGGCAATTACCGGCCCATTCATCTCGTAATGGGCCGGTTATTGCCCAATCGTGGGAGGTGGTGCCGGTAGCGAGCCTGCCATATAGGCACGGCTACCACCATGCTCATAATGAGGCCGACTGTGTCTTTTATTAGCAAACAAAATGACAGAAAAACTAGTATCCTCAGGAGCTCTCGTCTTCTAAGCATATGACACCCAGTTTAATTCTAGTGTGATGTCACAAATCCATGTTCCATCCTAGAAACCTATCACACATTTACATTGGTTAGTTTGGGTAGGCTACAATTAGAAGATATGCAGATTGTTTCCACAATTGGATAGCTATATCTAGTGGCTCCCCCTAGGACCACCTCTACTAGTATCAATCTACAATGATGTAGGGTCGCAGAGAGACCATTGGTCCTTGCAACAAATTATATCCCCACATGAAAGGTGAATCTGGTTGGTCAGCATGTGTCCTCCCATCCCTGGGACCCTAGACAGTTACCAGACTGAGTGTACCTTTTCAAGGCCATGGGAATGGACATGGAGGTGCAAAGTGTTCCCTAATGTTGCCATCTCTGATCACATAGTCCTGGGAGAGTGCATTCAGTTAGTAGTTTGTATGCAGAACTTGTAGATTTTTCCAACCCTGGTTCGAAGGGAACAGTCCTCTTTGTCTACCTTGGTTAAATGGGCATTGTCCTGTTTGGTTGGGTCACCTGTGTAGAGACCACAACATTAAACTGTCCTGCTTATAATTATGAGAATCTTAGCCTGATATTCTTCAGGTGGCTCATTGTCCTGGTAACTGCAACTTTCCAGTCTACACTTGTCCTTGACTGAGTGCCTCGTTTCTGCTCACCTCTGGTTGGAGCAATCATCTCAGCTTTTCCATGTACTCAAGGCCTGTCTCTCCTTTGCCACTCGTTTCAGAGATCTATAGCTTCTATACCATTCCTGATGGCTTTTCCATGTTAGTAGCAGTCAAGCATGCGCAAGCTAAATATATGAAAACTTGGCAAATTGCTGTTTCAGCTTTGGCGTAAGTTAAGAGTATAAAGATATGTATGTTTATCCCTCCTCTACCTATGTGGCATATAAGCATGTGCTTTGTGAGTATATGCAATAAACGAGTGCATGTTCGTGTAACTGCATAACTGCATGAATGGATGAATATGTACTTCATGTATAATGCTGCTACATTGTGATGTCAGTGATGATGTCATTAATGTCTGGTTTTGAAGTTAGTCGAGTTGCTTGATCAATGTAATTTCCATGTCGTTCAAATCATCGATTGGGTATGGTCTGAACGGTTGTCTGAGAGAATAACGTTTCTCACATCTGCGATACATCGAAGTTCGCAGTGATGGGCCAAAAAGTGAGGCACATCTGTTGTTTATCTGCCTTTGTGTTGAGAGATGTGTGGGGCGGAATGAGGGTCTGATTTGACCCGCCATCTCCACTGGCAATGGGTTGTTGCATTGCAGATTGTGCCTGGCCACTGCAGTGATGCGGTGCATTGAGCCCCTCTTCTTAAAGGGGTTCTGTGTCAGATGACCCCAGGGTGGGGCGCTGAGCACAGCGATATAGCACCACTCCTGACACCAGGATGCCGCAGACAGCATCAGTCGTGTACTTTCTGTAGGGGCGCTGAGCGAAGCACCACCTCTACCCTCCTAAGTGAGTACTGGGACTCTTCCAACTGTTTTAATGGAACTCTGACAATATTTTTATCAAACAACTTTGTTGATTTTTTTTAAGGGTCCCTTGCTCACATACGCTTCATTAGAGGTGCTGCCCAGGAGGATTGGAGACTGTACAACGTTATGTTTTATAAAAATCACATGTGCCTCACAAATCTCCCATCCAATGGGTTTGGGGGTTTACACTGCCAGCATTCCAGCAATCTCCTATGTTTGAAATAATCTTCCCTAGACTAATAACAAAAGTCTCAAAGTGTGACATCCTTGTATATCCATAAGTCAAACTCACTCACACTTTTGAGCCTAAACTACAAAAGAAGTCTGGAGAATGTCGACCCTAGGAATCATTCAAAATGTAGTTGATTCAGTGCTTGGCGGAATAAGATGAACCAGGACTTAAACATGTTGCAACTGGCAGCGATTTTCTTTTTCAGTGGCATTTTGATGGGGTCAAATAATCAAAGATGAGAAATGAAATCCCCATCACGGCAGCAACACGTGCATAGCCTATACTCATGTAAGCTGCGCAGTGGTATTGAAAAAACAAAACGGGCTTTAAGAGGGAACTTAAACTGCAGGCCATTCATTATGCCGCTTGATGCAGTTCTGAGGCTTTTCTTGGCTGCAGATGAGTGAATCTCCTACTTTTCAACAGGTTTTATGTGGCAAAAACAGAAGCCGGCTAGACTCGAACTATGGGCAAATAAGCTCACTGTGTACATCCTGACAAGAGGGGGCCCTGAAGTCGTCATAGGGGTGTTCTTCACCGGAATGCCACCAGGGTGGGGGCATGCAAGGGAGATGGCTTAAAAGGATAAGTGACGGAGTGGGAGACATTTGAATAAAACGTAAAATGCATTCTTCAGATCATTGACTTCACCTTACATGAACCTTTTTGAAAGTTATTTCAAGGCTCACAACCCGGCAGCGGATCCAGCCCCATGTCCCCTCCTGGCCTCTGGAGATGCAGTCAACATGCTGAAGCCTACTGTGCTCTGAAAACATATGATTTACACATTAGTCAGCCCGGAGAAACCCGCATATGCTTGTGGTTATATTGTCTTGATTACTCTGCTTAAGGGCGAGAACTCTGTGTACGCTGTGCATCATTTGAAAGACATGGACTCTCATTTAACTAATTCAGCCCCCTCCTTTGCCACTGTTTCTCATTCACTGTTTGCCTGACCCCTACTTCCCTCACTGGAGGGTCAATAGCTGACGCCCAGGACCCTATGTCTACAGTCTATGCTGAAATCGGCTAGTTCACTATTGCTTAAAAGTGGACTACATATTTTGTGGCACGTTTTTGATTGTTGGTTCAGCTTCCAGTGTTTTTGCCAACCCTGCTGTTCCCCCAGGGCTTGCAACTCTCTACTCCTTCAACTCCTTCTGTCTCAATATTTTAACATCTTCGGAAAAGGATTCAGAAAACCTCTCCCAAACAAACTCAGAAAACGTATCTCTGCATTGCCTGACAATACTACTGTCCTTTCATTCCATTTCCTCTACCTGATAGCTATTCACTTCCTAAAGCGTACAGATAAATTACTAACTTTGAGAGATGGTCATCTTGTTTTTGACCCCAAATGCTGCAGGTGTTTCTTCCAGTTTATGTACCCCACCAATGCTTTTAAAGAAAGGTACTCTATATGTGTTCTTTGTAGTTAATTGTTAGGTCCTTTTAAATGAGGAAGCGCATCATTACATGGATGGGGGTGCAGAATAGCTCATGCACCAATAACCAGACCGAATCAAGAAGTTGGCAAACAAAAGCTGCTTTATTATCAATTGTCAAAAACAGGGAGCACAACAGACATCAAAGGGATTTTTCACAGAATAATCTCGAAACATCACATGAACAAACATCCTTATATAGCAAAAATGTATCATTCAGGACGTCATACTACGTGGCAAACTAAGAAAACTTATTTGGGATTGTGATAGGTCTATGGGGAACTGCTAGGTATACTTTCTATGTAGGGACAGGTTGTGATTGGATCTCTACAGTCAGGTGGACATCTTGTGCCCACCTCTTGTGCAAGTCATCCTCAATATTTGTTAGATACACCATACACCATTGGCTCTCAAACTATAGGGCTCTTCAATACATGGTCCTCTATAATTGCTGGCATGCATGTACCCTTCTGGAATATTTGTCTTGCTAGCAGCACATACGTTGGTACACCAGGTGCTTGTGGGTGGACTTGATCATGCCTGCCTACCCAATTAGCCCATCATCCATTATCACTCATGCTGTCTGCCATTCCAATTGTCTTTGAACTTGGCCTTGCAAAGTATCACTGCTCAAGAGAATAGAAGGAAGTGCGAGTGCATTCTCATCTTCAAGTCTTGATGTAGCTTGCCCATTTTCTATTTCCAACCATCTGTCGTGACAGGAGACTGTGCTTGAGCTCCTTTCTTCGCATTTAATGATATTAGATTAATAAAACTTGGCACTCATAGTATTTGCATTGTGCCTTAACAAGAGCTTGCCTTGTTTCTCATGTTCTTTGAATCTCCTTGGATAGATAACCAGTTCTTGGCTGCCCCAACCCTTGACACTGGACCAGACAGCCTTCTTGATCCTTCCATGATGTTCAACTGCTTTTCTCTACTGTGCCACACTTTCAGATCTTCTCTTCCATGGGTCCTGGCTTACTAAAGCTGCAACATTGAATATCCAGACTCTATAAAGTGCACCACCTGCAGTCTATTTACTACATATAGCCAGCCTTCATGATTACTTAGGGCCTCATTACGCCCCTGCGTTAAGGGTTTAACAGCGCCATAAAAGGTGTTGGCGCCGTTAAACCCTTAACGCCTGATTACAAGGTCCCTTTGCGGGACCCGACCTTAACGGCTGGTTTTTCCGGCCGTTAAAGTAGGGACTGGCAAAGGGACTTTGGTGCTAATAACGCTACCGCAATTTGTGGTACCGTTATTAACGCCTTCCCCATTCCCATTGAGCCCTATGGGGCAAAAATGGGAATGGGGAAGGGCCATGGCGGCACGGGGAATTACCGCCCCGCCAACCTCGGAATGGGGTGGTAATCCCCCATTCCGCCATGGCAGACACCGACATGGACCATGGTGCTAATAGCACCATGGTCCTCTGTCTGGGCCATAATGAGGCCCTTAGTCTGCTTGTGTTACAGAATCTGTAAAGTTATAAAGCGACTTATATTTTCTTCAGTGTCCTTCGTACGTGCAATCTTCATTTCACACATAAACTGTTACTCGATTCCTTATTTTGTCATCAGCTCCCATAAGGTCTATGCATTATTTTCTTTGATCATCCTTCTCAGTGCATCACTCTCCTTTCTTGTGACGTCACCATCTTCTTGCATTCACTGCTTCACACTTCTTCAGGGACCTCCCTTAAGAGGCTGTCATCTCTCTGGGGTTACATTTTATAGGGCCTTCTCAATGGATACCTTGTTTCGAAGACCTTTCGTGGTATCGGGATCATTATCGGTGTTGTGCATGTCGCAATTTCCAGCTTCCAACATATGGACAGAATAGGGGTGGGATTTCTGGAAGGTGTTTGGCTCATCCACTACACTCCCCCTTCTGATTGATTCATCAACCACTCTACCATCAGTCATCACATCTAGATATCCTCGTCTGAAAAAGTGCTTCCTTGGAGTCCATATCTTCATTACTCCTTTCAGAGTTCCTGCTGATTTTACATGGTCATCAACACTCCAGTTCATGTGGCTACAGTGTCCATTTGGGTTGCAATAGATCCATCATCCCACATACCTCTTGTGGTTTATCGGATACAGGAACTTTGTTCCCTCAGGTGCTAGAATGCTTGCTTCTATATATTTTCTGATTTCTTCATCTGTCAGCTCCTTGGGTCCAACCCCAGACATCAACATCGATCATGATGTTCATTCCTACTGCTTTCTTTGCTATCTTGCTACATTGTGCAATAATTATCCTGATCATAAGGAATCCAAACATGATCATCACCAGTAGTGCTACAAGAAACTTGAAAATATTCACCATCCATTGTGAAACCCATGAGAAGATCGATGCAAACCAGGTGTCATCTGCAATATCTTCTGTCTCATCTTCCATTTTGATGTGCAAGTTTGTTAGCAATGTTATGGCCTCTTTCAAGGTCAGATTCTCGTCATTGTGAGAAGGTATGAATGTGCAACATGATTCCCCCATTTTGGCACAAACACCTCCATCCATTGCCATAATCATGTCCAGGACATTCCTATTCTGGAGAGTCATCAGTCTTATGGATCTCAATTCTTTTGTTGATTGCATTGAATCCCTTTATGGTAGTGTCAATCGTCTGCAGGAGCTCCCACCAAGTGATTTGCAACCACTTTTCATTCACCATTGTCTGGATCGCTGACATAAAGATAGTTGTGAATACTGCAGCAGTCTGACTGAACAACCTGTGTTCATATGGAATAGAATCAAAGGCTTCTATTGACTTAGCTGAAATGTAATTCTCCCTTCTTGTCCGATTGAGAAATCCAAACGATATCCTCTTCCTCATGTGAGAATCTGCTTTTGGAAGCTCTCCAATGTTCAGGACACTCTTTGGAATCACCAATGCTGGTACATGAATATGCACAATGGAACAGAGCCCTCCCCAGTCTTAGGGCAACTTCATATAAGCTCTGGATCCACAGGCCCAGTAGTGGTCCATTAACACTACTGTCCCATCCTTCATTCCTGGTACATCGATAATTCAGCCCAATTGCTGATTCATTCCAACCTTTCTCGTGCCATTGTTTCTGAAACACAAGGATGCACTAAAGGTACTATCTGCAAAGGTCCTCCTTTATCATCAATTTCACAATGTATGACCAATGATACTTGCATTCAATTTCTGCATGTCACACAATTTCTTAAGGCCGTCAGGTTACTGCTGGTGCCTTGCACACAATCAGGCTTTCCACCCATCATTCCGGAGTCAGCACTGTTCTTTTGATTTGCAGCTGATCTCTCTCCTTGCATCTTCGTATTTCTTCATGATTGTTTCCTTGACAATTGAGCATTTTGTTTTTTCTTCTCTTCTGATTCCTGCTCCATTATTCCAGGCTGTTCATATCTTATCACTTGGGTCATTGTCTATGATTTCTCTCTAGTCTTTAAATCTTTCACATAGTCATCTCCTCTTGAAGATGTCTTCTCAGTCACCCATACTAAGGATGCTATTTGACCCTGTAACTGACTTCTCGACTTGAAGAGTGCAAGGTGTGTCAGGCAAGGAGCTTTTTGGACTGCTACTTCTATAGCTATGAATATCTTAGAAGTCCCCATAGTATAATGTATGAGAGCACAAACAAAGCAACTCTCTTTGGATGTTCTCTCTCCTACCTTTTTCATGTGCTGGTACCACATGTTATTACCGAAAGTGTGTTGTACTGTCTAGACAGCAAACCAGGCACCAGTGGTTGCTGCTTTGGTCCTGAGTGTTCTGGATTACTGCAATTCGCTCTATTTAGCTCAAACCGGTTATTTGATTGGGCGGATGCAGCTGCTTCAAAATGCAGCAGCCAGATCTATCATCCGCCCTCCATTTGGTGCGCATATGACCCATATGTTGTAGCAATTGCACTGGCTCCCTGTTGCTCATCGGATTATGTTCAAATCCATGTGCATAGTGCATAGAGACTTTTATGGTACGGGAGCGGAGTTCTTGCAAGTCAAATTCCCCCGCTACCTACCCACTCATGCCCTCTGGTCCCAAGTGGCTCTTTGGGTGGTGGTGCCCCATTTCGGGCTGGCCCGCAAAGGTGGTCACGCTTTTTCTGTTGCTGCCGCTAAAATGTGGAACAACCTGCCCTTCTCCCTGTGGGAAACTACTGACCACTTCACTTTCCGGTGCAACCTGAAGACTTTGCTGTTTTAACAACGGCGTCCTGGAACTTACTCCTCACTGTCTCCTTTAGCGCCATGATGCCCACGGGCGTACGTGCACTCTACAAATAAGATTAACATAGCAACATAACACATAAAATAATTGTTTAATTCATGATCATCTTCCCTTGGGCATATCTTATGTCTCCCTCTCACAAAGTGAGTGCTTGCATAATACTCCATAAGCATATCAGTAATGGTCCTTCTAATAGGGGTGCCCATAGGAACATTTGTTTTAAAAATAGGTAACCCTACTGGGGTGGGGAAAATCACAAATGGTCTTAGTCTCTCAGTAATAGACAATTCTGCGTGAGTCACTGGAGTGGGAAGAATTAAAGGGACTTCTACTTTGCTTCGACCAATGCAATAAACAGTATGGATCAAAAGAACCAGGAAGACAAGGATGAATGCTGAGCATGCATATATTATACACCAATACATTAATCCCCACCATTTACAATTTTGTGAACGTCATTGGACTTGCTCACTTTCCAAAACTGTACCATTTTCAAAATTCCTCATTTTGCCTGTGTGCTACTTTAAGGAAGGCAAAAACCTTTTTAATCAGGCATTTCTGGTATATCAAGTAGCTGTAGGACCTGCTCAACTATTGCCAAAAGTAGTCTCCTTATCGCAGGGCCATTTTTAGGATCATGCAGAAAAGTAGGTATGTTGACACTACACCCAACAAGAGCAAGATACGCTCTAAGAATAGATATGAAAACAGAAATAAGTATCCTATGGGAATTGTCATTTGACAAATCCATAGAGTCAACCAAACAATTGTGTTGCATGACAAGAATCAGTGTATCGTTCATGCTTCCAATCTCATATCAAGTGGCGTCGGTCAAACATATCCACAATATGTCAACATTTTCGAAAGTTCCATTTTCAAAAGATTCCTGCTGCTCAAGAACTGAGTTTGCACTCCTGCTATAATATCTATAAAGAGTGTGCGGGTAGAGCCACAGTCCAAATGCACCCTTGCATTTATTTAATCAGCAACCTTAGCGTCCTTCTTCCTTGTCATTGATCGGGTCTGCACATGTTGAACTTCTCCTTTTCTTGCTTCCGAAGTCTGCAAGCGCGGAACTTTTTCTCCTTGTCTTGCTTCCGAATTGATTATTGGGGGTGTGGCAGCCTCACCAGCATATGGCTTTACATCATTCAAATGGATCGAAGCACGTCTCACTTGGACTTTCACTGCTGAGGGAGTAATGTCCTCCACTAGATAAAGTCTACTAAACCGTGGCTCGTGCCACTTTCTGGTAAGATTACGTATTAGTTAAGTTTAGTTTAGGTTAGTTTAGTTTATTTTTCTTATATAGCGCACCTAACCCAAGGGTAACTGGGTGCTTATACTTAGACAAAGAAGTAGTGTTACACACATCAAATACAAATCCCGCCAGGTGGGGAAGAGGTCAGATACAGTTCACCTTTTTGCAGAAATGGATACTGGAGGTGTGTTACAAATCACCTTGAAGGCAGAGTCAAAGAGCAGGTGATCAGAACAATGTCAAGGGTGAATTATTATTAGTTGCATTTATACATTATTATTGGTTATATTTATACATATATTTACATATACTTGTACATATATTTACATCGATTTGTAACATTAGCAAAATTATTTGCAACCCAGCAGAGGAACCACACTCTGGGATTATGTGGTTATCATGAAGGGAATTAGACGTGCTTAGGAGTCATTTGGACTGAGGAGTCAGGCTTTGGTTTTGGCTCTAAAAGACCAGAAAGCGGGCTCTGCTTTTCAGGAGGGAGAGCGTTCCATCGTTTGGCTGCTAGCACTGGGAAACTGGCCCCTCCTGCTGTTTTTAGGTTGAATTTGGGGATTGTAAACTGGTTGAGGTAGTTGGTTCTGGTGGGTCTGTTGGTCTGGTGTCTTGTGAATTTAGCTATCAGGTACGCAGGAGCTGTATTGGGTAGGCACTTATGAGTGATGACCAGTGTGCGGAGAGTAATTCTCTCCTGGATGGGTAGCCATTAAGCATCTCTTCTTAGGGAGGAGATATGGCTCGATTGTGGGATATTTAGGGCTGATCTGAGGACATTATTTTGCAACACTTGCACACTGATTCATGGAATTATTTGGCCTAAAACGCACATTTGCTTGCCATTCTGCCCGAAAATCCCTGTTTGAGGTATGGGGATTTTTGGGCAGAATGGTGCGCAAATGTGCGTTTTACGTGCAAATAATTCCATGAATCAGGGGCTTGGAGTTTATTTAGGTTCGTTACAGAGGTCCCGATGAATAGTGTGTTGCAATAGTCAAGCTTTGAGAGAATGAGAGCTCTTGCTAGTATGGTACAGCTGGGGGTGGATACGAAGGGCTTTCACACGTTGATCAATGTGTTAGTATAGGCTGTGGTGGAGGCTAAAGAGTTAACTTGTCTATTTAGCGTCAACGTGGAGTCAAGGTAAATACCCAACGTTTTGACTTCCCTCGAGACTTTAATGATATTCCTGTCAATGTTAAATGACTCCTAGCGGGAGTCTCATTTGTTTAAACGAGTTTGAGAGCCGATGATAAGTAGCTCAGTTTTATCATTGTTTAAACAAAGGCTATGAGTGGCCATCCAAGTTTGGATCTCTAGAGAAATGTTGATAATCAGTTTGATGTCTTGAGAGTGACATCCAGTGAGTGTGACAAGGATCTGGGTGTCATCTGCATAGTTGGTATACGAGCACCCAGATTATGGAGGCGGTCGAATAGGAGTTTGGTGAAAATATTGTAGAGTGTGGGCGGCACACAAGAGCCCTGAGGGACACCACACGTAATGGGCACTGGAGGTGCTGAAACTGTAGCTGAACAGACCCTGGTGGTTCTGTTGGAGAGAAAGGATTTGATCCAGTTGGCTGCTTTCGGCGAGAAGGCGGCAGCTGTTCTTAGGTGTTGACTGAGGATTTCATGGTCTACCAAGTCAAATGCAGCTGATAGATCCAAGAGCAGGAGAATGGCAATCTTTCCTCTGTCTTTAAGCTCATCCATCTGAATTTTGAGATCTAACAGTGCCGTCTCTGTACCATGTCTGGGTCTAAATCCAGATTGACGAAGGACTAATAGGTTGTTGCCTTCAAAGTGTTTTTGTATTTTTAAATTGGCCGCGCAGTCCAGGATCTTAATATGAAACAGGACCGTTGTGATGGGCCTATAATTTTTGGGCACATTGGGGTCTAAATTAGGCTTTTTTAATAGGGGCATGCCCCAGGCTTCTTTGAGATTGTTGGGTGCTGCGCAGTTTTTGAATGATGCATTTATCAGAGTAGTGATAAATGGGGCGAATTCTCTTGCATTGTCCTTGATGACTGCAGCAGGGCATATGTCTAAATGACAGTTAGATGGTTTAATTCCTGAGATAATATTTGCACATCTTTAATGGATATTTGAGAGAATTGGAAGGGGGCACAAAGTGGAATATTGTGCTTAGAGTCTTTGAATGAATGTGAGTTAGGGGGTAAGTTGTTTTTTTTTTGGTGTTGATTTTGGATTGCAGGAGAGCTATTTTGTGTGCGAGGGCCTTTTGGATGTTTGCACAGCAGGTATCGTTTTTAGGGCCGTCGTCAATGATAGGGGCAGGGGATTCTAATTCTCTTAGAATGGTGAAAAGTTTCTTGGTGCTAGATTTAGCATTCTGGATTCTTTTATTATAGATTTCCTTCTTTGTCCTAGTGATGAATTCTTTGTGGGCAGTGGCAATAGTCATGTATTTTTCCTTTTTCGCTGGAGCTGGGTTTTTCCCCAGAAGGATTCTGCTGATCTTTTTTCATTCCGGAGTACTTTCAGTTCCTGAGTAAACCATTTGTTTAAGTGGGAGGAGGGTTTAGCTTTTCAAAATTTAAGCAGCGCAATCTGCTCGATTGCTTGCTTCATAGTGGTGTTAAAGGTGTCGACTAGTTCTGAAGGGTTTGTATCGATGTTCAGTGGAGCATTAGTGATAGTAAGCAGCATAGGGAGGAGTAAGTCTGGTGTAAGGTTGCGCTTATTCCTTGCTAGGGTGGGAGGGACTGTAGTGGTATTGGAATCAGAGGGGGCTTTTCCCTGGATGGAAAAGGTGATGTAGTGGTAGTCTGACCACGCACAAGGTTCGTTGTTGAGTATAGTGGTGGTGCAGTTAAGGTCGGCTACCCCGTCCAGGGTTCTGCATTTATCGTGTGTGGGTTTGAGGATGCAGGATTTGAAGCCGATTTGAGAAATGGTGTTCAATAGTGCAGTGGCGTTGGTGTCTTTGGAATCATGTAGGCCTAGATTCATATCTCCTAGGAGGATGATATGAGAGCCTGGCTTGGTATTTTGGGTGCGGAGGGTTGAAATGTCTTCCTCGAATGATGAGATGGGGCCAGGTGGGTGATATATGAGGTGTATGAGTATGGTACTTGAGTGGGATAGGGGTAGTTTGACTTAGAGAAACTCTGCAGAAGGGTGCTGGTAAATTCTCGGAGTCCTAGGTGGGATTTGGCGATGAATGCTACGCCACCTCTTTTGCCTGAGATTCTGTCTGCTCTAATAATGGTATAGTTGTCCAGTAGTGCTAATGCTAGAGATGGACCTGATGATTGGTTCAGCCTAGTTTCAGAGATAGCAAGAAAATCCAGTTGGTTGGCGATAATGAAGTCAGCAATATCGGAGATGTGGGCTACTAGAGAGCGGGCATTAATCAGGGCTCCTTTGATGTCAGGTGGGACAATAGGGGTGTGTTTAAAAACTGTTGGATTGATTTGTATATGCGTTGCATCTGTAGTAGGAGTAGTATTGGGAGTTGATGGGCAGTGTAGTTTCTGGAGAGTGTTTGGAGGTGCTCGCGGGTCCCTAGTCTGGAATTTCGTGCGATGAGTGAGCATGGAACAAGTAGTGTGGGTGGGGTAGCGAAACTGTGGATCCATTCTTCGGGGGTGAGGTGGCTGCAGGTATCCAGGAGGGGGAGACCCATGGTGGGGGTGATGTAAGGCAGATCTGTGGCCGCAGTGCTGGGGAGAGTTAAAGGAAGGAGCATAAGTGTGTGAGCTACAAGGTGGGGACTGGCCATTCATACGTGCAGGTTTGTGGTAGAGGAGGTGACAAACGTTATGCTGTGGTTGACAGAGGTGGTGGCAAGCGAATTGAAGGATACTGGAAAACAGGTGAGTGCAGTTAGGATGCTAGTCAGAGGGGTATCATGTGCCATAGATACAGTATTGGGTGGCAAGTTTGGCCAATAATTGCTAGTCACACACAATATTTGCACACTAGGTAGTAGCACATTTGGTAATAGCAAAATGGTATCATGTGAATAAGTATGGTAATGGGAAGCAGTCGATGCTACTAACACACACAGTATGAGCACAAACAATAATAAGATGATGTGATAACGCAATCAAGAGTGTGGGGCAATAGGTACCAAGCGTCGGTGAACCTGAATTGTTAATAATTGTCTGAATTACTAGGTACTGTTTTCATATATGGTGTAACAAGTAAAATGCGGGGTAACGATATTTGGCGAAGAAGGTATTTCAGTTGCAAGCATAGGCTACTCACATTAGAAGAAACTGAAATGGTTGGTGATACCCAAGTGGACTGTGGAGAACAGTTGAAGCGTGGGGAGCAAGGTGGGATGCGTGGAGCAGAGTTTGGTGCCCTGGCCCCTGACAGTCCTGGACAGGAACGAACAAGTAAAGGCCTTGTTCGGGAGGCCTTAGCCGAGTGAGCCCGGCTTCCGCCTCCGGTCGCTTGCTATTGGCTTAATAGCCGTAGTGAATCTAGTTGCTAGGCAACAAAAGTAAACAAAACACAATCTTGCCGGGCGGCGGACATCTTAAGGTGCAGGCAGTTTCGTGGAATCTCCTTGTGGGCAATGGAGGCACGCATGTTGAATTCTATGCAGCAGATGTGGGGGCAGGATCTACCACAATAATGCCACCATGAGGCATGAAATGTAACGAACCTTGGAAATAACGGTGCAGTGGGGAGCGGAGGAGAGCACATGTCTTGCTGACACTGCAGCTAGAAGCTGCTCAGCGGGCTGCTCGGCAGGCTTGTAGATCATTGAGGGTGCTGCTCCTGCAGCCCTGGGGGAAGGGAGAGGGGGCTCCTGCCCTGACGGTTGTCTGCAAGCAAGTAAGCACGGACAGGTAAAGGCCTTGTTTAGAATTGCACCTCCAATAAAAAGTCTAGGTACATGTAGTAATTCTGAAATTCAGGTTGCTGAATGGTATTCATTTGTTTCCTGAGACCGACCACCCTGGCGCTTGAGTTGATCTGAAATGACAGAGATACTAGCGGTCATACATGTCAAAGACGCACATAACTAATTTCCTAACATTTCTGCAGTCTTCTAGGCATCACTTCTGCTCCTCGATGGATGAGACAAGGGTGTTCACATTTGCCTCACTATCACTAACTTGTGGGCTGTGAGGTGGTGATCTGACCCAGGCTGATTCCTTAATGCATATAAGGCTAGGGTTAGGCAATATAACATTCACTTGTTCAGTGTCAATTTAGGTTTTGAGACCCTGGCTTTAAGAAGATCATTGAGTCTCTCACATATCCCGTTCTCTTGCGCATGATAAGCAGAAGAAAACTTGTGCTTAATATTCAATAATAGACTAATTTGTTCAAATAATTCATTAACAAAATGGGGCCCATTATTGGATCTCAGTACTTCACACACCCCCCATCTTGGAAAGACTTCTCGGACTAAATACTTTGCTGCACAAGCGGCATCAGGGTGTGTACAAGGACCTGCTTCGATCCACCTGAGAAGGGACACACCACCACTATCATATAACTGTATCCACTACATTCTTGCAGCATATCAACGTAGTCAATATGTAAATGCTGAAAAGGACGATTCGGTCGAGAAATCACTCCTCTAGTCATTCGCAGTGTATGCCCAGCAGTAAACTTTTGACATACATAAAATGCAACGTCTTTTAACAGGTTTGGTACGAACCAGTACTCCGCAATAGTTGCTGAAAGGCTCTCCCTAGTTACATGCGCAGGGTAGTGCAGCTGCTCAAGCGCTACCTTAATAATGCTACTGGCATCACTGGCTTTCCAGTGCTGTTTTGTCGCCATAGTGCTTCAGGGGGGATAAAGAACAACCCATTTGTTTCCATAACTCATGCTCTGCCTGTGGTGCACTGCCCTGAAAGTCCATCAACTGTGTTCTCAGTAAATGATTAAACTATTCATTCACTAACATTATCATGACTACTTTATCCTTTGAATCTGGAGTATCAAAACTTGGAATATATGATGAATATACAACCCTGTTGGCCTCTACCTCTGCGGCTTCTTTCCCGTGAGAAATAAAGCCAGTTCGCTTAGTTTGTGCTGCGCATTTAACTATCGATATGGCTACTGGGATTTGTAGTGCCTCAATAAGCCTGTCCATTAACGCTGCGTGCTGCACTGTAGTGCCATCCGCTCTGAGGTAGCCCCTCCTTTTCCAATGTGCTAATCATGCATGCACGGTTGATGTCACATAGGTGGAGTCACTGTACACCATCACTTCCTGCCCTGCATGATTTTCGAGCGTGACAATAAACACCACCAATTCTGCTGCTTGAGACTATAGTCTTGCACTTGCTACAACCTCAAATTGGCCATTTGTTCTATGTGTCACCACAGCTGTGCCAGAATGCTATTCCCCACTAGTTTGATCAATTTTTGAAGAACCATCAATAAAGTGAACCTCCCCCTGCTAACGCATGTTCATTTACGCGCGGGATGTCATCGTAGAATGCTTCGTAGTTCGCGCAATCATGCACATGATCGCCCTCTGCCACAGGCTCAGCTACAAAGGTGGTAGGGTTCACAATTTTACATCTGACTATTTTAATCACTGGATTTGATCTGATCACCTCATATGCAGAGGCTCTTTGAGATGTCAATGTACCGTTAGGTATCTCCAAGATAGCAAACAAAGCATTCTCCACAAAGAATGTCATAGAACACCCCATCACAATACTGGTTGAATTCGCAATTGCGAACCCGGCTGCCACCAGCGACTGTTTGCAGTGAAAGTGCCTCTTCATGACTGGATCCCGAATCTCACTGTAGTATGCCAAAGGTTTATAACCTTGTGTTTTCCTTTGTGTAAGTACTGATGTCATAACTGTCCTGTTTGTGTGTGAAAACAAAAAGAACTCCACATTATAATTGGGAATTCCTAAAACTGGAGCTTTACAAATTGCTTTCTTCAATTCTTCAAACCCTCCCTCCATTTCTTCAGACCATTTTATTTTCTCATTGTTTACCTGTGCTTCCTTTAGAACTTGCAAAAGAGCCCTTGTATATGAACTATAATCAAACACCCATGATCTAACATAATTACATAGACCCAAAAATGGTTGCATTTGCTTCACCATATGCGGGTTTGCTGTTTTCATAATTGCCTCAACTCTCTCCGGTGTTACCCTCTTTCCTTCATGGGAAATCAACCAGTCTACATACAACATCTCTTCTTGTCAATATTGTAACTTCTCTTTGTCTACCTTATATCCTTTGTCTGCTAGGATAATCATTAACTGAATTGAGGCTAGCCTGCACTCATCTTCTGTAGTGCTACAAATTAGAATGTCATCTACATTTGGTATCACAATGCTCTTCAAATCAATGTTGCCTAGGTCCATCTGGAGGACCCTATTAAAGATCAATGGAGATTAACAGTATCATTGGGGCAGCCTAGTATGTTTCAGACAAGTCTGGCAGAACGAAAAAGGAAGTCAAGTCTTACGAATCCTTGTGCAACAGGATTGAGAAAAACGCATTTTTAAAGTTAATCACCGTAAAATATTGTACCTCTACTGGGAAACTGCATAGTATCATTGCTGGATTAGGAACTAAAGTAAACTCTGCCTCTACAATCTGGCTAATAGGTCTAATATCTTGTATGAATCTCCACAACCCCCCCCTTTGATTTCTCGATAGGATACACTGCGGTATTACACAATGATTCTGACGGTATCAGAATACCTTGTTTCATCAGTGCTGAAATAGTCTTAAAAATCCCTTCATCTGCCTCTCGAGACATGGGCTGCTGTCTTGCTCGAGGTAAAATTTCTCCTGGCTTCAACTTTATCGTAACCTCCGCCTATCCTCTTTAATAGGCCTATGTCATAGGGTCCTGTAGTCCATAAAGCGCTTGGCATCTTTTCCAAGTCTTCATCAAAACATGCTGGCAGCTGCTGCACAATTGCCATTCACTTTGGGATCTCTCTTTTCTCTATTCTAATCCAATATGTAATGTTCATCTCGAATATTACTTCATCATCTGTCAGATCATCTCTAAACATATCATCTTCAGTGACATCAGTCAGTCTACACCCTTCGCCAATAGCAATCTCTGTCCCCCCTGCCCTCATCATCTGTTCCTTCAAGAATTGCCATTTCTCCTTGTGCTATGGCTGCATCTTTCCCACTAAACCGGGTAGCCATGTCAACAAAATGTGTACCCCTTAAAGAAAGACTTCTGGCTCTAGTGGCATTCTGCGCCAATTGCCCTTTAAATGCCAAAATAAATTTGCCCACGTTCATATTATGTATCCCTGGAGTAGAGCACACTGTGTCTTCATC
This sequence comes from Ambystoma mexicanum, assembly GCF_040938575.1. Taxonomy (NCBI): domain Eukaryota; kingdom Metazoa; phylum Chordata; class Amphibia; order Caudata; family Ambystomatidae; genus Ambystoma; species Ambystoma mexicanum. Next base: position 976,219,706 of record NC_090925.1, read on the forward strand.
AGTGAAAGAAATCGTCATGTTCAGCTTCGTCATTAAATCTTGTCCTAGAATATTAACTGGTGTCTACTTTGTATACAATAATGGAACAGACATATCACACTCTCCTATGGAGAATGGTAATTTAACAGTTAAAATGAACTCAACTCGTATCTCCAGAGAATCCCTGAGCATTCATGACAATCCCCAACATTGGGTATTTTCCCTCTTGTATACATGAATGAGTAGCCCCAGTGTCTACTAGAAAAGAAAAAGATGTGCCTCCTATCGTCACATCAAACCTTGGTTCCTCTTGGGGGTCAGGTGTCACTGATAGTACTGAACACATCAAGTCACCATGTGAGCTGTCTTATTGAGGATACATGCATACCTCTGCACCTACGAAAGGACTTCCTCCCATCACAGTGATACCTCCTATTCTAGGTGTCAGTCATTGCCCAATGTTTGCGTTCTTCTGTATCTGCATGGGGGCATGCTGTGACTGCCCTTGCAGAGGGTTCAATGTTGCTTGCTGTGGCTGCAGCGCTTGTTGTATTTGCGGTGCTTGTGCACGATACACTGTCTGATTTTGGGTAAACCCATTCCTAGCTTGCGAGGTATAATCTAGAGGATAAGCTGTCCCCCCTCCCAAAAAGTACCCATTCTGTACATAGCCTTGGCTTCCACATGCGTGCACAATATGCCCTTTCATCCCACAAGTCCAACATATAGGAGGAGATCTTCTGACTAGTATTTCTTGGTTAAATCCTCCTTGGACATTCTGATTATCATTCTGCACATTCGGAAAACCGAATTGGTTATTTTGAAAACCACCCCTTCCACTGTCGCCCATTCCTGTGCCTCCTGGCACAAACCCGTTCTCTTCTGATCCATTTGCCACTGATTATTTGCCTGCGATGTGCCCACTGTTTGCTGTATTCCCAGTTTCTCTCTGCTTTTCAATACCGCGCCATCTATGGCATACTTAGACAATTTCTTCTAAACTAACTTGGCTTTCTCAAGTTTTCTAGCATTTTCTATCTTCTTATTCTTCTCCTGTAACAGCCGACAGTGATGCAGTATAGTCAACTGTATCTCTGACCATGGCTTTGCTTCCATTCCCACTAGTTTCTTGAGTTGCCTCTGTACTTGATCGGGCAACCACTGACATAAAAAGTGGTAAAATACTGCCACTGTTTTTCCCCATGGCTCTCGAGTTTCAAGATTCCACCATTCCTAAATATCCTGAATGTAAGCAAGCAAACTTTGTCTTCTTTCATCTTGCGTGTCATAATTGCACCCATATCTGATGTGTAAGGATACTGTACTCTGAGAGCTCTTCCGACATCTGCTCTACAATTATTAAATGGCACTCCAATGTGCGCTGTGTTCTGTGCTGTGACACTTGAACAGCCTGCTCTCTTCCAAATGTCATCAGCACTTTCCTCAAGAATGGCTGCTGGGAGACTCTAATGTCCCCTATTCCCAATGTATTTCCCCTGTCATTTTCTCTAAATTCATAAATCCATTTTCCAGCACCCGCAATTAAACTAGAAAGTTTGCACCTTAAATTATCTTTATCCATTCATGGCCAAAGAATATACTGCAGTCTGGCCCCTCCTTTCTCCAATAAAGGGAACTGTGTGAATCCCAACCCGCAATCCGCTCCCATCATTTGCCTATCCATTGTGGGGGCAATGGTTCCTGAATGCCTTCTTCCTGGCAATTACCTAGGCTTGCTCACATATGGCAGTGACTCCGCTTTCTTGCTATATGATCGTCCCCTAGGAAGCTCTGGATATGCTACAGGATCTGGCATCCTATCCTTATCTTGCTCTAAATCAGACCATCTCACTTCCTTGTCTGCCTGTAGACATCACTCAGGGCAGCATGCACCTCCTCCCTCTTCTCCACGGAAGGTTTCTCTCTCTTTGTCTGACATATCTAGCCCCCAACTGGCATGGCTCTCGTCCCCTTCACCTATGTCTAAAGTCAGCCTGTCTAAGGACAAGGTTCAGTGCTCAAGACTAAACAGGTCTCTTTCTTCGCTTCATGATTGGAAGACCAGGAATCGATCTCCCTTCCCTCGGCTTTCCGATTTGCTACCTTCTCTCACGTCTTGATAGGCTTTATGGATCCTATCTCTGAAGCTCCCTATATGAAAATGCTCTACTGGGGCTACTCTAGATGGCTCTGGCATTGTCTCCTTTAATGGAAGAAATGCCTCTAGTTTACCCCATGATATCACTGGACCTGGTTCAATTAACTCCTCTGAATGCGATCAATATCGCGCTCCCACTGTCTCCTTTTTCATTCCAAGTCATCCTCCAATTCTCTTTGCTTTCTCACTTCCCATCTAACTATTTCCTCTTCTTGTATTTTCTCCTCTCTTCTTTCATTTGCTCTTCTCTCCTCCCCTTCCCTTCATCTTTGTATCCTCTCATCCCTTAATTTCTGCACTTCTTCCTCTTCTCTTTTCCTTTCTTGACTATCTCCTTCTTCGATTGCTCTGTGCCTGTTGTCATAATTTCTTTGTTCCTTTGCCCTTTCTTCTTTCTTTTGTTGTTCTTCCTGATACATCTGTTCTCACCTCCCTCTGTTCTTTCTCTTATAGTCATCCTTTTCCAACCTCTTTTCTCGTTTCTGTCCTTTGTGTCCTGTATGTCTTGATCTTCCCTTTGCCTGACCTCCTAGATACTTTTTCCATCAAGCTTGAGCAACATCTGTCCTCCCATCCATTTGTTCTGCAAGAGCGTTACCTCATCAGCTTAATCCTTCTCTGCTTTCCATCTCTTAATCTCTCTTTCTATGTCTATTTTCATGTTCAATCGCTCATTTTTCTCCTCTTTGTTCTGCACAACCTTAACAATCTTGTCTTTCCTTCTGGTCTCTTCTGGACTATTGTCACTGCTATAAGCAGGCGGTTCATACATCGGATTACTATATTCTGTTGACACTTTTAGTTCCTTTAACGGGTACAATCCTACCTCTTCTGCTCTTTTGTCATTCACTTCAGGTGAGGTAACGGGAGCAGAAGGCTCAACACCTTCCTCCCTACACTGAGTAAGCATCCGCTCATCAGTCGCTCGTTCTGCTCAAGGCCTTCGGTATCAACTCCCATCTCAAAGCAACCACTTTTGCCTTCTGTCCGGGAAGCGCCTGTGGAAACCAGGAGGGATTTCATCAAAGTGGGGCCCATCCCAACTGCATCAATTTTCTAGCAAGAATTCTATATCGGCCGCTCTCCACAGGAAATCCCGCCATGTTGCGGCTAGATGGCGAAGGGTGCACGATCGTTCGAAACTTTGGATTTATACTTAGTTGATGGGCCGGTAACCATCCTCTGCTACCACGTGAACCGTTAGGTCTTTTTAAATGAGGAAGCACGTCATTACATGGATGGGGGTGCAGAATAACTCTCACACCAATAACCAGACCGACTCAGGAAGTTGGCAAACAAAATCTGTTTTATCGTCAATTGTCTAAAACACAAAGTACAACAGACATAAATGGACGTCTCACAGCTTAATCTCGAAGCATCACATGAAAAAATCATCCTTATATAGCAAAACTCATCATTCATGATGTCATAATATGTGGCAAACTAAGACAACCTATAGATAAGTCTATGGGGAACATCTAGGTATACTTTCTATATAGGGATTGGTTGTGATTGGGTTTCTACAGTCAGGTGGACACCTTGACACTGGGCCAGTTAGCAGTCTCGATCATTCCATGATTTTCAGCTACTTTTCTCTACTTCAACACACTTTCAGTCCTTCTCTTCCACAGGTCCTGGCTTACTATTCTTCAGGGTTCTTCGTACGTGCAATCTTCATTTCGTTGCATAGACTGTCACTCGATTCCTTATTTCGTCATCAGGTCCCATAAGGTCTATGCATTCTCTTGGTTGATCATCCTTCTCAGTGCGTCACTCTCCTTTCTTGTAATGTCACCATCCTCTTGTGTTCATCACTTCACACTTCTTCAGGGACCTCCCTTAAGAGGTTGTCATCTCGCTGGGGGTACATCTTATATGGACTTCTCAATGAATACCTAGTTTTGAAGACTTTTCGTGGTATTGGGGTCAATATCGGTGTTGTGCATGTAGCAATTTCCGACTTCCAACACATAGGCAGAATAGGGGCGGGATTTCCGATAGAGACATTTGGCTCCTCCTCTACAGAAGATTTGTAGACCACTTTTTATAGTGTGTGTTCCCCATTGTTATAAGCAATTCTCAGGACTTATGTTCTACCAGTTAATATATGCGCAGCAATACAGCTTTTTTATTAGCACAACTACAGTGGTTACAATGAAGCCGTGGGGTGAATCTACACCCTTCTTTCAATCGAAATGGGATTAAGGCAGGGGTGTATTCCAGCCCTCCTATTCTTTTCCATATACACTAATGGTTTTTCAGCAGAGTGTTCCAAACTACAGAAAGATGTTCCTGAATTGAATGGTGAAAAATCTGACATTCTGTTATTCGCCAAAGACATATATTGATATCCAAAACAGTTATGGGTTTGCGTAAACAACCGTAAACCCTAGATCTATTAAGGCAGGTCCAGGTCTTGACACAAAACAGAACACTTCTGTGGTGTGTCATAGTAGTGTGTAATAGGAGAAATGAATACCTATACATCTATAGTGAAACTATTAATGTTAACTACCGTTTTGCCTATTTGGTGGTTAAAATGTGTGAAAAAGGTATATGGAAAGCACAGAATGTCAAAAGTGAAGTGGTTCAGAGTTTCGAGTGCCAACTACTCTGTCTTTTGCTAAAACATTAAAAGGCAGTTAGTGCCTATTTATGGAGAGTGCTTTTGAGAATTCAAATATTGAATATTTCATTTGTGAATACAAATCCTTTTCTGTGCCAATTGTCATCCCTGCCAATGACAATTATAGGAGAATCCCTTAAAATGGAAGTAGGGCTCACAGGAATTGATGAGACATGATTGAAGCCTGTTCTACTTTGGATAACATTGTTTCTGAGTTATGTCCATATAAAGTGTCATTGATAGATGTACTTAATCCCCTTCGAAATGTTAGGTTGTCTTGGTTAATTCATATTAATTATATTCTTTCCACCTGGGTTTTAACAATTTTGTTCTTTTACCAGACTACAAGTGTACAGGACATGGAAAGGATTAAAGATCAATATGCATCTTTGGTGAAGGGGATAGACTGACTAAGGCTTCAGATGAACATCTTTACCGTAATTATACTATGAGAACAATATGTTATTACAGCAAAAGTGTCTACCACTTGAGACACTCCCGTCCCCTTCACACCATTCAAACTAATCAGTTACTGTGATCCTCATCCCCATGAGGAGTTTTTTACAATAAAACTGACAGAACTATCAAGCTGAGGTTGGTCCACAATGGTGGTACAATAATCCATTCATACCGTGATTTATACATATTGTAGACATATACAACATGATCTATATACATATATGGCTCCTCTCTAATATAGACATTTCACCAGCCTCTACATGGTGGTTGACAACATAACTTTGTTTTGAATGAATATCACGTAATAGCACTTGGATATAATCTGATGCTGCATAAAGAATTGTGACTTACACTGATCTAAGGTCAAGACCTTGTAACGCGGATTTCTTCGCAAAGCGGCTTGGCTTAGGCCAATATACATATATTCATACTGTATAGGAGGCACAATATGATTTCCATTCGATAATCCCCCCATTTGGCCTATGCCAAGCGCTAAAACTACTTCTGATCACTTTACGAACAACTCCACATCCCAACGTCCATACACCCTGAATCACTATCAGAAATATCTATTGCCATTAGATCAGTTATCAAAATTTCTTTCAGCACATATTCATTGGAGTTCTTGTCTGGGGCGTGTACCTTGCGTACTAATGTACCCATCGCCTGTACGCAACATCCCCCTAACATCGACCATATACTAGGAAGACACTCTATACAGCAACAAAGAATCAACAAAATTCCCAAAATGATCAGCAAGACCGAAAGTACCTTCCAACCTCAAGATCGCAAGAAGTCCCAGAACCAAGCGCTAAGATCCCAGTTTCCCTCGGGAATGTGCACTTCTGAATTTAGGACGTGCAGATTTTGTATTGCCTTGAAGATAGTTGGGGAGGAATCTGGCATGAAAACACAGCAAGCAGATCCCACTAATTTACACACTCCACCACGTTCAGCCAGAATGACATCTAATGCCATCTGGTTCTGAAGTGCTACTAATCTTATTGCTTTCTGTTCTAATGTCATATTATAGGGCATGTCCGTGGTCCGGTTGATGGACCTCTCCGATACTCTCGCTAGTTTCCTGATATCTTCAGAGTTCAATATTTGTCCCAAAAATGGCACAAAGGATTTTGCTACATCTCCCAGAACTTGTGCTGAAGTCTCACCATCCTCGTCCCACTGTGGACGAGCCTTTGAAACCTCTACAGTACTTGCTATGAATACCCCGGGTAACAGGATCCCTAAATAACAAGTTCCCTGCCAGTCCCTGGGTAACCATTGAAATGGTACATTACCGCAAACAAAGTAGACAGGTTCGACTACATACAAAGGTCTGTCTTCCCCAGTCAAATATGCAACGTTGATGCAACCTTTAAAATCTCCCATTGACTGAGTACCATTCCTCTGTATGCAGAGCTAAACTGAATCAGGGCTATGGTTAACAGTGTAAGAAGGAGGCGTGGTATCCTTATTCCCTATAGGAGCCATTTTAAAATAAATCAAAGATTGGAAAGGACGAGACAGTCTATCAGAAGGCCTAATAGAGGCAATGTTGAGCTTACTCCTATTTGCAAAAAGCGAGCATCCTAAGGGAGCCAAAACACGTTTCTCAAACTGATTCAAATTAGTCCCATCAAAGTTCCCTGAGATGCTGTCGTTCCAGCGACCAAAGAACAGTGCTCTAAGAGAAGCATAACAAGCAGTTGTCAAAGGTAACGGATGAATATACCAACCTAGCCCCTTATCCCCATGCTGTGGTAAATGTGAACACACCCAACAGTTGGATTTATTAAAAATAGCATGTGTAGTGTGCCGATGAGTAATAACGTATTATTGTAATATCTCTGTCTATGCTGAGAATCCCTAGGAGATAGAGTGTGCAGATGCACAAAAGGAGTAGAAACAATAGGTACATTTTCAGTCGGTAATACATTTTCTAACAGATGTACTTCTTCTAGATACCAGAAGCCTAAAACAATGACTATTATAAAACCAATTAACATTATAAAAAGACAGTAGCACGTTCTCAGGGCCCAAACAGTTTGTCCATTTCCACAGCTGGTCACATGTTCATTTATCAGTCCTGTACGTGCGGTAGCGGTTTCAGGCATTGGGCCTCATTAGGACCCTGGCGGAGTGGGTTTCCGCCAGCGCTAATCGCGGCGGACCCGTCCGCCGTACTACGAGTTCCCTTAGCGCCATGGAGGTTTTCTCCGCCTGGTTTTACCGGGCGGAGAAAACCATGGCGCTAAGGGACCTCGTTGTTAATTACGCCGCCGTACTTTACGGCGGCGTAATTAACTCCTTCCCCACTCCCATTATACCCTGTGGGGCAAGAATGGGAATGGGGAAGGGTAAAATGGGGATTGGGGATTTACCGCTCCGCCAAGGTCGGCATGGGGTGGTAAATCCGCCAACCCCCATGGCGCTATCGGCGGCTTTCCGCCATGCTCCGCGGTGCATTTAGCACCGCGGATTCCGCCAGGGTCGTAATGAGGGCCATTGTAATCTTCAAACGAACACGCCAATGTCATTAGCTGGCGACCTCCAGGCCGAGTGACTTCTTAGTCCTTCCACAAACCCTAGCCAACAGAATCCCCATATAAACAGTAGATCGGCCAAAAAGGCAAGCCCTTGATGATTTTCCTCGATCGCACAGCCGAACCATGCAGTAGGTCTATTTCCTAGGTCGCAGATCATACCTCGTGCTTTCTGGTACTGAGTGATTTGAAAACAACGTGTCGTCACTTCCCGTTGGAAGCGACATATCAAGAACAGGAGAGGATGCAAGATCCAGAGCAACAATTTCCAGAGACAAAACTATTGGAGAGTGTGGAGACAAAATGGCTGTTTCCCCAAGCCACACGGACTCAGAGAGAGTCTCCGACACACTCTCGATGCTTTTTACTGCTTCGGGATCGTTGATTGCAGTACTGATGAGGGGTTCTGTTTCTTCTGTATAGTATGGCACTGGGTGTGGGACCTTCTTGGTGTGGGTTGCATGGATCCAATTCTTCCTGCCCGACACCCGCACCGCCGTTTGCGTGACCAGCAGTATTTCGAAGGGTCCCCACCACGGAGGTGCAAGGCAAGACAATCGCTCAAAAGCATTAACAAGAACCCTGTCACCGGGCTCTATGCTGTGACCGGGGCCCTTGTATCGTAGAGGTAAAGCCTCTCGCACCTCGTGATAAATCAAATACAGGTTTTTAGTCAACTGGCTACAATAATCTGAAAGAAGTAAATTTTTCACATTTCGCAGTGACTGATTTTTTGGAAGGTTCCAGATATTAGCAGGCCTCCCGATAACCACCTCAAAGGGAGAGAGGCGAGTCTTGGTTTGAGGGGTCGTGCGCATAGACAACAACATGTTCGGTAAGTCGTCCGGCCATTTTAATTTGGTGCCGGCACACATCTTAGCAAACTTGTTTTTGATGATGTCGTTGTGTCTTTCCACTAATCCAGCACTCTGAGCGAGTCTGGCCGAATGGAACAGTTTATCGATCTGTAATTCCGCTCATATCTGCAGAATTACAGCAGCGTTAAAATTTGGAGCATTGTCCGACCAAATGACTCTTGGTAGCCCGAACCTAGGAAAATATTCTTTTAACATTGTCTTTGCAGTAGTCATGTCTGTAGCGTCTTTAACAGGAAAAGCCTCAACCCATTTGCTAAAAGCACAAATGACAACTAGCACATATTTCAAGTTTTTACATCGTTCCATTTCGATAAAATCAAAGTGTATGACCTTGAAGGGGACAGAAGGTAAACCAAAGCTTCCCCTGGGAGTTGATGTTCCCTTTCCCACATTATGCTGTAAACAGATCATGCAGTTCTGAACGTAACGTTCAGCTACTTTAGAGATTTTGTCATTCACCCATACATTTTCCAGCATTTTTGTAATCTTGCGGGCACATATATGTGTAGGGCCATGACCCATAACGACCATCATCATGATGTACGCATCGGGAAGTATCCATTTTCCATAAACTCTGTCCACCCAACACCCATCATCATCAAGTTTCCCCAAGCACTCAGCCCACTTTTTAGACTCTTCCAATGTGGCATCAGCTTGGATATCACTCACAGAATCGACACCCTCATCCATTGCTTAGGCATTTACGGTCTCCATTGAAGTGTACATGTCTGCAGAGAGATCGCTAGCAGTCTGTTTAGCTATCTGATCAGCGAAAGCGTTCCCTTTTCCTATATCATCTAAAATCTTTTGATGCGCTGCGCATTTCACAATTGCTAACTGAGTAGGGAGTGCAAGTGCTGAGAGTAGCCGTACTATCAAGGAGCCATGCTGGATCTTTGTACCATGTGAAGTTAAGAACCCGCTTTCTGACCAAAGTCTCCCAAAGTTGTGAACCTCCCCAAAGGCATACTGACTCTCAGTGTATATATTCACGGAATGCCCTTCGGAAAGTTTGCAAGCTCGGGTTAATGCTCTAATCTCTGTGGCCTATGCAGAGTTATATGTGATTCTCTTGTTCTCCACAACCGCGCTCAATGTAGTGATTGCGAAAGCGGCTGTGGATGTACCATCCAGAAGTTTGAAGGAGGAGCCATCGCAAAACAGCTCCCCTTGTGGATTGTTCAAAGGAATATCTTTTAGATCAATTCTACCCTTTGTCTCTTGTTCGGTAGTGTAAAGACAGTCATGTGACTCTTCGTCACTGCAAGCAGTACCTTGCGGGAAAGGTAAGAGTTCTGCAGTATTAAGAACACAACACCTCGTAATTTGTATGTGTGGTGCAAACAAGATCAATTCATATCTTGTCAACCATGCGGAAGTGAGGTGTTGTGTTTGAGTTCTATTTAGTAGAGCATCTACAGAGTGATGCACCATCAGGGTTAGATCATGGCCTAGGACCAGTCCCTCACTCTGTTTTACAGACGCAGCAGCAACAGCGACAGCTCGCAAACATCTTGGCAAAGCGCATGCTACAGCATCAAGGGCGGAAGAAAAGTAACCGCATGGCCTGTTCTTCCCTCCATTTTCCTGCGTTAATACAGCCAAAGCACATCCATCACATTCATGGAAAAACAACACAAAGGCCTTTTCATAGTTTTTTGTGCCCAAAACCGGTGCCAAGCACAATGCAGTTTTGAGCAAATCAAATGCACGTTGGTGCTCCATGTTCCATGGCAATGGTGAAGAAATGCCCTTCGTCGTCAGAGCCAACGTTGGCTTAATTGTTAACGGAAAGTTGGGGATCCGCTGCCTACAGTAAGAAGCCCTTCCTATCAAGGCTCTAACTTCCTTCTGTGTATTTGGGACAGACATGTTAGAAATGAGTTTTATCCGTTCAGGTGTCAATCTCTTCCCTCCTTTGACAGAAGATAGCCTAAATAGGGGACCTCCTGGCAACAATATTGAAACTTTTTAAGCAAAACTTTGTGACCATGTTTAGCCAGGTGAATAAGCAACAACACAGTGCCCTCCTTACAAGCGCTCTCTGAATCAGCAGCTAAAAGCAGGTCATCAACGTATTGAAGCAGTGTACACCTGGAGGGCAATTCAAGAGTATCAAGCTGTTCTTTCAAAGCCCTACTATAGATGCTAGGACTTTCCGTGTAACCCTGTTGTGCACGGGTAAATGTGAACGAGCGTCCCCCTAAGGTGAACGCGAACAGGTATCTACTGTCCTTGTGTATAGGAATACTAAAGAAAGCATTCTTCAGATCCACAACACTAAAGTAAGTAGCTGAAGCCGGGATCATGGTTAATATTGTCGTCACATCAGGCACAATTGGAAATTGTGGAGCGACGATCTTATTGATGGCACGTAAATCAATTATGAAACGAAAAGGAATTGCATTATCGCCATTTTTATATACGGGCAAAATCGGACTATTGCACAAACTACCTGCAATTTCCTCAATCACCCCTCGATGCACAAAATTGGAGATGATACATTTCAAAGCTTGCTCACCCTCGACTGAAATCCTATATTTTGGAATACGTGGCAGCTTTACTCCATGTTTCAAGACTATTTTAACAGGCTCGATCTGCAAAACACCAACATCATTGTCGTCAATTGCCCATAAACACTTCGGAACAGTACTAAATTCCGGCGTCAAAGATCTAGTCAGGAATTGAGAGACAGAATGTTGCTGTGGTGAAATCGTCAAACGCACTCCATCAGAAGAACAATGAATTACCGCATTTAATTCCTTCAACAGATTCATCCCCAGCAGATTCTCTTCACAATCCGAAGTCAAAAGGAATGGACAGTGGTCTGTAAACGGACCCAAGGAAATAGGCACTGGCGAAGAAACCGGACAGACAACTGGTGTGCCCGAAAACCCTACAGAAACGTTAGTTTGCCCTGACATTGGAATGTTTGGAACCCGGGAATGATCAATGGAACACTTTTGTGCCCCTGTATCTATCAAGAATAGATGTTTCCTACTTCCCACTATCATTTCAATGTAGGGGCCTTTCTGGTTAACGGGAATAGGCGTAGATTCCAAACCTTGCTTCGGGCAATACTAACGAAACAGAATATTATCGAAAGGAAGTTCTTCAGAGAGGTAAGCGGCAGAAGGATGATCGAATATGTTTCTAGTATCCACACTTGGTGCCTGATTATCCTGTGAAAAAGGTTGCTGTGAATCTCATGAAAACTGACCTCTACCAGGGCCCCCTACATTCGGGCGACCTCTGGGTCATCTACCCATATTTCCAAATGTGTTATTTGACCTCTGTCGAAGGACCGGGCATTGTGCACGCCAATGACCCTCTTGCCTACAATAGGCACACTGGTTAATGTTTACAGGACCCAAGGGCACATTTCCTTGTGGAACAGACTGACCTCTAAACTGTGAATTACCCCCTCTAGGGCCTCTAACAATTTGCTGTAGTAATACTTTCGTCTTCAAGTCACCTTTTCTTTTTTCAACTCTTTCCTTTTCATTATTGACATGATTCTCATAGTACTGGCCCATGTGCAGTACTTCTGATTGAGACTTCGCTTGCCAAGTGCTCTCAGAAGACATCATTTACGACTGGATGCCAGGCAACAATCCACACACAAATTTGTCTACGAATAACCTCTTGTCCACTGAAATCCGAGAATACCTGTTCAAACTGATTAAAGAACTCGGTAGCAAACTCAGACTTCCCTTGGACACAGGCCATAAGCTTGCCCCAAATAATTCTCTTTTCGTTAATTATAGTTTTCAATTTCGCAACGATTCTATCAGGTAAAGTTAATATCACCTGCGGCGCTCTCTCACCAGCTGGCCTTTCTCCATCGAGTCTAATTATGTTAGCCCATGTATCTCCTAACCCTGCTACATCATCTATAGACCTAACCTGTTTCCACAAATCTACGGGCAGGAGTACAGGAAATAATAAATCAATATCACTTAAGGTAAATACTGAAGATTGCAAAACAGACTCTATTTCTTTATAGAACCTTGTCGGATTTTTCCTAATATCGGGAATAGATTGCCTAATGGTGTTCACTTCCTGTCTTGAGAACAGGACGTGAATGAACTGCGACACATAATGTGCAGGAATTTCATAGGCCGGCGCACCTGTTGCAACATTTGCTGGAACCTCGACTTTTGGGGCAAGTGTCGGAGGAACCTCTCTCATAGGCAACTGAGAAGTAGGAAACTCCGAATGCTTACTAAGCAACAGAGCCAAATCGAGCGCAAAGGCAGCCGAAGAAGTGTCAAGTGAAAAAGCTCTCTTATAAATACTCAATAACTCTGCGAGACAACAAATCTTTCTTTTTACACACTCATCCTGTAGGTACTCTACCATTACCTGTAGCACTTTCCTCTGCATTTCTGGTGTATACTGACTATATGTGTCATATACTTCAACTGGAGTTATCAACGTGTCTGAGATCTATCCTCAGCGTTTCCTCAGATATCGATTTACGACAAGGGAGGAATCGCTTCTGCACACACATAATGCCCAAACTATCTTCATCTTCATCCTCATTCTGTAACCTTTCCAACTCCTTTCTATACTCAAATACCCTCTCAACGTACTCTTGCACTTTCTCCACAGTGTCTCTAGAAAGCGCTAAAATGTTCAGATCCCTCAACCCTTGTGGGAGATCTGCATTGTCTAATCTGTCCCACATTACACACAAATAGCGACCTAACCCCTCAAGGAAAACATTTTTCTCAGGAAAATTGTCCATATTAGAAAGTGTGGCGAAAACATTACCTCGATCACCCCCCTCCATACAATGTTTGGCCCATGCAATTAACTCACGTTTCTTTTCTGGAGGTACAGTATTGCGAGTGACAACCCTCAATCCCGCTCCCTGACCTACTACAAGCGGTACAGGACCACTTGGAAGAGGGAGAGCAGGCAAGGTCAACGGAGATGTTATCACTGGTACAACAGGAAAGAGCGGAGGAGCAGGTGGAGGAGCATCAAAAAAAGGAGGAACAACGACTGGAGGAAGAGGAACAACAGGAGGGATGGGAGGAACAGCAGGAGGAGCAGGAGGAGCAGGAATAACAGCAGGAAGAGGCAAACCAGCAGGAAGAGGAACATACGGAGGTGGTGCAGGGGCACCAGGCCTTCGTTCATGTAACAATTTGTCGATAAATTCATCGGAAACATGAAAATCTTTAGAAGGATAGATTTTCTGAATGCCAAGTGAGAAAGCCCTATCCATATTCCTAGCTGACTCAAACTGTTTATCTTGGTCATATAACAATGCTTTTTCAGCGTTCGTCTTATGACGGCACAAATGTTTTTCCCTACTCTTAAGCTGCTGTAAATATTCTTTTTTCCAATTCTGTAATACATCGAATGCTGCAGGTCTAGACTTTTTCTTTAATAAAATTGACTCTAAATACTCAATACGAGGGATTTCAAAACTACCATTGATCAGCCACTGCAGTTCGTAAGCATGTCTAGTTTGTCTGTGCCAAATATCATTAAACACTATACAACGTATGCCATGCTTACAGTAAATAGTACAAGCCGGCAACCCCTCCTGTGGTGCCAGACGGCTAAATTCCAAAGATTGTCTATCACTGCGGAATAACGCCCTGAAGCAGGTAAACAATTTCCCAGGCATATCAGAACACTGGTGTTACCTGGTCAATAATTGTATTTGCAGATACAATTCACCTGATCAATCCTAAGGAGGTCCGATCGGATTACAAAATTCTTCTCTAACAAATGTTACCTTGTGTTTGGTGATTTCGGCAAATCTGCCCGCCTCGATAAGTGGACCCTCGTCAAGATGCCAACTCGGACCATGAGCTCATCGTCCAGGGATCGGGCCGTGCAGCGCTGCTGAGGTGTCACGTTTCATTCAGAAAGGGGCCCCTTTTTTCTGACACCGTCCGATCCCGGTCCGATAGCTTGCGTCAACCTTCAACGAGCTGGCATCAATCTCGAGGGTCCCTATTCGGGCGCCATCTGTGAAAGCAAAAAGAAGATATCCAGGCTGAGTACCCCAAAAGGAAATACACCAAACGCGGGTTACAAAGAAAGATACAGAGATCTTTATTCTATACTGAACAGTTTCAATGTACAAAGCAACAAATAGATATCGGGCCCTCACTACAACACAGCGAACTCCAGCCCTGTTCGGTGTGCTCAGTGAGTGGGACTGTACATTAGAATAGTCGCACCTCTTATACAGTTTGAAACATGTCGTCCAGCCCACCTACAAGTTAATACTTCACGGATCTAGGGTTCATGCCGAGTTCATGCATCTATACATTTAGGGTTTACCATTAATACATTCACCAACAAGTTACAATGGCAACAGTGTGTCTTCGGATTTCTCGTTGACCCTTCTCATACATCTTTATACAATGCAGTTAAACAAGTGTTCACATTTCAGTATTTGAATATATTATGTTTAACATGTGCTCGCAGATTAACTTTGTTGGCGCAGGTAACCCTCTATACACAGTTCAACGAAGGACAAGGTCTCAGTTCATGACCCCAACATGTGGCCTGCAGGCAAGTTACATATTAGTTTATACACAGAGGTCAAGACGGCCATGTTACCTTCAGAAGGACACTGTCCACCATTTTAGAACACAGGATGACTTTAGAGAGAGAATCTAAAATGGCGGTTGAACGTAAAATGGCGGCTTACACTGATCTAAGGTCAAGACCTTGTAACGTGGATTTCTTCGCAAAGCGGCTTGGCTTAGGCCAATATACATATATTCATACTCTATACGAGGTACAATATGATTTTCTGTTCGACAGTGTAGTCGGTAGCAATTGGTCAAGTTAGAGGTCAAATATGGCCGTAAAAGATACAATGCGAGCAGATGAGCGGGACTTACAATGCAGACTGGTAATGCACATAAGGTCTAGTATGTACACTACAAATTACGAACAGAGTGATAAACGAGCGGAGCATGCTTGGATAGAAAGGTGTGCTCAGAGACCGATTGAGCATAACGTGCTTGGAATACGTGAATACATTGAGTTAGTTCCTTGCGGATACGTCCGATGGGAACCATGCGAGATACAATAATCCCATATCATGACTGTTGGATAGGTAGCTGTGGGCAGAGTTATGGGGGTTCTTAATGTTTGCAGAGTTCAGGCATATAGATAGGTTTTACCCTGTAACAGGATATGAGCGGTGCACGTGTCCAGTCGGATGCAACCGTAGATGCGTGGTTCCAGGCATTCTGTGGCCTCGGTACAGCCCAGTCAGGCACAGACGCACTTGGCCCTTATGAGGAGGCCCTTAGGATGGATGCTGGCTCACTCCTTCCGGTGGAGCTGGCTGAGACAAAAGCAATGTGGCAGCCAATCAGGCGGGCTGCTTGTGGATTGTAGTTGCTTAGAAACCTGACAACAACAGAGCGGCGGCTGCCATGTTCTTCCAGCACACACAGGATTCACGAGAGCGGTGGTGGATTTTGCGCATATGGATGCACAAATCAACTGTTGTAGCAGGGGCTGAGGCTCCCACTGGATCATATAGCAGATACCTTGGGTGGGCTCATGGAAAGATGATGGGTTCACGTCAATCCTGAAGATGGTCCATCATGCTTCGCCTGAAGCTGACGGGTGGGTGGAAGAGAGGGATAGTATCCAGCCCTCCCAGATCAAAACGAAGCAGCGCACTGAAAAAGAAACAAAGCGAGAACTGTTTCCTTCTAGAAGGAACAATTTTCATATTTTGTCACCAACGTCTTGTTCCTGAGATTGACTATGAGCTTTTACTGAGATGTCACCTCCTTCTCTATTTTCTCACACTTAGCGTTCACAATCTAGCACATCCTTACTGCATCTTCTTTTAAGCCATCATCTATCAAGGATGTCTGAGCTTTGGTCTCTGACATCGCTGACTAGATCAGGGCGATGTTATGTGCTGTCTGCTCAATGAATACCTTTAAAGAGACAAATGAATTTGAAAGCTTCAGAGGAAATGGCTTTAGAGTGTTTTGGGTGGACTATAAGTGGTCTTACTTATGGAGTCACAGCTTGCAATGGTATTGAAAAAGATATTTGGCTGTTCAATTAATTTAAATAATAGGACATTTTTGTGGTTTCAGTGCAAGCACACAAGGCTGTTAACCAGGCCAGATGGTATTTGACTCAAAATGACAGAATGCTCCATCCACCAACTGAGATATATTTAATGGATAGTGACGCTCAACTCAACCCTCGGTTATCACTCTTGAAGTCTGTCTACAACTGTGGCACTCGCAACCCTCAAAAGATGATCTTGAGGACACAGTACTATAACGTGGGTCATTTTCACCTGCCCACAAACAGCCAGCAGCATCAGGGGGCAGTGAGGGAATCCATAATCAACATACCTTGGGATTGGTGTTCATGATATAGTCCTCCATCTTCCTAAAAATGAGTAATCACATACAGTACAGAAGTACAGGGAATATACTGTGAATGGTCCAGCTAGTTAGGAGTCACAAGATCAGCCTAGTTGCCATGCAGCAGCCTCTCAAGCCAGTAGGAAATCATTATTTGGGGTGTGCATTGATAACATGGTGCAAATCCTGTAGTTTAAAAAGATAGGGCAATACGATTCAGAATATGTATTTATTAAAAAGACCACAGAGACTATAGCAGCTCAGACTAACACCCACTCCTTTCTCCTCAACCATACCCCACAAATACATATCTCATCGAATAGGAAGATCACCTGCAGGGTGCCCAAACTCATGTATATAAAAGTTGTGCAATCACATCTTCCAATAGGTGAATAACAGTTGCTTTTGACTGAACGTAATGGAGGTGTGATGCGTCTCAGTGATGAAGCAGATACACACTCCCATTCACATGGCTTACATCCCTATGCCCAGCACTCCAGACAGAAAACTAGGAAACCCGGGGATCCTACTTAGTTTTCTAACTGCTTTTGCGCAAAGATAACTTCACCCATAAAGAAGGTCTTGGCCTAAATGTTTTATCTTGTATGTTTAAGTGCTGTTATTCCTACACACTTATATAGACACAGAGATCATTGGTAGCATGGGTGCTTGATTATCGCAACCTTTATTTACTGCGGCGTCTCCAAGAAACATGCTTAAAAATCTTCAGATAATCCTTAATTTAGCGGTCACTATTTATTAGGGATGTAAAGGTTCGACCATGCCGCCCTGGCCCTAGATACCCTACAATGGCAGCTAGTGATGGATCAAGTGGTTTTTTGGGCTGTCAGTGAATTGAGCAGTGTATAAACTTGGTACAGTAAAACACTGCATTTTGGTTTCACTGATCGGATGTTGCACAGATGTAATTTGTGAGTTCTATTCATATTAAAGACAAACACTTCCCCAGTCGCCTCGCCGCTGGAGGAGCCATGAAGGCCATACTACAAACCCAACGCTTGAACCAGAAGCTTTCTTTCCATCTATCTTTCAGTTCTCGCTTCATCTCAAAGAAAGAAAGGGGAGGAGGTTATGGATTCAAAGGAAGGAAGGAAGGAAGGAAGGAAGGAAGGAAGGAAGGAAGGAAGGAAGGAAGGAAGGAAGGAAGGAAGGAAGGAAGGAAGGAAGGAAGGAAGGAAGGAAGGAAGGAAGGAAGGAAGGAAGGAAGGAAGGAAGGAAGGAAGGAAGGAAGGAAGGAAGGAAGGAAGGAAGGAAGGAAGGAAGGAAGGAAGGAAGGAAGGAAGGAAGGAAGGAAGGAAGGAAGATGAGATATGGAAACAAAGGGGGTGTAAGAAATAAGAAACCAATATACGAAGTATGACAGCGAAATGAAGATGGAAAGAAAGGAAAGGGTGTCACTGAGTATATGGTGCAGGCGTTATGTGCACATTGAATATAGACTTTGCACAATAATAAATCATACCCACTTCTTTTACACTAACACTGATGCAAACACGTGTGAAATAAGAGTACCTGTAGCAGGGACGTCATTTCACCAAAATACTAGTGTAACAGAAATTACATCACATGACCCTTGACCTCAAATGACATAACAGGAAGTTGTGTAATTTGATCCCCCCCCCTAAGTGACATCACTGGAAGCGATGGAGCACAACCTTTCACCCCTTGACAAAACAGGAAGTGACATCACATAGCATGTTTCCGAAGTACACAAAATACGGTATTACCCAAACTGACCGCGGCCGAATGGACTGTTTGTTTTGCGGCCAAATTGACCGAATATATGTGGGGGCTGGTTGTGGGGTAATAAATAATGTAGGTGGATTGGGCATGGGTTGCAGGGGGTGTTCCCCGCATATATTTTCAGCCAATTCGGCCGCAAAAAAAAGTGAATTCGGCCGCGGTCAGTTGTATTCGAACAATTTGTATACATCCCAAAATACGGATACGATATCAATGTAATGTGATGTACATTTCTTACAAGAATGGATCGCCATATGTATCATTAATATCAGCGGGTATAGACCCATATTACCAAATTACTGTGAATGCAAGCAGATGACCAAGGCCAAATGATAATTATGTAGCACTTGCGTCTAAGCGCTTTATATAGAACAAAGAAACATACAATATCATGCAACCTGTGTTGGTACTCATTTATCAACCTTAGAAGGATGAAAGGCTGAGTTGGCATTGACGGAATTTGAAACTGCAACTTGCAGATCACACACACACACACATTGCAGCAGCGAGCGTTCAACCCACTCAACTATCTTATAGTGATCTACCGGCTATTGTAAAATGAGTAGTTACATGTCTGAATGTCCTCAAAGTCAGAAAGCAAATGACACACTGTAGTGGAGCCTCTTAAACTGCTAAGTGAGATTTAACAGCAGGGCAGTTGATCTGCAGTTCATCTGCAGGTCTGGTGCAAAATTGGCCACATGCCACGCCTGCACGGATCTACTTTTCCGGTTCAGAGGTTGGCAAAATACATACCAGTGGGAGGGTTCATAACTGTGTATTAAAGAAATTAGAGGAGCGCAGGGAAAGAAGCACACTGACACGGCATCCCATACTCTGGACACTCGTTATCTCTTACATGTAAACTAACATCCTGAACAGCATGCCATGGGTATAGGAATGCTAGACACATTGCAACAAAGCATTAACTGTGACACAATGAAATCTAGGGCCATTTTATGTGCTATGGTCAAACATTTCTACACTGTGCACAAGCTTTTGGGTGCAAGGATTTTGTCAAGAGACGGAGGACACCGAGATGGAATGGAGACAACAGCAGAAAAAAACATGCTATGCCTGCAACTTGTGAAAAGCAAAATACTAGTGTGAAAGGGATGCTTATTCTACTCTGAATGCTTTTTGGAGGTGTTTGTCTGCATTGTGAATTTGAGGTGTTTCACAACAGACTAAATCGGTGTCTTGCCCCCTAAAGTGTGCCTGAAATAAACCTATAATGAGTCTAGCAATTGCTGTATACCATTCTAGAAAGACACATCTTTGTTATTCCTATTCTTTATTATTTAGGGTCACGTTTTGGAGTATTACACTCTTTTTTAAGAGTCCTGAACAAGAAAGCCAGCTTCCAGAAACAAAAAGCCACATGGCACTGGCCACAGCCCACAGCCCAGGAGCTTCAAATAAAAAAATGACTCCCTGACCCATAGTGCAGAAATAGCAGTGCTGAAAATTCTCTAGGGGTGAACTTGTGATCTGAAATGGAGCAGCCCGAAGAAAAAAACATGTGCCAAATAAACGTGACCTTCGGAAACACTGGCCTCTAACAAGAGAGCAGCCTGCGCGTCACAAGTTCGAATCCAGCGGCAGGGCTGACTTCAACTGTCACCCCTCTGATGTTGATAAATCGAACACCATCAGTATATGCAATGATAGCACCTGCTCTTACAGTGCTTAGAAGTTGAAGGAATCCTGCAAGGAGTGCTTTATAAGAAAACAAATCCAGTGTGTATGATCCACTACCACAGCGTGAAACGAAAGGTGTATGAATGAAGTGAGAGACACACAAGTATAGAAGAAGTGGCAATCAGACACAAGGCTGAAAATCCATCCACACAACAGGAGGAAGAGATGGCTAACGGAAATCAGAGAACAGACGAGAGAAAAAGATCAACAAGTAAGCCTGAAAAAGTACACAACTGCTATTAACGTGCACTTTCAAGCATGGAAACAGAAGCCTTCCCCGGTAGCTTCTGTGATTTGGTTTACAATAACTGAGACGTGCGGTTTAATCGGCATTTGCCAAGTGAGCAGAACTTGGCGGTTTATTATTCATTTCTTAAAATATTTAAAACAAATGTTGCTCATGTAGACGTGTTTCAGCGCATCCTGCTAGGTCGGGGGTCTTGTATGTGGTGATAATTGCGCGGGAAGTGATAGGAGTTCAGTTAGCTCCTGATTCCCTGAAACCCAATTACTATTTTTGTATGCGTCTGATTTAAACATTGCAACGTTTTATACCTGGAAAAAGTCCCCTTCCTTTCCTGTTTTCTAGGATTCCGTAGAAACGTTATTATTTGGTTAAGCCTGATTCCTTGATGTGATGGTAACCTCATGGCAGGCAGGCCCTAACGGGAATGAAGGCTCGAGACCACACCTCGAGCCACTCACCCATGTTATCACAACAAAAATGCAACCGCAATATTCACATTACTGGCAGAGCTCCTTAGTGAAGAGCAATGGCCCAACGTGTCTCTAAATGGTGCAGCTATGGCCCTACAGTGTCTGTGTGAGGCGAGGACTTGGGGTCGATGCACTTCAGAGAGGTGTAAAAGTATGAGCCTACTTGGTCTGTGTGAGGTGCAGCCCTGGGGCGATGTGTTTAGGTGCGTTGTAGTTATGCATCTACAGTGTAAGTGTGAGGTGAAACCCTGGGGCCGACGTGTCTTTGTGAGGTGAGTGTGTTTGGTGTAGAAATGGGTACGTATTGGGCCTCATTACAAGTATGGCGGTAAGGCAACAACGGCACCGGTATCGCTACCGGCACATGTGCTACTGTACCGCGATACTAGGAGTTCTGCTCACGGGTGCCCTTGCAGCCACCAGGTCTTACCTGGTGGCCATACCGGCACCCATGAGCAGAACATGATGGTAGTACCTGTACCGTTTTATTAACGGTATCGGTGCTACCACCCTCCCCATTCCCATTGAGCCCTATGGGGCTGGGCCCGGTACCCGCGAAAGGGAAATTACCGGGTCTGGCTGAGCTGGAATAGCCCGGTAATTGCCCATTCGCGGGTGCCAGACCCGGATGCGAGTTTGGAGGTAGCCTTGCCTATAAAACCAGCAAGGCTACCTCCAACCTTGTAATGAGGCCAATTGTCTCTTTGAGGTGTATTTAGGCGACTGCTGCTATACGTGTTCTTTTTGTAATGTAATTGTAAGATGCAGCCATGGGTCCGATGTACGTCTGGCCCGTGAAGCCCTGTGCCCACACTACCTCTATGATGTGAAGGTCTAGGCCCACATTGTATGAGGGAAGCAAAGTCATGGGCCTAGGAAGTCTATGTGAGGTGAAGCTGGGGAAATACAGTTTCTATGTGATGAGAAGACCAGCACTCTGTCTCTATGATGTCAAGATCTAGGCACACAGTGTATGTGTGAGGTGAAACTCTGACTCACGCTGTTATTATTGGGTACACCACTGGAACAACAGTGCCTACATTAGGTAATGTTCGGGCCACAATATCTATGAGACGGTAACAGATGGGCCTCCATTATCTGTATTTGGTGAATCACAGGGTGCACATGGTCTGTGTGAGTTGAACCCTGGACCCAAAGTCTCTCTATGAGGTGAAGCTCTGGGACCACACTCTCAATCTGAGGTGACGATCTGGGGCAACAATGTGTGTGTATGAGGCAGAGGCCCGAATCCACACTGTTGCTATTGGGTGAGGGATTGGGCCCACTCTTTCTGTGTATGGTTAGGACTTGAGACAACATTACCTGTATTATGTGAAGGCCCAAAGCCGCAGTGTCTATATGAGGCAATAGACTTGGAACATGGTATATAAAACAACACTCTTGGCCCACAGAGTCTAAATGAGTAGAATTCAGGGACCAACTGTGTACATGTGATGTGACGCCCTAGGCTCACATTTCCTGTGTGAGGTGAACCCCCAGTCTTACAGTGTATCTAGAAGTTGTTGCCCAGGACTCTCACTGATGCTTTGAGATGTCAATCTGACCCCAAAATGTATGTTTGAGGTGAAACCCCAAGCTGATGTCCCTAATAGGTGAAGCTCAGGGTCCGTAGCATATGTATGCATTGAATGTTATGGACCCTATGTGTAGGTGAAGCCATAGTCTTAAAGTGTGTCTATGAGTTGAATCCTTGTCTCTACGAGGTGACAATCTGAGCCCATTGTGTATGTGCAGAGTAAATACCTCAGCCTATGCTGTCAGTATTAGTTGACTTTATGGGTCAACAGTATCTGTGGAAGGTGCCATTCTGGGCCCACAGTTTCTCTATGAGGTGACTTCATGAGCCCACAGTGTAGGTGTTAGGGGATGTACCCTTGGATATGACATGTCTGCTATGTTACACTCTGGGTCGACAGTGCCTGTGTGAGATGACGTCATGAACGCAGAGTGTATGTGTCAGGGAAAGTCCTGTGACCAGTGTGTCCATGTGATGTGACATCATGGCCCACAATGTATATGTGGGTTAAGGCCCATGGTGACATTGTCTTTGTGAGATGAAGCTCTGTGTCCACGTGAAGAGAAGGTGTGTGCGCTCAGTGTCTCTGTGCGGTAGGTGCGGTGAAGACATGGGCCTATAGTATAGTGAAACCCTGGACTTATGTTATATCTTTATGTGAAAATCAGGGTCCACAGAGTCTTTGTAAGGGCAAGTCCAGGCCACAGTGTCTGTGTGAGGTGAAACTCTAGGTCTACATAATGTGTCCCAAGTGAAGTCCTGTGCCCTCACTATCTGCGGGAAGTAAAGCCATGGGCCCATGGTATATGAATGGGGTGAATTCTAGCTATAGCAGAGGGAGCTTTTGGTGCTGGGCTGGTGGATATTAGGGAGACAGCAGGAGGTTGGTGGGGTGTACTGGGCACAAAGGAAGAGCCCATTTCTCCCCCCTGGCTCCAGCACTGAATTCTAGGGGAAATCATGTAAGTGTGTGGCAAAACTATGAGCCTATGATATCCCTATTTGATGAAGCTCTGATTACACAGTGGACCTCATTTCAAGCCTGGCGATCCGGAAATAAAGGTGCCGATAGCAGCATTCCGGCAACCTTTCCAGACCGCCAGATTACAAGTATGCCTGCAGGGGCCGTTGCTTCCAGCAGGTCTGATCTGCTGGAGGCACCAGCCTCTGTGGGCATGCTTTTCACTGAAACACTGGCACCGTTAGGGGCTTACACTTTCTGCAGCCTGACATCCCGGGCCGCCGGGGCTTGTAAAGTCCCAGTGGCACCTGTACAGGCAGCGGAAACGTGTTATGAGTTCAGTGGCAAATCACTGGTAGCGGGTCACAGCTGAACTCGTAATGAGGGCCAGTGTCCGTCTAAAGTAGTGTCTGTGTGAGGTAGAACCCTGGACCTATGCTCTTGCTATAAGTGAACCTCTGGGTCTATTCGGAGTGCCTGTTCAGGTGAAGGGCTAGATAATGTGTTAATGAATTGAAAGCTTTTAGCGCCAGCCCACTGTTTCGTTGTGATGTGATGCATTTTCTGCTACTTTCTGGAACGCTGAGGCTCACAGGACGAGATGAAAGAAGGAGATTTCTCAACAAGCGGGTGACTCTGAAAGACCAGCGTGTCTAGGAAAAAATCAGTCACAAGCCTGACATTTGTCGACTTCTTTCTCAGTTTACAACTCTTCAGATGCACTGGAATGTCAGAAAATATAAAGGTTTTACTGATGGCCAGTCACGCATCTGCTAGAACAGGAAACCTATGCTACGAATGACTAAATCTGAAGGTTGCAGTGGATTGTTCCACAGAACACTAAACATGTTGGCGAATCCTACTGCAGCTTCTGTTCAGCCCCGGGTTATGGGATACAGCCCACTCCTTCGCAGCTTCTCTAGTTACTCTCGGGCTGAGTGTGAAGTCCTTGGAAGTCTGCACTTTTTCTCACCGGTTCCCGTTATCCCTATCTAATCCCCAATATCCTTTCCCAAACAACCTTTGCTTACTTCTTTCCCCGGGAGAACTCTATTAAGTCGTCTCTGCTCTGGCTTCAGTAGCTATTTTCCTATGGGAACTTAGCTGCCATAAACTCCACAGCATGGACGCCTATGAACATCATCAAGGATTCGGGCCACAGCACGGAGGCTGAGCAGCTCGAGCAGATAGGGCGCTGCTGCCAGAAGGCAATTTGATGCTGCTGCCCAGGCAGAGAGGATCTGGGGGAGCCCATTTTGTCCATGAAATATCATACAACGTCCAATTTAAGGGAGGAAGTGACAAAAATGCAATTCATGTGGGGGTGGCAGACATCATAGCAGATGCTATATCATGGAGCAGGACAGAAGACAATTCTGCAAGTGGAAAGGGGGACATCTCACTCTTGGCTTGCAGGAATCGATACAAAGTTGCAACTGGGTCACGTAGATCTGGTTTAACCGACCTCAACACTAAACCAAAAACACTGTAGTGCTATTAAATTATAGATGTCATTACTGATGTATCGCAATTGCATGATCCCGCCATAGCCTGGTCTGCACAGGACTCCACACAGCGCACTCTTAGATGTACAGCTTCTAATGTTTGAGAGGCTCCAGCTAGAATGCAACGCACTCTCTAAAGCATCCCATACCGTGAGGCCAAACCAGTGTTACGAACAACACTTCAAGACTAATACACATTACAAAACAATACTATTGCCTAATTCTATATTGTGAAAGGTCATATTATCTCACGTTATGTTGCGCATCGTTTTATATATATATATATATATATATATATATATATATATATATATATATATATATATATATGGCAGGATCGTCAAAGAAAAACCTTTCTCAAAGGAATCTCTTTTTGGGAATCTGATGGAAGATTAAATGTTATTTAGAACTAATTGCAGGAGCGCATTCAGGAACAGATACCTATATATGGCTGTGGTTCTTACCCTATAGCTCTTGTTCTCCTGAGGTGGTAGGGTCAGACGTGGGTGTCAGTGGGTGCAAATGTGAAGGTTTACTTTCACTGGCATTCCCTCTGCCAGCATGTATTATTCTAAAGAGTCTAGGTGTGTGGGGGCATTGACAGTGGCCATGGAAAATGTCCTCAGTGAAACAAATCTCTGAAAAGTGAGAGATACCAACCTCCGCCCTCCCAAGCGCAATGGATCAAATGTGTCACTAAACCATTAATCCCAGAAGGAGAAAGGAGTAGGATTGCGACTGGGTGAATCAAATGAAGACACAAGATGTGAAGTGTAGAAAATGGGCTAGCGGCACAGGGTTGCCTGGGTATCCTGGGGCAGGAGAAGAGACATATTTTGCAGAGTGCTTCAAGGAGACCGAAAGGGAATGTCCATCAGGCATACACACCGGCAGCACTAAGGTAAGCTCGAAACAGCGGTTGTCATAATTAAAATGCCCCGCGAGATCTTTGTGTCTTACTACCTACGATCCGTGCACCAAAAAAGGGACCTGGAGCGGAATCAGACGTCTAGAATAGAGGACTCATATGCCGGCGATGTACCTGACAAAGTGAGAGAGGCCACCAGAGCAGTAGCAGGGAATCCATGATGTTTCCCCAGAGGACGATTTCACCAAAGACCGGTTCCCTAAACCCGGTTTCAGCACTGCAGGGACACATCATACCCTCTGAACGGTCCCTTCCCTGGTCTACCCAATGCAGTGGAAACTCCTGCGACCCCTTTCTTTCTCCTGATATCTGCTCCCAATGCCCTGTCATGTGTTCCAGGCGGACATCCCCACCATCCCAACTCCGACCCACACTTCCATTTCCACTCTCAAAATATTCACACATACTCACATACATATGTCCCTACCCCTACCCTATCCCAACACCCCATCCTTTCCTTATCGTCAGCACGTCCATGTTCCGAAGAAGTCCAACTTCCATCATTTAAATTAAGCAGATGTGTTGGTAACTGGCCACTGTTTCAGTGAAAGCAGCCTATCAGGGACGTTCTTTCAAAGAAAGTGGGCCATACCATGGTGGGTGAGCTGCCATGATCGTTATTCAAATAATTGAATTAATAAAGTTTGCAAACCCAAGAACAATATAGCAAGTGTTAGGCAAAGTTTGAATGCAGTACCCTTTGGGACCACTACACACAACTATGAGTACAGGTGTAAGCAAAACCACCCTTTGGTATAAATCTGTACTACATAGTTTTTGGTAGCGGAGCTGAGCAGCCAGGCTTAACTCTGTGAGCTGTAATGATGTTACACAGAGGTCTACAATCACGGGTGTTCAAATAAAATTTATTTAACTGTCAGTTATAAAAAATTCATAAGAAGGAGGCAATATAATCACACACACATATACTTCAGTACTGTACACTCTAAGTTTCTGAGGTATTTAGAATACTTTGAAGGAGGAGCACAAATGCATAGGTTATCAGAACATAGAAAGAATACAGTTATTTCTTAGGCAGTGCAGATATTTTGAGTTCACCAGAAGAGTCAATTCAATTCAATAGACCTGGCCAAAGTCAATGGGCTAAAGTCCTGGATAGGATAAAGCAGTTCTGGTAGATAAACGGAAAAGTCTCTGCCAAAGTTCTCAGGAATAGTTTGTAAAAAAAAGAATCATATGTTGGGTCACAAGCTGATTAGGCCTGTGAGTTGGGAAAGTTTCAAGCACTTTCACCATGAGAGGTAAGTACTTTTACAGTACCTTTACAAATGAAGAAAAAGATGCAGCTGGTGACCTCTGTTCCTGGCAGTTCCTGCAGATCTTGCTGTTCCTGGGCCTCAGTCGTGGGGACAAGAGGGAGGATGTCAGGGGACTCTTGCTCTGCACTGGGACTGTTAAAAAAGCTGGCAAATGGCAAATCTTCAATTCTGGTAGCTGTAGTCAAGCACACAAGCTGGTGTACCTCTCTCTGGTTATTCGGTTTCCTGCAGCACTCTGAGGAAAATACAACCAGCTCTAAGAATGGTATCCAGGTGGCTAAGTGTCGAGTTGATTGGTCCCACCAACTCAAAGGGAGAATTTCTCCTTGTAGGGCTTCTCTGTCAAGATGAACTTAGCTATTCGGACCTACAGCAGGGCTTCACTGGGCAAACCAACAGTTCAGGAGTTGCAGCAGCCGTCCACTTCAAGCTTGTCTTCGGTTCTTTTGTTCCAGTGGTTGACTCTGCCTTCCAAGCCAAGAGACTCGCCTTTTCTTCAGTTCTCTCCTATTCATTCCAGCCTAGCTGTCACTCACCCAGCAGGGTGACTGGCCTTGCCGGACAATCATCCAGCCAATCACCACAGAGTGAACTTGGGTCTCCTAGGTGACTAAGTACAGGGAGTTTTGGCACACCTCCCTCACTTCCTGCCAACCCCAGACACTCGGGCACCAGAGGCTGTCTTCAGTCCTGAAGCCTGCCAAAGGCGAATGAACAAAGTAACCAAACTAGGTTTGGCGCACAGAGCCAAATTTTAGAAGGACTTTTTGACAAAGAAATAGTGAGAAAAGAAGACCGGGACCTGTTTTTACAGAGAGGCTCAGACACCATCTTGAAAAACATGTCTCTCGCGATTTAATGCTACCAGTGTTCACGGTTGGGAAAAATCATGGTAGTTTGTTGTAAAACCACTGCCACAAGCCATTCTGAGAGAAAAGGGTAGCATTTGAGTGCTACATGAGTTTCTAGACATGGGATACTAAGTAACCTCTCCAGCACTCTATTGTAACATATGGTGTGCTGGGTCTAGGAATTTAAAAGACTAGAAAAGTCAATTTCACATTACTTACTCTGGGAAACAGTAGTTTATCCCAGAGAAGGTATTTAAACCTTGGGAAAGCCTAAAAAGGTTTCCATGTGCCACTGCAGTGAGGGTGCTGTGTGACACAAATGAAAAGATGACTCCATAACCAACAAGAAACAAACACAGAAAACACATTGAATTGAAAAGTTCAAAGTCCCAAAGTTTAGCAAAAGAGCTAGAGGGTTCTAAGGTGGGAGGAATTGGCACATTTTGAGAATTCTCCCTAACAGCAAGTGAATAATAGCCATAGAAACAAAACTATATCATGCTGTTGGTTGTAGATGAACAAACAGCAGAATCACACTATGAATTAACACATCTCAGGATTGAACAAAAAACAATAATAGATGGGATGGAGCAGGTGTAAGAACAATTGGCCTACATGCAGCCCAGATTTTTACCTCTAAAATCCAAGATAACAGACATGGTAGATCGCAAGAGAAGAGATAACAGTCATACTTTTTGCATAGAAAGGGGGATGGAAGGAAAGAACCTGATGGTTTATATGAAATCATTGATACTTAAACTAATAGGGATGCCATTTCAACTAGCACTGGAACTACAAAGGGCTCATAGAATTCTTTGCAGAACTCTAACAGTAAAACCCCCCTGAACACCCATTATAGCGTGCATCTTAGGACACTCCCATAAAAAAGCTATTCAAGCAGAGAAGAAGAAGAACAACCCATTCGATTACAATGGGCAAGAAATATATTTCTCATCAGAATACTCTAAAGCCACAGTGAAAAAAGACGGTGGTTCCTTGATATTCAATCACGGGTCAACAAATGGGACATTCCAAATGGCCTTGAAGAATCAGCAAATATGCTGATTACCAAAGAGCGGGTAGCTAAAGAATTCACGTGTCCCAGCAAATTACAAGACTACCTACACTACCTAGTGGAACAAGTCATTGATGTTTCCGCTCTTCTTTCTAAATCCACAAAAGAAGACACACTGCCCCACCTCAAACAAATAAATGACCCATGGCAAAGGTTTAAATATAAACCAAACGGATTGAAAATCATACAGAGAAAATCTTCAATGCTCACCCCCGCCAGTACACCAGAGGAAAACTTAAGAGACAAATCTAGGTCCCTGATAAAACACCATCCAGGATAAAGTGAGTAATTGGTTTAAAGTTATGATTTAAACTCTGAATGTATACCAGTCAGTGTAGTGGACAGTTAGTAAACTAGGGTGGATTGTGGCAAGATAAAATGACAAAACACTGACACAATTTCAAACTGTAAAAATTATGCCGGAGTGTTCAGTGTTACATGCGCACGGGGCATGTTCACTATGGACCGATCTACTGGTATGTTTTAACAGTTGGTTAGCTATACTTCTATACTGTATTACTTTGTAGCACATAATATGAAGATCATTTCGTGTTATGATTTGGTTATGCTTATATAGCACTTATATTTACAGGTCTTGGAAACATCAAAACTTTTTTTATTGCCTCTTTAATGGAATGGAGCAAAAAAACACATCTGAACTTAAAGTTGCGTCCTCTTGTATCTTATCATACACATGTAAATAATTGATTTATCATATTGAAAGTTTAGTTGAATAATGGCTTATCTAAATAAGGATTAAATAGCTAGCTCAAAAGAAAGAAGGTCCTCCAATACATCTAACCATACATTCCTGACATAGACTGGATGCAAGAGATGCACCTGAGCCCAAATGAAGCAATGGCACATGAATGGATTGTCAATGTGATCCACAGTTGCATACCTGAAGGAAAAAGACGTGCTGACAGTTCTGATTCATATTGAACTGAGTAATAAAAACAAGGCGAGATGGTGAAGTTATGGTATCTCTGACAAAAATAAGAATTTAAACAGATTGAATCGTAATAGGCTCAATACATACCCCCAACTTTTGGGGGCATATATTGAACCTATTACAAATGAATCTGTTAAAGGAGGGTTCTTTTTGCACCTACACCAACTCTTACTGAAGTTGGTACAGCACCACATATTTTGTTGGAGGACTGGAACATAGAGCATAATGGTCTATTAGACAGATCTAAAGGACATGGCACAACAGGAACCTGTAAGAGGTGCATCTTAAGGGGCATAATGGAAGATCATGTTTTGCTAGACCAGTGGAACGTTATCAATCCTAGCTCCAGAGAATACAATGGTATGTTAAATGTTCCTGGTACTTGAGCTAGGGTAGATTAGTGTGTGGTCTCAGCTACATTACTACAGTGTTTAATATATGATTACATATTACCCTTGTGTTTACGAGATCATACATCAGTGGTTTTATAATTAGACATTGATCCACTACATTCAAAGAATAACACATGGAGAATGATGTTGGCATATAGGGAAGCTCCGGACGGAAACTAGAATTACAAGACACCATTGCAGATTATCCAAAGATTAACAAAGGGTCAGTTGTATCCAACAATATGTAATTAGCCTCCACTAAGGCATATATCAGAGGAAGGATGATTGTAAATATTGTGTACAATACGAGAAATATAGTAGAACTAAACAACATACCAGAAACAGTAATCACAGTTCTTCTGACACTATACAAAATGAACCTCAAGCCCCGCTCACTACAAGAACTGAGCAAAACATCCATCATACAAAATAAACAAATACAAAAACCACATTTGCACTGTTTCATCTTAGACACAACCAATATGATCAGGGGGTAAACACAGGCAGCTTATTGTCAGAGAAACTTAACAAGTGACAGGCAGAACTGAGAATTCCTTTTCTGAGAGTTGGTAACACCTTTCTTATCACAAATCCAAACTAGATGCTTGAAATATTTGCTGATTTTTACTAAAAAATATATACATCAGAAGTAAGTCTCATGCAGGTATGCATAGATAATTATCAAAATTCCTTACCTTAATGCACCTTGAAACACTTGTGTATAAGTCGTAATAAAGTCCAATTCATACATATCATTTGAACTTGCACCTCTTTGACAGACAGCAACTGTAAGGTCCTGATAGGTACAAGAAGTCCAGCACAACATCAACAATTTGGCACTTTGGAAATCCCTGGAGCAAGGCATTCTTCCCTGAAACTGTATACGGCTCTATGTGGTATGCAGGGACCAACATTATCCGATAACCTCCAAAGTTTATCAAGAAGTGAGAGTCAAAGGCTCATTTTTGGAAGAATTTCATAAAATTATCAACATTGGCATTCTTAAACCAGACATAGATAGTCCACTATGCTCAAGTATTAGTCATATGTATGCAAACATATCTACATTCAAGGAAAACACTATAGTTGCAGGATGTTAAAATGAGAACTTAATGCAACAAAAGCCCTGAAATCCAGCTTAAGCCATCTGAACTTTGCGCCCCCTGTTGTGCAGGTTGTATTAATTTTTAAATGCAGGACCGTAGAGGAATAATAAATACTGTAAAAATACAGAACGAAAAAAGGACTTTGCCACTTAATATAAAAAAAATAGAACAAACAAATCAAGCATACACAAGTCTGATACTGTCACACTGCCTTTGTATAAATGATTGTGATCCTATAGACTTGTCAATGCGTTGTTTCACCTTTCCAATATCTATAAGCTGTTGCCAAATGTTCTTATCTTTTTTGGCAACATCATTTACTAAAACAAACAAAGAATCTCCAATGTCACACTTCACTCCTAGAATGTTTACATTTTCCTCCAAATTGAGCGGTACATTCACAACGTTGCCTCTAACACCTTGCACTAATGATTTTTTAGGAGAGTTTGATATCTTTGTTTGCAATCTGACAATAACTTCAACAAGGATAAACAGTTTGCAATGCAATCACTTCAAACATGTTACATTTTTTAAATACAACAGAGATATCAGGCACTAACTACCATGTTGTTCAAAACACTTTTTTTTCCAGAAATAATTGTTTCAAAACCCAACACAGTGTCTTCAAACATAAAGTGACTCACTTGTGTCAAATTGTTCTTCTACAACAAATACATATAATGTTTTAATAGCCACCATGGAAAGGGAAAAGAGACTATGGGCCTCATTACAACCCTGGCGTTAAGGGGTTAACGGCGCCGTAAAAGGCTGCAGTGCCGTTAAACCCTTAATGCCAGATTCACACTTTAACGCCTGCTTTTTGCAGGCATTAAAGTCCAACCCGCTAAGGGACCTTGGTGCTAATTACGGCACCGTAATTTACGGTGCAGTAATTAGCGCCTTCCCCATTCCCATTGAGCCCTATGGGCCAAAAATGGGAATGGGGAAGGGGCCATGGTGAATGGGGATTTACCGTCCCACCAACCTTGGAATGGGGCGGTAAATCCGCCATCCACCATGGCGGAATCCGGCATGGACCATGGTGCTAATAGCACCATGGTCCAACGTCAGGGTTGTAATGAGGCCCATATGTAGTCCCTTCTCCTGTTACATGGTGGCCATCTTCTTTGTTTAGTTTTATTTTTACTGTTTTAAATGGCTGCCATCGAAAGGGTGAATGGACTTCATATCCCATTCCATGGCGAAAAACCTTTATTTTCTATTTTCAGTTGCAAAATGCTGGAGTGTCTGGCAACTGAATAAAGACACTATTGGTACTGCAAGATGAAGTGGATCTCCACTTCAGGCAGATGCATTCCATCAGAAAGAAAAGATCCTGGTAAGGCCTCTCACTCATCTCAATTGTAGGAGCAGCACATCTGTACACACTTCATGAAAATCCTCCTTTATGAACCTCTCTAGCATTTCTGATGACTCTTCAAATGGAGTGATCCAGTGCTGCAGCTGTTTCAAGACTATAAGCATCATTATGGAGTTGCCAGTACATTCTGGTGGTAGGCAGTGATTTACCAGCAACCCCGTAACACTGTTTCCACCACCTGACTTTCCGGTGCCACCAGGAGATCCATGCCCCTACCAGCAAACTTGAAATTGTAATGAAGTCCTCTGTCTGTTGCTGTCAGCACCTTTAATGGGTGGAGCTTGATACATAATTAATTGACATAATTACAAACCCGACTGAAGTGAGGGTCTTAGCAAAGATACAGCGACATTACCTGATGTAGTAATGCCCCCCCAGCCCAGAGCCTATTGTTAAATAATCAGTTTCTACAACACAGATGTGCAATTTATCACACACTTAGACTGAAAAGACTAATTCCCCAAACATGTGTATAAATTGAATTTTTTACAAGGTTTTTGTTTTTATTGAAAAGTAATATGTGTAGAAAAAAAAGTTAAACACATAGATTTTCTTAAATCTGCAAATAGAATTCCATGACAAGACCGGAGCCGAGCATTATGCTTCTGTAAGATGGTAAACAACATTTTATCATAAAACAAGCTCTAAATCACAAAATAAATGCACTCTCAGAGTTTCCACTGCAAATAAAGCTGTACATATTTACTGACACGTTCTATCTACTTATCCAATAGATCCACAGATCTAAACATCAACAACAGAGTAAGCATGTGCACAGTGTGACTTCTGCAATCATATCCTATATTGTTGCTATTATATTCAAAGTTGTTATAAGCAAACTTATAAATAACATTATGTCTAATGCCATAAGTGTTTCATCTACGTACACATAATCCTTTTTCTTTTTCTAAAGAATGTGGGGAAAAAATTGCCACTTAAAACAAAATAAAAAAAATATAGGTAACAATGAATCTTGTATTCAGCTATTAACTTGTTCCAATCCTTACTTGTGGCACCTCCCACAGCTACCCATTGGCGGCATAGATCACAGATGACTCTCATAACTTAGACATTTGGAGGAGTTAAAACTGGAACGTGTGGAGTTGACACAGCTGACAAAGTCAAGGGTTCATTCAGTGTCAGTTGCGTCGCACTGGTGGATTCAGATGCTGAATATGGGGACAATTTCCATGCACATAATGCATGAACCCCATGCATTTTTATTTTATGGTGCGTGGCCAATTTCCAATACACATCATCCACATCATCCCATTAGATTTGCACCAGATGATTTCTGATGGAACATCATAAGGGCCGTGTCTTAGTGTTTTCTTGCACAATGTTAGACAAGTTCACATTTCCAACTGCTGAGGAAAACATAATATAACAAAAATAACAACGCTAAAAAGATAATGCCACAAAAAATGAAGCCTCCTCTCTGAACATCTCCAGCATTTCTAATGTCTCTTCAAATAGAGTGTTCCATTGCTGCAGGTGTTTGAAGACTCTAGGCCTCATTATGAGGTTGCCGGACCAGCAAACTATGAGTCCTGCACGCAGGTGCCTTTTTGCCTACCAGGTCTGACCTGGCAGGCGGACTGGCACCCGCAAGCAAACTATGTAGGATGCACCAGCACCCATCCAATGGGACTCAAATGGGAATGGGCACTAATATTTTCCAGCACCTGAGAATGGGCAATTACCAGGTCCGCCGGGGCTGTAATGCCCCGGTAATTGCCCATTCCCGGGTGCCAGAAATAAAATGACACCGGCGGCAGCCATGTCAATTTTACCAGCACGGCTAATGCCGGAGTCATAATGAGACCCTCTTACTCTTGCTAGCAGCACCTTAAATGGATGGAGGTTGATTATGTACAACCACAGATCACAGCTACATTGAAGATTTAAGACCACATATAAGCCCAAAAAGGCTGGAGCCAAGTATGGTCCAGACCATCTCATGCAATTTCCAGTGCACATCATCCACTTCATCCCAGGACACTCGCACCATGATGTATCATGATTGATGTACCCAAGCTTTCTGATGGAACATTACAAGGACGACGTCTTAGTGTTTCCTTGCACAATGTTAGACATGCTCAAATGTCCAACTGGTGAAGAAAACACAAAATAAAAAAAAATGACAACTCTAAAAACAATGCCACAAAAAATGAAGCCTCCTCTCGGAACCTATCAAGCATTTATTATGATATTTCTAATAGAGTGCAACAGTGCTGGAGGTGTTTGAAGACTCTAGATGGTTGCTGTCAGCACCTTTAATGGGTGGAGGTTGATTCTACTCACAACTACAGTGAAGATCATTGAGGTATTCACTTGTCCCAATGCTTAGTTATAGCAACTGCCACAGCTACACATTGGTGGCATAGATCAAATATAACTCTCATAACGTATACATTGTCAGATGGTAAAACTGGAATATGTGGAGCTGACAAAGCTGCCAAAGTCGAGGGTTCATTAACTGTTTGTGGCTTTGCACTGGTGGAATCACCTACTGGATGTGGTGCCAATTTCCATGCATGTTACACATGAGTGCCAAGCATTTTTATTTTGGAGTGCACATACAATTTCCAATAAGCACCATCCACATCATCCCAGGAGACTTGCACCACATGATTTATTATGATTCATGTTCCTAATATGTGTGAAAGAACATTAGAAGCACAACCCTTTTAAAGCATGGCATATGATCCATGCACAAGAATCTACTGTAAAAAAGCATCACTACTGCTGCTGTTCTCCAACCAAATCAAGACACTATTACTACTCCAGTCTAATCAGCCACAGTTCTAGTAGCAATAAGCCCAGAGCCAATGGGGCATTACTATGTCCGATAATGCTTTACAGTCTTTATTAAAGCCCTCATGTGGGTCGAACCTGTAACTATGGGCATGCTAAATATGCACCTTGTCTCCATGGAAGAACCAGTGTGCCCAATAAACATTGACAGCTGCCACTGTTTCTGTATCAAGTAGCAGTAGTGTAACAAGAACATTAAAACAAAATCAGTGTGTTTCCTATTTAAACTGTTGCACATGGAAACTCCAACAAACCATCCCACAAACCTTAAACCTCTAACATGTGTACTAAAATTGGATTGCTGACCACATACTGAACCTGCATTTATTGGGTCAATTTGCACCAGAACATCCATTCCATGTTTTCTTTACATAATAGCAGTGTGCAGATCTAATACCATTCCTATGTTCTTTATGAATATATATTTTAAAATGAAACCAATCAAATATATTGTTCATGAAATTAAACACTAGGTTTCAAAAAACAATAAACACATGAAGTCAATGCATTTTCTCTTATAGATATCCACTCAGTAACACACTTCAGCAAACCAAATCTTGTATTAAAGCACACACATTTTCAAATCGCCCCACACCAGCAAAATCAAATCCTTTTAAAACACACACATTTTCAGATTACCCCAAAAATCACTATAACACACACCATAAGTGATTATAAAAGTATTGTAGATAAAATCACATTTCTACTGCACAGTGATCATTATTTTATTTTCAGTGCAGTGAATGATTATATGTCATGCACCTCCCTGAAATTAATTTTCTTTTTAATAAACAACTTCCAATATTGTTCCCACCCATTCTTTACATATACAGCAGTTAATAAATACAGTAAAAAACAAAAAAGAATCACAGAGACCCATTATCAACATATTATCAAATAGAACTTTCAACAAAACAATGACAAACAACTGATTAATGCCAATCATATTTTGTTGCAGGTAACATGAACTGCACAGTGTGAGATCTGCAGTCAAAATTTGAAAAGTAGACAAAATGGGGACTTTCATACTTTTCAAGGACTTTATTCTAAGAAAACAAATAAACCTATCACAAAGAAGCACACATTACAACATTAACACCAGCCAATTAAAAAGACTGAAACACATACAAAACCCTGCCCAGCATCACTAGTAGCTGCGGATATTCAACACGGCTACAAAGCTTACTTGTAGCCTTGGCTAAACATACATTTATTACAAACTAAAAGCCATTCTAAACCAACCCTCGAAACTTCAAATGAAATAAGAGAACACCTAAGCAGATCAAAAAACACACAGAGATCACATTATGTGCTGTATCACCTACATAACAATATGATTATTGCAGAGAAAATGTATGTTTTTAGACGCAGCAATAAACATAAATGCACCTACGGACACAACCAATAAAATGATGAAAAGCATTTACGTGCCTACGCATGTGCTTTTTACAGATGTGGTTATACAAAAGTCCTTCACAGGCATTTCCTGTTAACCGCAGCTATTCGCTAAAACGACGAATAAAAAAATGAAATTCCACTCCTCAAAACTCCAAACAAGTGTCCCTAACATACTTACCAGCCCCCGCTACTTATGCTCCTCCTCCACTCCTGTTCTCTCCCAATCACCCATAAAACACAATGTGGGAAAGCTGCAGCTACTACATGTCCACAAACACACGACATGTCATTTGCCACAAGAAAGCTGTTGCTGCACAGGGTGCCACATCTACCCGTGGGTAGCAATGCCACACACTGAGTGGCAACTGAATAGCAGCAGATAATTAAAACAGTACCATGAACCAATTACAAACTCCAAAACACACATGTCATGCATTCCCTGCTCACACAAACTACTAGAAATTCAAACAGAAAATAACTGCAGATATCAAGACTGTTTTAAAAAATGTGTGGCTGATTGGAGACAGTTGGCTGTTTTAGTGACTGGCTTTTTGTCAGAAACTAAATATTAACATAGACCTAGGTTTGAGAGATTTTACAATTAATTGGTTTGGATTGTGAGGAATGCTTGGTTCCAAGTTTTTCCAAATTTGTTCAGTCAGAGAAGTACAGGACAGCCAGACATCATACTAATTCATTGTGGAGGCAATGATTTGGGGAATGTACGCAGTGGGTCCCTTACTATGAACACGGGAAGGCAGGAGCCCTCTCCCGCTGGATCTGCAGCGAGCCCCCTGGAGAAGCAAACTTCCTAACTACCACCATCCAGTTGGGAAAATCTAAGGGAGCCTTTGCCCCACCAAAGCCTAGTATCTGAAATAGTTTTCTACTTTTACAAAGGCCTTACAGGGCTACTGCAACAGCCTGCTGTGTATGCTCGTTGTTCTGTCTCGGAGCCAAATTCAAATTTCGCTGCATTTTAAAAATGGCCGACATGTTTGCTGTGCCTCATGGGAGGCTTTCAGGCATCAACACCTGGGTGGCCCTGATTGGTCTCCCCATCCTACAACAGCCAATCACCTACACCGTAAGGTGTAAACCGACCGCACAACCAAATGCCACTTACAAAGGGCCAGCCTGTGCCCTTACTGGATTCATTACACCTCTGATTGATCACCGGAGGACAGGAGCCCTCTCCCTCTGGATCCACGTCAAGCCCCCTGGAGAAGCAAACCTCCTAACTACCACAAAGAATCTGAAAAAGTGGGTTCAATACAGCTACTGTGCCCTAGTGTCCACTTGAAATTTGAAAAACATCAAAAAGACATCACATCCAGCAGCGAGAGTCCGAAAACTGCAAAACCCACCCAATAGGGTTTGGATTATAATGAATAAATGGTATAAGATTTGGGATACAAACTCACACTCTGGATTCGATATTAAAGTTGGTGATTCAATGTCGAAACAATATCCATGGAGCACATTAGATAAATATATATAATGTACAAAGTAGCACAACTTAGGCTGAGATAGCCAATTTTTTTCCATGTGGAGAACAGCTGACATGAGTTTCGACCACCTTGTCATTCTCACAGCTGTCTAAGGTCATTATTCAAAAACAAATAATATGAGTCAAAATAACAAAAGGTTTTTTCATGAAAAATCCACATTATAATTACAATAATCATTGTAATAAAAATATAATATAAAAATAACTTTAAAAAAAAATGAAACACAGACACCCAAACATCTACAGCCATGGGCACGGAACTACTCTTACTCGCAGGTATATGTAGTCCTTCATAGCCCAGGAAAAAAGCCGTGAAAATCGGCAAAACGGCCAAATGAAAATGCTTTTCTGTACCCCCAGGCCCTCACCAAGTGCCCCCCATCCTTGTCAAATTCACCCACTCCCCAGATGGCCTCTTCACCTCCCCTAACCTCTCCCTTTCCCCACACAACACACACTGTTTCTGTGACGCTGTTTGCTATACGATGTTGGCTATTCGAGGTTGTAGCCAAGGCTACAGAAAGCTCTGTTTTGCAAACTTAGCCCCTAGACCCCCGCCAACTCCCAAACTTCACTCAGTGCCCTCTAACCATCTGCTCACCTGGTGGTATTTGCATGTTTTTTTTAATTGCAAATATATGTTTTTCCTGTGTTTCATTCTCCTATATCCTCAGTATTTCATTAAAAAATAAAAAAAAGGGTTCGGTAAATCCTCAAGATATAGATATCTATTTCTGAGAAGGGGGCACCCTTCACCACCATCAAATATTTAAATAACTACTGCAGGGAATAAACTAAACCATGCATGAAAATCGAGTCAAAGCTTTTGCCTAATTTGTTTTAGACCTGGACCAAATTCATCCAGAGGTTTGGGCTATCCGGTCCGGCAGAAATTGACCTTGTTTGTCTATGGGAATATTAATGGGAAGTAGGCTGCACTTTTGGAACTTTTTTTTTCCTGCTTAATAACATTCTTATTTTTTAACTAATCTTTACTTAACTTTGCAGTCTGTG
This sequence comes from Ambystoma mexicanum, assembly GCF_040938575.1. Lineage (NCBI taxonomy): Eukaryota > Metazoa > Chordata > Amphibia > Caudata > Ambystomatidae > Ambystoma > Ambystoma mexicanum. The sequence continues at coordinate 976,259,622 of NC_090925.1, forward strand.
GGGCCCACAGGTTTTTGATCACTTTCGAAAAATTTCGGTCAAATCCGTTACTCGAATCTACGGTTATTAACGATCGAATTTTGAGGGGTTCCTATGGGAGTCCGATTCACCTTAACTTTATGGCGGCTATCACCGCCCTATGATAAGATGATTCAAAATTCTCAGGTTGGTTTTGTACCAAACAGACTCCCAAATGGTAACTTCCAAAAAATGAAAAGTGAAAAGATTGTACTTATCCTTAGATGTAGAGGTTGTCTTTGGTATTGTTGAGTGGCTATAGCTATTCTCAGCACTCTGTAAAGTCAGCCTTTGGACCCATTTAAAAAATAAAGCTTGCCTCCCATACCTACACATTTCAGCCAAGATTACATTTAATGGGTACATATCTGAGACCTTTCCAATAGAAAGGGGAACTAGACAAGGATGCACATTATTCACTCTGTTGTTTATTCTAGCAGTAGAATGTTTATCAATCACACTACGTAACAATACCAAGTATGGAGGGTAGAAAGACACAGACAAGTGAGGTACAACATTTTCTGGATGCTGATTATGTTCTGCTTACAACATCAAATCCCATCATCCCAGACGTAATAAATCTAATCAGCAAATGTGCAACCATAACAGGTATACAAATCTTTTGGATCAAGAGCAAAGCCTTCCCTTTTTCAGAACAAAAGAAAAAAGCAAAATTACATTGATAGAATTTTAGATGTGCTGCCAAAGTTGGAATTTTAGGGAGGCGTGGCCTCAGCCAACTGATGCGGACGTGAGGGCTGGTGAGCACCTGAGAAAGTCAACAACAACCTGTTAATTTATCATGTCCTCTGTGGTGGATCAAACGGAAAACGTTCTGACAAGGCACTTAATATATGGGGATCAGCTGATCGAAGTGCGCCCTGTGGATTTCAACTCCTGGCAGAGATCTTTGGTCAGAATTGGTGTGTTCGACTGGGCGTAACATGAGTGGCAAGATGGCCGATGGCCCATAACTGGAGAATGAGAGCACCTCCTTGAAGACCCGACTGCCAGAAAGAGATACCCACTAGACCCAAGGGAGCTGCGTCTGACCCACAGGCATGGAAGGTGGCCCGCTGATGCCTCAGAACGCCCGGAAACTGGACACCTCTATGTGCACCGCACACTGGCATGCAGGAGGGTACGCGTGGTCCTGCCTGGCTGCAGCGGGCTCTCTTGGTGTGAACCTAGGGCCTGCGGGAGAGTCCGGGGAAGCAGTGACGGAGGAGGACAGTACAGTGGGTAAGAGGTGGGCAACAGAAGGCACTACAGACTGCATGGTCCAGACGGTGGACCAACCCTCCTAGATGTCCTTTCACACTGACCCGATGGGTGGGTAAGACGCAACAACTAGACCCTTCCGATAAAAAAGAAAATCCCTGACACAGGGACCAGTGGGGCACTGCGAGGAACCCCCCCAACCCCCATGGGACAAAAGGCTCCCAGGAGGTCACCGTAGCAGACCCAAACTGAGGATAGAAGACGGTTGGGCCAGCTAGAGGGAGCAGTGAACGTGCCGGGGCTAAGCGGCAGGAGCTCACCCCAAAAACCTATTGCTGGAAACTAGATTAGGAACCCTGAGGAGCAACGACGGGTTGGCACCGGTGCTGGGACACAGCCTACACCACATCTTATAGGCCCACAGGACAGCAGAGTACGCACCCCTGGGCCACCACCACAAGAGATTCAGACCCATCCGTGACTGGGCCGCCGACCTGGTTTTGTAGCAGCGTTGACCCTTGCGGCTTTGACCAATTCTGGCCCTTAATACACTTGCCTCAAGCCAAACAGGGCAGCAGCGGCCAATCTGGCCAAGTGGCCTGCTCAGATCCAGCCTGCACCAGAGCTGCTAGCTAAACAGCTGCTAGATTAAAGCACCTCCCTGCTCGGGTCACGCTTCCAACAGAGAGGGTGCTACAGCCGGTTGCGGTTGAAAGAGAGCTCACTAGCGCAGCTCCAGGAATACAAGGGGACCTCCTGACTCAGATTCAGACTCCCTTGAAGATATTGCACAGAAGAGGGCATGTGGGGATGGAACATTTGGTGAGCAGAGAGTGAAGCTCCTGCGGAACCCCCCGGTCGAAGGTGCATTTGAACAGATGAAGTAACCAGAGCTTAGGTTGGGGGCACCTGGAAAGACCCCAATGTTTTGATCCTGTTCACTGCAGGGGCCCAGTAATTATCAGCTTGATCAGGAGCTGCGTGATCACAATCAAGGCGGTCAATGGGAGCGGAGAGTGGGTCAGGGACTCACAACCCAGGTTGATATTATTGATCTACCTCTGATCATCCCACACTTTTGGGGTTAAGATCCCAGTGGGTACATCTTGGGAATGAGAGGGAAGATCAAAAGCTATAATCATCTCCAGACCTTTGGCTTAACTAACCCGGTGCAGTCCAACCTGCACAACATGCTTAAGGATAAACTAAAAAAGAATTCCACGGAACACAACACAAGATGGAGCAATATGCAACAAATACCACCACCGTACCAACGTGTCACAAGCAGACACCTCAGCCACAGAGAAAACCCTCTCCCTGAAAGATATAATGCCTGCCATAGCTAACTCCCGCTTCTCGATGGAGAAGAAAATTAACACTGTTAGAGCGGAGGTCTCCTTCCTCCAGCACGATCTACAGAAACTGTCCTCCTGCACAGGAGAAGTGGAACAATGCATTTCTGGGATGGAGGACGATCTCAGAGGAGTCAACTAACAACTCTTGCAGGTGATGACCCACATTAAGACCATGGAGGGCCATGTGGATGAAGGGGAGGGCAGATAACGCAGCAATAATGTGCGCATTTTGGGACCGCCTGACAAGATGAAAGAACCCAGCATGGAGCTTTTCTTAGAACAATTGCTGGTTGATGTATTTGCACCCAAGACCTTCTTGAAATTCTTCTCAGTTGAAAGTGCCCACTGAATGCCGTTAGCAAGGCCGACCCCGGGCGCACCGCCGAGGACAGTGATAGCCAAACTATTAAACTATAGAGACAGGGATGAGCTACTTCAGATGGCTTGCATGAAGGGCACAATCACATATAACGGCTCCCGGATCACTTTCTTTCCAGATTACACTCGCAAGGTGCAGCGTGCCAGGCAATCATTTGAGCAGCTGAAAAGACGGCTGCATTCCATGAATGTGAAATACAGGCTGCTCTTTCGAGCCCAGCTCAAGATCTATCACAATGGCACCATGGTTCATTTTACTGACCCATGGGAGGCTTGGAGCTGGGCGGACCGTCACAATGAAGGCGACTGGGGATGAGAGCCGAGAGGGACGAATGGGAGACCCCACTCCTGACCAGATCAGACTCCCCAGAGAGATGCCCACTGCCGCTGGAAGAGAACAAAACTGAGCCAATGGCGGCCCCCTAATGTTGAAAGCCAGGAGGCAGATGGAACATTGGTGGAAACAAAACTATGGTGAGGAGTGACTGGCTGACCCAATAATCTGTGCTGTAAACCCCCGCAGAACATAAGCCACAGAGCCACCATGGCGCTGACTCGCATTGGGAAGTTCAGTGGGACCCCCCCCGCCCTTTATATTTGTTGTCTTATCATTGCTTTCTCTTTTGTTCTCAGGTTGGCTGCCTATTAGCGGCAGTCAATGGTTCACCGCGCATTATCTCTAGGTAGATCCCTTGGGCAAGGTATGTTTTTTGGTTAAGGCAGTCAGTGGTTTCTTCTGACAGCCAGTAAGTGTTCGGGCAACAGATGCTTTGGGTGGGATGGAGTATGGGGTCAGGGGAGGGGTTAGTAATGCTTATCTCCATTGGTTGTTTAAGTTCAATGCAGGAGTGAATGGGAATTGTTATACATTCACTTACCCAAATCAAAAGACAAGTGCTCCAGACGCCGCTTGTACACATTTAAACAGTTACACATACTCAAGGCAGACACTCACAGCGGGCTAACGGCCAATAGGTCCTGTAAATCTCTAAGTCTCCTTACCTGGAACGTCAATGGCCTGGGGTCCGGGATTAAACGATGATTGGTTACCCAATATTTTAACAGGCATTCACCTGACATTGTCCTCCTTACCAAGACACATTTAGCAGCTACAACATGCACCTTTATCCGTACAATGAATTCTGGCACTACGATACATGCAGGGTTCACTATGGGTTCCCGTGGGGTCCTGATCCTAATGCACAAGTGCCTCCCATTCGGGTTAACATCGGTAGAACTAGAACCCAGGGGCAGATTTGTGGTGATACAAGGCACAGTGTGGGGAGAGCACATAGGAATTTTGGCCATATATTCTCCGCCAGTACTTACAGAAGAACTTCTGGAGGATATGGTGCCCATAACCGCAAAACACCAGCCTGATCTACGGGTCCTGGTGGGTGACTTTAACAACCTGATGGACACTACACTTGATCGCTCCCACATCCGGGGCCCCACTGGTGGTGGTCCAGGTCAAAGGCTGGCCCTCCAGGCCCTTCCCACTGGGCAGGGGAACACGACAGGGGTGTCCCCTGTCCCCTCTTCTCTTTGTACTGGCCATCGAGCTGTTGGCATTGTGGCTCCTGATACAACACTGAAGGGATTATAGGTATCAGAGAGGAGGGAGTGAACCAGATATGAGGATATCTAACTTAAGGAAAACAGACTCCCTGTCTCTTAAGGTCAGGTAAGGTAAGGAAAACAGACTCCCTGTCTCTTAAGGTCAGGTAAGGTAAGGTAAAGTAACTTACTAGACTTGTGGGGGATAGGTTACTTACGCAACCTTAACATTGTATACACTTGTGTTCATGGAAAATTCAACCATGTCACACTTAGATTGATCATAAACATTATTACTTTAATACATACTTATAAAAACAATTTTAATAAAACTTCATAAAAAAACATTTAAAATCTCCTAAAGTGACATGTGCATAAACAACCTTATAATGGTAGAAACCTCCAAGGGGTCTACCTGTTCAAAGTGCAAAGTGTGAAGGTAATGCAATTAGCAAAATAAGCAAAAAAGCACCTATTTTACAAAACACTCGAGGTACACATAGTTTAATACATCAATATTGGTTGTTAAATCAAAATCCTAGTAGCCGCATTTAAAAACCACATCCGAAAAGAGCAGAAGGAAACCAGAATGCTCCACCAGACTACTGCTTGCTCTGGTTTCCGGTGGCCAGACGGTGGGGAGGACAAACTTTCTCTATACACCAATGATTTTCTAATATATTTAGGCGATCCAACCTACTCTTGTCCAGTGGTCACACAGATGCTAGGATGATTCAGCACATTTAGTGGACTGTGAGTCAATTGGGGGAAGTTGGTCCTTTTCCCGGTTAAAGGAGAGGAATATGCAATACCACCAGACTGCCCGTTTATGGAATGGGAGTTCTTTTGCTATTTGGGGATTCAGATCTCAAGGTATATCTCAGAATATATACCCACAAACTTACACCCAATTACCACCCTGCTCACTGACGATGTTCAACACTGGATGCTTCTCCCTCTGACACTGCTGGGTAGGGCAGCCCTGTTTAAAATGTTGGCATTACCGCGCTTCCTGTATATTCTCCAAAATGTCCTGATCTGGATCCCGGATTCAGAATTTCACAAGATAGACAGCCTCCTCAGAAAACGTAGATGGGATGGCGGACAACCATGCATTGCTCTCAGCATGCTACAAAGATCACTATAGCGGGGGGGGGGGCATACGCTTGCCACATCTCCAGGCATACTACTGGGTGAGTCAAATGAAGGTGGTCAACAACATTTTAAACGGTAGCCAAGACCTGCCACACATTTGAGCAAGGCTATTGGGGACGCAGAATATGTATTCACTGGCAGTGCTCCATCAGCCTCTCACTAAGTATCCCCCACAGAAAATGGGGACTCATACTGCCATAGTGCGGAAGAAAGCACACAAACATATTGGGTGGGAAGACAGGGTAACCCAGATGCAGCCCCTATGGAACAATAGCAGCCTTGCTGAAATCAACAAACTGTGGACAAGGCAGAGATGGTTTGAGGCCCTGATCACAATAGTCAGGGATATTCTCATTGAGAGCAAGGTTGCCCCTTTTGAAGCACTGCAACAGAAGTTTGGGCTCCAAGATACAGACCACTACCATTACATACAAATTCTCCACGCACTGTGCAAACACCTACCCTCACTCGCAGATACGCCTCAATGCACCCCTCTAGAGCGCAACCTCTTGGTAGAACGTATACCCACCAAAGTTACCTCCACTTTATACAATGCTATAATGGCCTTCGCTGCTGCAGAACTGGTGATTCTTGAACAGAAATGGGAGGTAGATGTCGGCACTTTTGACCCGGAAGACTGAATATTAGCCCTAATGCATCCAAGAGAGATAGCCATTGCTAATAGACTCCGACTGATACAACTCAATGTTTCACACAGTGTACTACTGCAGGGTTGCGCTGCACCATTGGAACCGAGCTCCAAGTCCGAATTGTTTGCGTTGCCTGGAGGGGGAGGGCACTTTCATACACATACACTGGGAATGTCCTCATAATCAGAGTTTCTGGCAGCAAAGTTACAATAAACTCTCTGACATCCTCGGGAGGGAGGTAGCAATGGACCCTAAACTGCTTTTGCTGGGAATCCCGGAGGAAACCATTACAAATCGATGGGAAAGACTGTTCTTATCCACGGCAGTCGGGCTGCTTAAACGTAACATTGCCCAATGATGGGGAGCGCCGCAGAGTCCAGTCTTGGCACAATGCACAGCTGATGTGGACATGTGTGTGGCAGTTGAACGCCGAGTATACACTGCGTGGGGTTGCCTCATGAAGGCTGAGAAAATTTGGGGCAAATGGGAAGAGGGGAGTTGATAGGGATAACCTGGAATGTCAGGAATAGGAATAGGACAAACTGCTTTGAATTGAGTTGATCTGATTTGGCTTAATCTGTTTTACTTTGGTTACACCGGCGTTTATTGTAGGTGGTTGACATGACACACATTTGGAGGGAAGTGAATATATGTATGTTTTTTGTGTTTTTATAAAACAATAAATAGAAATAGAAAAAACAAAAGAATGAATTTGACAAGTGGCAAAAATGTAACCTATCTTTATGGGAACTATATCTTTTATATTTTGCCCATTATGCCTATTTGCCCCAAAACTTGTTTTTTTCAAATAAATAATGATATGCTACATAATACAATCATATATATGGAATGGAGGAAACCCCAGAGTGGGCATCAGTATACTATTCTCAAAGGGAACATTGGCAGGATGAACTTCTTCATTTAGAACATTATTAGCTTTATTACTTTTGAATTACGCATTGACCCGCTTCTTTCATAAAGATGATGAAATACCATATTGAGTTATTATCGATAAAGCAGAAACACAAAATAGACTCATTGCCTATTTAATGTACGACAATCCAGCAAAGATATCTGAACACCTAAAACTACATATACTCCAAAAGGAGACTTTATACATAATTTAAACTAGACCCATTCCTGCGTATGAAGAAAATCACCCCGTCCAGGCACTCCGTAATCAAAATTTCATTAACTTTTTTAAAGTTCAGCAAGTTTATTAACACCATAAACTGGCAAAGATGACTGACTGCACAATGCATGGAAACTTAAGACTTCTTGGGTGAAAGCTTTTAGTAAGTGGCTTTTCATGAATGAACAACAGAGCCAGTGTTCTCTCACTCATAGTTAACATTGAAAATTGCCATAATTAACAAAGAAAAATTGCCAACTACATGGCCATGAGTTTCGCCCATCTGGGCCTTTTCAGGGCAAGAATTATAGTTCTAATGTCTTAAAGCAATAATAATAATGCTTTCATTTCACAACAAAGTAAAAGAAACAAAGATGGGAAAGAGGCAGTGGTCCGTTAAGGGAATCAGGGAGAAAAATGTAATACGACAAAATCAGAACATGGTCAAGGCTCAGTCGATTAATGTCCGAAATAGAGAACAATTGCATGGCATCATAGACTGATTGTTATAGGTCACAATAGAAGTTCTAAGACTTGCTATTTTGTTTTCAGAATCCTAATAGTATTAGGCTGAATGCAATCAAGTTGTCGTATACAGGGGCCAGTCCTGTGTTTATGAAAAGAAAATGTTATGCTGTTGTGTGTGTTCATTGTTGTATAAATGCTGCCATCACATGGATTGAACATCACAATATATAACTAAATGGGTAACCATTAAACTGGAGTGAGCTTAAGTACCCATCACTATTTAGCACACATTTGAAACAAACATAATACAGTTGGCTCATATATAAAGGCCAAGATTATGAGTGTTCTTACTGGGTGGGTCCCATATGTACTGACTTGAGGTATTTAAAGGTGGTCCATTTCACGAACTCTGGGTAAAGAAATTAATAGTGATAATTGCTTGTTAGCTAAATGTAATGCATAGCTAGACGTAGGTCCATATTGGCATATAATGGCACAAATACTTACATCAGCAAGAATGTCCTCTGCCTAGCTGTGTTCTGTTGTACACAACATCTCGCTCTGCATTTAGGCATCATATTTGTATATTTTTCATCATCAGTATAGCTGGTGACATCATCACGTAGATACATGTGACGTCACTGTTTTGTTAACGGCATAATGTGCTTACGGCCATCTTTTCATGGACGGGTGGCTATTGACAATGAACATTACTTTGAATATATTGTGTGCATTTGCACTCATATTAGTATGCCATGCTTTGTACCATGCTCCTATACCACAGTAATCAAAAGTGTGTAAAGTACCCATAATAAATGTGTTTTAGGCCATTGTATAGCCATTATGTCTGAGTAGCATAACTCTAAGGAAATACTATTTGCAACAGTGATAGTTACTGTACATATATGATGTGTGAATGCACTAAATGAATAGACCAGGCTATGTATCATGCTCCCATACCGCAGTAATCAAACATTATATAGTGCTTGTAAAAAAAAAGGGGTGTATAGCCATTATTTCTGAGTAGCACAGCTCTGAAGTGATACTATTCACAGGGCAAATGTGATAAATGTCACAACATTTTGTTTTACATAATGTTCCCTATTCCTGATTTCCTGATACTGTGCTCTAGTAAATTAAAAGTAACTAAAGTCCATATGTGTATAACAGTCAACATTTCAAATGGATGATAACCACTCAGTTACACTCTCTGAAAAGTGAGTTTCAATCATTACACATGTTTGTCACAGAAAGCCCTTTTCAAATGTTCTCATTCATTTGTTAAGGTTGGAAATACCATGTGTAACAATGCAATGCACCTTTACTAATTTCTATGGAATATGAATACGCAGTGGCTACAATAATAACTAAGACATAGGAATTCCACTGTTAAAGAAACTCTTCAATTTCGCTATCAGTGTTGAGGCCCCATGTAATAGTTTTCAGTTGACATATGTGTCTAGGTTCCTTACTTCCCAAGGTTTTCTCTTTGTCACCTCCTCTGATGGATGCTTTGACATGCTCAATTGTGCGGTAGCTCACGCTCTCTTGTTTGACGTCCGCTGATGCTCATTCCAATGTTGAGCCAAAGGGAATCTCACGTCTGCACTGCTCAGGGTAATGAAATGCTCTCTAATTTGCATTCTCAGTTCCCTAATTGTATTGCCTACCTAATACCTGTTGCATACAGATATAATGATATAGACAATAAACTACAACAGCTCAAAATTGCTTCACATGAATGTCAGGTAAATTACAGGTAGTCAAATTATGAGTATTATAAAGTGCATTAATGCACAATGTGCAGGTGTCACATTTATAGAAAACCAAGAAAGGTTGGGCCAATGTTTCAAAATTACTTGTTTTAATAGGTGCCATACAATTTGGAGATAGTTTTTTGCGTACCACGGGTGCCTTTATTTACACTACAGTGGGTTTTTCTCCAACATATGATTTGAGACAGTCATCCATTAGGAGGACATGTCCATTCCTGCACTTGGAAGATCCACTTTGGGGAAATTCAAAGCTGAAAATGAATGGGAACACTTTCAAGTGGAAACATTGGTCCAATATTGGCTTAAACAAAATTCAGGATGTATGGCAATATTATAAAATAATTTGTGTTGACATACTTCAGGAAAGATTCTCCATTCCCATTATTCAACAATTGTATCTTCAAATAATATTATGTTTGGAAAAAAGTAAGGCATCAACAAAAATAAGGATAATGAGCTGTTGCTAGAATATTTCAATTACTGTGCCTAAGGAAAAACAACTATGAATTAGATATATACATAAATATGTTGTGATTTCCGCTTGGGTGCACTAGGACATTATAGCAATTATAGCATATGTCCACTTGAATTAGCAACATTTGATAATAGAATACCAGAAAGCAATATCATGCAAAAGACTTAAATGTCAGTTGGTCTGAAGATGCAATTAAGTGAAAGATATAATTTGTCTTCAATTATGACTTGTCATTGATATTTATTGTGGATTGCCAAAATGTATTTTGACGCTCTGTCTTTTTTCAGGCATCCAATCTATTAGATTCTTTGTTAAGTGAACTAAAAGGAGAAAGCAAGAGAAAAGTGGAAAACAGGTGTCGGGAGGGAGAGGAGTGAAAACTAATGAAACATAATTTGTTAACAGGAGTAATTCAATTGTTAAATAGTATTCATCAAAAATAACCAAAAAGTCCAACCTGGACTCAATTGACATTCAGCCCACTTCATACGGGAGGATAGCTCAGCGGCAACGTGCTCGCCTTGAAAGCAAGACGACACGGAGCAACACAGGTTGAATCCCCGCGTCTGAGCTTAGAAACATCTGGGTATTCACCTTATCATGCCAATACTATATTCCTGCCAGACACCAGTAAACGGTTGTATGTCTTCAAATCGTGGTAAAAATGGCCATGTATACAAAATATTGCAGCAAAAATGCTGTGGTTTTGCCAGCACAATCATGTAAAGGATGCGGGGGACACCCCAGACCCATTATACCATTTAAGGGGAGCAGGAGACACCCCCTTAACCCCCGCTCCACTTAAATGGTATGATGGGGTACACCTTTACCGGGTTAAACCACAGCATTTTTGCAGTGATTTATTTTACCTGTGTCATTTTTGATGCAATTTTATTACCTGATTTCCCAGTTAACATAACAGGGAGGGCCATGATGAGTAAACGCAAAATGACAATTGAATTCACAAAGCAAGGTACAGTGTGTTCTACCGCAAGAATCCACTATATGAATGAGCAAGAATGCATTCATGCATTCTGCGGTCAGACTGTACAGAGGGGTGTGCCCCTATATCCCAAGCTATTTCAGTATGGGATGGAAGTGAAGCAGGTCAGAGGAGCACTGCCGCAAAGACTCAGTACAACTATTGACAGTTTTGATATGAAAAGGGTACAAGTTTGACAAGGCAATATCACAGTATTGCCAGGGAAGCCTTATACATCAGCCAGTTAATATCTCAAGAGGGAAGAAAGATGACCCCTGAAAGAGCAGAGGCGATTTTCAGAATGCCACAGCCAAGGATGGTAAGAGAAATGCAACAATTCTTAGGTCTTTGCAATTCTTGAAGGGCCTGGGTATTTGACTGGCCCTGGGTATTTGGTGTACACTAGGCCTCTTTCAAATGGGCTTAAGGAGGCTAGGAGGGTGGGGTTTGGCAAATTAACATGGACAGGGGAGATCACAGAAGCATTTGTTGAACTAAACGGGGCAATATGCATGGCCCCAGATCTGGTAATACCCAATTATAGTGCAGAATTGTATTTGTTTTCATACACAAATGGAGTAGTAATAATGGCAGTGGTTACACAGAAGACTACCTTAGGGCACAAACTGATAGGATACTACAGTGGGCATTTAGATCCAGTGATGTTGCAAACAAACATTGACTGCTGCTGCATTTTCAGTAGAGAAATCAGTAAGTGTCACAATGGGTTGTAGCACCACTCTGTACATGGAGAATGCCCTGTTTGTCATTTTTGAAAAACCTAAGAACACGTTGGGCCTCATTATGAGTTTGCCGGTCTAGAAACAAGGGTGCTGGTAAGCTCACCGGCACCCTTGTTTCCTTATCGGCAAACTCTGAGTCTGCAAGCCGTGTGGCGGTGCCCGACAGGTCTGACCCTGCCGGGCTTAGCGGCCACGGTAGCCAGACCGGTCACGGAAGCACCGGCACCGTTAGAAGCGGTGCCGGTGCTTCTGTGTCCCCACTCGATAGACTCCTATAGGACTCTATGGGAATGGGGACTAACATTTTACTGGCGCCTGATTTCACGGGTCGCCAGAGTTGTAATCTCCCGGTGGCACCGGGAAGTCAGGTGTGGTAAAATATAACAGGTCCAGCAGCAACCCGCCATTAGCACCGGCAGGCTTACCGCCTGACCCATATTGAGGCCCATTGACTACACTGAGAGCATCAAGATACGAGGTGATTTTTTCAAATACGGCGATAAAAGTAGTAAGGTGTACAGTTGCAAACCCAGCAACATTTATAGAATAGCCAATCGAAGAGGGGGACTATGCACACAACTGTACCATTTACACAGAATATTATGACAACATTCCTAGAGCAAGGGAGAATGCCCTCAGGAGAGGGGAGGTACTATTTATTGTCGGGTCCTCAACAATTGACCAGACGACAGGAGAACGAAATTCTGGGATGCCAGTTGTAAAGTTAAAACAGAATGGGACCTTTGAAGCAGTGACGAGCGCAAGATTACCCTCACCTTTCTCAACACAAGCAGCAGAGTTGGTTGCACTCATAATAGCACTAGAGACACATGAGGACGAGGCAATCACAGTGTACTCCAACTCTGCCTATGTGACATCAACAGTAGATGCAGGACTGTCATGTTGGAAAAGGTGGGGTTTTCGACGTGCTGATGGTACAGCACACGCCCCTATTGGATAGGCTCATAGAGCCACTACCACTCCTATCAGCCATTGCGGTAGTGAAATGCTAAGCCCACACAAAGGGGGAGGATATGAAGTCATGCTGCAATGAGGCTGCAGATGCAGAAGCAAAGTAAGTTTCATATAGTTTAGAAATACATGGGTTTTACACCTCACCTAATAAATAAATGCAAGCGCTCAGCATGAAACTACAAGAAAGGTATAGTTCTTTACCCATTACCCAAATCAGGAGAACACCAGAAAACATGTAATTCTCCTTACATTTTGGCAAGTAGATCTCATACAGCTTCACTATCTGACCCACTTTAGTAAAGATGTTCTTGCAGCACATATCACAGAAGTTTGGTTCTGTCCCAACTTGGCAGAGCATATTGGAACACTCTGGGGTTGATTCATGGAAATATTGTGCACCGAAAATTCCCGCGCAGAGGTGCCAAAAAGTGCGAATCGCAGTAAAAGTGCAAAAATCGCAGTGCAAGTGTGAAAATCGCAGGGAAACCAGCGCACATCGATTCATGGAAGTCCGTGCGTGAGAAAAACATTGGATGTACGCTAAAAATATGCGCCACGCACGCCGGCGCACAGGTCATCCAACAGCGTGCGCCACGGCCACTGCGAAATCGCACATAGCGAGGCGCACATCACAAAAGTAGGCGGAACGCGGGGCGTAACACTCGGAATGGGGAACAACGCGTGAAAATATGGGTGTCATGGGGAAGTACAGGAGGCAAGTGCGCGGAATGCCCACACGCTCGCCTACAACCCGTATTCATGGAATCGAATAGGGCAAACCAGCGCACGGTCAAAGACATGCACAGGGCCAAACAAGTATGCCACAAGAAAGCAGGCGGTAGGCCCCTGCGACTGAAAAAAATGTGCGCCAAAATGTGCGCTAACAAAAAGCACCCATATACAGCCATGATGAATGGGCCATACAGTGGCCCTCTAGGACAAATGAGGTACAAAGGGGTACCGACAAACACGGACACCCGCTGTGTGAAAAATAGCATGTGCGTGTGTTCCTGGGTGTGCGGGAAGTTCCACACGCGTTTGGCCTGGGTACGTGTACTTCGGGGTGCACTGGAAGTTCCACACGCGATTAGCCTGGGTACGTGTACTACAGGGTGCGCGGGAAGTTCCACACGCGATTGGCCTGGGTACGTGTGCTTCGGGGTGCGCGGGAAGTTCCACACACGATTAACCTGGGTACATGTACTACGGGGTACGCGGGAAGTTCCACACGCGATTGGCCTGGGTACGTGTATTCTGAGGTGCGCGGGAAAATTCACACGCGATTTCAGCAGGGTACGTGTATTTCGGTGGTGCCGGGGAATGCCACGTGTGATTTGGCCATGTGGGTCCTCCCAGGTGTTCCCTCTACACCCTCCACGTCCCCTGCAGGCAGCCCACACCACAGGGGACTACCCTGCACCCCTGCTCATGTCCCACAGGCAACCCATCCACCATGGCCATGCCCACCAGCCAACCCACATGTCACCTTGCCCTACTGATCACCAACACATGTCTCCCAGCACCCACAGCCCCCAGCATCCAGGGGCAGCCTCCACCAGGCCCCCACTCATGTCCCACTCATGTCTCTCATCACCCCCACCCTACAGCCTCCAGGGGCAGCCTACACCAGGCCCCCACTCATGTCCCCCTGGACCCCCACCCCCCAGAAGTGCAGGGGCAGCCTCCACCAGGCCCCCACTCATGTCTCCCATCACCCCCACCCCCCAGCAGTTCAGGGGAAGCCTCCACCAGGCCCCCACCCATGTCCAACTCATGTCTTGCTGCACCCCCACCCCCCAGCAGTGCAGGGGCAGCCTCCACCAGGCCCCACTCATGTCCCCCTGCACTCCCACCCCCCAGCAGTGCAGGGGCAGCCTCCACCAGGCCCCCACTCATGTCTACCACCACCTCCACCCCCCAGCCACCAGGGGCAGCCTCCACCAGGCCCCCACTCATGTCCAACTCATGTCTCCCTGTACCCCCAACCCCCAGCCACCAGGGGCAGCCTCCACCAGGCCCCCACTCATGTCTACTACCACCCCCACCCCCCAGCCACCAGGGGCAGCCTCCACCAGGTCCCTACTCATGTCCCCCTGCACCCCCATCCCCCAGCCACCAGGGGCAGCCTCCACCAGGCCCCCACTCATGTCTCCCATCACCCCTACCCCCCAGAAGTGCAGGGGCAGCCTCCACCAGGCCCCCACCCATGTCCAACTCATGTCTCCCTGCACCCCCACCCCCCAGCCATCAGGGGCAGCCTCCACCAGGCCCCCACTCATATCTACTACCACCCCCACCCCCCAGGGCCAGCCTCCACCAGGCCCCTACTCATGTCCCCCTGCACCCCCACCCCCCAGCCACCAGGGGCAGCCTATACCAGGCCCCCACTCATGTCTCCCATCACCCCCACCCCCCGAGCCACCAGGGGCAGCCTCCACCAGGCCCCCATCCATGTCTACCACCACCCCCACCCCCCAGCAGTGCAGGAGCAGCCTCCACCAGGCCCCCACTCATGTCCAACTCATGTCTCCCTGCACCCCCACCCCCCAGACACCAGGGGCAGCCTCCACCAGGCCCCCACTCATGTCTACCACCACCCCCACCCCCCAGCAGTGCAGGGGCAGCCTCCACCAGGCCCCCACTCATGTCCCCCTGTACCCCCACACCACAGCAGTGCAGGGGCAGCCTCCACCAGGGCCCCACTCATGTCTCCCACCACCCCCACCCCCCAGCCATGCGATTTGCCTGGGTACGTGTACTTCGGGGTGCGAGGGAAGTTCCACACGCGATTGGCCTGGGTACGTGGACCTCGGGGTGCGCGGGAAGTTCCACACGCGATTGGGCTGGGTACGTGTACTTCAGGGTGCGAGGGAAGTTCCACACACGATTAACCTGGCTACATGTGTTTCGGGGTGCGCGTGAACTTCCACACGCCACTGGGCCTGTGAGAGTGGGGTACGTGTATTACAGGGGGGTATTACTGGGCCTGGGAGAGCGTGCTATGTGCATTCCTGTGGTGGGCGGGAAGATTCACACGTTCGCCTACGACGCGCCGAAAAATAAATGGTCCAATCCTGAAACACGTACGCCAGCATGAAGCAGGCGTACGTCGACCCACGCAGCATAAAAGTGCGCGCAAACAACAAACAAGCTCAGACGCCAGGATGAATATACCGTTCCTAGCAGCAGTGGCCGTGGGTTACCAAAGGAGGAGGAGGAGGATAGTGAGGGCCCGAATTTTCACTCCCAGAACCAGCCTTTTTGGGATGCCTGATGACCAGGTGTATGGGAGGTACAGGTTTCCACCACACATAATACTGGACCTGGTCAGTGAGTGGGAGGATGACCTCACATCACCCACCCTGTGCTCCCAAGCACTCAGCCCCTTGGAGAAGGTCCTCAATGTACTGCACTTCTTGGCCACAGGATCATTTCAGCGGACAAGTGCCATAGTGGGTGGGGTGTCACAGGCCACGCAGTCACGCTGCCTACACCAGGTCTTGAAAATCATCACTGCATGCCCATCAGTCCGTAGGCACATATACCTGCCCAGGACACCTGCAGAAAGGCAGGCTGCCACTCTCGATTTCTACGGTGTGGCACAATTCCCAAAAGTGCTAGGTGCCTTTGACTGCACCCATGTGGCACTACGTCCCCCCAGGACATCTGAGCACATCTATAGGAACCGCAAGCACTGGCATTCCATCAACGTGCAGGTAGTATGTATGCCAAGGGAATCATCACCTCACTATATGCCAACTATCCAGGGTCCACCCACGACAGCTTCATTTACCGAATGTCTACCCTAAGCCGGGACCTAGAAGCTGGGCGGCATGGCGATACATGGCTGCTTGGTGAGTATGAATGCTACTGCACATGCATGCATGTCAGATGCAGGGTAATGTCACTACCCCACTAATGATACCCATCACCTCCTCACCAGGGGACAGTGCCTACCCTCTGAGCACCCACATGATGACGCCAATTCGGAACCCCATTACGCCTCCAGAGGTAAGATACAACACAGCCCATATTGCAACCCGGGGCATAGTGGAGTGCACATTCGGAGTGCTCAAGTCACGCTTTTGCTCCCTTGACCGTTCTGGCGGGCAGCTGTTATATGCGCCCCCAGTAGTGTGCAGGATCATAGTGGCAGCATGTGTCCTGCATAATGTTGCAACACGCCGTGGCCTGGCTGTGGACATGGTGGTGCCCCCACATCCCCAACCACATGCACGCCCGCTGCGCATGGGAGGGGAGAGGACACGGGGTGAGGCAGCCCGTACGCAGCTGGTGGCTAATTACTTCACATAGAAATCACACCCCAGTGGAGTGCACACAGCCCTGGCACATACCATCTGATAAGCAATGATGACTCGACCTGACAATTAAGACGAACAAAGGGACATTCAACTGTCAGAACCATAGCAGCCTGAGATTGTTCATGTGGAAGTGTCACAATGTGTTCATCCCTACCTACACAGACACCACCAATGCAGTGTCATCAAAAGACACACGTCCATGCTGCAGAAATGAATACCCACTCGCAAAATACTACATGAGAACAGTGCCATGTCACCCAACCCCTCCCCGGCACGGCCACACAACAAACCATGGCATGTCATGCAATGTGAGAGGAAACAAATGAATCCCCACAAGATGACCCAAGTGTCACCAGCTACAGTGTCCCTAATGGAAACATGGCCACACATGAAATGCTCACAGTAATGCAGGACCTACAAGACACATTACCAAATACTTACCAAGAATACCAATCACCTACACAACCTCCAACCTACCTTAAACATGACATTACAGACTTAAAAATTAGCTAGCCTCACTACCTGATGATGCCAGCCCTCTGAACACTTCCAAGTATACAGTGTTAGCGCCACGCAAGAGTGTAGGTGCACTGCTTACAACATGTGCTCCAGTTCCAAGGTGGACCGCATTGTGAAGACATGAGGAATGGACCTGCAAATTAGGAGGATGAGATGGATGCAGAGGCACATATCAATACACCATGCAGTGTACAATACAACAATAATATGCACTATGAATGTATACACAGTATTGACTACAGACTGCCCACACATCGAATGGGAGTCCAATGTCACCATGTACGTCAATGTCACTTGGGCACACCCTTTGCAAGCCCATGGAAACGGGAAGCAGGAGGGGTGTGTGTCACAAAAACCCAAGCATCAGAACCAAATTCTTGACAAGCCTGCATGTGCCCAGCCACAATGCAGTGTATGCCCACAGGAGCCACACAAGGCAACACACTGTCCCCAAAAAAAAAAAAAAAGAAAATGGCCATTAATGGGCCCGGGGGGGTGGGGAAGGCCACCCAGGAAGTCTGAGGACAGGGTGCACACCAAAACCCACCTGTGTGGATCTTACGGAAAAAAAACACCTCCATGGGCTCATGGCCTACACGGCTCCCCTATTGTGGGAGTATCACTGCTGTCGCTCTCCTCATCCTCTGCAGCTGCATCAGGATGTGGTGGCACTATGGGAGGCAGCCCATGCAAAGCCCTAGTCTGTTCCTCCATGGCTGCAAGCATGAGGGTGTGGTAGGTCTCGTTCTGGAGGATAAGTATGCAGAGGTCCCCATGCAACAACTCACGGGATGCCCGGACCTCCGCCCTAGTTGCCTGCATCTCAGCTGAGAGCGTACGTGTGAGACGCTCCAGCTGCTGTTCTGTCCTTCTGTTTGTTGAAGCCTCAAGCTCAACAAGAGTTGTCCTGAGGTGAAGGAGTTCTACCCTCAGGGCTTCCCTGTGGCCCTGGGACTCTATGGAAATGGCTTCCTGGAGAGTCACCAGTGCCGCCCGCCTGTCCCTGTCGGACGCCAACATGTCCTCCCTTTGTGACTGGCAGATGGAGTCGGTTGCCTGCTGTAGTCGCTCCATCAGCCTTTCGGGGGGGACAATGGAAGTGGCCACCCTATCCATGGTCTGAGCCATCATCTCTGATGATGCTGCCTGTTGGGTTGCCATACCGTATATGGATTGCTCCCATGCGGTATTGCCAGGTAGCTGACGGCCACCACGTCGGCGGGCACCACACCTGTCTGGGACAAGGAGAACTGCGCCTTGCTGTGCCGGCACTGCCTGAGGCTGCAGGACTGCATTCCCCCTCTGATCTGCTGGCCCAGGAACAGGATCAGATGTCGCGGAGTTTAACCCTGCATCCGTAACCACCAAAGGCGTACCTGCCAACACTGACATCCCCATTGAGGGTTCTAACCCTGGTGCAGGTGGGTCGGACAGAACAGAATCCCTCCCAGGAACACTCACCTGCGACGGCACATAGGTCTCATCATCCGAATCGACACCTGAATACAGCTCGGGGGAGGTGCAGCCACAGACACCCCTTGAGAGCACGACCTGCAGCAGTTGTGGGTTCTCACCCACCACCACACCACGTCCCTCACTGGTGGTCGGTCGGCCCTCAGACCCCTCCTGGGTCTGCACCATCTCCACAACCCCAGCAGTATCAAGTGCGTCATCCCCTGCAAAGACATAAAAGAAAACAAATGGAAACAGGCATTAGCACTATGGCACACAATTAGGGCTGAGAGGCTACAGAAACAGTACTTGATTGACACATGTCCCACATGACTAAAACCCTCCCATGCATGCACCGTCACTGCGTGTGAAGGGTAGGCAGATGGCACACATTGATGACACCAAGATAGAAGATGAACACATTTGCTGCATGCTGCCTAGAAGTGGCATCACACATTGGCCAGTGATTGCCAGGTCAAATACACAGGCCATCACACAGATGGCATGTACCCTAGCCATGAAGTGAAGAGGGAGAGGAGGTCACCAATTGTTCATTCAGTCCAGTTTGCTAATGAAATTGATTTTTTCATTCACATGGTTCAAATGTTGAACCTGCAGCTGCCAGTCCAAAATGGTCCTATAGCATAGGGACATGGCTAAACAAATCATGTCCAGGAAACAAAGCCAGTCCACTGTACCATAGCCATGTCAGACATGTGACAATAGGACTGAGAAATCCCGAGTAAAAGTGGTGGTATACAAAAAATCTGCCTGAATAAACAGAGGTAAATAAGCAACTATGTTGTGGCAAGATGACACTCCAAGGGCAACTGTCGTGGTGTTGGCTGGATGTCTAATGTTGGCAGAAGGGATGCTGCTATACCCAAATGCTGGTGCACAGAATGTATAGGAAGAGGCACATGGGTGACCCAAACCACTCAGGCACACACACCCTCACCTGGCACACAAACAGAAGCCCTCCCACACACACCATGCACATGGATGACACACACATGCATGTGCACTCACCGGACAATGCCTCGTAATCTGCCAGTTCTCCCACGCCTTGGATCTGTTCCTCCGTGACGTAGGTCCCAGCAACCTGCTCATGCGGAGTGAGTTCTATGTCGTCTGCTGGAGACCCACCTCCAGTCATAAGAGTTGCGGCATGACTTGAGGCCAGCTTATTCTTTGCCCTGCGCTTCAGGTCATTCCAGCGCTTGTAGCATTCAGTAGCTGTTCGCCTCACGATTCCAAGGGCACTTCTGATGTCCGCAATGGTCTGCCAGTGTGCCTGAAGTTGTGCAGGTGTGGTCTTGGATCCTGCAACAATCACCATTTCGCGGTCATGTGCGGACACATACTCTACAAGTGCATTCAGTTCGGCCTCATTGAAGCTGGGCTTCCTTGATGGGCCAGACTGTGTAGCTGTGTCTGGGGCATCAGCCTCTACTGGACGAGCACTCTTCCTCTTCCGCTTGGAAGGTGGTGGGGATCCTGAGTGTCCTACGCCGCTCTGGACACTAGGGTCAGGAGCCCCGATGGACTCTGTACTAGGAGTGTGGGATTGCACACTCAGCATGGGAGTTGGTGCAGGCATTAGCTCAAGAGTGATGGTGTCAGGGGGAATGTCAGCATGATGGACTTGGACCAACACTGGCTGGGTGTGTGAGAGGTGGGGTGGATGGAGCCGCAGCTGCCCCTGCAGCCTCCCCAGCCTGCCTACGCGGGGCAGCAGATGACCTAGCTGCCCCTGATCCAAGTGGCCTGATGACACCAACGTTCACCGGCGCACGTGGCCTAGACCTGCTGACCTGGAAGTCAGCCATGCAGTCACCCTGTGCCAGGTCTGGTTCCACAGTGGGCTGGTCCAACAAGGGCTGAGCATGGATGGTGTCAGCCACGTTAACCTCAACCAGGGGGGGGATGGGTGTCCCTGACTGCTCCTCCACACATGGGGGGCTAGGGACACCCTGCAAGTCATGGCCACGTCCCCTACCGGATCCACCACGGCCACCACTTGGGGCTCGGCCACCTTTGCCACCCTTAC
Organism: Ambystoma mexicanum; assembly: GCF_040938575.1. NCBI lineage: Eukaryota > Metazoa > Chordata > Amphibia > Caudata > Ambystomatidae > Ambystoma > Ambystoma mexicanum. The sequence continues at coordinate 976,280,849 of NC_090925.1, forward strand.
GGCTTGTTCGCCTCCCAGCCATGGCACTGATGTGATTGTGCGCATGGGAGTCGATGTGAACTATTGTCCTGGGCAATTGGGGGTCAAAGGGGTTGGGTACCAGATGGTAATCGTACCCTAGTGCTCTAGCAAGGCTGTATGTCACCCCTGGGGAAGGATGACGGGTCACGCAACGCACAGGCACCCCAAAAAAGGGAAGTAAGGTGCACGCAACCCCTCCTAGACCACGTGCGTTGAAGAATAAACCTGCACTACGCTGTGGCAGCCAGAAACACAAGAATGAACGTATGCGTGTCACACGCAGCCTAGAATGACCTCTGAAGGGGTACGCGACACATGGGGCAAGCACAGATGTTAAATACGTGCGCGACTCACCGTCTGCCAGGAACAAAAGCGTGAAAAATATGCGAGTGTGCGCGTTGGCAACACCCCCGCCAAAAGAACAATTGTACACTGTCTGAGGAGACAGGACAACAGTAGAAGGGAACGCTGTTTGAGGAAACAGTCCCAGGAAAAAGAGGAAAAGAGAAAAAGCTGTCAGAGGTAACAGGGAGTACGAACTGGAAAGGCTGTGAAGTAAATCGCGTGTGAACCGACAAGAAGTACAGATTTCACCCACTCGCTCTCCACGAAAAGCACGTACAAGGAAATTGCGTTCTACACGTACCTTTTATACACACGTCACAGACGCGCATACGCAATGAGGCCATTTCCACCAATTACGCGCTTTGACACTCGGACGTGTATCTCTTTTTTTTTACACGTGCCATTCTCTACGGTCATGCATGTGACGTCACAGCTGCGCATGGGGGCCTTTGGGCCAATGAAATCGCGTATGCGTGCAGACGCGCTTACGCGCTAAGGGCCTTTCTTCGAATTACACGCAGACGTGCAGGACTTTTCACGTGCCAAATCACTCCGTATCAAGCTGGCCACGCGTAAGCACACGGAAGACCAAGCTCCTGCCCAGAAAGCCGATTAACTGCCCCCCAGAGCCCCGAGCACGCTCCCACCTGCCACCTGCTGCTGCCTGACTGCCTGCAGCCCACGTGCCCTGCCATTTGCTGCCTGCACATCAGCCAGGGGTGCTGTTGCTGTGACCACCCCTGCTGAAACCGAAGACTCCCGACTGGGATTCCATCGCTACACAGCCCAGCCCCAGGACCCAGTTGCCCACCCACTCCTGCCTCTGGGGTTGTCATGTCGGGCACTGCAACTTCTGGCACCACTGACAACCCCCGGCCAGAGAGGCAGAGGGGCACCAGCTTCAGTGTCAAGGAAGTTGGTGTCCTGGTGGAGCAAGTCCTGGGGCAGTATGATGCCCTCTACGGAAGAGTGCGCGCTGACAAGGAAGGACGGACTCGGATCTGGACGGACATTGTGACTGCCATCAATGCAGAGGGGGTGGCAGTCCGCGACTTCCAACATGTCAAGAAGCGCTGGGAGGACTTCAGGTCCAGGACCCTGAACAAGGCCCGGCGCCTCTTGAAGGCATCGGATGCTAAGGGGCGCCGGGGCCACTTGTCAGAAGATCAGAAGAGGGTCCTGGAACGCATATCCCCAGCGCTCCACGTCCAGGTCCTTGAGAGGCAGACCCATCTGGAGTCGAGCGGTAAGTGTACATGCATCATGATTCTAACCTGGCCGTGTGGTGATGTGCCAGTAGTGTGCCGGTTGCACATCTGTTTGTATGGGGCCGAGTATGGGTGGGGGTGTACAGGACCATGAGGCTAACACATGCGAGCGCTGTCATGTGTGAGACATGGATGGTGCTTGTGTGTGTAGGCTTGCATGCCAAATGCAGTTGTGTGGGCACACATGTTTGTATGAATGTGTATGTAAGTAGGCATGTTCGTGATGTCACGCATGTATGCTGCATGTATCAGCACTGTGTACATGTGCATGTGTGTGTATTTGACAAGGGTGCAACAGTGATGCAACATGGATGCATGTGACAGCCGGATGTGGAAGCCTGATTGGCAGATGTGACATGGATGCCCATCGGGACACTGCTACAGTTGGCTGAGGTGTACACATGCATGCAAGTGTGGTGGTGTGCGTGCATGTGTAGTGCACTCCCTGTGTTACATGTGATGTCTGGCTCACCTTTGCCTGCTCATGCTGTTGTATGTGTATGGATGGTACCGGCAGTTGCGATGTGGCTGTGGTATGGCTCATGTGTGCATGTAGAAATGACATGTGTGTTGCCAATTGTGATGCCATGTCTGAAGTTTGCCAATGCCACTCATGTGCAACTGTCATGTGTGTATGTGTCCATTGTACAGTGCCCTGATGCCTGTGTTTTATTTCTCCCTGTCTGCAGCGTCAACTGATGAAGAGGGCGGAGAAGGTGCTGTGGAGCACAGCGGCAGGGATCGCACCGCCAGCCGGAGACGCAAGGCCCTCCCAGGTTTTGATCTCGTTGGGGAGTGAGGAGTCCGGTGCTGCGTCCCAGGCCGCAGCTGCTGGGGGGAGGTCCAAGAGGCGGAGGTCGGATTGGACTCCTCGGCAGCAGAAGGGGCAGCTGGGACCCCACAGGGCCCAACGGGGGAAGATGGCACGGAGTCATCCAGGTTGGTGGGGGGTTTGGTGGAGGAGGAGGCCATGCAAGCAACAGAGACGGGGTCTGGAGGTGCGGATTCCACTGGTGCTAGTGGTGCAGTGCAGGACCAGGCACAGGAGGCAACACAGGTCACCGCGGAGGTTCCTGTGTGCAATCCTGTTCCTGATCCGGTCACTGCATCATCTTGCACCAGCAGGGATGCATATGTCCAGACCCGTTTTCAGGAAGGGGATGAGCTCATGACAACTGGCCTTCCTCTGCCTGTGGACGTGGCTATCCGGGTCCGGGTTGAGCCTGTCCTGACTGGTGTGGCGTTGCATCAACGGGCCATGCGAGGTGACCTGCAGTCTTTTCATGAGGAGACTGCACGTCATCTCGAATGGCTCGTTGACCGCGTCGGCCTACTGGGACAGGTCACCCAGGCAGGATTCTTCCGTTTGATGGGGCTTGCTCAGACCCCCTTCTCAACTGAACCCCCTATGCGCCAGTCGTCCTCCGTGCCATCTTCCCACCCATCGGTCACCTGGGTTCCCTGTGGAGCTGCCTCTGTCGGTGCGGTCAGGCTGGTGGAGGAGGCATCCCTGCCACAGTCGGGAGTCGGATGTCCAGCAGGGGTGGCCACACCAACGACTGCACCCCAGCCAGCGGAGGATGTGCAGGCAGCAGGAGGCAGTGCACGGGCAGAGGCGCAGCAGCAGCAGCAACGTGGTGGGAGCCATGATGGCTCGGGGACTTCGACATCGACGGGACAGGCATCGGCCGGAGGGCAGGAGGACCCAGGACGGGAAGAGTCTTCCGTGTGGCAGCGGTTGGGCCACGCCATAGATGCAGAGCGGCAGCGGGCGCAAGAGGCATGGCTCACGATGGTCAGGGCGGAGAACTCCATGCGGAGGGCCCTGAGGCGTGCCGAGTGCCTCGAGGCAATCCGCAGGGAGTTTGGGGGGAACATGTGGACGGCCCTGCGGACCCTCGGGGCCATGGAGGAGGAGCGCCTCTGGGACATTGAGCAGGAGTTCGATGATGCCCTGGCCCAGAACATCCCGAAGTGAGCCGTCGGACTAGCCCGCTGCCCTTGTAAATAGTTCTGTAGTTAGTGTTAGATTTCCTTTGGTTTAGCATTTTTTTGGGACCTTTTGGACAATGGGCCAGGTTTTTGTATATATTTTCTTTTTTAGGTAGTGTTATTAGATAGGTTTCATTTCTTCTGTTGGGATCATGGACCCTGGATTGTTTACCTGTATATAGTTGACTTTTGGATTTTCATTTTTTTTAATGATTTCCCCATGGAGCAATGGTTTTTGATTTTAATTTTCCATTGGATTTACTTTATTGGACTGTGACTTTGGACACCTTTACTTTGCATTATGATTTTTGGTTTTGCATTATTTCACGTACCTGCTTGTTTTTTTTTAAATAATTTCCATTATTTATTTTTTTTTTTGGTTCAATTTATGTTGCGTTTAATACATATTTTTCTTCAAACTTCAATGTGTAGTATCATCTCATTGGTTTCATGCATATCATGATATGTGTTTTGACATTCACTGACACCCATTGGGTGTATGTGAGGGCCATGTGTTCATTTCCAAACTTGCTTTTGTGGTTATATCATGTTTTTGCCATTTCTAAGTGGGTGGATGCAATACTCAGGTGGGTGTTTGGCATTTGGAGGATGACCATAAGGGCCAGGAATCTAGATTGTGTTGACATGTTGGCTGGGGGACATGGGTGGGGGCCTGGTGGAGGCTGGACCTGCACTGCTGGGGGGTGGGGGTGATGGGAGACATGAGTGGGGGCCTGGTGTAGGCTGCCCCTGCACTACTGGGGGTGGCGGTGGTGGGAGACATGAGTGGGGGCCTGGTGGAGGCTGCCCCTGCACTGCTGGGGGGTGGGGTGATGGGAGACATGAGTGGGGGCCTGGTGGAGGCTGCCCCTGGTGGCAGGGGGGTGGGGGTGCAGGGAAACATGAGTTGGACATGGGTGGGGGCCTGGTGGAGGCTGCCCCTGCACTGCTGGGGGGTGGAGGTGATGGGAGGCAAGAGTGGGGGCCTGATGGAGGCTGCCCCTGGTGGCTGGGGGGCGGGGGTGATAGGGAAACATGAGTTGGACATGGGTGGGGGCCTGGTGGAGGCTGCCCCTGCACTGCTGGGGGGTGGAGGTGATGGGAGGCAAGAGTGGGGGCCTGATGGAGGCTGCCCCTGGTGGCTGGGGGGCGGGGTGATAGGGGACATGAGTGGGGGCCTGGTGGAGGCTGCCCCTGCACTGCTGGGGGGTGGGGGTGGTGGGAGACATGAGTGGGGGCCTGGCGGAGGCTGCCCCTGCACTGCTGGGGGGTGGGGGTGATGGGAGACATGATTGGGGGCCTGGTGGAGGCTGCCCCTGCACTGCTGGGGGGTGGGGTGGTGGTAGACATGAGTGGGGGCCTGGTGCAGGCTGCCCCTGGTGGCTGGGGGGTGGGGTGATAGGGGACATGAGTGGGGGCTGGTGGAGGCTGCCCCTGCACTGCTGGGGTGTGGGGGTGATGGGAGACATGAGTGGTGGCCTGGTGGAGGCTGCCCCTGGTGGCTGGGGGGTGGGGTTGATAGGGGACATGAGTGGGGGTCTGGTGGAGGCTGCCCCTGCACTGCTGGGGGGTGGGGGTGGTGGGAGACATGAGTGGGGGGCTGGTGGAGGCTGCCCCTGCACTGCTGGGTGGTGGGGGTGATGGGAGACATGAGTGGGGTCTGGTGGAGGCTACCCCTGCACTGCTGGTGGGTGGGGGTGCAGGGAGACATGAGTTGGACATGGGTGGTGGCCTGGTGGAGGCTGCCCCTGCACTGCTGGGGGTGGGGGTGATGGGAGACATGAGTGGGGGCCTGGTGGAGGCTGCCCCCGGTGGCTGGGGGGTGGGGGTGATAGGGGACATGAGTGGGGGCATGGTGGAGGGTGCCCCTGGTGGCTGTGGGGTGGGGATGATGGGAGACATGAGTGGGACATGAGTGGGGGCCTGGTGGAGGGTGCCCCTGGTGGCTGGGGTGTGGGGGTGCAGGGAGACATGAGTTGGACATGAGTGGGGGCCTGGTGGAGGCTGCCCCTGCACTGCTGGGGGGTGGGGGTGGTGGTAGACATGAGTGGGGGCCTGGTGCAGGCTGCCCCTGGTGGCTGGGGGGTGGGGGTGTTAGGGGACATGAGTGGGGGCCTGGTGGAGGCTGCCCCTGCACTGCTGGGGGGTGGGGGTGGTGGGAGACATGAGTGGGGGCCTGGTGGAGGCTGCCCCTGCACAGCTGGGGGGTGGGGGTGATGGGAGACATGAGTGGGGGCCTGGTGGAGGCTGCCCCTGGTGGCTGGGGGCAGGGGGTGCAGGGAGACATGAGTTGGACATGGGTGGGGGCCTGGTGGAGGCTGCCCCTGCACTGCTGGGGCATGGGGGTGATGGGAGACATGAGTGGGGGCCTGGTGGAGGCTGCCCCTGGTGGCTGGGGGGTGGGGGTGATAGGGGACATGAGCAGGGGCCTGTTGGAGGCTGCCCCTGCACTGCTGGGGGGTGGGGGTGATGGGAGACATGAGTGGGGGCCTTGTGGAGGCTGCCCCTGCACTGCTGGGGGGTGGGGGTGCAGGAAGACATGAGTTGGACATGGGTGGGGGCCTGGTGGAGGCTGCCCCTGCACTGCTGGGGGGTGGGGGTGATGGGAGACATGAGTGGGGGCCCGGTGGAGGCTGCCCCAGGTGGCTGGGCGGTGGGGGTTTTAGGGGACATGAGTGGGGGCCTGGTGGAGGGTGCCCATGGTGGCTGTGGGGTGGGGGTGATGGGAGACATGAGTGGGACATGAGTGGGGGCCTGGTGGAGGGTGCCCCTGGTGGCTGGGGGGTGGGGGTGCATGGAGACATGAGTTGGACATGAGTGGGGGCCTGGTGGAGGCTGCCCCTGCACTGCTGGGGGGTGGGGGTGGTGGTAGACATGAGTGCGGGCCTGGTGCAGGCTGCCCCTGGTGGCTGGGGGGTGGGGGTGATAGTGGACATGAGTGGGGGCCTGGTGGAGGCTGCCCCTGCACTGCTGGGGGGTGGGGGTGGTGGGAGACATTAGTGGGGGCCTGGTGGAGGCTGCCCCTGCACTGCTGGGGGGTGGGGATGATGGGAGACATGAGTGGGGGCCTGGTGGAGGCTGCCCCTGGTGGCTGGGGGGTGGGGGTGCACGGAGACATGAGTTGGACATGGGTGGGGGCCTGGTGGAGGCTGCCCCTGCACTGCTGGGGGGTGGGGGTGATGGGAGATATGAGTGGGCGCCTGGTGGAGGCTGCCCCTGGTGGCTGGGGCTGGGGGTGATGTTAGACATGAGTGGGACATGAGTGGGGGCCTGGTGGAGGGTGCCCCTGGTGGCTGGGGGTGGGGGTGCAGGGATACATGAGTTGGACATGAGTGGGGGCCTGGTGGAGGCTGCCCCTGCACTGCTGGGGGGTGGGGGTGGTGGTAGACATGAGTGGGGGCCTGGTGCGGGCTGCCCCTGGTGGCTGGGGGGTGCGGGTGATAGGGGACATGAGTGGCGGCCTGGTGGAGGCTGCCCCTGCACTGCTGGGCGGTGGGGGTGATGGGAGACATGAGTGGGGGCCTGGTGGAGGCTGCCCCTGGTGGCTGGGGGTGGGGGTGCAGGGGGACATGAGTGGGGGCCTGGTGGAGGCTGCCCCTGGTGGCTGGGGGGTGGGGGTGGTGGTAGACATGAGTGGGGGCCTGGTGCAGGCTGTCCCTGGTGGCTGGGGGGTGGTGGTGATAGGGGACATGAGTGGGGGCCTGGTGGAGGCTGCCCCTACACTGCTGGGGGGTGGGGTGGTGGGAGACATGAGTTGGGGCCTGGTGGAGGGTGCCCCTGCACTGCTGGGGGGTTGGGGTGATGGGAGACATGAGTGGGGGCCTGGTGGAGGCTGCCCCTGCACTGCTGGGGGTTGGGGGTGGTGGGAGACATGAGTGGGGGCCTGGTGGAGGCTGCCCCTGGTGGCTGGGGGTGCAGGGGGACATGCGTTGGTGTGCAGTAGTGCAAGGTGACATGTGGGTTGGCTGGGGGGCATGGCCATGATGGATGGGGTGCCTGCAGGACATGTGCAGGGCAGGCCCCTGTGGTGTGGGCCACCTGCAGGGGCCGTGGAGGGTGTAGAGGGAACACCTGGGAGGACCCACACGTGCAATTCACATGTGGTGCTCCCCGCGCACCCCTGTAATACACGTACCCTGATGGAATCGCGTGTGATACTTCCTGCGCACCCCTGAAATACACGTACCCTGCTGCTTTTGAATGTGATACTTCCCGCGCACCCCTGTAATAAACGTACCCTGATGGAATGGCGTGTGATACTTCCCGCGCACCCCTGAAATACACGTACCCTGCTGATTTTGCGTGTGATACTTCCCGCGCACCCCTGAAATACACGTACCCTGCTGCTTTTGCGTGTGATACTTCCCACGCTCCCCTGGAATACACGTACCCTGCTGTTTTTGCGTGTGATACTTCCCACGCACCACTGTAATACACGTACCCTGATGGAATCGCGTGTGATACTTCTCGCGCACCCCTGAAATACACGTACCCTGCTGATTTTGCGTGTGATACTTCCCGCGCACCCCTGGAATACATGTACCCTGCTGTTTTTGCATGTGATGCTTCCGGCGCACCCCTGGAATACACGTACCCTGATGGAATCGCGTGTGATACTTCCCGCGCACCCCTGAGATACACGTACCCTGCTGCTTTTGCGTGTGATACTTCCCGCGCACCACTGAAATACACGTACCCTGCTGCTTTTGCGTGTGATACTTCCTGCGCACCCCTGGAATACACATACCCTGCTCTTTTTGCGTGTGTTACTTCCCACGCACCCCTGATGCACACGTACACAGGGCAATCGCGTGTGGAACTTCCCTCAAACCAGTGAAATACACGTTCCCCGCTTGGTGTTTACTGTTTGCCAGCCCTGTGAACTGGTCCAGGGTTAGCGCAGCCCTTTGCGATGATTTGTGGATTTTGAAGGCTTTTCCTTGCGCGAGGGCGTTCTTGGGGGCGTAACTGGCACTGCTGCATGGTCGCTGCGCCACTCTGCGCCACGGCTGGTTTCGGAGGCTAAAATCCATGAATACGCTGTGCGATGAAAAGGATTTTTTCGCACGCGGCTGGCGCAGTGTATCACACGGGGACACTGTGCGCCAGCCGCGTGCGCCATTTTTGTGCGAATTTCTATGAATTACCCTGTCTGTCTCTAATTGATCCTTTGTGATGTCCGGTAACAATGCTCTCCAGAAGGGCAGCACCCAACCCAAGGCCTCCTGGGAAGCCATCATCAAAGGGCACACTGTTAACAAAAGAACAAGCCTCATATCAGGGTGTTGCATGCCAAAAGGCCCTTAAAGTGCAAGCGTTGGGAAGCGGAAGGCATTAAGCAGTCAGACACAGGAGAACTGAGCTTCTCATTCCTTCCTGTCTCCTACACTTCCGGCACAGAAAAGCACTTTGTATATGTTACTACGAGGCAAAGGTCACATGTTACCTTTACAGGGAAACAACTTGTTAAAGCAAGTTTGCTTTTGTCCAATCCGGGGTGGACTTTGCCTTTAAAAGAAAGGAGTCTCCTACTGCTTCTGAGAATCACTTTTGAACCTTCCAGAACAATGGAAAGAATTCATTTGGACTCTGTTGGAAGAGCAATCCTCTCCAAAGCCCTCTGCCAGAAGTGAAGACAGATGTTCAAAGGCAGAGGCAAGCTCTGCTCTTTTCCCATTCCCATGGCAAATTGGGGGTGAACTGATGTTGGAGCTAGACCTGCCTCTCCACCTGCTGCACTGGTACCCCGGATGCTTACTGGTGGTAAAGGTCTTGTGCTAGTGCTAACTAGCCTCCCCTATGATGGGAGTGAAGAGAACAAGGGCCAATTAGTCCCTGAGCCCCTGGATGGGGACTCATAGAAACTGAAGAATTAAAGAATCTTGTTTCCTGCTTTCTGCAGTGCCAAATCACCATCAGACCATTGGTTTGTTTATTTGTTTGTTTGTTGTATTTGTTTATTTATGTATGTATTAAGAGCACCACACCTGGGGGTTTCTGACCACATAGGTTACAAGAAGACATCAAGAAAAAAAACATATGCGATAATGACATGGGTGCATGATTTACAATAAGAAGACAGCACAAAAAAAACACATATGCGATAATTACAATAAATTGCAGGTATATATAACTTTTTCATACAGATATCTCCAGGTGGTCAGAATAGTCCATTTTATATACATCAGAGGAAAGGAGCCAGGATTTTGTATTCTTCCTAAAGCTAAGGTAGGACGATTCTGCTCTCAGGTCAACTGGTAGTGAGTTCCTTAGTTTAGAGGTAATCACTGGAAAGCTACTCCCACCTGCTTTTTGTAGTGTAAATCTCAGTGCATTCAAACAGTGTGAGTGTACAGTTCTGGTTGGGCATACTGAGGTTTTTTTGACAAATTTGTCAACAAGATATTTAGGGGCAGAATTAGTGAGACATTTGTGCGTAAGGGATAAGGCTTTGTATTGAATTCGATCTTTAACTGCGAGCCAGTTTGAACTGCGTCGGATATCAGAAATATGTTGTGTTCTTGGAATGTTGAACACACTTCTTAAGGCGTTGTTCTGTAGTATTTGTAGTTTGTTCAGGTTATAGTTGCTTGAGCCTAGATATAAGGCATTGCAGTAATCTAATTTTGATAAAATTAGGGCTCTGGCCAATATGTTACAACTGTCTGTTGAGATGAAAGGTTTACAAGTGTTAATTAATCTACAGGTGTAAATAGTGGAAGATACAGTTGCATTAGTCTGTTTCTTTACATTTAGAGCTTTTGTCGAGGTAAAACCCTAAGGTCTTCACCTCCTTCGAAACTTTGATATGGTTACCGTCGATGTTGAAAGAATTGAACGGCTGACTTACATTATTTAGTCTTAATGTGGATCCGACAAGGAGAAGTTCCGTCTTCTCATCATTCGTACATAAGCCGTGGGTGGCCATCCATGCCTGAATTGTCAAATATATATTTTGTTCATAGGGTGGAGTCAGTTTTGTGATCACCAGTGATGGGGATGAGAATCTGAGTGTCATCTGCATAGTTAGTGTAGATGACACCCAGACTATCAAAATCATCAAATAAAGGCTTAGTGAAGGTATTGTACATTTTTGGCGAGTCACATGCCTTTTGTGGGACTCCACATGTGATGGGTATCGGTTCCGCTGCAGCGTTAAGTGAAAAGACTCTTATAGTGTGATTATCAAGGAATGATTGAATCCAGGCTGTGGCTTCCTGGGAGACGTGTGCTGCTGAGTTTAGAACATTGCAAAGTAACTAAGTCGAATGCAGCCGAGAGATCTAAAAGGAGAAGGAGAGCTTATGCCCCATTGTCCTTTAGACTGTCCACTTGATTCTTCAAATCTAATAAGGCAGATTCAGTTCCATGTTTAGGTCGAAAGCCAGATTGAAGCAGTCCTAGGAGATTGTTAGTTTCCAGGTAAGACTGAATCTGGAGATAGCCGGCTCGATCTAAGATTTTAAGAAGGAACCGGAGGGTAGTTATAGGCCTGTAATTAGTGGCTATGTTAGGATCTAAGTTGGGTTATTTTAGGAGTGGGAGGACCCACGCACCTTTTAGATTAGACGGGACGGTGCATGAGTTGAATGAAGCGTTAATGAAGGTGGTGATGAATGGATCCAGTTCCCTAGCTACCTCATTTTATTATGGATGCAGGGCAGGAATCTCCTTGGCACCTGGAAGGTTTTAATGAGGATATTATTTCTGCAACTTGTGTGGAGACAAGTGGAAATTTGAAACGGTTGCATGGTTTCGTCTGAATTAGGTTTAGTTTTGGAGTGGGATGATCCTGTAACGCTCACCTGATTCCCTTAGAGGCGCCGGTCTTGACTGGGCGTATACCGTATCTTCAAAGGTGATGTGTAACCCACGGCTGGCTCTTTGGGCTGGACCTCTGTGCACTGTATGTCTGGCTCGAAAGGTTAAAATGTCTGCAGATAGAAAATGTGGGATTAATGAACTGGGTTATTGAATGTCTCTCTCTTCTTCCCTTTCTCTTCTCCTGTAGAACCCCAAAGGTTAACGCTCTCACCTTAGGTAAGTGAACGCCGTGCTCTCCATCTGCCTCGAGGCAGGGTGCTGTAACCAGTTTCTTCACTGGATAAGGGGAGCAGGCCTCTTGACTTTAGAGGACTGCTGTCCGTCGTTTACTGCACGAACGGTAAGTTTCGAGTAATTCTAATGTCTTTAAAGTCTTTAGTAATGATGTCTCTTGTTTTGCAGGGTTCCGGCGATGGCGGATGGCGGGCTGAAGTGAGTTGAAGATGGAGCCCGTGTGATAAATAGAAGCGCCTGGAAGCACGTAAGTAAGCGCTTGTTGCCTGCTTCACGTGCGCTCTAACTGTCTTTTTATTTTGCAGGTACAAGTTCGGGGCGGCTGCAGGGTGCCGGAATACCCACTGGGTTAGATGTGGAAAGGAGTAATGGCACGTGAGTATTAAAGTTCCCCAATGTCTTTAAACGCACCTTGTTTTGTCTTTCAGATGCGGGATGCAGCGTCGAAGGCCTCCGGAGCGTGCGAAGAGTTGGTAAGCTTTTGTCTTTCAGATGCCGGAATGCAGTGTGAAGACCTCCGGAGCGCACGAAGAGTAGGTAAGCCTTTGTCTTTCAGATGCCGGAATGCAGCGCAAGGCGTTGGTGACAGCCGATGGACCAGGTAAGTGAAGAGCTGTCACTGAAGACCGTAATGCTAACCTGTTCTTTCTTGTCTTTATAGGTGTTGCTGAAGACTGGATTCAGGATGGTAAGCCTTTTTCCTTAGGCCCAGGATCAGATGCAGAAGACACGATGAGCGTTCTGCTGCTGAGGATGCAGAATAACGCAAAGCAAGATTCATCCATCGGGTGTGGTTTAAATAGCCTCCTGTAGTGCTTAGGTGTCTCCTTCCACAGCCACGCCTAGGTAAGAAAAGAGTTCCTGCTTTCCAGAAGAGTTCCAGTGTTCTGAATCTAGGGAGTGGCTCCTGCCCCACCCAACAGGAAAAGTAGTTCCAAACAGAAGAGGATCAGAGACTCAACTGGCAGGCAAGTAAGCAGCATGGTCTGCTGCAGGTAAGTCCACCCAAGCATTATGAGCCCGGCGCTTCCAGCGCTGGGACTGGGCATATTTATGAGCCTGGTGCCACTGGCGCCAGGACTGGGTCCAAAAGGTCCCAATTGGGACTGGTTGGCACTCGGAACCTGGGTTATGGATCTGCTTCCAAGGGAGTTGGGAAAACCCTGACCTTTTGGAAGCAGAGATCATGACAGTACTCCCCCTCAAGGCCCCTCCCAAACCGGGCTTCTCCGGGGGTTTTGGCTTGTCAGGAAATGTTCGGTGAAATCTTTTGATTAGGCAAGGAGCTTGGACATATTCAGCAGGTTCCCAGGATCTCTCTTGGGGGCCGTAGCCTTTCCAGTCAATTAGGTAGAATAGTTTAGATTTGGAGATCTTGGAGTCCAGAATGCTTTTGACTTCAAACTCGAGTTCTCCATCAACTAGGATAGGTTTTGGAGATTTGGTTAGTCGGGTTTGAGGTTGCACGGGTTTTAATAGAGAGACGTGGAAGACCGGATGTATCTTCATGTGCGGGGGCAAGTCCAACTTGACCGCTACTGGGTTTACTATGGTAGTGATGGAATAGGGACCAAGGTATCTTGGGTTGAATGTGTGTGGCCCTTTTAGAGGTAGATATTTGGTGGATAACCAGACTTGATCCACTACTTGATATTGAGGGGCTTCCTTCCGATGTTGATCTGCTCCTTTCTTGTATTGTTCTTTAGCCCTTTGAAGGTGAGAAACAGCTTCCTTAAAGGCTTGGGTGATTGTAGAATGCAGGTAGTCTACTGCTGGTGTTTCAAGATCTTGGAGGGGATCCAACTCCGAGGTTCGAGGGTGACGGCCGTACAAAAGAAAAAACGGGGTTTTCCCAGTTCCCGAATGGACAGAGTTATTGTAGGCATACTCGGCTATCCAAAGGATGTCTTTCCAAGTTTTTTCAGTTTGTTGCAGCATGCAGCGTAAATACTGTTCCAGAGTTTGATTGGTCCTCTCTGTTTGTCCGTCGGTCTGAGGGTGGTCACTGGTCGATAGTCTCACATCAATTTGAGCCGACCAACAGCAACTTCGCCAAAAATGAGAAATAAATTGACTACCTCGATCCGAAATTAGAACCGAAGGAAAACCGTGCAGTCGGACGATGTTTTCGAGAAATTCTCGGGCCAGAGTTGCTGCTGTTGGCAAGCCTTTGAGCGGAATGAAATGCGCCATCTTGGAGAATAAGTCCACGATTACTAGAATCGTATTGTATCCGGAGCATGGAGGTAGATCGGTGATGAAGTCCATAGAAAGCGTATGCCAAGGGCGAGGTGGGATGTCAATAGGGCGTAAGAGGCCTGCTGGTCTTTCCTTTTGACTCTTGTTTTGGGCGCATACTCCACAGGACATTATAAAGTCTCTGATATCTTTTTTCCAAGACGGCCACCAGAAGTAGCGCTTGATCTTTTCTGAGGTCTTGGCCATACCGGGATGTCCTTCCATTAAAGAATCGTGATAACAAGAGATTACTTTTTCCTGTAAATCTGTGCTGGGTAGGTATAATCGTTCTTGGAAATCCAATAAGTTGTCCTTTACTGCAAAGTCCTTTCCCTGCAGATGCCAATTCTGTATGTCTGCTGGAGTTACAAGTTGCCTGGCTTCATCCTTAACTTCCTCTATGGATTCTGTGGCGATTACACCCAGAATTCTTTGTTCGGGAATGATTGGTACAGGTTTAGGGTTGATCAAGTGTTCTTCCACTCCCATCCGAGAAAGGGCATCAGCTTTACCGTTTTTTGTACCAGGTCGATAGGTAATTATGAAGTCAAACTCGGCAAAGAATAATGCCCAACGGAGTTGTCTAGAGGATTGGGCTTTTGCGGTTTTCAAATATTGCAGGTTTCGGTGATCCGTAATCACAGTAACGGTGTGTCGGGCCCCCAGCAGATAATGCCGCCAAGCCTTAAAGGCAGACTTGATAGCCAGAAGTTCCTTGTCAGTAATCGTGTAATTGATTTCAGGAGGCGAGAATTTGCGGGACCAAAATGCCACGGGATGCAACTGATTGGTTAGCGGGTCCTTTTGTGATAGAACTGCCCCCATGGCAAGGCTTGAAGCATCAGTTTCCACGATGTAGGGGAGTTCGGGGCGAGGGTGTTTTAAGATTGGTGCAGAGATAAATTTAGTCTTCAAATCCTGGAAAGCTTGTTCCGCCTCGGTAGACCATTCAAAATGTTTGTTTTTCTTTAACAAGGCAGTGATGGGCTGGACTATTCGAGAGAATTCGGGGATAAACCTGCGGTAAAAGTTAGCGAAACCTAACATGCTTTGCACACCTTTTACAGAGGATGGTGATGGCCATTTGAGAACTGCATCGACCTTCTTTGAATCCATACGCACTCCGCCAGGTGATAATATGAATCCCAAGAATTCAACTTCAGTCACGTTGAAAACACATTTTTCCAATTTAGCGAAAAGTTTGTGGTGACGCAATCTTTCGAGGACCATTTTCACGTGTTTCCGATGTTCAGATTCCGATGAAGAATAAACGAGGATGTCGTCAATGTAAACAACAACACACACATCTATGAGCTCTCTGAGGACATCGTTCATAAAATATTGAAAGGCGGCCGGGGCATTACAAAGTCCGAAGGGCATGACCTGATATTCAAATAGCCCATACTTGGTGCGGAAGGCCGTCTTCCATTCATCGCCCTCTTTTACTCGTACCAAGTGGTAAGCTCCTCTAAGATCCAGCTTTGTATATATGCATGCTTTTCTGACTTGGTCCAGGAGTTCAGGGATCAAAGGTAACGGATATCTATTCTTAACTGTGATCTGGTTCAGGGAGCGATAATCTATACAAGTTCTAAGGTCTCCTTCCTTTTTTGGAAAGAAGAACAAAGCTGAAGAAGCAGGGGACTTGGAAGGACGAATAAACCCATTTGCCAGGTATTGATCCAGGTATTGTCGAAGGTGAAGGTTCTCAGGCTCGGTGAGGGCATAAATTCTACTACAAGGAGGAGTAGATCCAGGTATCAAGTCGATCTGGCAGTCATAAGACCTATGAGGAGGTAGAGAGTTAGCCTGATCCTTCCGGAAAACATCTTGGTATTCTAGGTATTCGGGAGGTAACTGGGGAGTCTCTGAAGAAATTTCTGCCAGTGCAACACCAGGTGGAGGGTGACAAGTAGAGACACATTCTGGAAACTGGACCGTTCTTGCTCGCCAATCGATCAGAGGATTGTGTTTCTCTAACCAAGGTATTCCTAGAATAATCTGAAACTGAGGGGCCTTGATCACATCGAACACGATCTTCTCATGGTGTCCATCTTGACTTACTAGCGTCACTTCTTGAGTGGTATGCGTTACTGGCCCGGAGGCTATCTCCGTACCATCCACCGTAGTAATGACATCCTTTACAGCCTTGGGACAAAGAGTTAGATTCATCCTCAAAACCATTTCATGATCCACATAATTGCCGATGGCACCGCTGTCGACGTAAGCTTCAATTGCATGTAATCGATCCGGATTATCAGGGCTAATGAGGACCACAGGTATCACGAAATGCGAGGTCACGGAACTGGTTTTCATGCTTGGCAAGAGGACCTCTATTCTTGTCGGGCGAGGTCGTTTCCCTGCTCAGAGTTTGTAACTTTGGTAACTGCAGCTCCTACTGCCTTCTTGGCAGGTTTCACCGGACAGTCTCGAAGAAAGTGCCCTGAGTTTCCGCAATAGAGGACTAATTGCAACTGTTTTCTCCTTTCCCGCTCCTTTTGTGTTAGAGGACCTTTCAGACCCCCTATTTGCATGGGTTCCCCGGAGTCTACTCCTTTGGAAGGAGTTGGCGGTTTGGAAAATACTCGAGCATCAAACTTGGAACGATCGGCCTTCCTGTTCTGCAGTCTGTGATCTATTTGAACAACTAAGTCTATATAGTCCGAACAATCTTGTGCGGGATTCACTACTTGGGCTAACACATCTTTGAGCTCTCCGCGTAGACCTCTATAAAACAGCGTAATCCTTTTGTCCTCAGGCCAGTGAGTTTCCACTATCAGTGTGTTGAAAGACGCTATATAAGCCAAAAGGTCTTGATTACCTTGTCGCAACGAAAGAAGCTCATTGTCCAAGGCCTGCCCCTGTGAATGTCTTGCGAACAGTTTTTCCATACTGAGCTGAAAAGCTTGAAAATCATGGAGGACCGGATCATCTTGATTTACTAGAGGGATCGACCAGTCTGCCGCATTGCTACTAAGGTACGAAATCACGAAAGCTAATTTAGCTTGATCAGTTGGAAAGGCTGCTGGCCGGCATAAGAAATGCAACCGGCACTGATTGATAAATACTGCAAACCTCTTTGGGTCACCAGAAAATTGTTCGGGCGGAGCCAGAGGTACATTCCCAGGTAGGTTGATCTGCACTGGATTCATAGAGGATGTAGAAGGAAGATTTCCCCCAGATGCGGGTAACGGGGTCTGTCCGGCTTGTGACTGTAGCAATTGTCTAGCGAGATCATCTGTTCGCTCCTTGGAAATAATCAGTTCCCTTCTTAGAGCATTCGTTTCCTGACGGGCTGCATGCACTTCTGCCCTTAGTTCCCCAAGTAACTGGGCTAGCTGGTCGGTATCCGAGGTTTCCATAGCGCCTGGACGGGAGTTTTGTGGTAGGCTTTGCGTTCTGTAAAGCTCACCTGATTCCCGTAGAGGCGCCGGTCTTGACTGGGCATATACCGTATCTTCAAAGGTGATGTGTAACCCACGGCTGGCTCTTTGGGCTGGACCTCTGTGCACTGTATGTCTGGCTCGAAGGGTAAGATGTCTGCAGATAGAAAATGTGGGATTAATGAACTGGGTTATTGAATGTCTCTCTCTTCTTCCCTTTCTCTTCTCCTGTAGAACCCCAAAGGTTAACGCTCTCACCTTAGGTAAGTGAACGCCGTGCTCTCCATCTGCCTCGTGGCAGGGTGCTGTAACCAGTTTCTTCACTGGATAAGGGGAGCAGGCCTCTTGACTTTAGAGGACTGCTGTCCGTCGTTTACTGCACGAACGGTAAGTTTCGAGTAATTCTAATGTCTTTAAAGTCTTTAGTAATTATGTCTCTTGTTTTGCAGGGTTCAGGCGATGGCGGATGGCGGCCTGAAGTGAGTTGAAGATGGAGCCCTTGTGATGAATAGAAGCGCCTGGAAGCACGTAAGTAAGCGCTTGTTGCCTGCTTCACGATGCACTCTAACTGTCTTTTTATTTTGCAGGTACAAGTTCGGGGCGGCTGCAGGGTGCCGGAATACCCACTGGGTTAGATGTGGAAAGGAGTAATGGCACGTGAGTATTAAAGTTCCCCAATGTCTTTAAACGCACCTTGTTTTGTCTTTCAGATGCGGGATGCAGCGCCGAAGGCCTCCGGAGAGTGCGAAGAGTTGGTAAGCTTTTGTCTTTCAGATGCCGGAATGCAGTGTGAAGACCTCCGGAGTGCACGAAGAGTAGGTAAGCCTTTGTCTTTCAGATGCCGGAATGCAGCGCGAGGCGTTGGTGACAGCCGATGGACCAGGTAAGTGAAGAGCTGTCACTGAAGACCGTAATGCTAACCTGTTCTTTCTTGTCTTTATAGGTGTTGCTGAAGACTGGATTCAGGATGGTAAGCCTTTTTCCTTAGGCCCAGGATCAGATGCAGAAGACACGATGAGCGTTCTGCTGCTGAGGATGCAGAATAACGCAAAGCAAGATTCATCCATCGGGTGTGGTTTAAATAGCCTCCTGTAGTGCTTAGGTGTCTCCTTCCACAGCCACGCCTAGGTAAGAAAAGAGCTGAGAAATGTGCTGTTGAGAAGCTCCAGCCCCATTGGTCCTCCATTTGGACCCTAGAGACAGATACGCCACCCATTTAGACTTTTATCTACAAGGTATATACTTTTGATTGACAATGTTGACAATGTCTTGCCTTTTACCACTGCTACAACCCAGAACGTTTGTGTCATTTGCGTTCTGCTTATTCTGTGTCCTTTCCACAGGGGTGTGCTTTTTGTTGTGATTTTATAATGCCGTTATTGCACATTTGTGTGTTTAATCAAAATACATCTTTTTTTCATAGACCCTTGATTGGAGATTTCTTTATTTTGGACTGTTGTGTTATTGCTTTTTGGGTTGCTACTATCATCACATTCACACCCCTCTTAATTGTATAGCCTGCCCTGTAACCACATTGTCCAAAATGTTGATGAGGTAAATCTCTAGACTGTGGGCCTGATCACGGTTTTGGCGGTAACGCCGGTGGTATTACCGCCGGTGGTATTATCCCTACCGCCGAACTCCCCGGCGCTAATAGCGCCAGATCACGAGTTCGGCGGTAATGTAATTCCTCATTCCCCATTGAGCCCATTCAGGAATGCCCCATTCCCCATTGGGCTCAATGGGGAAAATGTGCGCTCTTACCGCTGGCGGATTTCCCGCCGGCGGTAATAGCGCAAATTTTCAGCAGATTTCCCCCCAGCCAAGAGCTGGGGCGAAATGCGCCGAAGTCCTGATTTGGCGGACCCTTAAATCCAGCGGTAATAGCGTGACCGCCGGATTTAAGGGTTACCGCCAAAGTCGTGATGAGGCCATGTGAATGTTCTACCTTTTATAATTGGGCTCAATGTTGGTTTGTAGCAGTGTGGGGGCTGAGAAAGTGGTTTAGCCACTAGTCTCCCTTGTACTCTTGCAGGGCAGTAGTCATTTAGTCAGTGCGATAGGCTCAAAAACAGCACACAGATTGTGCAATATTAAAAAGAAGGGCCCACCAATGTCCTATACATAATTAAAACAATCAAAGGTTACCACTGATGCAGATTCTGAGGTGTGCCTGTTAGAACCTAGCGACTGGTGAGTGAAGATTAAATATCCCTATCAAATGGCAACATGTCAAGTAATTTTTCATAGGTTGAAGGTTAGCTCTGCTACGCAGAGTTATTTAGTATTATATAGCATGTTGGCACTGTGGTTACAACAAGAGAAGGTGATAGTGTTAAGTGTGTATTGGAAGAACAACGAGGTTTCTGTTTTCTAACATGTTGGTGTGAAGCAGATCAGAGAAATCATGCTCTGTCACTGGTGAGTACCTACTATTAAGATATCTGTATTTGTGTAATGATTCGTGGTGGTTGGTGTCTGGATAAGTCAGCCAGGCCTGCCTGAGTGCAATCGGGCAGCGGTTGTAGGCAAGTTGATAGAGTGTGGAGTGCAGTTTACAGAGAGAGCAAAGGTTTTGGGAGTGTGTTTATATGTAGAGTATTGTGAGACATTCAGTCTGTGGCTCCTAGAGATGAAGGTTCCTTGCTAATGAGGAGGAGACGTGGCTGTCAGTGTAGGAGGTTGAGAGTTAAACGTTCGCATTAGATCAATAGTTAGACTCCTGGTACTTGCATACAATATACTTTTCCTTTTGTGACCGACTAATGGTAATTTCTGCCTTACCACTCGATCACATGAGCACATTTGCAGTTATAGATTCTAACACTGACCAGAAGGCATCCAATTCAGGTAACTGGCAATCTCAATAGATAGGCCCATGAGCAGATGGAATGAAGTCACTAACAGACCATCACTATGTAAGATGAAAGCACAATAGAAATGCAAGCATCGGGTGTTGTTTGGCTCCCTGCTCTTTCTGTTGGTCGCGGTCGCTTAGAGGTTTGGTTGGAATACCTGAAAAATATATACTATTTGGCAACTCCAATCCGGAAACAGAATCTGTGGGATTCATTGTATGCATTTGTGTTGGCATGCATGTTTTAAAGTATGTTGTTGAATTGAAATGTTGAGCCTTAAAAAGCACACATCTAAGCATATCTATGATTGCGAGCGAGGTTGAGTGAATAAAGCCCTAAAGATGCTGGTTCCATGTTTTTTGATTTGTTGTTCCAGGGTCTGGTTGGGCAGCAGGAGAAGAGCTATTTTCTAGTTGTTTTTTTCCTGCATCTCATAGTTGCTATTCTGTCTTCTAGTGTCAGGGAAGCGATGGTTAATCCAGCAAGGTAGGATGGAACTTTGCCTCTCATAACCTTGAATATGTTGAAGTCCTTTTTGAAGTTGATTAAGGCTCCAGTTAGAGGCATAACAATTTTAGCTCTCGGGGATGGGGTGATGTGGTCCTATTTCTTCAGTCCGGTGATGAGACAGGTTGCACAATGGTGCACAGCTGCCAGTGGGGCCGGGCTCCTTCACCCTGTGTGATCGGAATTATCCCGTTCAGCAGGTTATTACGAATGAAAGGTTTGCCCTCTAGTCTTCGAAGAAGCAGGACCCACGTGTTTGCTTGTAGTGGCAGTCAGGGGTGTTGCTAGGTCTCGAAAAGATCCGGGGATACACTAATGTCAGGATTGTCGGGACTCGGGGCTAGCTAGACTTTTGGTTGTAGACCCTGAGATTCTATCCGGGGCTACAACTAAAAGACCCGGGGCTATAGCCCAAAAGCCCCCACCCTAGCAACGCCTCTGGTGGCAGTCAAGTCCATTGTAATTTGAAGGCAGTGTGACTTTACTTTTCTGGACGGAGTGGAGCGCTGTTCCATTCTATACCCCCTCTGTTGCACTTTTTGCCTCCAATTAGGGGATTATTCGAAGTGGCGCAGCATGAGCCGAATAATGGTGGGTTCTAATAACTCGGTGCCGATGACAGCTGCATATCATCAAGGGCTCCAGGTCCATCAAAGGTAGTAAATCTGTAAGACAAGAGGAATTCCTATGATTGATACGTGTGCCCGGCGAGTGAAGCCTTGCCTACACTTTACTTTATTAAGTCTCCATGGAGACTGCAATGCCATGTGTTGTAACTCCCCACAGGGGTCCATGCAAATTGAGACCCATACCATTTGATGGCTGTTCACTGCAAAACGGTGGCGGCAGCAGTTTTTTTCGTACAGACTAAATTGTTTCATCCAACTGTTCCTTTCTTGGCCTTGTTTATTAGATTCTCGCTTCAGGACTCAGGGGACGATTTTCCCACTGCACCAGCTGAAAAAGTATTAGATTTTTGTTCAATAATCTTCATATTATTCTATTGTAAAATCGAACCATTTTTAAAATCACACAGAGGAACATGTTCGTTGTGGATTAGATTAAAAACCATGCATAAAACGCTATGCATGATTGTTTCCCTACTCCATGTTATCATTGATATGTATGTGAAACAGGGGAAGAGAGCAGCATTATTTTGTCCACCCCCCCATCCGATCCACCATACAAATACGCAAGAATTACCGCCAACTTCGGATTTGGATGCTGGTATTAGTGCATTGGATTCCTACAGAATCCACCTGATGTTTCCATCTGACAAAAGCAGGCGGCCCCTAGGAATTTATTGCAAAAGTTGCTTGCCAAGTGCAAGTGGCTGGTAGTACAACTTAAACTATGAATTGGAAAAAGAAGGCAAAAAGGTGAATCTGCATGCTTTTAACTCTTTTTTTCACTTTGTATTGTAAATTACAAAAATTGCACACAGAAGCAGCTTGCACGTAAATGTCTACGCAACAGGTCCTTCTGCAATATACAAGGTCCTGGAAATTTACACCCACAGTTGGGTGATGGCAATTGATATTAGGTAAATTGTGCACAATATGAGTGAAGGGAAAAATGCGCCTCGGATGGAGCTGCATGGAGTGGTCATAGAAGAGGGCATGGCACCACGTAGACATGCCACATATAATCACTGTGCATTCCTATGCGGCCACTGTAGAGGATAAAGACATGCATACTTATATGTGGGAACAGTTCACTTAATGCAGAAATAAGGCACTGCAGTTGCTACAAATACTCTAGATGTTTTGTAGGCAATGCCTTAATCAGCTTTAGAGTTGTATTTAGTTATGTGCATGTTTTTTGTATTTAGTTGTGTTTATTGAAGAACAGGCTGTGATTTTGAACAGAAATGACGAGCTGGGCGGTAAGGGGTTAACGACGCCGGTAATGGTGCCGGCGCCGTTAACCCCTTACCGCCCTATAATGAGTCTGCTCGCCGACCCGCAAAGAGTGCCTGGTAAAACCAGGTGCCCTTAGCAGGTCCCGCTAGCAGACCAGGGAGCTAACAACGGGCACCGTTATTAACGGGCCCATTGTTAGCTCCCTCCCCATTCCCATTGAGCCCTATGGGGGCTCGAATGGGAATAGAGATGTACCGGGTCCAGGTTCCTCGAATGAGGAATTACCGGGCCCTCCAAGGTTGGAATGGCCCAGTAAATCCTCATTTGAGGAACCCGGATCCAGGACCCGGTACCCGGTAAGGAAGTAACCATGCCGCAAATTGCAGCATGGTTACCTCCAACCTCGCAATGACCCCCAAGGTCAGCAGAACAAGGAGCAGAGTCACTCTTAAATAAAGTGCAATTACATGAGGGCTTTAAAAAATGGAATAAAGTTGGCTCTATTGTGATGGGGTAGGAGTGAGCACACACACCGGGGACAAGAACAAAAGGCAGTATGTAAATACATAGTTACAATTTACGTATTGTAGTCCAGGGAGACGAGGGCCGTAGTGATGATTCTTTTGTAAAAGTTAGTGAGTGGTCAGTGGGACTTCTTCAGTCCATAAGAAAGGAAGAAAGATGGCATTGGTCATAGGAGAGGTTAGCATGAGGCCACTTAGATCCAGTGGTGGATGACAGCGAGCCAGTCATACATTCTGAGATTTGCCAGAGTGAAGCAGGGAAGAGAGAAGATGTTTGTGTCATCAAAAAAGAGAAGACAGTTGATGCCAAAGGAGGAAATACGTTTGTCAAGGAAGGAGGTGCATAGGTTGAAGAGGAATGGGCAGAGGGCTGTTGAATGAGAACCTGCCCCAGGATTGGGGTGTGGGGAAGGAGGAGTTAGACTTCCATGAGAAATTAAAAGTAGAGATTGGACAATTAGGAGGAAGCCAGTTAAGAGTGGTGTCTTTGAAGCAAAGAAGGGAGGGAGTTGGAGTAAAAAAGTTGGAGTAAAAAGTAGCAAAATGTAATTTGGCCAAATGGTTGGTCGAAGAAAGTGGGGAATACTATGCACAATCACATACCAAAGAGGTGTAGTCTGAGTAGGTCTAATGTGGGCTTGTCAGCATTAAGTGACCCCTCTTCCACAGCACTCTACTGAAGACAGATATAAAAGCATTAACCCACTCCTGACCACATTGTCAATATTCCCTCGGTTGAATAAGGTAAAAGCCAAAATGTAAGACTTTGAAGATCATGTGAGGTGATATTACACAACAGAAAGGCTATAAACACTATGGGCCTTATTACGGGTCTGGCAATAACCGTGCCGGTAACACCTTTTACTCTAACCCGGGATATAGGCCAGTAGTACAGAAACTCCCAGAGCCCCCCTTGTTTTTGCATATTAAGTAGTTTTTGGGTTTTCATCCTAAGTTACTAAGGTAATCCAAATGTGGAACCCTTGCTCACTGTTCTTAGAGAGGCACAGCTCCACCTCACTGACGAGGCCCAACCGGGACGAAACACGTGTCTGGGATTCCTTTTGGTACTCTTGTTCAGAAGAGAATTGTCTGGCATTTCAGTGCTGGACTGCCCTTGGGCAGGACAAAGACTGATATGTAGTGCACATTTCTATTCTGTGAAAGGATGGTGAGCTAAAGACTCTGGTTGAGACTCAAACCCGGGATATAGGCTGGTTGAGGGAAACTCACAGATACCCCCCTTACTTATGCAGTGTAGCGAGCAGAGACGTATGCAGAAACTGGTGAGTTCACTGATAGTGTGCAATCCCAGGACACTCCGTAATCTGGCCGTTAGTGATAACTTTGAATATCAAACTGATGTACAGAAGATACAATAGCAGAATACGAATAATTTTGAATACTGGACTGATACAATGAAGCTTAAGTGGCAGACTAATAACTTTGGGAACAGACAAGAAGGGTACAATTATACAATCAAACCAACTGCCAAAGCCAAAAAAGGGCAATATTAAAAGAAATGAACACAAACCAATATTGCCAAAGCCAAGAGAGGGCAATATTAGAAACTGTTAACCAAACATAATTGCCAAAGTCAAGAGAGATCAATTTTGAAACAAGCTGAGTATTATTCATATTGCCACAGAGTGAGAGTAAAGACTTGTAAAAGCCCCAAACAAACATTTTCTAAGCCAAAAAGAAGCAAATGTAACAAAAAGCCATGTGGTTAATGTATGAGTGGGACAACAAGAGTGGTCGGAGAGCAGCCCTCCCGGTAGAAAGTATTCAGGAGGAGATGAGCATAACCTGAGTTGCACGTGGCGAACAAAAGTTTGGAACAAACAGCACCAATGTGTCTCATGTTTCCCCAGAAAAGTAATCAATACTGATATTGTTGAAAATCAAAAGGAGTTTTTAAGTTGTTTGAAGCAAACTTTGCCACAGAAGTATCTGTAGTAGTAGTAGAAGTGTTTGAGTCCTAACAGCCAAATATACCAGGGGAGGCACCTTTTAGTGCTAGTCCTGGTAGGTAAGTGGACCAGGAAGAAGTCATTGAAGTACTGTGTTGTGATTAAAAACTGTACAGAAGAAGTGACAAGACCAATGAAATACTTTGTGAATTGTTGTGGAATCATTCTGACAAGGCATTTTTGTTTATACAGAAGACGTTTTGCAAGTGTTTTGTTCCCTAAGGAGAAGTGGTAAGACCACTAAAATACTCTGTGAACTGTTGTGGAATCATTCTGACAAAACATTGTTGTTCATAGAGGTGACTTATGGAAGTGTTTCCTTCCCTAAGAAGAAGTTGTGTTGAACTCTTTGGTACAAGCGGAGAGATAAAGATTTTTCATCTATTTGTCTGTTCAAACTTGAGTAGAACCACCTCCGGTTCCAGAAGCAACCTAAGACCTTCCTTTTTGCTTTTCAGTCCTCTCTTCCTATCCCCTGCTGATGCACCTGACTGCTCCGCGCACTGGTCACCTGCTCACCCTATGAACTCGGGCCCTGGCTCCTGCATGCCCAGTTGCCCTTGCACTGCCTCCAGGCACTTAAGGGTCTGTATCGACAACCCTACAGTCCCTTCTTTCTGCACTTATGAGCCACCCGCTGGCTGCATTTGTGAGTTAACTGTACTTTCCTCTTCCCCTCCCCCTGGCACTTCTCCCCTTCTCCCCTGCACTTGCACAATCTGAATGACACAAGGCCTAGTAAGATCATTATTTTGTCCTCCCTTGTTTTCCCCTCCTTACCTTGTCATGCTTAGAAACACTTGTGTACAGGCACGTTATAAATGCCACATAATATCATATCATATCATATATTTAGAACTGTTGGTCAAAGTCCAAGTATATATACCAAAGGGGGGTCCCCAACATCTATCTGCAAGTTACAGCAAAGTTTGATAAAATCAAACCAAAGGTACGGTTGAGGGGGTCAAATCCTCCATCTTCAGCCTTCAAGGGAAAACAGGACAGACTAAGACCTATATTTAGATTAGGTCATATAACAAACTTTACATAAATGTATCAATTGTCTAAACCACCAAGTGGCTGTAGCTGAAAATAAAAATCAATCTTCACTCTTACAAATCAACAGTTTTCAGATTTAATCCAAATATTTTTACACGCAGAAACATGTTATTAATCATTTAAACATTGTTCATACACTTGTGCATATAATCAGATTTTGAATACTGAAACCTCAATTATACATGAAAAAATGAAGAAAAAAGGAGAAAAATGAGAAAAAACCTTACATACATATTGAAATAAATCGAAGTCCAAGTGCCAGACCGTTGATGCAAAACGTTGTTGATTAAAACTTTGTTGCAAGATGGAACTTTCCTATTTTGAACTGTTGATTGAAAATCCTGCTTTCACCCAGGTTACAACGAGAAATAGTTATCAGGTTTATGTTGAACATAACTGCTATTTCCGTTATATTTGAATTGCCATATATTCCCTTTATAAGTTTGTTGTATAAGTATGAGGGACATATTCCTTTTGTTAGAATGTTTCCTTTAGTTTATTTGATAGGCAGGGAAATCCTCTTTGGGTAGGGATAGTGAGGCGTTTGTCAAACCCCTTTGAGTTAATAAAATTACATCTTATGAAAAACCTTTACCAAGTTGTCAATTTCACATTTTGGACCCCTAACATATTCTACATACAGATCTTGTCTTTGCAATTGTGGCATTATCCTCCTAGTTTTCTTTATTAGTTTCCAATCTCATGTTTTGTGATCTGATCTCACATAGATCATCACCATTATCTTGGTCATTATCATCATCATTCCACTCATCAAATGTGACTGTTGGGGATGGAGGAGACCATTAATTTCCACAACCCCCACCTCTGCACTTGTTTCTTCTAGTTTGTCAGCAAATCTAATCTGTAAACCAACCAATGCCCAAGAGACAGTGGGCAGACCCTACCTCACATGTATCCCTCCCTGTCAGGCATATTCAGGTGCTCTGCAAATGATGGCAACCCAAATGGCAACAACCACAAAATTCCACATTGCAGCCAAAGGAATTCTGATCAAGCAACATGCATTGTTTTCTAGCCACAACACATTCAGTTACAGTGAATGAATGCACTCTCCAACCTAACTTCGAAAGTTGTGTGATATTCTTCTCTTCACTGACAAGAAACAGCAGGTGTGTTATATGTTATGGGTTCTCTGGAATTTAGTACAAGTAGTAGCCACTGTATAGTGGTAAACATGTTGCACAGTGGATAAAATACA
The DNA here is from genome assembly GCF_040938575.1 of Ambystoma mexicanum. Classification (NCBI taxonomy): domain Eukaryota; kingdom Metazoa; phylum Chordata; class Amphibia; order Caudata; family Ambystomatidae; genus Ambystoma; species Ambystoma mexicanum. The sequence goes on from NC_090925.1 coordinate 976,308,156, forward strand.
CTGAATTAAATCTGTTCCTACCTCCAAAGAATTATAAGACCTTTCTTTCCCAAGGAGCTCATATGTTCTCAGATCACAAACTAACAAAATACGTATTCATAGACAGCTAATGCCCACACTTTCATAAAATATAATTCTAAGATTTGTTATTCACAACTTTGGAGGTAACAAGTATTCGGACTGGCCACAAAAATATAGCATATTCTCTCACAACAACTGAATGAAATCCCCTGCCTATTAGGAATTATAAGATTTCTTTTTCCAGCAACAAGTATTTTCTCTGGCTTCAAAAGGCCTCACGTACAGCAACTGAATATTCTCTCCTCCTGCTTACCAAATAGTATACACAGTTTTTTCAAACTCCTATTTTCTCTGGTGACACAAACATGACATATCCACTTACAGAAATGTAATGTACTCTCTTAACCAAAATGATTCTATGATATGTTATTTGCAGCTTCAAAAGCAACATGTATGTGGTTTGACTATAAAAAGATGACAAATGAATTTACAGACACTGAATTACCTCTTTCTGCCAAGCAAGAATACAATTAGATTTCCAGTGTAAACAACAAGGATTTTATATGGCCATAAAAAAGTGTTGCAATGAATTACAGACATTGAAAATGTTATCCTGCCTACCTAGAGTTTTAAGACTGTACTCCTGCAACTAGTATTTTCTCTAGACACACAAATATCAAAAACATACTTACAGACGTTTTATATAATATTCCCCCATCTACTAAAATGTAGAATATTCTCCTTGCAATGCTATATTCTCTGACCACAAAACAATGGTAACCTTATTATAGCCATACAATGCACTATCCTACCTCCAACGACTCATAGCTTTTTTTTTTCTCAAGCAACAACAATGTTCTATGGTCAAAAATCAAACGCACTCAGTTACAGCCACTGCAAGCACTCTGTTGCCTAAAAAGGATTATATGGTGTGCTATTTACAGCTTTACAAGCAAAACATTTTGGCATGGCTACAAAATGATGAATCATAGTTACAGGCAATTCATTTATAACCTACTGACTATCAAGAATTATACAATTTTTCTTCTGCAACTATTATTTCTCTGGTCACAAAAAGACACCCGCTCACTTAAAGCCTTTATGTATTCTTCTCCTGCCTGTCAAGATCAACTAAGATTGTTTCTGCAAATCCTTTTTTCTCTGGCCACAAATAGATGACCCACTTAGTAACAGCTGCTGAACACACCCACCTACTTCTAATTAATATATATTTCTTCACAAGCAGCAATAATTACATTTTGTATGGTCACCAAAAGGCTCCATTACTACAAATACATACACTGGTTTGCCCTGAAAGAATTCTGGGATGTACTAGTCATAACTTTGTTAGCAAAAAATATTGGTTATGGCCATACTGGTTTACATTCAATTCATGTATTTGCCTTCCTTCTATCAATAGGTGATTGTGTTTGTATGTATTGTACTTTGTAGAACACGTTCACCAAAGTGCTGCACAACATCAACCAATCAACAGTACATTAAGAATGTAAATTTAACAGAGCTCTACAAATACAATTAAAATAACTCTATCAAGAAGAGGAAAGAGGGAAGGTGATCTTTAAGTGAAGATTAGAAAATAAAAAGAGGCGAGACTGAACGAATGTGGAAAGGTAAAGCAGTTAAGGTGCTGAGTTATTTCTGGGTAGATAACAAGCACCAAGTCTTTAAGAGGCATAATGTTGCACTCCCGGGCATAATGGAATTACCTGCTATCACCTGGTAAACTGAGGCTGCGCTCAGCAGCCGCAACAAATGTCTCAAAATCCTATACCCGCCACCTGGTTGTTCCCCTAGACACCGCACCATGAAGTTCGGGCTGAAAGAGCAGAGGCAAAGTGCCACAATGTTGGAGAGCAACACTTTTATCAGCATTGTTGGCACAGAGGGAGTTGCATAGGGACAATCCTTCTGGTGCTAGTCTTCGATTTGTGCTTGGATTATGGGCATATCAAGACAGTTTCTGAAGAGTAATGCAAGTGGGTGGAATACTCATCACTTCCCTTCCTCTTCTCTCTCACCTCCCTCTTACACTTCCTCTACTCCCCTTGAAACTTCATCGTATTCCCCCCCCGACCCCTCTTATCTCTCCCCCTAATACTCCCTCCTTCACTCCTTTTTAACCTAGGTAAATTGTTCTACATATTGTTTTTAATGCTTGTCTCATGTACGTAATTATGCTTCTAGTTATCATGTTCTATGTATTCTTGATATAATGTAAAGCACGTTGGCGTAAAGCACTATATAACCTTAATAAATACAAATACAAATACTAAACCAAAGAGTGTAACAGAGAAGGAGGACCAGAGTTTCTGGACTTTGTCAGCTTTTTCTCTCATTATGAGCTGCTATTGTGCACCATAAAGTCATAACTGAAAGGACTTGAAAAACCGCAAAGGTAAAGTCACACAATTTTCAAATACTAACAGAATAGAACTGTGTTTCTGAATCCATCATCTTAACAATTGTCTGTGCCTAGCCCTTGAGATTTAGGGGGGCCTTTGAGCGTTAACCCTGTATCCATCTTTGGCCTCCAGTGAGTTCCTGCTTTCTTTATGGGCCCCTCTTGCACCCATTGTTGCTCACAAGCTGAGCAGCATTTGAGACCAACTTGAGGTCCTGTGACTTAGCTAAGATGTGTGGTGCCTCCTCCTCCTCCCCACACCTGCTCTGCATAATTGCCCTCTCATGCACAAATAACAGCACCACTGCCTTGTTAAGGCCTGTACTCATAATACTCATAATACTTGTGCAGTCAGTGCAGGAAAGCATGTTGCTCTCCTAGGCAACCCTTCCATCCAGCAATTTCTCATGGCAGTCCTTAACGAATTTTCTTTCAAGTCCTCTGTCCTTCATACTCAGGTACTGTAGTAACTATCATAGTAATTAATTTAACAATCATCCAATTCGAGTAAATGGGTCAAGAATACTGGATAAATGGGAGGACCAAGGGATGAAGGTGGAGAAAGAGGCAATTGCATATTTGGGTGTTTGAATCCTTGACAATCTAACTAGATTGAGTGCTTTGAACTTCATCCATCTAATTGAGGCCTTGAGAATGGATCTTAAGAGGTGGTCGGCACTGACCGTCTCTTGGTCGGGAAGGATGACTTCAGTAAAGATTAATGTTCTTCCCCGTATGCTCTTTCGATTTACTATGATCCCTTCACCATTGCACGAGAGCTTTTTTATAGAAGTTGATTTCATGATATATAGGTTCATTTGGCAGGGAAGAATTAAAAGGGCAATGTTGACACTCTCGAAGGATGATGAGGTATTTAGATTCCCTGATTTATTTAATTATTACATGGCAGCCCAAATTAGAATCCTCCTGGAAAATATGAGGGATAATCTTGGTACATATTGGTCATAGCAGTGTGCGGTATAAATCAACATAACATAACATACCTAGAGGACTGGTTAGCACACCCCAAAAAGGTGTATTATGTGTTGTGGTCACCAGTAAATAAGGTACGCATTAGGGTGAGCTCCCACACTACTTTGGAGGTTCTTTGGACTGTTTGGCAGAAAATTGGCCGAACAGAGAAATTATCCTTGTGGCCCTCACCTTTGAGTTTTCTGTGGGGTGTACCTACTGAGTTGAGTCATTTGGGCTTTTGAAAATCAGAAAAGTGGTCCGATAGGGGCTTAGAAAGAGTGGGACAGCTGTTTCTGAATGGCAAGCTTAAAGTGTATGATGGAGTGTGTAATATGTTGGGACATGATGTTATTGGGGTATTTAAATCGTTTGAAAAGATAACTGACTGATCCAGGATGGGTTACGCATTTTGCGAGGGATCTTACTGCATTTGAAAAGGTTTTGGATGAAGTAACCTCAAGAAATGGCATAGTCTCGAAATGACAAAGGGTTTGTATTAACACTGATTTAGAGGATAGACAAAACAACAAAAGGTATTGGAATACAATGGCTGGAACAATTCTCCCAGAATCCCTTTGGGAAAAGATATATAAGGTCGCCTTAAAAATGCAATCTTTCCACCCATTCAATGGATCACAACTTCAAAGTATTGCACAGGTGTCATAGACAACTGTTAAAGTTATCTAAAATGTTCACGGTAGTCTCTCCATTGCGTGTTCGTGGGTGTGGTCAGGTGGAGTACTCTTATCATGCGTGGTGGCTGTGGCTCTCTATTCAAATGTATTGGTCCGAACTGTTAAATTGGATAAACGAGGTGATGGGATGCCAGCTGGAATTGTACCTCTTGCTGGTACTGTAGGGAATACTCTCGAAGGGAAGTGACATTCATCGATTCCCAATGATGGTGAACGCCATGTTTAGAACTGGTCATTTGGCAGTGGCCCAAAAAAGGAAAAACCAGTCAGTGCCCGTTAAACGGGAATGGCTACAAAAGGCCTGTGACATGTTCTCAATTGACAAATTGACCTATTTGACACACAACAATATGGGTACCGTTGAGGAAGAATGGGGCCTCTTCACAGAGAAATGGGGAACTCTGTGAAGTTATAGGGGAGAGGGACCTAAATCATTCAAGAGGAAGATCAGGGGAGGGGTGTGGGATAAAGGGACAAAAGAAGATTGGGGGATATTGGCTACGAGGCCTGGGGTGGAAAGTGGAATGGGTGAAGTTAGTAGTAGCTGCGACTGTACTATGTAATAAAGGGGTTCATATGTCCCTGAACGTCTTGGATTGCTCTCTTATAAAGAGCTTGGGCATAGTAGAAAACTGGTACCCAGGATCCTGATCAAGGGCTCAGTCTGTTTTGCATTTGTATAATGTAACCCCATGTGTTGTATGTTCCCTCTGCCGTTTTTATTTGTTTTGAAATGTTTCATTTCTGTTCATGTTTGTTGGGAGGGGGTTGTATTGCTCTTTATGATGTTCAACAATACGTTTTTTAAACAAAACATTAAACCCTCTTAAAGACGTTATGAATTATGAGGGTCATCTGTGACACAATCAATTCTATTCGAAAATATATGTATTTCTGTTAGTGTTTTATATAGTGTTGAATGCAGAGACAATTCATTCAGAAAACTTGGAGGGGGTGATATGGTAATGGAATAAAAACAAAAGAAAGGAGGGGAAAGGGCTAACATAGTTATTGAGGGAAAATGCAGGGTGGGATGAGGTAGGAGAAGGGAGCCTTACGAGCGGGTAGGAGGAGATGAATGAATGGAGGACAGAAATAAAACATGCCCGAAGACTGCAATCCCTAGACATTCAGGATCCATCGAGTAGATTGTCCATGTCACCACTTCACTGTGGGGGGGATGTCACTAGACTAATATTGTTTAGGTGTAAGGCCACTAGGTAATGGAGAAGCTCTTGTGGTAGAACACTTTTTTTTAAAGGAGCAACTGTGCCCTTGATTCATGGATTATTTGTGCCCAAATAAAACGGGCTTTGACGCCATTTTGCCCGCAAATCCCTGTTTAACTAATGGGGATTTACGGGCAGAATGGCACACAAAACCCGTTTTTTGTGGCGCAAATAATACATGAATCAGGCCGTTTGTGTCCTTCCTGAAATGATAATTGTATTACTGAGTGTAAGGGGGGGCAAGAAGATAATTCCATTCTCTTGAGCCCACCACACTGAAACAATTTCTCCCTCTTGGAGGCGCATGGATCTTGGAACGCAGAGGAGACCGGTATTGCAGGATGTTAGTATTCCTTGTGGTGAGTAATGGTTCACTGTATTAATGATAGATAGATGATAGATGATATGCACGTGTTCTCTGGGACTAAGCATTGGAGTTTAAGACAATCCTCTGTTCTACAGGGAGTAACCAGAGATTCCTCAGGCCTGTAGAAATGTAGTCTATGCTGATCAGACTAAAGAACATTTGTCCTGTTTTGCATTAGATCATGCAGAGCCACCATATGATAAGGACGGGGGAGGTTTTTGGATCGCTAGGTGGTGCAAGCAGGGAATAAGGGCCTCATGACCCGGTAGGCGGTGAGCCATGGCGCTATTAGCGCCATGGCTCATGCCGGTAAAATACCGGCACCGCCTTGGCGGAAAGGGGATTTTCCGCCCCATTCCAAGGTTGGAGGGGCGGTAAATCCCCTTTCCGCCATTGCCCTTCCCCATTCCCATTTCTGCCCCATAGGGCTCTATGGAATGGGGAAGGCGCTAATTACGGCACCGCAATTTTGCGGTGCCGTAATTAGCTCCGAGGTCCCTTAGCGGGTTGGATTTTAACGCCTGCAAAAAGCAGGCGTTAAATCCCCCAACCCGCTAAGGGACCTCGTAGTAAGGCGGTAGGGATTTACCGGTACCGGTATTTTACCGATACCGGTAAATCCCTAATGCCTTCCGTGTAATGAGGCCTTAAGACTGGTTTGAAGGAATGCAGAAGGAATGGTATGCGTGGACAGTTATGGTGAGTCGGTGACTTTGAGAGAAATCAGTGAGTTGGAGCATTTTAGGCAGTGGGATATCAGCCCAGTGAAAAAAATACAGATCCAGCAAAAACAATATGTAAAAATCAAAAGGTATAATGATATCATTATAAACAAAAAATACAACACAGGCTAGGACTTACTTTTTGATTTGCTGCTGGCTACGATAATGTCTAAGATGATCTGTTGTATGAGGAACTCGCCACTTTCACCATAAATGCGTGACAGGTTTATATAGAGCTAAGACAAGATAAAGGACACAGAATATAAATTTGAAAGCAACTTTGGGGAATAATGGTGAGCTTTTCGATTTCCTGTTCCTCTTGTTCTAGTACACCTTGTTCTAGTAAACCAGTCAACACAGAAGTAATGTACAGTTCAGAATAATCTTATATTTGCACCCAGGGAAGAGTGGCAGCCCGTCATATAGCAGGAAATGGTGAAAATTGCCAATGTCTGCCCGCGTTCCTCCAGATTTTCTCGGCACTTCAGTGCATTTGCCATAGCCCCTCTCCCAGACCCCCTTCTTACCAACCTGTCCGCCACATCATCCCCACCAACCCCCGCCAATTCCAATGTACCTGAAGGCCTGGCTCCACTTGCTGTGCAAATTCAACTTTGTGTGCGGGGTTGCCAGACAAAAATACATAAGGGACATGTTCCCTTTTCTATTTATGATTGCTGCGGCCATCTTATTTTTCTATTTTATGATTGGTGACTGGGCACACATAAAATGGCCAATAAATATAAACTATTTGCTTCCCTGGCAAAGCCCTAGGGTACACATCGCTATCACCCAAGTTCCTGGGAGCATACAGGAGCCGTAACGTCCCTGAGCCCTCACTGAGGCTTGGGCTGGCAGGCTGTTACCTGCCCTGTAATCCTCTTGACATGGGATTTCGTTGCTATAATTTGATTATCATATAATGTGGTAATTATAACACCGACCTAATAAACACAGGGTGCACTATTAAGCTGTTTTTGTTTTCAAGCTAAAGTAAGGATATAACAAACCATTTATTTGGGCTTCTCCCAACAGCTCATTCGTGTCCCATCCCTGTACCTCACCTGAGCCCTATTCCCTTAAATGGCCCATCTACACTAAGGTTCCATCACATTCCCAGGCCCATCCTCTTCAGAAGCCCTCCCCTATTTAGAGATCCGTCTTTGACCTCAGGCCCCCCTTGTGTTGAAGTCCATCCCTACTTCAAGGCTCATCCCTTCCAATGTTCATCCCCACTCCAAGACTCATCTCTATCTCTACGCTTAACAGCACCTCATGTTCAGTCTCCTCCTGAGGCCCATTGTCACTCTCAAAGGCCTAGCCTCACACTGTGCACCAACTCTAGTCTAAGGACCATTCCCACCCCAAGACCCATCCTTGCACCCATGAACAATGAACACTGTTTTCAGGTACAAATTTTCAACCTGATTAATTTCACTACTTTTCTACTATGCATAATCACGACAAAAAATGCGTGCATTTTTTGTTTGTTTTTTGGTATTATAAAGAATAACATACTCCCAAATTGTAGATTTTAAAGATATTAAATTCACTGACTTTAGCCCTCAACTTGTGGCCGACTTCATTATGTTGGACAAAATGCCTCAGTGACATTTAATGATCTTGAAATGTACATTTGGCGATGTTGTGGCCATCTGGCCTCTCTTCACTGGAGTTCCCCTGGCCTGGGCCCCGCACAGTGTTCACAGAAACCTCAACCATCTTTATTGCCCTCTCCGGGTTTCTGGTTCCCCGGGCTCTACTTGCCCCTCCTTTACATCTCTCCTCCCCCAGTCCTTGGCTTCCCTCTTCTTCCCTTAAGGTGGTTCTCGCCTTAAGGTGGAATAGCCATGTTTCATTTCTCGGTAGGATAGCTCAGCGGCAATGTGTTTGTTTTGGAAGCAAGAGGGTCCTCGCTTAGAAACCCCTGGGTATTAAGCGCGTCATAAATAACCTATCATGTCACAACAGGGAAATACATTATTATTCTATATATCAGTAATGACGAGTTCATACAACGAAAGTAGTAATACATGCACAGGAAAAAGTAGGACTGCTAGCATAATATCTGTTATGAAAGATCATTATATTGTAATTCCATTTGTAATATAGACTGCACACACTTATTAAAGAAATGTTATAAGAAAAGGAAGTCCACACAACTGTAGATTATGGGCCTCATTACGACCCAGGCGGTAAGTTACCGCCTGGGCCGTGACTTTACCACAGTGGCGTAAACTACGTTTACGCCATGGTGGTTGGCGGACTTACCGCCCCATTCCGACCTTGGCGGGGCGGTAAGTCCCAATCCCCATTTACCCTTCCCCATTCCCATTTTTGCCCCATAGGGCATAATGGGAGTGGGGAAGGCGTTAATTACGCCACCGTAAATTACGGTGGCGTAATTAACTCCATGGTCCCTTAGCGCCATGGATTTTAACACCTGCTAAAAGCAGGTGTTAAATCCGCCATGGCGCTAAGGGACCTCGTACTCAGGCGGTAAGGGTCGGCGCTGTTTACAGCGCCGTAAACCCCTTACCGCCTGGGTCGTAATGAGGCCCTATATGTTTTACCTCCCTAGTCCAATTAAATATTGACTCATTCCCTTTCACAATAGATTTGCCTATTCCTCAGGGTGACAGAACAAGACTTCTTCTTCACACACACACACACGTGCACAAGTGCGCGCGCAGCAGGTAATCCTCATCATAACGGGCCCCATTCTCCAACCAAGCATAGACAGATCCACCATGTTAGACTTTGCCTGCAAAAGTAAAAGCTTTTGTGTGTTCAACATGAAGATATGTCCACATAGCTAATGTCAGGAACAAAGCCCCCAAACAAGCATAGGCAATGCCAACAGTTTGAGCTTTTGTGTAGGCATGAGAAAGGCACTTTCCGGGCACAGCCATAGCCAAAATAGTACGAGTACCTGAGCATCCACTAGCAGTGCCTGGCAAAAGCCTTGAACGTATCCACAAGACAAAAATGCTGGCTTTGCCAATGCTTGTTTTAAACCAAACTTTGGACTTCAGTGTCTTTGCCAAAGTTGATTTTTTTTACAGGACTTCAGTGAAGGGCGCCCAGAGTGCTTATAGATCGAGTGGCTGAAAGCAGGCCCGGTAAGTCATTAACTCTCAGAAGACTGCTTTGAACAAACACTGGCAGGCACTTTGAATACAAAGCATGATGGTAAGGTTAGATTAAAGCGAGCTCAACAAGTTTGGTTAGGGCTGTCAGAGGCAGGAATTGGTTGGAGTGGCCATTGGTATTAGCATGGCATTGGGCAGGATATGAGTGGGGACATAAACAAACAACATCTACAGAATCTGTGTCCCTCCTCATATGTTATTCGTCGCTACTTGTACTCCAATGTAATATTTTCGGTTTATAGGTGTTGCTCCAAAACTAAAAATGCAGCCCCACTTTATCGAGCAGAGGTTTTGATTGTATTTGATTTGTATACACAAAGCAACAAGTGCTCACCCTCAAAGGCACCAGGCGCTGCCTGAGACTCAGCACTGAAATTAGCTGGTATCTTTAATTCATTAAACACCTGATTGAATGATTTTCAGAAACTGATATGATTATCCATATTTCAGAGATCCTTGGGAACGCATTACAAAGTCTGCCTGCTACTATTGGAAAGGCATGACAACCCCACCTTATACAGACGGCTTTTGGAATACAAATAATTCAATGCTTTGCAGAACACACGTTCTGAAGAACGGGCAATGTTTACATTTGTTGTGAGAAAGTTTGGGCTTCGTTTGGGGCAGCAGCACAATACACACTTATTTGAACTGACTTCTCCTGGTCACTGGTGGCCAGTGGAGTTGTGCCAGTCCCAGTGATATGGGGTTAATTTTTGTGATGATCAACAGTATCCTGACCCACACTCACCCCAGGCTGGGTTTTCTGAAGACAGCTTCTGGCAGAGTTCGTGAGAGAGATGTACTGAACATTTGAATGGGTCACACAGCACACAGACGTGTCTCCTGGCGCTTTTAAAAAGGTCCGACAAAATTGTAAATGTAATGGTGTTAGGTCTATTGCTCAACGAATGTTGAAATGCCTAATTGAGCTCACTTAAAGTGTGACTCACTCTTCAACAGCACTGCACTGGTGATCTTTCAGAGGCATTTGCATGTCATGAACAATCACCCTTTAATAGCGTCCTACAATACCCCTGTTGGCATGAGAAGGAGTCAGGCGTACTGACAAATGACTGGCTCAGCCCATGCTCTACACACCACAGATGCACCAAATTGCCCTAGAATATACCCATTCAACCTTACCCAGCTTGCTACTATATATTTATATCAATCGCTGGATGTGGAAATGGTGAATCAGGCATCATGAAATGTAACAATCTCTGCCCCACTAAGGCAGATGAAACCTCTCAAGTTTAACATTAGCCATTTAAATCTACTCAATCGTCCGCTCTCTGAAGGTTGAAAGCCTGGCCAGAAACAATTGACACATGCCTGCCTCTGCCCTAGCCCTTCTGACGTATTATGATATCTTGCGATATTTCCATAATTGGTATTATTCAATTTAGTCATACTCATTTTATCATGATCTGAACAATGACATGTTCTCTGAAGTACACCTAACATGTGAGTGGCTTTGCTTCCAACCTACAGGCTAAGAATGTTTTAGCTCGTTATATTAAATCTTCATTTTGAAATAATCGATTCTCAGGATACTTGTTATTGCAATGAGAAGGGTGAAAAGCTGAGCCCAAATGTCTTTGAAATGTAACTTCTTCATTGAAATCTTCATATTTAATATTATCGACATGACGCATAGTATTTATCTTGGCGTGGGAACAAGCATACAATTAGCGAGTGGATATTTCAAATGGTGTGCTATGATGGATGAAGTGCAAAATTATATATATATTAGCATGTACCACACTTAGATGGAATTTTTAACTTTAGCTTGTGTCACATCTAGACGGGATTATGAATATTAGCATGTACCACACTTAGATGGAATTCTTAACTTTAGCTTGCATCACATCTAGATAGAAATGTGAATGTTAGCTTGCGCCACTTAGATGAAATTCTTAACTTTAGCCTGCGTCGCATCTAGATAGAAATGTGAATGTTAGCTTGCGCCACACTTAGATGGAATTCTTAACTTTAGCTTGCTTCACATCTAGATAGAAATGTGAATGTTAGCTTAGATGGAATTCTTAACGTTAGCTTGCATCACATCTAGACGGGATTATCATTAGCATGTACCACACTTAGATGGAATTCTTAACATTAGCCTGTGTCGCATCTAGATAGAAATGTGAATGTTAGCATGCGCCACACTTAGATGGAATTCTTAACTTTAGCTTGTGTCACATCCAGATAGAAATGTGAATGTTAGCATGCGCCACACTTGGATGAAACTGTGAATGATGTTAAGTGCAACACTTTATTGGAATCGTGATCACTAGCCTGCCTCACATCTAGACAAAATATTGAAAATTAGCAACGATGGAATAGTGAATGATAGCAAACATCAGACATAGACATAACTGCAAGGACAGCAATGCCAACTAACAAATCCACTAACAATTTCATCCCTCTGCATACACTTCTCAAACTCTAACCCAACACAACCACAAGCCTAAAACGCATCAATCCGCACTAACTTCACTACACTGCAACAACAAAACAAACCCCACATAGACTTGCACAACAGCACACAATGACTACCAACCGTAGAACACCCCAAGCCCAGCCGACGGACCCACCGGGCTGAGGCTGCCATCAGCACATCACTGCTCTCTTGCACTTTTCCAGCTTATTCCCACTAACTCAGCCGCCCCTCCCTCTTTCAGAGCCGTCAGAGCGCCAGGGGACCACTCCGGTGGTGATAGTGCACGGTACAAATATCCTTTAACATTAACATATATATATATATATATATATATATATATATATATATATATATATATATATATATATATATATATACATATATATATATATATATATTCAGTGAAAAAACTTTGTTAAAGGGACGTTATGTTTCCAAGTAAAACCGAAAAACCCCTGAAATTCACCAGTTATGGTAAGCTAAGCAACCATAACTCGCGCCACCACCATGCACTGCTAAGACTAACACCCAGGACATCAAAGATGACATAACAAATGTAATTGATGACATCACTCAAAAAAAGGTTGCAATGCATTTTGTACATTTCTCAGAAAAATCTGATTGCCAGCATAAGTAAGATGGACTCCATCTCTGCGAAAAATGTATGTACTACAAAACATAATATTTTCACTGTGAAAAGAGGACATGCCAAAATCTTTTAGAAAGGCACAGACAGCCTTATTGACATTGTGCCTTGCTTTCTCCATTTGTGGACCAAATGAAGAACGAAGCCACATGTGTCTCTGCGCAATCTGTGAAAAATGTACTTGAAAATTTGGAAACATGTCCATGACCTTCCCAAATCCTTCTTTCATTGCAAATTGCAAAGAAATTGCAGACACATGTCCTAAACTGTTCCCTCCACAATGTATTATAATTATATCTGGATGTTGCTCTGTCTCCAAAGTAGCACAGAGAGGTAGCAAGTCCAACCACTTCATTCCACATACCCCATGCCAGTGTTCTTCCACATGTGGGTATCCAAGATCTACAGCTACTACACATTTTTCTGCATGCAACGTCAACCAATGTATCCACGAAAACAATCTGTTTTCTGAAACACACAGCCATAGCTATCTGTTCTTCTCTCAGCAAAAAGAGTATCTGAGAAACTCTCTCCTGGCACAACACACCCACTAAACTTTCCTGACCAATCCCTTTCTATGCTCATTCTCATTTGCATGGCTTCCCAACCCAAAAATCCCCGGATGTGACACCTAATGTCCACGAACTACTGCCATGTCCGCGGACATATTGTAACATAGACAGCCCTTCTACCATTTCCACTTCACTCTCTGTGCCATTCCCTCATTGCATGTAGCTAAGTCACATGACCATCCGCCAATCACACATCTAACTGCATCATCATAGATCAGCACTGCAAATGTACTGTTAATCTCTCTGAGTACAGGTGTCATTTCATTGGAAAGCACCTTCTACAAGAAATACTTTACACGTCTCCAAGATTTCTACTAGCAGCTCCATGCATATTCATATGCATGAACACAAACTACAGGTATGCATATTTTCTGTAAAGTACATGTACAATTCTTCAAGTTTCATATAAACAGATTAACTGATTTTTAGCTTGTATAATCTGTAAAATGAATTTACTGTCTTTTTTTCCATCTCCTAAACTCAACTGTCACTTACTTACCTTTATACTATTTAATTTCTTTTTACACACACATATTCAAAGCATGTTGAACTAACATATTTTAAATAAAATATATAGAGTTCATATAGTCAAACAAAATTGCATGCACACACTATCTTCAAATCTCAAAAAACAATACTTGTACAATAACATAAACATTTTTTTTATTTACTAACTTATATTTATATAACGCAAGCAGCCCATGACATTGAGGCACTATTACTTGCAAGAGCTTAGTTATAGGAATAGTGGTATTCAGTGGTACATTATGAATTTCACAAGGCATAGTAAAGATATTTTGTTTGCTACAGTTAGTCATTGCAATAAAGTTTATTCATTAAAAACATATGATATGTATTCAACTAGTGCAATGTATCTTATGTGAATAAGATAGTTTTCATGGTTTTGAGGAAAGCGCTGAGGATGTCAAAAAAATCAATGTCTAAATTAAAAACAGTGCTATATACAAACAAAATTACTAATTTGTTTCTTTTACAATTGCAGTGAAGACCATTCTACTGAAAACAAGCAGCCGAATTTGAAGTACAAAGAACAACTAAGAAGAAACCTGCTCATTTTAGAAAAAAAGTAAGTTGAATACCACCATAATATTTGTATTATTACTCAAACACACTGTAAGGTTAATTCATGCTATTACTGTGCCTAAAAATAGAGATTGTGCACCATTCTGTCCAAAAATCCCCATTTATTAAACAGCAATTTACAGTCAGAATGGCCCACAAATTCCTATTTTTCGACACACAAATGACCCAACTCAGCCGCTAGAATTTTGATGTTATAGAACAAACAACTGTTTTAATTATATAGCATTGGAGTTACTATTTGTACTTCTCCACACCACTAGCTTACTTTTTTCTGTCATCTGAACCCCAGTTTAGTAGCACATTAATTCAAGAATACCCATCCCTACTAGTTGTAGTTGCCCAATGCGCAATCATACACCATTACATACATCTTTATCATCTTACTCAAACACTCATGCACACAGCACACATACATTGCAGAGCACCCCAACCTATACCTTCTTTATTTTTTTCAACAGACCCTAAAGAATGCCTACCAAAAATCAAGTCTGTAGAAAGCAATGCAGAAGTAAAGCAAATGAAAATAAAAGGGTCTAACATAAGCATCCATCTCTAGCAGAATTTGTAAAAAAAAAGTTGAAACGAAACAGCTAATACAGTCATTTAGTGAAACAAGAGAAGTTTCAAGTACAGAAACTTTGCCTCCTCTATCAAAATGTAAAACAAACCAGAAAACAATTAACAAAAAATCATCAGCTATCACTACAGATAAAACTGCTTCTATAAATCTTGATATAGTTCAAAGTAAGCATACAAAAAAAAGTATTTTAGCCAAAATCTTCTGTCACAGAGTCCTTCAAAATCTTATAAAAACAGGAGGGAAACCAGGTTCAACCCTTAAAACCTATCGTAGGAACTTAATCTTAGAAGCGTTGATAGACAGTGCAATTCTTCTCAAAAGAAAGTTATTTATGTTAGTGTTAAACAAAATGAAACCACTCACAAAACTAATGACTAAATTACAAAAAACACTTCTCAATAAACTAAATGTCAACAGAAAGAACTTCTTAAATATCTGCGGAGGTGAATAGAGTCACACTACAAGCACAGAACCATACTTTAATGAAGAAGCATACAAACAAAAGCAAACAAATACAATTGCCATATATAGCAGTGGTCGAGGTTATGAAAAAGTTAATAATACCATAATGGAACAAGAAATACTGCTTACAAAAATATGCCCTGAAAACTTAGAATTACCTCTCCATTCAACTGAATCAGAACGTCTAGTATACAAATGGCCATGCACGTCAATGTGTAACATTTCCAAAAAATGTTTCAAGTCTTTACACCAATTCCTCAATCAATATGTGAAAGGCAATGACAAAATCAAAATTAAACTACTGCAAAATATGGATACCTGTCCAGTGCGCAAGTACACAGGACTACAAGGACATTCATTGGCCTGCATTACAGGACCTACTTGCAAAACCACCTTCCATGATATCAAAAGGATATCAACACATCATTCATCTATAAGAAATCTAGTCTATAAACTGTACTATGCTAAAAGTCCTGCTTTAGCACTAGCCAATTTAAATAACATGCTTCTACATGGTACAGCAAAAGACCTACTTGAAGAAATCGACTATATCCAGAAAAAATATTTTGGAAGTGAAAGCCACTTACAGAATGACATAGCTTTATACCAAATTAGCAACAATTCTATGATTGGAAACCTTTTACTACACACATACAAAAAAAAGTACTAAAATTTAAAAGTAGATCAGCTGAAGTACCAAACCATGTGTGTGTATGTTGCCGCAGAACATTTTATAAAAGTAACACAAAAACTGTAGACCTATCATACAAAATAGAAGACAATGAAGATTCTAAATGGTTTGAATTAGCTCTCTACCTTATAGCAGAAAACTAATACAAAATACCTGACCCCTGGATACTTTGCAGTTACTGCACTACAAAATTTGACAACAACCAAACTCCTTCACGTGCTATCACAAATAATTTGGAATTATATCCACTACCAAAACCCCTACAACAACTTAATTTATATGAGACCATCATAATTCAAACAGTGCACCCATTTCAAGCAATAATACGCCTTCAACCAAAAACAGCAAAATTACCTGCCTCTGAATTAGTGAAAGGTATTCGTTAAAAAGTATTGTATTTACCATTAGATCTAAAAGAAAATGTGCACACTCTAGGAGTGCAACGTCCAATGGAGCAATCTTTAATTATCTTAGTAAATGGAGTACCTACAAAAGACAAAAAAATATGGCAACAGCTGGTAGATTTACATGAAGTTAGACAAGCCTTGGCATATTTTAAAGAGAATAAAGAATACTACAAAGAAATTAATATTGAAGAAAACTTGAAGGATACAACTGAAATAATTCAAGAGACAAAAGAAGCTGGTCAATTGAACTCCTAGATCCTGCTAAAATATCAAATACTTTAGACCATTATACAATTCACCCATTGCACTCTAATGACACCATAGAAGATGCACTAGAAACGTACCAAATGCATCAAACAAAATGATCACCAATCAGCATATGGGGAAAAAGTATAGAAGCACATACTTTTCCTCTACTCTTTCCTACTGGGAAAGGAGGAAGGTACGATGATAGACCTATTCAAATATCAGCATCAGAATACGCTCATTACGGATGTATACTGAAGATCCCAGATTTAGACAAAATGTGGAATACATATTCCACCTACCCTTTGAAAGTGAACTAGTGACTTTATGATATGGAGTTGCACACACATTAAAATCAGGATCCCACTTTCAAAATATGTCAGCTACACAATTATTACAAAAAGTGCAACAGAAAGATGAGGTTTTACAATCAAATATTACAAATCTATTAGCAAATATGCGTGGTACTAAAGAGTACTGGTTTTGATGTCATGGAGATGTACGTTGTATGATCAGAAACCTTGGCCCACCCACTTGGTTTGTTACATTAAGTTGTGCTGAATATGCATGGGAAGATTTACATGATTTCCTACTCATATCAAACAAAAACAAAACAAACATAGATATACTAACACCTGGAGAACTTTGTTCTCTGGTTCCTGTTAATGTTTCAAGATATTTTCACCATTGCTTCATTGCTATGCTACACTTTATTTGTAATAAAACTGTTCCTCCCCCTGGAGAAGTGCAACACTTCTTTTGGAGAAAAGAATACCAAGCCAGAGGAGAACCACATATCCACATGCTCTTATGGATTAAAGATGCTCCTAAATTTGGTCAAGACAGTGGGGGTCATTACAACCCAGGCGCTAATTGCGCCAACTTTACCACCATGGTGTAAACTATGTTTACACCATGGTGGATGGCGGATTTACCGCCCCATTCCAAGGTGAGTGGGGCGGTAAATCCCCATTTCCCATTTTCCCTTCCCCATTCCCATTTTTGCCCCATAGGGCATAATGGGAGTGGGGAAGGCACTAATTACGCCACCGTAAATTTACGGTGGCGTAATTAGCATCATGGCAGGTTAGCGCCATGGATTTTAACGGCTGCTAAAAGCAGCCGTTAAAATCAGAATAGGCGTTAAGGGTTAACGACGGCGTTAACCCTTAACGCCTGGGTCGTAATGAGGCCCAGTGATGCCACTGTTTTACAGTTGAAAAATATGTCACTTGTGAAATTCCATCAGAAGCCACAAGTAGTGATCTTCATGCACACATTTTACAATTTCAAAGACACAAATGTGGCAAATATTGTTGTCGCAAATACAAAAACAAAGGGAAACACTATACCAAATGCCGCTTTGGTTTCCCTAGACCGGTTACAAATACAGGTCAAGTGAACAACCTAATTTCTTCAGTTAGACATAGTGTTAAAGGTAAGTCACCTAAAAATACATATTATATAAAAAGAACAGAAGAAGAAAAATATATCAATGATTACAATGCAATCATTGCCCACTAATGGAATGCAAACATAGATGTGCGGTACATTGCAGACAATTCCACTTCAGTTGCACGATATGTTACAGCGTACTTAACCAAAGCAGAAAAAACAGAGCTCCAAGACCTCTGGAATGACCTGTCATCAGACAAAACAGTGTCTCAGAAATTATACAGCTTGGGCATAAAAATGCTCTCCCGTAGAGAATGTGGATCCTATGAATCCTATGAAGCAGCAGATCGTTTAACTGGTACTGCATTGTATGGTAAATCTGAAAATATAGTATGGCTAAGTCTTGGTCCTGCTAAATCTAGAAAACAAAGTTCTAAAATCATACAAACATATAGAAACAATAGCCAAACATGATCCCAACAGCCAAGACATTTAAAAAAAAAAACAATTTATTGGACACATACTACCCAAACAGAAGTAATACTTTGGAAACCATGTGTCTATACCACATAGCCCAAAACTTCACATACAAAAATAATATAAAACCTGATGAAAAAAAAAAGGTAAATACAGAGTGACAAACTGTGAAAGCATCTTAGTAAAACTCACCAAACCAAATTTAATCAATCATATCAAATTGTCATTAAAGACTCCTCAACATAAAGAACTACATGTCCCTGATACAACTCTTTAAACCATGGAGAAATGAAGAAGAAATACTAGATAACTATGACTCATATGAAGACGCTTTGAAAGCAAATGAAAGCACTATAACTGATGTAAACTTTACACAGTACAAAGCAATATTGCACAATGAACAGCAACATGAAGAAGAACTCCAGGCCCAACTAAATAAGGACACTCCTGACAGTAGTCAGCCTTCTGTAACAGGAAGCCAAGAACCACTGGGAGAACCACTAATAACAAATGAGGCAGAATTAGCTATGACAGAAGTAGAAAACACCATGTGTCAGTATGAAGATAAAGAAGACTTAACTATACTACAATCAAAACTAAACAATGAGTAACATAGTATTTTTCAAGAAGTAACAAAAGAAATTGCACATGGTATACAACATGAAAACAAAGAATGCACCTGCCAAAATTACAAACCTATCCTACTGTATGTCAGTGGTGAAGCTAGTTCTGGCAAAAAATTCCTAATCAAAATCATCACTAAATTCCTTCAACAATTGACAAACAACAAAATCAGCTGTTGTCACCGCCCCCAAAGGTTTAGCTGCCTACAACATAGTCAGTGTCACTTTACACCAATGACTAATCCTGCCAGTAGAACACCACAACAATTTAGACTATTACAAACGTTCTACAGAAGCTGCAATTGAACTACACAGATTATAAAAACAAATCAAAATGCTACTAATAGATGAAGTGAGCAGCATGTCCAACCTAATGTTGGCTTTCATTCACCTGAGATTACAAGAAGTACTCAAAACAAACTACGAAGAGCTCTTTGCAGGAAAACACATTATTGTTTTCGGAGATCTTCTTCAATTGACACCAGTAAAAGGTGAGCTTATTTTTAAAACATTAGCACACAAACTCTGCCATAAAACTGTTGGCAGCATTGGAAATGTCAACCTTTGGCAACATTTCCAATAGAAAGAATTAACAGAAAACATGCGGAAATCTGCAGATCTCACTTATGCCAACAGCTTAAAAAGTATAAGAGTCGGTATACTATCTAAAGAAGCACAAGCAATATTGAAAGCCCGGCACATTCATGCACTTTATGGTGATAATGCATGTACTACAGATGTTATGGAACAATTAGCCCACAAAAATGTCAATTGTATAGCCTTAATGCCAACTCTTGCAAGCTGTTTCAAATTCAATGAAATAATGTTAAATAAAGAAATGCAACCAATAATGGAAATTAGCGCCACAGACAAACTAGATGTACATGGTATGACACTACCTATGTGTGAGCAAGCCACAACAAGACTAAATAGTTTAGAAAATTCAATCTCCAACAAGCTGGGTTTGAAAAGATATTAAAATTATCCTTAAATTGCAGAGTAATGCTTAAACGTAACCTTGACGCGGACCAAGGACTAGTTAATGGAGCACTAGGTACAGTTGTTGGCTTTCAAACATACCCACGTGACAACAAAATTCAGTTTGTCAATATTCTCTTTGACAAACTTTCAGAAGTAAAAAGGATAGGATGCTCAACAGCTCGATTCCTTCTCTTCAAAGACATGTATGTACACAGAGAACAATTTTCTCTAACTCTTGCATACGCAGTCGCCATTCATAAATCACAAGGTCTTACCTTAGACAAAGCAATGATAGACATTGGTAACACAGTCTTTAAAGAAGGAATGAGCTACGTAGCACTATCACGCTTAAGTACACTTGGCGGTCTATTTCTAATCAACTTTGATTCAAGTAAAGTAAACGCTGATATTCCTAGCATTTTAGAATACAATAGACTTTGCTCACTATACACCCCCCATCTACACACATATTCTGTTCCACAAAAAGTAAAATGTTGTAAAAGAAAACTAAATCAAACAGAAATGCAACAGAATGTCACTGCAAATCCTCCAAAGAGAGTAAAAGAAACTAAAACTTCATCAAGTACCACAAGCATAAAATAACCTATTAGGGAAAGTAAACCAGGTACTTCATCAAAGAAGGAAGACAAACTAAAAAAAAAATCAATCAGATACAGAACTACCTGGTCCATTTAAACTCTCAAATATAGTTGGAGAAAGTTGCTACGTAAATGTAGCAATGAATATTCTATTTCAATTACCACCAATTGTTGACAACATTTACTTACACAGTACAGACCAATTGTGTTTGAAAATGTTAGTACTTCACAGAAATGCAACAAACAATCCTGATAACACATATAGTGTTTATGGAATAAGAAAACAATTGACTACTGTGCTGGAATGGTGAAATTCACTATAAACTCACAGGAAGATCCACAATCATTTCTAATGTACTTACTACAAGTACTGGAAAATAAACACATAACCATAAATGAAATCTTCAAGATTTCATACATGTGGAAACATACATGCACTCTCTGCAACAATGTGACACAAGAACAAATCCCCAATGAACGCTTCGTATTTACATCAATACCTAATTGTGAATCCATTCCATTTCAGCAACTTGTACAAAATGGGAACCATGGTAGATTATGTACTATCAGCAATTCGGATAATCGTTCCACCTTACTAATACAAACGCATAGTAAATAAGTCATACTAATGCTTCTACGTTACAATGCAGATGGTACCAAAAACAACTGCAAGCTGACTGGATTCACACATGGTCAAGTATCACTTGGTAAGAAAACCTTCACAACAATAGGTATATTCTACCACGCAGGAGCCACAACCAATTCAGGTCACTACACTGCATAAATAAAAAAGAAATGGGGATGATTTGAATGTAATGATAGTACCATTACTCTAAAGCAGAGATTACCAGCAAATCTTTTCAATGCTTATTTAATGTTCTTAAAACCAAAATGTATTAACTAAACTGTACTTAAACCTTAACTAAACTTGTAGTAAAAAAATATAAACTGTTAGAATATTCCAACAGGTATCTAACTGCTCAATGATTCTACAACAACTAATCAGATAAATGAATACCACTAAATTAGAGCAAAAAATAGATAGTTAGAATACACCAACTGGTATCTAACTAACCCAAAATTTTACAATATCCAAACTGATAAATCAATACCACTAAATTATATAAAAAAAAATAGACAGTTAGGATATGCCAACTGGTATCTAACTGCTCAACAATTTTACAATATCCAAACAAATAAATGATATCTAACTGCTCCAAAAATCTGCAACAAGCCAATATATAGAGCATTAGCCAGAAACAACAAGTGAAAACTGAAAACAAACAAACAAATAGACTGTAGCATAACAAAAAACATTTTTTTTAATCCAACATGGATTTTTTTCTCCCACAGACCCAATGATTTTAGCAACAAACACAGAAACTGAGCAAATTGCACAGTACACTGGTTTGTAATCTACTAAATATCAGGGTAAAAAAAATGTTTTGATTATTCAATGTTATAAGTCGTTACAAAATACCAATACTAACATGATCTTTTCTTTTATCACAGAAATGAACAAGAAATACATGTACTCCAGTTACTAAACCAAACAGTAAGTATATTATAATAAGTACAATCATTGCAGCACATCACACCCATAGTTGCTTATAACTGTGTTCCTTATAAATTTGTTTTTGGATCCCAAAGTTATAAGCCACTATGAGTGTGATATGCTGCGGTGGTTGTGGCCAGGGTATAGTGTCTTGGGTGCATGGCCCTGGCCACAACCAATGCAGCATATCACACCCATAGAGTAAAACATTTTAACTATGCCTTATGTGAACTTTTAATGTCCACGGACACGATGAGTGTTCTTAGAACACTTTCAACTTGCCATGGAACAATACGGACAGCGTCGTCAGGACACCCCCATTTTGTTTATTTACGAACATTTCAGGACACTGCAAGTGTTCGTAAAACACTTTCAACTTGCCAGCGAACAATAAGGACAGCGTCCTCAGGACACCCCCATTTTGGTTATTTACAAACATTTCAGGACACCGCGAGTGTTCTTTGAACACTTTCAACTTGCCAGCGAACAATACGGACAGCGTTCTCAGGACACCCCCATTTTGTTTGTTTATTTACGAGCATTTCAGGACACCGCGAGTGTTCGTAGAACACTTTCAAATTGCCAGAGAACAATACGGACAGCATCCTCAGGACACCCCCATTTTGTTTATTTACGAACATTTCAGGACACCGCAAGTGTTCGTAGAACACTTTCAACTTGCCAGCAAACAATACGGACAGCGTCCTCAAGACACCCCCATTTTGTTTATTTACAAACATTTCAGGACACTGCGAGTGTTCTTATAACTCTTTCAACTTACCAGTGAACAATACAGACAGCGTCCTCAGGACACCTCCATTTTGTTTATTGACGAACATCCCAGAACACATGATATATTCTTAAAACAGTTTCAACTTATCTGCGAACAAAACGGACAGGCATACAGTTCTCAGGACACCCACATTTTATTTATTTACGAACATTTCAGGACACCGAGTTCTCAGGACACCCCCATTTTATTTATTTAAAAACATTTCAGAACACCGCGAGTGTTCTTAGAACACTTTCAACTAACCAGCAAACAATACGGACAGCGTCCTCAGGACACCGCCAACTTGTTTATTTAAGGACATTTCAGGACACCACGAGCGTTCTTAGAACAGTTTCAGCTTGCCAGGAACAATACAGACAGTGTCCTCAGTACACCCCCATTTTGTTTATTTACGAACATTTCAGGACACCGCAAGTGTTCGTAGAACACTTTCAACTTGCCAGCGAACAATAAGGACAGCATCCTCAGGACACCCCCATTTTGTTTATTTACGTCATTTCAGGACACCGCGAGTGTTCGTAGAACACTTTCAAATTGCCAGCGAACAATACAGACAGCGTCCTCAAGACACCCCCATTTTGTTTATTTACGAACATTTCAGGACACCGCGAGTGTTCTTAGAACTCTTTCAACTTGCCAGCGAACAATATGGACAGCGTCCTCAGGACACCCCCATATTGACGAACATCCCAGAACACATGATATATTCTTAGAACAGTTTCAACTTATCTGCGAACAAAACGGACAGGCATACCGTTCTCAGGACACCCCCATTTTATTTATTTAACAACATTTCAGGACACTGCGTTCTCAGGACACCCCCATTTTATTTATTTAACAACATTTCAGAACACTGCAAGTGTTCTTAGAACACTTTCAACTAACCAGCGAACAATACAGACAGCGTCCCCGGGACACCCCCAACTTGTTTATTTAAGGACATTTCAGAACACTGCAAGTGTTCTTACAACAGTTTCAGCTTGCTTGCGAACAACACGGACACATATTGCATCCTCAGAACACCCCCATTTAGTTTATTTAGAACATTTCAGAACTGCTGTGTTGTCCGCAGACAAATCGAACACAACAAGAGGGTCTACCACATAAATAAATACAAGATTTAACCCATCTCATACTCTCCCACCCTCCCCAAACACTCTTACACACCAACACACTCTACTAAATACAATTTTTAACCAAGTTTCACCGCGCTGTCCGCAGACGTCTGCGAATCCAAGATGGCGGGTGATACAGAAATTCTGACGTGCTTCACGCTCTACGTCGTCCAATCAGCGAACACGTTGTATGTCCGTGGACATGACATAAGCCGATTGGCCAATCAGGACACTGGGCCTCATTAATCGGACAGCGGTAAGGGTTAACGGTCACCGGTGACCATTAACCCTTACCGCCTTACTACGAGGTCCCTTTGCGGGTTGAAGAATTTAACGCCTACTTTTTGCAGGCGTTAAAAACCAACCCGCAAAGGGACCAGGGAGCTAATTACGGTACCGCAATTTGCGGTGCCGTAATTAGCACCTTCCCCATTCCCATTATGCCCTATGGGGCAAAAATGGGAATGGGGAAGGGCAATGGGGGAAGGGGGAATTCCCGCCCCACCAACCTTGGAATAGGACGGTAATTCCCCTTTCCACCAAGGCGGTGCCGGTATTTTACCGGCATGGACCAAGGTGCTGATAGCACCTTGGTCCACCGCTGTCCGTGTAATGAGGCCCACTGTCCGCAGAGCGAACAGGGAAGTGTGTCCGCGGACCGAACACAGATATCACTAATTCTTTGTGACCTACTTTTTGGTCATTTTAAAAAAAACTACTGGACGTATTTTCACCAAATTTGCAAAAGTATGCTTTCGGGACCAATCCGCTACTCCCAGTCTGAATTTGGTGAAAGTCTGTCCAGCGGTTTGGGCTGTAGGCGTGAGCAAAGTTTTTTACCCATTCAGTCTATTTTGAAAAAAAAAGTTTTGGGACCCCCCTTATAACTTTGCCACCCCCTGGACGAATCCTCACCAAACTTTGCAAAAAAATTCAGAGTGAGCCATATATAATTTTTTTGCAAAGTTTGGTGAGATTTCGTCCAGGGAGAGCGAAGTTATAAGCCACCCAAAAAGTGTTCTTACTATGGAACCTGCAACTTAACCATAATTAGATGGCCACCGTGGCCATGTAATACACATATATGTATATACATGTTGACGGTTTGCATGAATGCAAATATTTTTTACATACTAGATCCATTAATGTTCTTCACTGTAGAACCATGATTCTGAAGATGGTTTCCCATTGTTTAACTAATAATATCTTTATGTTTAACAAATAATTTTATATTCAAGTACAGGGTACAGCCATGGGCACCAAACTTTCGCCTCTCGCACGCAAATTTAACTATGGGATGGTGGGAGCAATTTACGGTATGGTTTCCGGAGAACAGTATTCACACAGAAAAAATCGCTATTTGGCTGAGATACATTGATGATTTATTAATCATTTGGGATGGCAAAGCCACTGAATGGCTAGATTTTGTCAATGTTCTCAATGCCAACTAATTATATCTGAAATTCACTGAAAGCCACAGCAAGACTGCTATCACATTTTTGGATATTCTTGTTACAGTGGCTCAGGGCGAACCCATGACAGCACCATACCGCAAACCTACAAGCTCCAACATACCATTGCATGCTACTGGTAATCACCCTATGTTTTTTAAATGGAGCATACCCTATCGGAAGTGTATTCATATTAGGAGGAATTGCTCCAAAATGCAAAACTTTGGCAAAGAATGTGCCCGTATGGCCATCAGATTTCTCAATGGTGGTTATCCTCAGAAAATTCTTGCGAGGGCCTACATCAAAACCAAAGGTAAAGATCGCACTTCTCTTCTTTTATCCAACCTTACAGAGAAAGCAAATTAAGACAATAAGGACACATATTTAATTTTAACTTATGGCAATGGATCTAAAGACATTTGCGGTATTGTTAATAAACATTGGCACGTGTTGACATCAGACCACGATTTGAGAGTTACTCTAGGGGATAAAATTAACATCAGTTTTAGGAAATCTCCATCCTTGAAAGATAATCTGGTATCTAGCTTTATGAAACCTATTGTTGAAACATGTGGCCAATGTTGGTTAAATA
This sequence comes from Ambystoma mexicanum, assembly GCF_040938575.1. Taxonomy (NCBI): domain Eukaryota; kingdom Metazoa; phylum Chordata; class Amphibia; order Caudata; family Ambystomatidae; genus Ambystoma; species Ambystoma mexicanum. The sequence goes on from NC_090925.1 coordinate 976,334,474, forward strand.
CTAACACTTTAGGTTTCCTTAAAGGTATGAAATGTAAGGCATGTGAACACACTATCAAGACCACTAGTTATTGACATCCTATCTTGGCTAAAGATATCAGAATGACATCTAGGATTACATACAACACCACATTTGTGGTTTATGTACTCACTTGCCCATGTGACAAATGGTACATTGGCAGGACCATTGCTAAGCTCCAACTAAGGGTGTTACAACACATGAGAGCCATTATATATCTGGACCCCTCTTATCCAATGGCGGTATATTTTAAAACCAAGCATGATAACAAACTAGATGGTTTTGGCTATTTTGGCATCTGCTCACTACCCAAATCCTTTAGAGAAGTCCATTGTGAACTCATTAACTCATTATGAGACAACTGGAGACCAAATGCATCTTAGACCTTGAAACCAAGAGTCCAAGAGGACATAATTTGGAGGAGGAACTTAATACTTTTTTGGGCACTTAAATGTAATGTATACATGCCATTTTCCTCTTCAAGTATCCTTTATATTTCTCTTGTTTGCTGGTGCCAGATTTGAACATGACATTCCCTCTTTTATAGGGGGCATGTTCACATTTGTTGATTGTAATAATGTTGGACAAAGCAGATCAAGTGAATTCTTATAGCAGTTCAAGTATGCAAACCATTTTTTGATAACATGTTAGAATAATTGTGTTAGTTGTGCAATGGACTTTGAGTTTTATAATGATGATTTAGTATGTTTTTTGCTGTAGGTATGTATTTCTGATATGCAGACACCAGAAATTGCGGTTCATCTTTTTATTGCATTAGCACATTACTCATATGCACTAAACACTTTATGGCTGCCTATTTGCACACATGTCATATACTTAGCATTTGGCTAAATATAGCATTTTGTGCACGTTTTTGCGTATTTTGCACGTAGCAGTTATATTTCTGTTGAACTTTTTATCAGGATCTTGTTATGCCACAGGAAAACATAACCACATACAGTTTTAATCCATCTCTTATGTAAAATGTGATTGCCATAGCATTAAACATTTTATATTATAGCGAATTTGCAGAATACAGCTTACATATTTTCTTATATTTTTGGTATTACATCAAAGGTCCTATGCCACCCACTGTGGTTTACTATTGATTTCTGTTCTGTAGCCTTGCTTGTATTTACACTAGTAACGACGGCAGACAGCATGGTGTAGAGGCATTGCATGTGACTTTTTACTTGCCACACGTGACGTTGAAGTTTTTTGCACACCAGTAGTCTATGGCCAGTTCAGAAATAGCTTTTAATGGTACAGAACGGGGGAACTGCTCCCATTAATTATATTCCACTAGCTGCTTAGAGGTCCTGACTCTTCCGTGCACTTGAATTAATGCTTTATTTATAAGCAGTGGTCCACTTAGGGACCATGCTGATATATACATACATGTATTTTGCGTAGTGGCTGTACATCAACATTAACTTTAATTTACGCAATGTTTCTCCACAAGCATGTTTTTGCTGTCATTACTACCACAATGATGTTACAGTACTTTACACATTTTGGTAGTATCTTTGAAATATGCAACATTGCAAAATGTCAGAGTTTTTTGTATACCTACCTCTTCCTAAAGCTAAGGCCAGTCCGCTAACATTCTGGCAGTGATCATTTGTGATGTCATCTTTGATGTCCTGGGTGTTAGTCTTAGCAGTGCAGGTGGTGGCACGAGTTATGGTTGCTTAGCTTACCATAACTGGCGAATTTCTGAGTTTTTACGGTTTTACGTGTCACCATAACGTCCCTATAACAATGTTTTTCCATTACATTTCATGGGTTTTTATTAGTGCAACCTAACCATAACGTCCCCTTAAGTACGTTTTTTTAATACTAACAATAAGATGACTGCAATAAAAATTAAAGCTATTTTGATATAAGAATGTCATGCAAACATTTCTCTAGATGGAATTAAAAAGAAGAGACATTCGGGGGGTTTGATTTTGACCATGTGCCAAAATGTTGCACTAAAAAACGAAGCACCTGCAAATCCTATTCTAAAGAACATGTCTGCCTACAATCCGCATCATCCGAAAATCCCCTCCTAACAGGGGCCTCTCTAGACAATAACCTTTTCAAGATCTAACGTTCAATCACTTGCAATGACGCTTCATCCGTCCCTGGCTCGGCACCCAGCACCAATGGCGGTTGGGAAGCACTCAGTCAGACAAGCTTTATTTTGGCATCAACCACAAAAGCACAATACATTAAAAACATTGATCAATTCATACAGCCCAAGCAATGTGTACAAATAGATAAGACAACACATATTAATTACAGGTTATGTGTTGATATATCCCCTGGTTTATCACACATATAAAGTGCCTGTGCAATGTACAATTGTATACAAATAATTAGCTCAATTTAATAACCTTTATTTGACATGTCATCAGGTACACATTACAATAACGAACACAGGGTAAAACCAAAGATAATTTGCATGACAACCATTAATCAAGAAATAAAACATCAAAGCATAGCCATTACATTACAATATATAATCCATAAATAGTCTGTATATAAAAACCTACATAGTAGTAAACAAGCTAAGCTTAACATGTGCATATACGATTCGTCAAGCTTGTCTCCTTCAGATGTGGTTAATGGTTTTACTTAGCTATGCATGGGTGTGATCAAACAAACCAAATTCATATAGGGTGTCTAAACATTGACAGACCCCATTCAGCCAGTAAACAAAAGAAACAGCAAACAGTGCACAGCTGGACATTCCATCAAAAGCATCACCAGCACCCGCTGATATATTTGGCGCAACTGAGCAAAGTTAAAGCTTTATGCTGGCTGATTCCTCTGCAGGATTACTAGTGGTATCACTGGCCCTTTTACCTCCTCCCTGCCATGCCCAGTGTATATATTTTACAACAGAGTACCATGGTGTTATCATGTATAGACCTAATAATTGCCATAGCATTATGCAGTGCATGAATGTTACTTTGACATTGGTATTAGGTAGGTAGTTGTAAAATCTCTATAAACTGGGCATAGAACAACAAAATGCCCCAAAGTCTCTTCCACCTCATTGCAAAGGCCTTTTCTTTGACCAGTAAGCGAAACCTACCAATAACCAAAACCTAACTCCTCTGACATTTCCCTACACATTATAGAAAAAACTCTCTTTACCACGTTCTTTGATTCTGAATTCATGACTTCTGGATTATGCCGGAGGTGTCCCAAATTGAGTATAGTCAACTAGGATTTATATGCTGTAACCAAGGAAGGGCCAGACCATCCTCATATACTATTACATCCCGTAACCCTTCTCTGTATTTAGAGAGTTCAGGGGAAACTCATAAGCCGATCCAATATAGCACAGGTTTTAAGGCTACTTCATCCGACATTGGTGTTACATCTGTTATTAGATGCACCAGAACATCTGGGTTACTACTTGGGTTGTGTAGGAGTTTTTTATTAAAATGAATTCGCTGGTTGCAAGACCAGGCAACTTCACATGACCTCAAATGTTAGCCCCGTAGATTGCTGCAGCTTTCGCCTGTGCTTTATAAATGTATATGGCGGGTTCCGAAGTCCCACATCCATGCCTATGTGCAGACCTCTGTAATGGCCCCTAACCCCCGGTTCCATTCCAGGGTATTTTTTGCTTTTTCTTTCTGAGGCACCCAATTACAATCCTCAGTGAAGCAAATTCCTAAGTAATTGGATGCATCTACTTGTTCAAGTCTCCTATCCTTGATATGAACATCTAACTTTGGGCACCTTTGCTGTTTCGGATGAAACACCATCACCTTCGTTTTCCCATTGTTGGCTTCCATACCCATCGCTTTGCATTTCCCATTGAAGAGTTGGACAGATTTCTTCAGTGCAAACGGTATTGTTGGCAACAGAATGGCATCCATGGCAAGAAAACAGTGTTGCAATTCCATCACATCCATATTTCAGAGGATATGGGCTTATTGCAGCTCGTACGTATATTATCTCATCGATGTATATGTAAAACGGGGTCAGTGTCTGCACACATCCCTCCATAACACAATGTTTTACGCTAAATGGCCAAGTTCTTTCATCCATCACTCCCCATCGGACAACTTACTCATTATTGGCATATTATTTCTGTATGACCAGCAGCAAACATTCTGGTACCCCCTTTCCTTTCAGCACGTTCCAGAGAGTTACCCTGGGAACCCCATCAAGAGACGTTTTCAATTCAATGAAGATGGCATAAATGCATACCTTCCTCAAAGTGACATATTTTTGGACAATTAAAGATGCCTGAACCCTTAATCCACAGTACTCCTACCTGCCTGAAAACATGCCTGCAGACGACTGGTGGTATCATTGTTTGTTACCCATAACTGTAGGTGTTGCAATACTGCTTTAGCAAATATCTTCCCTGTTGCATATAACAGGGATATTTGGCGGTAATTTGCTGGGTCCTCTCTGCTCCATTTTTTTACTTTATTTTTATTTATTGTGCATTAGTTTATTTAAAGACAAACGTTAAGCACATTACAAAAAACTATTAAAATGAAAATTACATTTATCCTTCATATTTAAAATCACCTAAAATGACACAAGAAAGTTATACAAACAATTAGAAACAATCACTAAAATCTAAAATCATCACAATTAAAATGACATGAGGTATCAGATGATCACACCTAATTTACTTAAAATTCTCTTTCACTTCTCCCCGATTTTTAGAAACAAGTTCCAAATATCAAAAACGGATGCACTTACCACAATAGTTTGAGTGCCCATGATTGTTGACCAAAATTGATCCTCTCTTATATATGACATGGCACTTACGAACTGGCAGTAACCCTTTTTTTAATAGATCCACTAAGGCAGGACATGTTAACACGTGTCTACCAGTCTCTATATCTGACTTACAGCTTCTGCACAAAACCTCACAAGGAACGGTGGCATACAAATGAGTAGTGAATTCTCTGGTGGGGAGTATGTTAAAATGGAGGTGGAGGATGAAATGCTTTAATTCATAACTACTACTTTTGATTAGATAGCTGTGTGGGGAATTACCTTTGAAACTTTGATAAGAGTATTCTCGATATCTTCTGTGGTAATTAAGTTTCTCAAAATTGGTAATCATGTCCCATTGTTGAGTCTTTAATTTGATGATTTGTTCATAATAAGGGCGAGTTTCTAAACAATCCTGATCAAGACCCAAAATTGACAGATGTTTAGCAGAAAATCCCTTAAGAGCTGCAATAAATGGATTATAAAAAGGGGACATGCCTTTACCCAACAGCTGTAGAAGTGTGTTAGAGCTGAGGTCTGACTCTCTCAGCCTAGCAAATAATATTACTCTCCTGACACAGCAGAACAAATATAATGATGGAAGACAATACTAGAGTCTCAGGCTTCTTCCGGGACTGTTTTCGGAAGATTTATTATGGTTTGCAACATCTTTGCTTCCAATTTGCCCAGCCATTTGATCTGTTCCATGGGTAGTACCTCAAGTGCATATAATATTACTGGAATCATGCTTACTTTATAGATTTCTATAATCCAGCAATGTTATGCCCCCTCTGTTCTCTATATAGTTCTTGATGACCAACCATTTTTTTCCACACGTTTTCGTACACAAAATCTGCATAGTATAGACACGTTGGCTTGGTCATTACTGGAAAGCCCAAATAAATGAATTCTTGTACATTCTTCAATGCTGTATCGTCCAGTTGCCATTTATGTTTTAAAATAACTGTATGTCTGCAACCGAACAACATTGTACTAGTTTTTGATGTATTACTGACCATTTCATTTTCCCTAGCATAGTCTACTAATGCTGTTATTGATTGCTGCAGGCCAATGCGTGTCTGGTTGAAAATAATATCATCCACAAAGGACATGCTAGTGATCGTGACTCCATTTATTTTCAGGGTGAAATTTTGTATGGTCTACAAAAAGGCATCCATATCAGCAATGAAGGTGTTGTATAGTATTGGGACCAAAACACAACCCTGTTTTAAACCTTGATTCACAGATGTGTATTCTGATTGGTACCCATCAGAACTGAGATGTATAGTCACTGAGGTATTAGTATACAAAGACTGAATGAAGTAGAGGAATTGTGGATCAATGTCCCACTTCTTCAGTATATCCCACAGTTTAGCTCTAGGTATCAGGCCAAAAGCCTTAGAAAAATCAACGTAACAGCAAAACAAACCCACATCTCCCTCTTTTGTGCATGAACATATCAGGAATTGCAAGGCGGCAATATTTGTGATGGTATTATATGATTTCTTAAAACCTAAAAACTGTTTGAAAAGTGCCCAGGATTTTATTTTCTTCCAACTGGCTAGACATTTGCTCAAGGAGTATATTGGCAAAGACTTTTTGACTGGAGTCCATCATTGCCATTTCGGGGGTAATTGGATGGCTCCAGTATATCACCCCTTTTGAAAATAGGCACTAATGTGGATTTTCACCAACTAGCAGGGATGCATCCAGCCTGAAGTATATGCTGGAAAAGAACATTCAGGACCCTTGCCCAAATGATGGGATTTTCTTTAAATACAATGTTGGGAATGCCGTAAGGGCCAGGGGACCATGATGATTTCAATTTCATAATCAATCTTGCTAAATTTACCTATGAAATATTAGCTTTGATATTATTTTGAGAGCAAAAGCCGATAACCCAGCGGCCATATTGCTCCTCATGTTTATATTATGGGGAAGAAGAAGATGGTACACAATAAAGGTCCTGTATATAACTCTGCCAGACCGCCTGTGAGATAGGATTCAACTCTTGGGGCACAAAGGATTTACGGAAGTTATTATAATTCTGCCAAAATGTTGTCGCGTTATGAGTCTTTAAACAAAAAAAACAATTTTTTTCCATTTTACATTTCTTATGGATAGTTTGTGGTTATTTTGCCAATTCCTATATTTAGTAGCCAGATTTTTTAATGCTATATTTTTGGCCTCTTGACAAATTGTGAGTAAATTCACAATTTACTGTGCTATTCTGCTCTGCAATCGCATAATTGTATAGGGCCAAAAATACTAGTGATGTTATTACTTTTTGGATACTGTTTCATTTTTAGCAGTGTATGTACCAGGTTTTGTCAACATTTTGCCCAGTTCCCAGCCCGAAACCACACAAGCAGCAAGCAAACCGGCAATATCTTTGGATAGTGATTCATTAGTACATTTTATATTATAGGTAGACCAAATAAGTTGGTTGCCTTGAAAATTACAAATAGGAATAATGGGACTCCAGTGTACCATTGGATATATTTTAAGTTTGGTATTCCATCAGAGTACACCATGGTCACTTAACTTATTATAGGTTATAGTGATGTGGGTGGAATTTGTATACAGCACAGGAGTACTAATGACATCTTAAAAAGCCAGGACATCCTTTCACCCTATCATCCCTTCCCCTTTGCTCCCCGCACCATCGGTGCTTGTTGACCCTCCTTCAGCCACCCCCCGAACCCTCTTCTCATCCTTTCCTCTTTTCTCCCCGATGAGGTCACTAGAGAAGTCCGATCTATGAAAACCTTGTCAAAACAGATTCATCCCTGTTCCTCTAAAACCATCAAGGACCACATTGACACCCTCGCGCCGGCCCTTGCTGATTTTTGCAACCACTCCTTTGCCTCAGGATACTTCCCCTCCCCTCTGAAGCACTCCCTTGTGCATCCTCTTCTCAAGAAACCCAAAGCTGAACCTAAGCACTCCCTTATGCATCCTCGTCTCAAGAAACCCACAGCTGAACCTTCCTGCTGGCAAACTATCACCCAATTTCCATTGCTCACTTTCTGGAAAAACTCCTGGAAAAGCTGGCCATCTCCCAGCTTAACCTTCATTCTGATTCTGTTGGCTGTCTCCATGACCACCAGTTTGGCTTCAGAGCTGCCAGAAGCATGGAAACTTCTCTACTGAACATCTGTGAAGCTCTACTCTCCAGCCTTGACTCTAACATTCCATCTGTCCTCATCCTTCTCGATCTCTCCTCTGCCTTTGACACAGTCAACCATACCATCCTGCTCAACTGTCTCTGTGATAACCTGGGTATCACAGATCAGGCTCTGGCCTGGCTGACCTCTTTCCTCTCTGATCGACCGTCCCAGGTCATACTGGGGTCCTTCCTATCATCTATCTCCCTCTCTACCTGTGGTGTTCCCCAGGGGGGTCTAACCTCTCGCCCTGGCTTTTCAACCAATACCTGGCAACTCTTGGCCACTGCATTGTCCTTTTCTGCTCAAATGTCCAGCGCTACGCTGCCAACAATCAACTCATTTTTAGGCTGCCCTCGGCCAACCCCTCTCCCTCTCTCATCTTTGATTGCCTTACTGCTATTCAAGATTGGTGTGCCGCCAATCTTTGTCTAGATGCCAGCAAGACTGAAATCCTCCTCTTCGGTACACCTTCTCCTTCCTTTCCCCTCATTCTCTGTCCGCCTCCCTTGGCCCTCCTCCTACCCCCACCTGCGAGGCTAAAAACCTCAGGGTCATCTTTGATTCCACACTTTCCTTCTCCGTCCACATCTCTGATGTCTCTAAAAAGTCAAACTTCCTACTGCACCTCCACAGAGGTACTCTGCCTTTCCCCACCTTCCCCCAGAAGCTCATGGTCTCACAAGCTCTGGGTCTCTCTAGGTTGGACTATTGTAACAGTCTCTTTCAAAATCTACCTACCTCTGCTCTCCGCCCTTTGCAAGACTTGTCCTTGGCCTCAAGCCCTGGGATCATATCTCTCCAGCTCCGAAATCCCTCCATTGGCTCCCAGTGGATTCAAGGATTAAATTCAAAACCCTCTGTATTGTCCACAAGGCTTTCTGGGGCCTGGGTCCAAAATACCTTCAGATATCCCTCTGCAAATACCTCCCCTCTTGAGCTCTTCACTCCTCTACCTCTAACTCCCTCAGCGTCAGTCATTTTTCAAAGAAACAAACTGGGGGTAGTTCTCTGTCTTTGGCTAGGGCCTCCATCTGGAACAGCCTCCCTGCCACTCTGAAACTTGAGGAGAACCATATCCGGTTCCAGAAGCACCTCAAGACCTTCTTCTTTGCTGTTGCCTTCGCCCCCCCCTCTCTCCCCTGATGATCAGGTCTCTCTTGGTACTGTGCACCTAGCCACCCTCTGTTCTCCGGGCCCAGGTTTCTGCTCACCTTGCCACCCTCCTGCACTGCCTCCGGGCCACCCCTTGCACAGGGGTCTGTGTCTGTACCCATACAGCCCCCCGCCTCGTTCTTCCTGCACTTATCTATCCTACCATGTCAGCTGCCTTAAACTCAGCACTTGCCACTTGCTAGCTCCACTACCATTTTTGTTGCTTTTATTATTTATTTATTTATTTATTTATTTATTTATTTATTTATTTATTATAATTCATTCTGTTCTCCTTTTGATCTGCACTTTCCACCACCCCCCATTCTTGCACTATTCCCTGCCGCCTCTCCCATGCACTTGGGCATTCTCAATGTCACTAGGCCTAGTAAGATCGTTGTTTTGTTGTCCCCTGTTCCCCACCCATGCCTTGTAGCGCTCTGAAACACTTGTGTATGAGTGCGATAGAAATAAAATATCAATTCAATTAAAATATCAATAGTTAATAAAAGACTGAAAAATACCATTAGACCTGGTGTAATTAAGCTTAGGACCATTAAGTGTAGGAGGGTCCAAAAATGTCAGGTCATAGAAGTCCACAATCTGAAGCCAAGGTTCAAGACCGTGGTTTACTGATACGTCCAACAAATTGCAAGTCCCTTTTGTTAAAATCCCCTACAAAGACAAAATTGCCTGCTGGAGATTGTTCTATCCACTTAGAGATTGCAACACACACTATATTTTGAATAGTTCTAGTTTGTTGACAACCCGTAATATTTGTTTTTGTATCCGGTGGCCGTGCAGTATCCCCATCAGAATATAGGGTGATTTTTTCATGCTGGTGTAAGGAGTCAAATTCAAGTGGGTCTTGGCACCTATGGCCAGGCCTCCACTGGCACACCCTTTCTTAGATGGAATGGCCTTTTGCTCAAAATGCAAAAGCCATTGATAGCTAGATGTTTAGTGCAACAAGTCTCCTGCAACATGAAGACGTCGACCTCCTCCAGCAATTTTTGCACTTGCATATGCACCAAAAAAGCACGAAAGCCCCTGGTATATCAGGATAGCTAACTAAGTCCTATTGAGCTATCCTTAGGTCAGTTGGCTCACTTTGGGAGCACTCTGGAATCCAGTAGTCGGTTTCACTGGTGGCCTCTTTTGCTTTCATGCTCTGGATTTGCAATGCTCGAAGAGACTCCTTTTCTGAGTTCAATGAGAGGACCCATTTGGCCGACTGAGGGACATGTTCCTGAGACTGATTGATGGTTCTTTTAATTTTCCTACAAGCAATTAGGGTGTAGGCTAGGTCAAGTAATACCTCAGCGTGAATTTTTACTCCACCAACGCCCAATTGTTTTTTTTTTAAACTTCAATTTTTATTCAGGTTTACAAAACAGTTTCTGAACGTTCCCAAGCCGCCCCCACCCCCATACCCCACCGCCCCAACTTGTGCCCAACCCCCCGACCCCGTGTCCAAACCAAGTCTGTTGTTCCGGGAGACTCTTAACTTACTCTCACTCTCTACGAATGTGATGCAGCTAGTGTCCGTAACTCCTATGAGCCTGAAGCCGCCTTGCCCCGGGTACCGGGCATCCCTGATCTTTGTAGCGCAGCTCTCGGTCTGATTCGCCCCGTTGAGTCTGAATTCCCCATCCAGGATTCAGTGGACCTCCCATCCCCAGGATTGCTGTACTCCAAACCAGTTCGTGAGGAACGAGCTAGTGTCATTGTTCACCATGGCAGTCAGTTTGTCCATCACAAACATGTTTTTTACCTTCTTCATCCAATCTTCCTTGGAAGGGGGCTCCAGGCTTTTCCATTTTTGTGCGAGGGCTACTCTACCCGCCTGCAACATTGTCTCCCACATTCTTGGGTATCGGTGTACTTCCGTTTCCTCTGGGGGGAGGCCCAGTAGCATCGTCAGGGGATTTAGAGGTAAAAGTTCCTCTATCACTTCCGCCATCCAGTCCCTCACTGACCCCCAGTACACTTGAGCCTTTGGACAGTGCCACCACATATGGCTCCTGGAGCCTACTTGACCACATCCCCTCGGGCACAACAGGGGCACCACCGGGAACATCTTAGATAATTTCACTGGGTCCTTATGCCACCCCTGCAGTACCTTGAAATTGTGCTCCATATCGGCAGTGAATAGGTTCCCGTGGAAGGCAATTTTGAATATTCTGGACCAGGAGTCCGCTGAAATCTCCTCTCCTGCCAGATCATTCCAGAACTTACGAAAGTTTCTCCTTCCCTGGAGGTCGTATGTGTTGAGGAGTTTATACATGCAAGATACCGCCCCATTCCTCGAAGTCGCCGTGTCTATGAGCTTCTCAAAGGGCGTTAACTGTCTCAGATTGGGACCCCATGACTGGTCACATAGAATGCCCTTTAGGCGGAGGTACTCAAAGATGGATAGGGATCCCTGGCCGAGCGGGTCTCTTAGTTCCTCATAAGGCAGGAATTCACCCTCCCTGAACATCTGCCCCGCCCACTCCAATCCCTTATCTGACCAGTTTTGGGAGGACCTAAACCCTTTGCTACCCAGGTTGAGGGGGTGGCCCCAGAGGGAGGTCATCGGGGACGGCCATGCAGTGAGGTGTGCTGTCTGAGGCCCTTCCTTCCAAATGTCCCAGAGAACCCCCAATGTCGGGTGGGTTTTCAAATGACTCGGGATCGTTTTTCGTGGAGCCCACAAAAGGTTGCAGACCTTCAGGGGGTGAGTGTCCATATCCTCCAGGTACGACCAGTACGTCCCCATTCCTTCCTTCATGTGTTCCAAGAGTACCTGCAGCTGGGCAGCACGGAAGTACAGGTGGAAGTCCGGCAACCCAAATCTTCCCTCCTCCCTTGGCAGCATCAGCGTGGTCTTCCTGGTCCTCGGGGTTTTCCCCTGCCATATGAAGTCCTGGATAGCGTTCTGTAGAACCCTGAAAGCCTGCTCTGGGACGTTGGTCGGGAGGGCTGTAAAAAGGTATAAGAGCCGTGGCAATACGTTTATTTTAACCGCCGTCATCCTGCCATACCAAGAGAGGATCATCCCCCGACCTCCTGAGATCTGATGTGATCCCTGTTATTATAGGGTCGTAGTTTGCAGTGGCCAATTTAGTTAGATCCCATGTGAGGAGAACCCCCAGGTATCCTATTTCAGCCTTCCCTATATCAATCCCGTGAATCCTGTCTAAGGGGTCTAGCACCGGGTCCCGGGGTCTCATAGGGAGCAGGACCGATTTCGAGTCGTTGACTTTCAGGCCCGAGAAGCATCCAAACTCAGTCAGCGAGGAGCTAGGGTCTACCAGGTAGACCAGAATGTCATCTGCAAATAGGGAGAGTTTAAATTCCACCTCCCCCCTGTTGATCCCCTTAATTCCTGGATGTGATCTGATCGCTATAGCCAAGGCCTCTATCGTGAGGACGTATATCAGTGGGGAGAGGGGGCACCCCTGTCTTGTCCCTCGAGAGAGGGATAAGGCCTCGGTCAACTCCCCGTTCACTTGGACCCTTGCCGTGGGAGCTCTGTAAAGGGCCATTACCCAGCTCATAATGTGGGCCCCGAAACCCTTCTTCCTCAGGAGGAGATCCATGTACCGTCATTCGACCCTGTCAAACGCTTTCTCCAAATCTAAGGAGAGGACACTTGCATTAAGCTCCGACTGTTGCGCGAAGTGGAATAGATCTATGGTCTTACGTATATTATCCGAACCCTGCCTCCCCCTGATGAAGCCCACCTGATCCCCATGGACTAATTTCAGCAGTATTGCCTCCATCCGCCTCCACACCACCATGGCCAGAATCTTAATGTCGATATTTAGCAATGATATGGGGCGGAAAGATGCACACTCTGCGGGGTCCCTCCCTCCTTAGGTAACACTGCGATGATAGCCCCCATCATGGATTTCGGGGAGAGTTTCCCCCTCTAGCACGGAGTTGAAAACCCACACCGAGTAGGGGATTAAGGAGGATCGGAATCTTTTGTAAAAGTAAACGGAATACCCGTCATCCCCGGGGGAGGTTCCCACTTTCATCCCACCTATCGCCTTGTCCACCTCTTCCTCGGTCACTGGCCCTTCCAGACCCTTGGACATCTCCCTAGACAGGGAGTTGGATTGAGTTCAAGAAATCTTCTATCGGTGCAGTTCCCCCGTCATATTCGGATGAATACAGGGTCTCATAATATCGGCAAAAGGCCTCTCCAATATGGGAAGACTCGCAACCCAGGGTTCCCTGAGCGTCCCTCACTTATCTCACCATTCTGCTCCTATGGACCTCCCTCAACTTCCAGGCCAGGATCCTGTCCGCTTTGTCCTTTTTTTCGTAATACTTTTGCTTGACCATCTGAAGGCTTCTCTCCATTTTGTGGAGAAGTAAGTCCTTCAGCTGGAGCCTGTAGTCCTCCAGGGCGGCCACAAGGTCGCGCTCCGCTCCCGGTCCGGGGAGCCCCCCAGCTGGAGTCAGGCAATTTTTTCCCACAGGGTCTTCTCCTGTGCCTCTCTCATCCTTTTTACCGATGCACCCTTTTGGATAAGAACACCCCGTAAAGTCGCCTTAAAGGCGTCCCAAAGCGTGTGTGTGCCCACCTCCCCATTGTCGTTTAGCTCAAAGAATTCTATTATGGCGTCAGCAATCTCTTGGGCGTGAACCTCATCCTTTAATAAGGCATTGTTGCATTTCCAACGGCCTTTGCGTTCTTTACGCCATCCCCCCGATATTGTGACCCCCACCATGTCATGGTCCGACGAGGGTACGGGATCGACCCTGTTGCCTGCAACATACGGGCAAAGGGCTTTGTCCACCAGAATATAATCTATCCTTGAAAACGAGGCATGGATGGCCGAGTAGTATGTAAAAGAGTGGATTCCTGTTCTGGAGGACGGAATTGAGTCTACCAGGCCCAGCTCTTCATTCACCCTCAGGAAGGTTTGCGCCGTGGACTCATCCGGGGGTCTAGGGTTCTGGGGGCCCACCCGCATCCTATCCAAAGATGGGTCCAGCACCATATTGAAATCCCCCCTACCACCAACATGCCCCGTATAAATAGCTTAAGCTTCTCCTTTACCTCCTCCCAGAATTGGGCCTGGCCATCATTTGGACCATACACCACTGCCAGGGTCAGGGGGGATCCTTGTAAGGTGCCCCTCACCAATAGAAAACAGCCCTCGGGGTCCTGCAGGGTGGCTTCGCTAGTGAAGCGGACACCCCTGGCGACCAGGATAGCCACCCCTCTTTTCTTCCCCTTGTGGGATGCATGGAAAACCTCCCCTATGCCCCCCCTCTCATTTTGGGTTCCTTCCCCCGCACCCAGTTTGTCTCTTGCAAAAACAGTAGGTCCTCTTGGTGGGGGTGTTCAGGCCCCGCACATTCGGGGTGCCCACTCCCAGGGCCGGTTGGCAATCAGCCATAGTCTAGGTCACCAGATATTTTGGGCACCTGCTTAGCATCTCTATTCCCTTTTCGCTCCCTTAGTCTCACTGTTTGGACATTATTTTGACCTTCCCCCAACAATAAACCCCAAACTATCTTCGTCACCCCCTCCCACCTCCCCGGCGTCCAGCCAATTAGTTCTGCCTTTCCTGGCATTAGGCCGGACCACCAGACTGCCCTTCCCGATCGGGCACTCGTATCCAAGCTCTTTGTTATGAGCCTCCCCACCCCCTCTGTTTCTTCCCCACCGTCGCCCCCATCTTACTTGCTGCTCTGGGGGAATCTTTATTCATCTGGACCATCATTGCGTCAGATCCCGCGCCTCAAGTGGACGAGTCACCCCGATCCACAGTCCTGTGAGTCCTTGCGCTCCCCCTCCCTCACAGACGGTGGGGTATTTAGCTTCCTGTATTTTCTCGAGCCGGTTTTCCTCCTCCTGGACCCAGGACGGTCCGAGGCCCCCTCCCCGATCGCAGCCGGGCCCACCAGCCCTCTTCTGGGGGTAGGCTCCGTCACATAATCCTGAATGGCCCCTTTTATGTCGTCTTCTGTAATCAACGACGTTCGTTGGCCCATGTATTCGAAGGTCAAGGAGAATGGGTACCCCCATCTGTAGCGCACCCCTTTATCCTTCAACAGTTGCGTGAGGGGGCGGCACATTCTCCGCTTCGCCAAGGTGTAGGCGGAGAGGTCTTGAAATATTGAGGTCTCCGCGTTGTTGTAGGAGATCACCCCCGCTTTCCTTGCCTCCTCCAAGACCTTTGCCTTATCTGTATAATAGTGAAACCGCGTGAGGATCGAGCGGAGGCCCCCTGCCCTTCCGCCCGCTCTGTGCACACGATCAAATGTCAGCTCCGTGGTCATCTCTTCAGCGAAAAGGAGGGTGATTATGACTCGCACCACACGGATTAAGTCTCTCTCCGTTTCCCCCTCCACCTCGGGAACCCCAAGAAATCTAAGATTGCTCCTTCTTTCCCTATTTTCATAGTCGTCCATTTGTCTGGCCCTTTCCTCGTCCCTCTTTTCCTGGGCCGCTAGCCGCATATCCATTAGCACCTCCTGCGTAGCTGAGTTCGACTGATTGGTCTCCACCTGCAAGAGTCTGTCTTCCAGCTTGTCCACCCTGTTGTCCATTTTTTCCAGTTTCTGTGCAATGTCTGATCGCATATCCCGGATCTCCTGGAGTATGGATGCAAATCCCCTCTCCATGGCTGCTGAGGAATGTGTCGGGGCTTCCGAATAAGCCATGCTCCCCTGGTTTATAAGGTCCTTGTTGCTGTCACCAGCCCCCTCGTAGAGAAAGGTTTGCAGGGTCTCCCGCCAGTTCATATGGGCATTTCACGTATCTGCTTCATTGACCGCCACTGGCTCAGGGCCGAAGGGAATGCCCCCCGGGGCCAAGTGTCGGGAGCCGAGGTACGACCCGCAGGTGGGCCCGTACGGCAGGAGGGGACATTCAGGCGGGCACACGCCCCACCAGAACTGGGTGGGGGCCTCACACCTGGGTATATCTCCTTGTCCTGTTAAATCCTGGGGGACTGCAGGCGGGCACACGCCCTGCGGACTAACGCAGGGGCCTCCACCTGTGAGCGCCAGTTGATTCTGTTGGCTCGGCGGCGTTGCTCCTCGGTTTCTCTGGAGGTGGGGTGTGGGGTGGAAACCCTCCGGGTCTTCGACCTTTGTCGCTGTCGTCTGTCTCCTCCTCGGGCGCAGGCCTCGAGAGGTCCGTGGGCCTTTCACTGGGGGAGGGGGAAGGGCCGCCCTCACTCCCTGGGCGTCGCCTCGTATCCGGCCCCGCCACACTGCACCGGCCCAGGGCGGGCCTCCAACGGCACTCGCCGTGGCCGCTCAGGGTACGGGGGTCGCCATCACTGGGCTGCTCTCGATTCCCCTCCACTGGGCGGTGGGGTCTACCCCAGGCACGTCCCGCCACCACCAGTTCTTCTCACCGGGGGGGGGGTTTGTGGGACACGTGCCCAGGCTCTACTGCTACGGGAGCCCCCTCTGCGATGCTTCTGTCCGCTCATGGGCCCGCCCGGAGGCACGCCCTCGTCCTGCTTCGGGACCGATGTCCCAGGTCTCAGCGTCTTCCCGCGGTTGCGGGTAGAGGACTCTCCACGTGGGCCCACCACTCCGATGAGAGTGCCCCGCCCTGCCGGGCAATGCCCACGCGTGCGGGTCCGCGGCCATGGGGTTCACCCTTCCAGGCCCTCCCTTCGCTCCGTCACCTTGGTCTGTGAAGCCCGTTCTCCGGCTTCTCGTTGCCCCCGAAGTCCGCTCTTTTGAGCAAAGGCGGCTCGGGGGGGTCCAGCAACCGATCCGACACTGCGTTGCCACCGGGAGGGTCCGGGGGGGCTCAATCCCCTTCAACGGCCCGAGTCAGCGGGAGAGCAACGCTCAGGCTGCCATCACCTGCGCACCCCCTTGTGGCCTCTCACCAAGACTGAATTTGATGTACTATTCCATGCAGGTATTTCGATTTTCAAGATGTCTGTGGACTGTATTACCTTAAAATAAGATATCTGTTGAAAAATTGACAATAAGGTGGATTGATTCAGAAAGGGGCTGTTGGCCATTGGACAGTTATCGTCCAGAATAATCCAAATGTCCATATGTTTTAGGGCATTGGGATGGATAGTTGGAGTATTAGACCGATGAGCAGATCACATGCCCCACAATTGCTTTGGGTGATCACCCTGCAACCCATTGGTGGCTGTTCCAAGTGATGTTAAAGTTTGATCCAATTTTCCAGTAACCAGGTCTTTACTTATCGTCTCATTTTTGTGCAGAGGCCACTCTTTTGACTGTTACACAGGGGTTTTACTACCCCTATCCTCAATGGCCCAGTCAAATGGGCTTGTCGGGTTTGGCAGTCAGGTGCACGGTTTTCTACCAAGAATCGCTTTACACTTTCAATAGACGTTGGCTTTGCTATTGTGGGTATCATTTTTGTCAAATCTATATACAGCTGTTTTGTGGGAGATTGTCTTTTTTTCTTTAGATCATTTTTTAGTTCTTTTAGTGGTGGAATATGTATCTCCTCATAGTCGCAGCCGAGGGCAGTTACTTTCGTATTCGTTTCTGCACACGCCAGCACTTTACTTATCTTTTGATCTGTTTTTACTGACGAATTGGTTTCTTGAAAGCTGGTTTTGACTAGTTGCTTCCTTGGTTGTTTTCGGGCGCTCTCTTATTGTTCCCTGCCACTCCAATGTCTCTGTTACTTTTTTTGTAAACACAGTGATTAGATCTGCAATTTGTAGCCTTTCCTGCACATTGTTCATCCATGAGTGATGACACAATCTGAGATTGATCTTGTATCTTTGCAGCTAGAATGCTGGAGTTGCCATTGTGCTCTACTTTGCTATCTGTAGAGATTTCACTCGAGAGCCGCCATATCAGGTGTCTTTGATAAATTGATGTCAATAGCCTCATCCCGATTTTTTTCCATCATCAATTGTTTCTCACCACCCAATGAGGCTCTCTTAATGTTAACTATACGTTTTAGCAATTAGTTGTTGTTATCAATGGCCTCAGTGACAAATCAGCTTCTTCATTCATCTGTGCTGAAGGACGAACCAAGTCCGGTGGCAGCTTGGATTAAAACATGGCTGTGATGGCTGCTTGTGTAGGTGAATTGAGGAGCTTAACGGGGGTGGAGCCCTGTTTAGTACTTTTAGTCTTAGGGAAGCGTTTGCTATGTGCTGTGTCGATGCACAGTTTTGCTTTACGAGGCATAACTTTAATTAGTGTTTATAATATAGACTTTATCTATTCCCTGAAGCATGTCCCCCTCGGCAGAGTTCAGAGTGAAATGGACGAACAAGATGGAAGAAATAACCCCACCCTCTGTTCAGTCTCTTAGCCACGGGTAGGAAGTATGCCCGGCCTCGATTATTCAGAGATGATAACAGTTTTTTGTGATTGACTTGTTTAAAGGCTGGTTAGCCTCTGTGCCTCGCAAAATTGAAGACAACTGCACCTCTACTGTGGCTTTGCCCTACCATAGAGTAGTTAGGCAACCAATACGTTAATTGATTAATCAAAGAGTGAACTTTGCAAAAAATGCCAAATGTTTGGGGTTCAAATTGCCCACAGTCACTCCAACATTTCATCATAATCACTGCTCCAAAGGAGCAAAGGCCTATATAGAGGAGGGTGTCTCCTTATAACAGAGAACAACCAGAAGAAAAAAGGTGAACATTGGAGCTCAAAGGAAATGTGCCCGCAGTATATGTGCCTGTGGTCCAGCAGGCAAAAAGCCACGAAGACCAGAGTGTGGGGTAAGCGAAGGCAGCTATCTAAAGGAACCAGCAAAACTCTGGCTATGCTGTAATTCCTCCTTGGTTGAATAAAACAGTACAACCCGACTGTTTTGCTGGCTGGTTGAAGCAAACAGTAAAACCAGAGTGATTTGCTGGCCAGTTGAAGCAAACAGTAAAACCTGACTCTTTTTTCTGGCTGGTTGAAGCAAACGGTAAAACCCGACTGTTTTGCTAGTCCGTTGAAGAAAACAGTAAAACCTGACTGTTTTGCTCTTATTGTTCTTTCAAAATTCCCATGATCACCAATATCACAAGCATCCCCACTACCCTGAGAGCAGCAAATTAGCAGAGTGCACTCACTACAATATTGCCGATGGGAGGTGGGAGGACAGAGCAACTACAGTGCTTAACTCAGCACAATCCCCTTAGTCTTATGGGGTTCTGTTGAAGTTAGGGGCCACTGTCACTCACTCACAAAGGCTCTGCCAACGTTCTGCTCCTGCACCACAACAGCACCAGCACCAGCATTCCACTAAGGTTCCAAAAGGCTAGAGGAGTGAACCTTGAGCCATCAGGCCGCAATGCATTACACGCCACGTAACACTGACAACTCGAAATGTTACTGCAGTCGCCTCCGACAGCTTCAAATGCTACCTTTTTTGTAAATGGGGGCTATTTCCCCACACGTCCAAGGCAAATGTTCATACCATAAGCAGCATTAAGCCAAAAGTATGATACAAAACGACATATAAATTATTGAAAAAAAAACTCATAGCCATCTTGATGTACAGATTGTCCTATAGAAAAACTACACAAAGGAAAGCTAGGTTTTGCACCTAAGGCATAAAACTTAATTTCACAAAGATGAAATCAAACACGATCATGTATAGCTCTTACATAAATATGAATGACATTTGTAATTATCTCACTTGTATAGCTCCAGCTGCAAGCATAAATAGCATCTTTAACCATACTAGTGTTACAGCTATAGAACAGTGGAACTAGAAGAAGGCAAAAACATATTGGTAATAAATGTTCCAAAATCTAATATTTTGGATTTCGCCCCCCCTTCTCTGAAAAGTTGCAAAAAGGAAAAATGTCATTGGCGCCTCAAGGGTGCCAAGATAACCAGATCAGCTAATTATCGGTATCTTGGGTCAACGATAGAGAACACAATGAGAGACCTGGCAAATACTGATGTGTTAACAAGTAAGGCGATAACTCTCGCAAATCAGGGTTTGGCCCTCCACCATTGCATTGAATGATTTTATTTCTTGCCAGAGCAGAGTTATTATTGGGAACGCCAGTCATTATATGGATTTTATTATGAGATGAAAGTGGTTCCCTTTGTCATGTATGGGGCAGAGATATTATTGGGAAAACCAGTCGTTTTTTGGAATTTCTGGAAGGTCCTATTTTGGAAAAAGATTTTGGGGGTTCCTCCAGGAATCCCGATCCAGATTATTTGTTTTGAGTTAGGTTTATTGTCCCTTCAAGTTATAGTCCAGTGGAAAATGTTTATGATATCGAGAGTTTTGTGTCTCTGCCTTCTGAATTTTAAATACCGCGTTAAACGGAAATAGAGATTCTAGCCCTTGCGTCTTGGCAGACTCAATGCATGACTTGACTGGAAGATCTGCAAACTCCATTAGAACTTTTATGGGAAAATCCAATGAAAGCCAAGGAAAAGCTTTGGACATTTGTCTGGATTGGGACTTTGGAGCAATGTGGAAGGTATATGGTTTGTGGTAATTTTAGGGGTGAAGTTAAGGCTGTCAACTCCATACCTAATCATTTATGAAAATGACCAAAGCACAACCTCAGTAATGTATTTATGAGTGTGCATTTTAATTTGATACCTACCGAGGAGTTAATGGGAGCCGCTCAATAGTTGAGAGGATCTAGAATCTGTAAATCCAACTCTGACCTTGAAACAATAAAACATATTCTCCTTGCATGTCCGGAGTTGGCCGAGAAGCACAATTTATATATAGGGATCTTACTTAGCCAACATCAACCTCTTACAATTGAAGAATGGTGAAGAATTTGGATAAGTGGAATGAAAGTGGGTCTGAATCTAGCAGTAGGTAGATTTTCGAAAAGTAAATTTTGTTTTTTTTGTTTAACATTTTGAGGTTGCTCTTAATATCTCAATGTGGTTAACTTATTGTTTGGTGTTGAAATCTGAAATTTTAATGAAACGTTATAATTTTATGAAATCTTTGTTAGTAATTTGTGAAAGTGAATGACTAATGATGGCTACAAGTTTCTACTGATTTTGTAATAATTCCGTTTTTATCCTTTTTTATTAAGATGATGTGTCTTTTTATGTAATTTTGTATATTATGTTGTTGTATCTGGCAAAAAGTTTGCTTAGTGCAAGCTTAACGTTGTAAACATTTTTTTAACAAAAGCCTCCTCAAGGATTTGTACCTCAGACAACAGATTAATAAGTGGGTAAAGCGTTCTTTGACATATAGACAAAACTTACAATATATATTCCTGTTTCCAGTTTTTCCCGTTAGCAATCATTTCGGCTAACAACAAGATTCCCACTCTCATCTCCATCTAAAGATTAGTGGCAGAGAAGTTCTCGGATTCATCTAACTACGTTTCTAGTCCTATACTACTTTTCATTGTCAGGTACATTTTCAGAGATTTCCTTATCACAAATTAATTTGTAATATTGACTATGATCTTTTCATTACACCGTTGTGTGGCCCTGTCTTCGGTAGGTTTACTAATACTGCAGGGGTCGTTCCAGAGTCGAGGCATGCCCATAGCTGCACTCACCTATCAGATGTGTGCTAACCATTGCAATGGCGTCGCCGCTTGGAACCAACACACATCTTCAATGTCTTCCCTGTAGGATGCTAAAAGCAGTGAGCTCCAAAGTCTCTTACCGGATAAAAAAGGTTTTGGTCTAGCTCGTGCTCTATCCTTCTAATACCCAGTGCCTACCTCATTGTGACAGTAAGTAACACTCCACTCATCTGCTGCAGTCATTTTTCTACCATTACATTCGCATTCCCCAGTGTTTAAGGCAATGAAAATCATGGAAAAATATCTGCCCATAAATTCACTACTTTGCCCACCTACTGCATGCACCAATCGTAAATTGGTGTACGGATGGCATCCTAAGAATCACTATAGGTACCCAGAAACGTATACAAAATGCAACACCTCCTAAAACCGAGGAACCACCGGACCAACAGCACAAACGGAGAAAAAGGCCACACAATTATTCCACATTACACAATTAAGAAAGCAGGGGTCCAATGTGTTGCCCTCTGGCAAAATTACTATCTGCACGCCGTTTTCAAAGGCTAAAGGACTTTCCCCAAAATGTGATTTTTATATCAAAAGATTTGATTCACATCTCAAAATATGTTATTCTTATGGAACATGTGGGCTTTCAGTACCTATTTAAATGGTGGCCTGTGGCATAGGAATCCATTGTAAACGCCTCCAGTTCTTTGTCGATGGTGGTGGGCATCTATGCTTCTTGGCAGTACAAAGTGCAAAAGTGCGTGTAACCATGCCAAATGTTTGGGGTTCATGCTTTGTACAGATTTGTTTGCATTGCATAAAGCAATAAATATTGCAGTGAGGGTCATTCAATTAAGTGCACATGTTATCAGTCAATCGTGCATTTCATTTTTGTTTCAATATTCAGCCCATAAAGAACCCATAGAAAGGATCTAATGGACTAAAACTGGTATTTGGTGAGTATTTATTTATTTTTGTATGTTTTGGACATTTGTATGGCGAGTATGCACATGTGTTTCCAGGTGCTACAAGACAAGGGGGGAGGTGGGAGACAAGGGGAAAAGAATATAACAACAAAGACATTTGTTATATTGGCCTTGTGACAATCCTACTGTGCAGGTGCGTGACAAGGTGATTAGTGCTGGGGGATGGGGGTAGAGGGAGAAGTGCAGCAGTGGGGTACCCCATGTGTGGCGACGGGCAAGTACTGGTTGGGACAAAGCAGCAAGTGTCAGGGGAAAGAGAGTGGGGGGAGGAGTGCAGTGGACAGGGAGGACTAAGTTAGGATAGTCCGGGGAAAGGGAGCCCAAGGTCAAGTGCTGGCAAAGGATGCTAGGGTGGACTGGAGGGATGTGGTCTGGCCCTTGTATGACTCTGAAGGGAACAGGCCCTAGTTGCAGTGGCAGATTTTAGCACCGGAGGGGGGTCGAGGGAAGGAAGAGGAGAAAAGGAAGATCTTGAGAAGTTTCCAGAACTTAATAAGATCCGGCTCAAGTCTGAGGGGGGGAGGGAGGCTGTTCCAGATGGAGGTGCCAGCTGATTAAAGGGATCAATCGAACACTCTCTGCTTGGAGAAATGTTTTACCTGCAGAGAGTTTGTGCCAGCAGACCAAAGGACTCTGACAGGGAGGTGTTTTGGTAGATAGAGCTGGATGTAGAGAGGTCCCCGTCCCCAGACAGCCTTGCGGATGATGACAAGGGTCTTGAATGTGATCCTTGCAGTCAACAGGAGCCAGTGGAGAGATTTCAGGGATGGAGAGATGCGGCCACTGGGCTTGAGGCCTAAGATACGTCTTGCAGTCCTTTTCTGGATAAGTTGGAGGGGGCAAAGGGAGGAAAGAGGAAGGTTGAGGAAGGGGCTATTGCAGTAGTCAAGCCTAGAGAGAACCAGAGCTCTGGAGACATTGAGCTTCTGGGGGAAGGTGATGAAAGGTAGAATGCCCCTGAGGAGATGAAGCTGAAAATTGGACTCCTTGGCAAGGTCCGTGATGTGTGGAGAGAAATAGAGAAAGGATCAAAGATGAGCCAAGGTTTTTAGCCTCACAAGTGGTTGAGGGGAGGGGACCCAAGGAGTCTGGTCAGAGAGTGAGTGGGAAACAAGGAGCACACATCCCAATGTGAAGGATCTTTGTCTTATTGGTATTCAGACGTAGATCATTGGTGAAACACCATGCCTGAATAGCAGTCAGGAAGTCAGGTTTAAGGGAGGAAAAGTATGGAGAAAAAGTGTGGAAAAGGGTGGCGGTAGGGGAAGACAGCAATATCTAGTTGAGTGCTCATGCACCAACTTTCCTGTTGTGATAAATTCACTAAGTAGTCTCAGATAGTTCTCATGAAGTCAAACCTGATCTTAGTAGAATGTAAAAACTGTGCTATTTTTTCTCATACAACAGTTCAAATGACCAATCCTTTATAGTGATTATGGTTACATCTATATATCGGTTGTATTGCTGACATATGTTTCGACCATCTGGTCTTTATCAAGGCAATAGTTTCCTCAATGTTCTAAGCTACTGCTATAAAGTAATTATTGCAGTAGAGTTTAAACTTGAGTGAGAGTTTGTGTTCAGAAAATATTTTCAAAACCTTTAGTGTTTACTACCTAGTGTACATAAACAGACTGATGTGTTCATATCAGCTTTGATATAATAATACCTAACAATGGTTGATGTTCTTCGCGCTTGCCATTTATCAGAAAAAGGTCCTGGTGTACACCTCGAAAACTGACATTACTTTGGAGAACACCCTTCATTTTTACCACCATATCAGCCACACCACTTTTCAGAACACACACAATACTTAACAACAGATTGAAGCAATTCTTATTAATGGCAGATTTTCCATTGTCATGTCTGGGCTAGCCTGCTCAAACTCTACCTGGTCCAAGGACTCTGTGGTTCAGTTATATCTGGGTAACACTAAAGTGAACCTCTAATCCACACAGTGGTGTACCTAGCGGGGTGGGGGCAGTGTTCCCCCCAGTGGCTCTTATAACAGCCACTGCTTCGGTCTGTTTGTGAGGGGGTCTGCAGGACGCGGGACCCAACCTGCCAATTCCAGATTTCCAGGGCTCACCCTTTTGTGTGTAGGTTCGAGCTCCAGGAAGCAGAGCGGCTCTCATAGGGACCTGACATGTTGCTCTGTGTGAGCCGAGCATTACAATGGGAGCCATTCGTCACTGATGGGAGTGAGGGTCAACTGCTAGCAGGGACTTTGGTCCCTTAAGAATGTGAATTGGGTGATCAAAAGTGAGAAGGGTGCATGATGCTGCACGCTTTATGAAATAATGACTAGCGTCCCAATTCATGGAAAAGTGCGCATTGATCCCACAAAGCCTGCGTGCCGAGAACAACTCTGTGTGGCCCTACACACAAAATTTCAATGCTTCGTGTATCCATGGATTCAAAAGTGCATTTCAACCTGACCCAAAAAGAAAATAGATCTGTGCGAGGAAGGCCCATAAAACGCCCCCACGCAAACCAAAAAACAAGCAATAGACCAACCTTTAGCACAAACCTCCATGTCCACCCCGGACCCACCATCCAGCACCCCTGTAAAACCATGCAAACGCCCTCGTAATTCCAGGCTGCACTCCTGTGAAAACGCATGAGTTCCCTTGTAAGTCAAGACTGCACCTGTTTGAAAACGCACAAGCCCCCTAAAGTCAAGGCTGCACGCCTGCAAAACTGCATGAGTACCCTCATAAATAAAGGCAGCACCTCTGCAAAAACACACAAGCTACCTCATAAGTCTAGGTAGCACCCCTGCAAAAGTGTGTGAGTACCCTCCTAAGTCAAGACTGAACCCTTGCGAAAATGGGTGTGTACCCTCATAAGTCAAGGCTGCACCCTTGCAAAACCGTGCTAGCCCCCACATAAATAACGGCTGCACCCCTGTGAAACTGCAAACCCTCTCCTCTACTCTGAAGGCATCCAAACTGCCAGCATATAACCCTCCTGCATATCAGCCCCCTCAAGTCCTGACACTACCCAACAGCCCCCCTCACCTCTGACACTACCCCCAGGCAGCCCCTTGACAGTACACCCCCCTCCCCATACTGCCTTCACCCCCCAGCACAACCCACAGGCAGTCCCGTCACCTCATACACTAACCCAGTCAGCCCCCTTACAATATACACCCCTCCCACACTGCCCTCATCTCTGACACTACCTGACACTACCTCCAGGCAGCCCTCTCAAGCCCTCACACCACCCACCAGCCCCCCTCACGACTGACACTACCACAGGCAGCCCCCTGACAATACACTCCCATCCCAACACAACCCTCACCTCTGACACTACCCCCGGGTAGCCCCCTCAAGTTCTCACACCTCCCACCACCCCTTCACCTCTGACACTAACCCAGTCACCCCCTCAAGTCCTCACACCACCCTCCAGCCACCCTCACCTCTGAAACTACCCTGATCAGCCTCCTGACTGTACACCCCATCTCCACAACACCCTCACCTCTGACACTACCCCCAGACAGCCCACTCAAGTCCTCACACCACCCACCAGACCCCTCACCTCTGACACTCCCCTCAGGCAGCCCCCTGACAGTACAACCCTCTCCCCACAGTGCCCTCACCTCTGACACTACTCCAGGCAGCCCGCTCAAGTCCTGACAGAACCCAACATCCCCCCCTCACCTCGGTCACATCCACCACAGTCGGCCCCCTGACAGTACACCCCTCCCCACACCACCCTCACCTCTGACACTACCCTCAGACAGCCCCCTCAAGTCCTCACACCACCACCAGCCCCCCCAAATCTGTCACCACCCCAGTCAGCCCCCTGACAGTACACCCCCCTCTCCACATCACCCTCACCTCTGACACTAATTCAAGGCAGCCCCTTCAAGCCCTCACACCACTAACCAGGCCCACTCATCTCTGACACTACCCCTCAGGCAGCCCTCTCAAGTCCTCACACCACTCACCAGCCCCCCTCACCTCTGACACCCCAGTCCATCCCTGACAGTATACTCCCCTCCCCACACAGCCCTCACCTCTGACACTACACCCAGGCAGCCCCCTCAGGTCCTGACACCACCCACCAGCCCCCCTTAGCTCTGCCCACCACCCCAATCAGCACACTGACAGTACACCCCCTCCCCATACTTCCCTCTCCTCTGACAATAGCCCCAGGCAGCCCCCTCAAGTCCTCACACCACCCACTAGCCCCCTCACCCCTGACACTACCCCAATGTACCCCCTGACAGTCACCCACCCGACCAGTGTAATGCATGACTACAACTCACTTGAACCTCTGTGGACTGCCCCCACCATGAACGGACCTCAAACATGTCCACCGTCAACACGATCAACAGGAAGCAATGAACATCAATCCAGGACCGGAGCATACGCTGTCTCTCCCTGGCAGACTGGAATCTGCAGCACATCAACCAGACAGCACTATATTACATCAACAACACTATGGCCACCCCATCCACACATGACAGGCCTGTGCATGGGTGATGGGAGGTCAGTCAGAGAGTGCATGATTCACTGAGACAGGAAATCTGTGCTGCCACACAGAAACAGCAAACATGGGACACAACTGCATTCCAGTGGCCGAGGTGAAGCAAGAGATGAGAGCAGTCAGTGTGTGACTGCACATGCTGGTGGACATGTGCGCATGACATGGGAGTGACACAGCAATGAAATAACAAATGCGGAAGTGATGTGTCCAGACCACCCATCCATAGTGAGCACACCTCCCACTGCGTCACCCATAATGCTAAATACACACTACAGTGAAGAGAGTGTTGGCACATAGACAATCTCAAGCATGTGCAAAGGGGACACATGACCAACAATGGACCTGAAATGAAAACAATGTGGAAGCGTGCAAAAACACATGAACATGAGGCATTCCATCCACAATTACAGTCAAACAAAAAATACAAAACACATCCACACATCACTACAACCATACCCGTATGTACATCATCACACCCACACCAGAACCCTCCATGCAAACCTCACTGACAAACGTATTCTAAACACGCAGTGAAGCTGCACATGTAATGAAAATTGAAAACATCCAGTGCACTCGAAGTCGTCTGATGGCCTCACCCCCACATGTCAGGCACATGTGCATCTCTCCATCCTCAAACATCACAGCAACAACATAACACACAAAGGAACACCACAATGCATATTACCTGCAATGACTGGATACACTGGTTGAAATGCAAACAATCAAATCAGCAGAAACACAAATTAACTGCATGAAGCGTGGAATGTAACCAGATAAAACCTTTATTCAGTAAAACTATATACAACAAAAACTGTGAAGGAATGTTCAAGAAGTCCGGGGTAAATGAGGAAATCTGAAATGAACCCTGTACGTAAAGAACTATATCCATAAAAAATGGAGAAGGAAAGTCACTGAAATCTTGGGGTAAAAAAAATAAAGCATAAACAACCACATACAAAGGCAGCGGGCTACTCCTCATCACAATCTATGTCAACCTCTCAACCAGGACTGACTCAGAAGCCATGTCCTCTTCCCTCAGGTGGGCCACCGTTGTTTCCTGGAGGGTTTCTAGGGTGGACAACATCTGGTGTTCTGCATCCTGTGCTGACCAGCAAGTCACCTCTTGCATGGCAGCCCGCCTCCTTGCCCAATGCAGCGCCCCCTCTGCCCTGGCCACCATCACCAGTGCCTCCATTAGACACTGCCTCTCTGACAGCACCTGCCAGTCATACCGCTGGAACACAGAAGATATGGCATTCGATGCCCCCACATGGTCCTCCTGCATCATAGTTGCTACCTGCCTCCTTGGAGTGGTTTGCCCTGCAACAGTCTGCTTCCTTGTACTTGCCACTATCTGCCGCTGTGCCCAGTGCATGCTCTCCTTGTATGCTCTCTGACGCGAGGACAGCTGCCAGAGTGCACAGCATCTGCACTGCTCTAGGATGCCTGCTGTCTCTCCATTGCCTGTTCCCCTGCCTGTGCCTGGATAGGCATGGGACCATATCAGCTGACGTACTTTGGACACCGAACTTAGGCAGGGATGTTAGCTCCATCAGACGGGACATTGAGGGAGGCACTCATCCACAGGGGTCATGCTGGTATGTGGGCTGGAAGGCACATCAGAGGATGACAGGTGCACAGAAGAGGAAGCCGAGGAGGGGGTTTCTGCAGTGAACAGCCCATGGAGCCCACCAGAAATAAGGCCTGCTGCCCGCAAGGCCATTAAGCGGCAGAGCTCACTGTGATAATTGGCTAACATACCACAAGTAGCCTGCCTATCCTCATGAATTACTGTGGTCTGCCTCATGAGGCTGGCTGGCAGGGGCAGCACCTGAACCCTGATGGACACATCAGCTGTTAAGGGGATGCTGATCTGGGTGGAGGCATTTGCAGCATGGATACCAACCTCAACACCCCCAACTGACCCCATGTGCTGGGCTGAAATATACCTCCACCAACTTTCACCTCCATCAACCTGGATGACTCCAGCGTGTCTTCCACTGTGGATGG
Organism: Ambystoma mexicanum; assembly: GCF_040938575.1. Classification (NCBI taxonomy): domain Eukaryota; kingdom Metazoa; phylum Chordata; class Amphibia; order Caudata; family Ambystomatidae; genus Ambystoma; species Ambystoma mexicanum. Next base: position 976,363,493 of record NC_090925.1, read on the forward strand.
CCCCTGTGTAGCATCACCCTGTCCCACCGCTGTTGAGGAGTCCCCTGCCACCTCCACCTCCTGGGACTTAGCCACAGCAGCCACGTCCAATGGTCCAGGTGCTACCTCTGTCACATCGCTCCCCAGAGACGAGACGTCACAGGGGAGTGGCTGGGGCCTGCGCTTTGGTCTGATGGAGTGTTCCACTCTTCCATGCTCCACAGCAATGCTTTCGCCTTCTTCTTCAGCAGCAGCAACTTCAGTACAAAAGACAAAGAACAGCGACATCAGTGTACAGCGTAAAAGCCTGTGTGGCATACACAAAATGTACAGTAACATGAATTGTCCATGGTAAAACCAGCAACATGCACACTCACACACATGAACATAGAATTCACATTCGAACAGTCATGATAACCCATGCTCAATCACAACCACAGTCAAAACACATTCACATGTAAACGCGGCACAAAGAGGACAGTGCATAGACACATACCAAGTGAAATGGCATGGCACAATGGCAAAGGCAACGTGACCCAACTACAACCTGCTGTGTTTTGCCACGGGAGACATGCCACAGGGGTGGGCAGGGACTACACAGGTAGGATGACAATACACGTAAAGCATGGAAGCACAGATGGGCTGGGCTACTTCCATGGACACAATGTTGGCAAGACACACAATGGAATCCTGGCCACTAGTAGTCACTCATGATTGCACCACTCACATCATGGCAATGCCAACACCTGCTTTGGCATCTGTCTATACATTCATATCATACCAACTGCCTCCCTCACAGCCAGACCTGTGAGCATGCAAGACATACATGCATCAATTGCAGAGGCATACATGAGTATGCCAAAGCCCCAAGCACATACACATGGCATGCGCACACATCAACTTAGAGCACACAAGCAGCGCCATAACAGATCACATCAAAGTCCAGAAATTGCAATGCCACAATTTGACTACGACAAACATCCAAATGCACATGTCTCCTCCAGATGTACACAGAGTATATCCACACATTGCAATTGTTGGCACAACATCATGTCCATCATGCATGCACCTACCATGGGCACCACATCCTCGTCTGGCACCCTTGAATTCTGAGCACATCTAAGAAGCAAGTGACATTGCATGTGCACCGTTTGTGCAACTGTACAACACACAGTGCAAATACCAGCATGTGTCCAATATACAGATGTCACCCTTCACACATGGGGAGCATTTTCTGGGGACTGCATGCTGCTGTGGATCACTGAAACACACATTCTACATACATAAAGCTGTAACTACAAAGATGCAGGTACATGCACAACACACATGCACCGTAGAGAAGTTCACCACATGCCTACTCACCAGCAGACTCCAGACATTGTCTCCAATCGCAGACCTCGATATACGGATCCGAGTAGAACCTCACCAAGAACCGCATGTTGCTTGATGAAACCCTGCACCTGCCCGAACGGTGCACCTCCACGCTTGCACCAGCCTTCAGGGTGTGGAAGGCCTTGTTGTGAGTCCTGGATTTAGTTCCTCCCAGTGCTTATGGACACACTTTGGGCAGCAGACTGATACCCCTTCCGCATTGATGGCAGCCGTTATGTCTACGCAGATATGCTTGCATCCTTCCTTGCTGCGATGATTCGCTGGGTCGAAGAGGGCATCATAGTTCTTCAGGACGTTATCCATCAGGATGATAACTTCTTTGGAGCTGAAGTTGGCAGCCCTCCGCTCTGGTCAGATGAAGATGTTACTGACATGGCAACCCCCAAGGCAGGCGTGGGTGGGCAAAGTGGTCCGGGAAATGGGCTGTGGAACAATGGTGATGGAAGGGAAAGTTGGGAGTCAGACACAGCAGCTGAGATGATCACAGGGTCGGAAACAGGAGCACAGGCAATGGCTGGTCAGCAGGCACTTCCAACGCATTGCAGGTGGGCAGCAGGCACTCACACTGGACAGTCAGCAGCAGATGGCAAGGTGGAAGCCAGCGCAGGACATGAGGAGACAGGTAAAGTGACACAGAGGCAGGAGAGTGGGTCTTCCATGTCTATCTATGAAAGCAGCCGAAAACAGAATAAAGGACCTGCATGTAATTTACGTGACACAATCTGCGTTCAGCGTGCCTGTGGCTCACAACATTGATGGGGATACATAAAAACATGGATGAACAACACTGGATTTGCACGCAAAGGAACGAAGATGGACGAGTATCGTTTACATGTATTTGGGGATGCTACACAATCTCAATCTGTTCCTTGAGGTAGCGAGGAATGCATTTTTTCTTTTGGGCGGTTGCCTCTGCGCATACAAGCATTTGTTTTCCCCATTTTGAGGCCTGTGGCGTGTCACGTTCAAAATTGTTGTGTTTAGAGTTGCCACTCCATATCACATACCCCTTTTTTCATTTTTCAGAAGATTTCTGGGTATCGCATATGCAATTATTGTGTTTAGGAGTGCCACTACATATTGCATATCTCTTTTTTTGCCCTTTTGGGGTACATTGGAGCCTTGCTGGACCACACATCTATGTCACACATCACGTAGACTGTTCACTTCCTCATATTTCCTAGGACAATAATTCAGTGTGCCTTCTATCCATCCCTTACAGCTGTGACATGAGTGGAAAGTCCCCAAGGGCGAAAGGGAGCAGACCGGTCCGGGCGGGGGATGTGGAGAGGAAACATCTGCCCCAGCCAAAGGGGGTTGGGGATGTGGTGTGGAGACAACTGCCCCAGCCCCAGGGGGTTGTGGTCGTGGTGTGGAGACATCTGCCCTAGCCGCAGGAGGACGTGGCAGGCCTCAATCCACAGTTGGCCCGGCACCTGGATGCCAACGTGGTTCCAGCCAGACAGGAGCAGCAGCAACACCTAGTGCCTTTTGGGCCAGGAATGAATACCCTGTACAGCAGGAAGAGGCTCCACCCCATGACACGGCCCAGGAGACTGTACCACAGAGGATGATGTGCTTCACTGATGAGGAGCTCCAAATTCTCAGTGACTACCTGACTGATCACTATGGTAAGATGTGCCAGCATGCGGGGAGCACCCATACACCCGCACAACATATGGTGCATTGGCAGTGGGTCATGCACCAGATCAATGCCTTAGGTGTGCAGATGCACAATGCTGAACATGTTCAGAAGCTCAGTGTCAACCTGGCCTCTGCACTGGCAACTGGAGGGGGCCACCAGAGGAGCATCAGCTGACACTGCATGATGAATCCATGAGCCAATTCCTCCTCCTAGAGCAGGTGAAGGGTGTGGGAGACCTGGAGAACTATGAGGAAATATCTGGTGAGTGCCCGTCATTGTGCATCATATGTTTTTCCAATCATGCATGACCCACCATATTTGTGCAGTATTACATATGGCTGCAGGTATATGACATCCCTGGGTAATTCATGTTTGCCGACATTCAGACTCATGCCACATGGCCATCATTCTGGGAGTATCCTGTGTGGTGGACATGTGTGGCACATGTTCGTGTGACAGTACACATCACCCACAGGGTACTCCCCTGTTGCAGGGGCAGGAAATGAGACATGTACTGTTGTCTGCTATATTCCTGTGGTGTGTCAGTCTGCAGTGCTAAACAGGTGCAATAGATGTTGAACAATCACATTATCTCATGCTGAGTTGCATGTTCCATTTGTCACCTGCCCCCATGGGATGCCTTGTCATGATGGATATATGAGCTGTCTGTCACCACGCCCCGTGGTGTGCCCAGAGTGAAGGTTCATAAGTGCCCAGAGACCACAGCCCCGAGTTGCAGGCATGATGTTGGTGCTATGACACTTGTATGTAGTAAGGGGTTACGCAATTCATTACATGGTGAACAATATCTGATGGTGGGTTGTCATGCAAAGGTTGCCATCCTTACAATTGGAAAATGACATGGTCGTGGAAGGCCAATGTGGGATGTCATGGCCATCATTAATGGCAATGAGTGTGCCTGGTTGCATTCCATTCCATGTATGTGCATGGTATTTGTTCAAACATATCAACCGACTTCAAATTGAAAGCACCTGTCTGACGTCAAAGGCCTGTATATGTCTGTCAGTTGATAGTTGACAGGCACATGCATTGTCACTACCAGCATTGTGCTGTGCAGTTGCACATACATTGTCCTGTCTGTGAACTGGATACATGCACACTTCTTCGTGTCATCGGTCTGATAAGATCAGACATGCCAGATAACACACCCTCTCAGATGTGGCATGATGGCTCCGTGGATCCATGTGTAATGTGATAGGTATTGGAGGTGGTGCAGGTTCACAGTCTGAACATGCACGGCCATGAACATTTGACACATCATCGTGGGATGATGTTCATGAGCAGGGACTGCTTTGCAAACGAGAACACCTCTACCCGAGGCATTGCTGTAGGGATTTGTAAAGCTCAGAGGCAACACGCTCACACTGGAAACAAGACGAGGTGGAGTAACACAGGTTCGATCCCCAGTCTGCACTTAGAAACCTCTTGGTATTAGGTGCATTCTTAATAACCAATTATAATTATAATTATAATAATTATTATAATTCATTGTTGCAGATGCATGCCACTCATGGACCTTGTTTGACCTTCATCACAATGTTTAAAAACGGTGTCTCAGGATATGATCTATGCGCTCCAAATGTGTACATACACAGCCTCCCCACCAGCATAATTTGAGCGGGAGCAACAGGACCGTCTGCAATACAGGCATGGTGTACTGCTACCAATCTCTGCCTCAAGGCCAGTGACACAGAGAGCCTACTCATTGGGACCCCTGCTCCCTCTATCCCTACCAAACTCTGGCTGCACTTTAGGGGCCCACTCCCGTCACCCTCCTGCAGGTCAATGGATGTTGTTATCATCTTTAACCCTCTCTCCTTCTCTCTTCACATCACAGACCTTGCCTAGAAGGCCCACTTTTAGCTGCCCCTCCTGAAAGGCATTTCCACTTTCCTCACCTTCCCCCAGGACCTCAATGTCTACAGTTCTCTGTCCCGATCATGAATTGTGTGTTATGTTTTGACTGTGGTAGTGTCTATGGATTTGGGTGGCTAACTGATGCCATGTGAAGTCCTTATGCATTACAATGACACATAAACTGTACTTTTCCATGGTATGTATGCTGACATGACAGTTGCATGGCTCATCAGTGAATGTATACACAACTTTTGTATGTCAATGTGCCCACTGATCACATGGACAGGTCCGGGAGGGAGGGGGGCACTAGGCAGCTGATGCCATACATCTGTGGCTTACAGCTTATAGTGTGGGAATGCACAATGTCTGATGCTTGTGTGTCTTGCCATTTAGTGTGTGAGTGCACTTTGATGCACATGTGCATTTGTCTCTTGAGGCACATGACTCAAAATGTCTTTCTCTGTCCATGTGGAGGTGGGGATGCACCAAATGCAGAGGAGGAGGAAGAAGTGTGGGTGGTTAGTGAGACCACCAATGGAGTACATGGTGTTGTACGCCATGAGAACCCACTGGTGCTGCAGACCATCCACAGTCGTGTGGCAGACTCTTTGGACTCAGCTTACTATGATGCTCAACCACATGTGCATGCCTCAAAGAGGGAGAAGTTGAATGCCCAATTGACAGATAGATAGGGCCCATGAGTCTGCAGCTGACAGCAGGCTTCACAAAGCCCGGTCAGTGGTTGGTCCCCCGTCTGCGTTGGTTAAAGCTGCAAGTCCACCCTCCCATGAATTGGCATCAGGTTCTGGGGCTGATATCCAAGGTATGGTTGCAGACCTTCAGCCAACGAGAGGGGCACCACAGCAACGGTTATGGCCCCTTGCATCAGGCTGCCGTGGTCCGTGCACACATGGTGGATGTGTGCAGACTGGGGAGACAGTTTGGGAGCAGCATATGTTTTGTGCTGCCATCCGTCATGACAATGTGTTGGATGAAATTTCAGAGGGCAGTGATAAGATTGCGAAGACCATGACCTCACGAGCGCCCCGGGTAGAGCAACAGATGCAGGGCATGCTGTCATCATGCGGCTCTCACAGACTGCACATGGAGTCCAACATCAAGGGCCGAGGGCTGATCTGAGGCATCTGCAGGAGTTCCTGCTTGCAGATACTCAGGGACCCAGCATGGCCCTGAGGCATGAGATGCAGGTATTGAAGACGACAATCCATGACTAACTCTCAGGCACAAGGACAGTGCTCCACGAGGAGATGGATGCCTTCAGGCAGACACTGCCTGAGCAACTCAATGCATCACGGGTGAGTGGGCATCCAGACTCTGTGGCCATAAGGAAGTGCATGGCGATCTCACTGCCCTTACTGTGCTGGTGCATTCAACCATGTCACGGAGGTCCGTGGCCATTGAAGACCAGGCCTTGGCACTGCACGGTATGGGTCCAACACCACACAACCTGCAGATCAACAGCAGGATGGGGATCCCAGCACAGACCAGTCTCCTGGTCCAAAATTGCTATGAGATCCATGAGCCCATGGAGGGGAATTGTATTTAATGTATTTTTATTTTATTTCCCCACACATATGGATATTGACATGCATCGCCCCCCTCAACCCCTCCAGGGTGGACTCTCCCCCTTCCCAGTCCAGGAGGGGCCTTTTTTTTCTTCTTTTGGACATGACCAGTGTGGTTGGATTCTGTTTATTTGTTTACCCCTTACTATGGCATGGACACTTTTTTATTGTGTTTACTCCTGGCAGGATAGTGGCATGTGTTTTCCCCCTTCAGAGGTGGACTCTTGTTCTTTGTTTTTTTCCCCCTTGAGATGTGCTGTTGCCCTCTCAAAGGCATGATGAGTGCAGTTGTGGACATGCAGCCATGCACAGTGGTATTGACTACCATGGCTGCCTTGAGGTTGACAATATAGAATGTGGAGGTAACAATGGGTTGAGGGAATCTTGACACATATGTGTTGCATGCAGGATTGTCAACTATGGCTGGTGAAATGCAATGTCCCATGTTGTCGAAGTGTTCCTCATTCATCCGGTGACTGCACTCCATGGGATGTCCATCCTGCACGCTTTCATGTCCGTAGTCCCCATGTGCTCTGCCAGTCACTGGAGCTCCTTTCAGGAATTTGTAGGCACGGTTTCTGGTGGGGGTGATGAGGCAATCACATCATGCCAGCTCTGTCAGCAGATAAGCATTTGCACTGTCTATCGTGTGGTGTCTATATTATTGGTCATCATGTTCTTTGTATACATGACACATTTCTGCTAGCTGGAGATGTTATCCTTGAATCACGGTTAATGTCTGTGCTGATGTGTGTCTCTCCATATGCATGTGTGTATGTGCAGATACACTTCTATGAAGGTGCATTGTTTTGGTGGATGCACTTTCACAATTGAAGCAAGTAACGGGAGTGATTGGCCAGCACTTGTCATACTTTAGCCATTGGCAGAATTTCCAATATTCTGGATGTTCATACTAATTGACAGCTGTAGGAGGTGTTGTCTTATTGGAGAAAATTCAGGATTTGGCTGTATTTTCTTACCATGATATTTTGGTGGTAAACTGGTGGTAAACTGGCCTTACATTTACAGATAGTTTAGTATTACCCTATTTTAGTGGTGATAATATAGTGTTAGCTTGTGTTGGTGGTAATTTTAGTGATATCTTACTTTGTGGTATTTTCAGAATGACCTTATTTTTGTGATATAGTGGTGAGCATGGATTTTTGTACTACAGCCCCTTCATAAAACACATCTTTCCTCTCTATTAGAATATCTCTTGGTCGCCTGTAGAGGACCCCCAAACCTATCACACCCTTAGAGAACCCAGTGAGTTTATTCAGAATGCACCTATTGTATGTGGCTGGTATTACTGGCTTATTTACATCCAGTAATCTATGCGTCTCATCTGACACTGCCTTCCTTTCAGCATGCAAAGAAGGACACACAATACCTACACACACATTCTTACCTTGCCTACCTTGCAGGTATTTATTCACTTTTCCTTGCTTGCTATTTTAGCTATGGTGGTAAATTAGCAAATGCTTTACCACTCTGGTATAAACATCAAACCCTTGTGATTCCTCTGTATAGAAATGATTCACAGATGCATGAATGACAACAAAATCCGAGCCTTTCTTTTTTTGTACACTCTGTATTATATAACAATTATAAACAGAAATAGATCTTACCACATGATATCACAATATCACCTACAAAATATAAAAGAGAACAGAAAACAACAGACACATTGCAAAAAATGAATTTGGTGTTCGGCACTTTTAAACATGGAGAAATATGAACATGCATCATTTTTCTAACTCCGTGCACTGCCAACAAATTATGTCATCTCCCATTCATTCTTTTTCCTCACTTGGCACTAACTCACCCATGCCAGTGAAGTCTGAAACTCTCGTTGTCAGGGCCTTATCTGTATGACCTTGCCGTTCTGCAGACCCAGTGCTAAGGACTCCTTTGAATCAAAGCCAGCAACTCCACCTCTTTGTGTGGGGAGCTCACAGCTGTTTACGTTGTAGCCAGCACTCACACCCAATGAAGTCCAGCAGCATTTATTATGTAGCACCAACTGTATCTCCGTCCCAGCTTGATCTGACCTCTTCCCCTGCCTTATTCCTTAAGAAAACTCCTCCTGCCTATCACCCCTAGGTCAGCCCTCTATTGACGTGGCCCATCCACCTCCAATTTCTAGCAATCAGAATAAAAGAATGTGTCCTGTAACAGCCCTCGTCTTTCAAGACAATGAAGATGTCAGCCCTGCAAAGCAACTGTTTCGATTTGCCTTCCTGCCACTGGCTCTCCACAGCTCTTCATGGAAAATGAAGTACATTTTAAACTGTGCATGTAAAAACATGGAATGCATTTCATTGTGCACAAAACTGCATAATAATGTTAGAAGAGTTGAGGTTGATATATTAGTAAGACAGTTAGTATAAGGTTAATTAATTATGTATTTCTTATGTAGTTCGAACACATGAAAACATCCAATTTGTAAAAATGTGCACCTCTTCATTTTAAAATGACAGCACACTGTGCTAAAACATTCTACTAAATGCTCCGAAAAATTGCCTGCTGGCTGTTACTGAAAACTGTTTTTTGCACGTATTGTGCACCTATTATGCACCCATTTTGAACTGGCTGCATTTAGATATTGGATACTGCTTATCCAATATTCTTATGTACCCTCCTTTTTCTGACAATTATAGCCAACACGTTTATAATTGGAAGAAATACACACCACATTTTTTTAAAAATGCATGCGCATTGGGATATCTCTCATTCCCCATTGTTGCTTGTAGTATAATCAACAACCTCATCTTTATAGACAAAACAATCAGCCATCCACCCATCACCATCACCAACACTGCCAAACACACCATAGTGCATTCCACCCAGGTTCCCCAGTTAAACATATTTACCTCCATTACTCCCAGACTACTAACAGTGATGTTGTTTTTATTCAGATTCATCTTAATGGTGACTCAACAGAAATTCTAGATCTGGGTCAATCGGGAATGAGTCCCTTTGAAAAATATCAATGTTTTCCACTTGGCTTTCCCAGATATCATTCGCAACGTTTAACAGGGTTAAACTCCCAACTGAGACAATTGTATTTTTCGTAACATGTAGGTAAAATACATTATATTTCAACTGCTTGACAACACATGTCCCATGATTCAAATGGGTAATCGTATAATTCTTCAAAGAGGTGCTGACCAACCACCTATTTTTAACCAATTTAGCTTGTGATAATTCTGCACTACCCGAATTGCTAATAACCACTTCACAGCCCCCTGATACACCTGGGTCAGGTTTCAAACCACAGATAGCATCTGCAGCATCAGGAACAAATGGTTTACCTGGACACATGCAATTTTGTTCTTTAAACCTTATACATGTGTCCAGATTTGGGATCAAGTAAACCTCAGGTTCCCATGACTGAAATGCCACCACTTCTGGAGTTTTGATTTTTATGTATTTCCCATCTTGCCAAAATCCCACATTATGCACCCATTTAGTTTGGTAAATACGTTCAGGACCTATATATGGAACACACAACAAGAATCCAATTTCCACTCTTTCTAAATTCACATATAGGGGCATTGCACTGCCCATTTCAAATGCAATTTTAACTTGCATTGTTTCTATTTCTCTTTGATTAATTCTCACCATCATCTGATGAACAATCTCCTGTGAAGCAAATTATAACAGTGTATGTCCTCGAATTGATTGGGAAATTGCAGTTTGAACCTCTCCCATATATCTTGTTAACAACCTATCAAGAGGATTCAATATATTCATAATATCACTTAACACCCGGTCATGTTTAATCACAGCATTTGTACTGTGTTGCAGAATTTCAGCCTACTCATTTAACAGAACAGCAGTCTCATTGACAAATTTTACTTGCTCATCCAATCCACCTCTAATTCCATCCAAAGCCTTTTGGATCATGACCAGATCATGAGTCAATTGATGTGCTTTGGGTCTCAGTGTCCCTACTGAAATGACATTAGCTGTAGACATTGTAGTACCCATTACAGCCCAAATAATAGTGATCACCAGAGACCACGAGCAATACTGCCCCTCTCTTTCCCCTCCTTTTCTTTATATCAGCTGAATTCACAACATTTTTTTTGTAATTGTATTACAATGTTTCTTATTGCCTGCTTAGAGTCCTCTTTTCTTAATTGTAGCCAATCTCTGGTCTGATCAGCCGTAATCTTAGTTTTGTTATATACATTCTGATATATCCAACGTCTGTTACCCATAATAAACCCAGGCACTTGCTTCACTTCAATACCAGATGCTGGACTGGGCTCAATGATGACTTGTGCTCCTGTGGCTTTAAGACCCACCTTGATCAGCGTGCTAATCATCCATGTTGCCAACGCTATTCTCATTGTCATCCTTCTTGCAGACTTTTTCTTCACTCCCATCCGGGGCTTTCCTGGGATTTCCTCCCGTGGACTCCAGGAATCCAACATCTCTCACATCCTCCTGTCCTGCAACCGCCGATCCCTGCCAAGACGATAATTAATTGTATCTAAATCAAATAGAAAAGTAATAGATTAAGAACATAGCACAATACCAATTTTACCCTTCCCACTACCTGACCAAAATCAAAATGTGGCCCAAACATTATGATCCTTTACTTTTGAATACCTGCAATTAAGTACATGTTATAGAGAAACAAGCAACATAAATATCCCCCTTATTATACATTTCCAAAGACCTGCATGTATAATAACATTATCAAATTGTGTTAGAATAGATTGATTTGACTCAGCATTTTTCAAAAACGCATTGTGTCCCACTCTTTTTTATGTGTTTTTTTTAATATTGCTTTTTTATTTATTGTTTACTATATTACTACACTACTATATTTTTAGTTTCTCCTGGAATAAAATCCCACCTATTTTTATTATACATGCATCATATGGTTAACAGTTCTTCATTTATTCATTAACATATAAAGTTATTGTGTTTTCATCAGTTATCTCACTGATAGCTTTCTTTCCCATGCAGTTAGTACACCTAACCCGTCTCCACCTGCTCAAGACTCTTTATTTCGTGCTTTGGATGACAGGACTTAATTTGATTAACGTGAACAAATATCTCTGTTGCTATTTCACCCTCTGTCTTCAAGATTTGATACACTACCGGGTACACTTTATCTATTATTTCAAAGGGATCTTGCCATAGCGCAAGAACTTTTGAGTTTTTCTGTCTACCTTTCCCGAAATGAAACTTATATACCCAATCACCTATTTTATACTCTTTCACAGATGTGTTGTTATCATAGTAGGAATTTGTACTATCAGCAGCTCTTTCCAAATTTCACTTCACAAATGCAAATGCATGTTGAAAATGCTTTCTCAGTTCTTCCACATACTTGTGAACTGTAGATGCACTCACAAGTGTTAGCCCATACGTCCTGAATAAGTTATCACATCATGTGCATGGTGTAACATTAGCCCTCAAAATGAAAGGGGTACCACCCACTGTACCTGCCCTGTTATGGATTCCCTGATCATCAGATTACGCTGTAGTTTAATTCATGTTTTGTTTTTTAATAACACTTGCAACTCTTCTTTTCCTGTACAATCATTTTCAGTTAAAGGATTTTGTTCGGGGTCCATCAAATGATTATAATAGACCCCCAGTACAGGGTCATCTTTTTGTGCCTTAATCAGATTCTGATCTGGTGTATCATAACTCCATTGCACTATGGGTTGTTCAACTTCTTTTGGAGCTTTAGAGCGTGTAACTGCATCTATTTGTATTTCACCAATTAAGTGTTCAATAGACAACAATTCTCCCATAACAGCCCAATCTAGGCCAATTGATCTGCTCTAACATTTCCCTCCCTATCCACTCCTGGTGTTTTCAAATGTCCACACATTTTCCTCCAGTATTCTGTTAAATCATTCTCTGACACTAATTTGTCTATAGCTTGAATCATTGTCCCATGTTTGAGGGGCTTTTTGATGTATGTGAGCATGCCCCTTGCCTTCCAGCCAGACAAATATTCTACAAAGCTATTTCGTGCATAATTAGAATCAGTCACAGGACAATTTTACTAAATGTGTTACCAACTGCAGTAGTAATTGCTTTATAAATGGCTGCTAACTCTGCTACCTGGCTACTCCTAGCCCCAATTCTCATTCCTATACTAGGAATGTCCTCACATCTCAACCAGACATTTCATATCCCTGACACCAACTATTTATTGCTGTCATTTTCAATGTGAAAAGAACATCCATAGACATACACAATTGACAATTCCTTGCATGTATTTTCATCAAAAGCTTTGTCTGGTGATTGTTCAAACTCCTGAAAACTGGACTCCACCTCTACTTCATCTGATACACATTCACTGCACAGTCATGTACATCTGCCAACCCTTGAGTAATTGGGCTCTTTTTATTCTGGCTATATCTCACTTCTACAAGAAAGCCCTGCAATGCCAGTGTCCATGAAGTATTTCTGGACTGTGCTAGATTGTCTGATCTAATCCTTTTGCTCTGTTCTAAACTGCAATGGTTGATGATTTGTCTCAATGATTACCATCTCCCCTTGAAAAATGGGACATAAATGTTGCAATGTCCATAAAGTGGTTAGAAGGGCCTTTTCACATTCACTGAATTTAGTCTCAAACTGGGAAAATGCCTTACTTGCATAAGCAATAGTCTCATGGATCAAATCATGTTTTTGAGACAACACTGTGACATACACCGCTCAGTGAATCTTATTTCTATGAAAAAACACTTTATTCTTTATGGGATAGGCCAAGCATGGTGCCTTTATGAGACATTCCTTCAATTTAACAACTGCCTCAGACTGCTCCATTTCCCATTACCCGGATGTACTTAGCTTCAATAGTTTAGTCAATGGTTGAGTGATTTCAGCATATTATTCAATAAACTTCCTGTTATATCCCGTCATTCCTAATAACCTTTTTAAATTTTCATGTTTCTATGATCTTTCAACTTCTATATGGCCTCCACCTTTTTCTTTTGTGGATTTAACTCATGTTCAGTTACATCATGACCTAAGAAATTCACCTTTTTCTTGCACCATTGGGCTTTCTGTGAAGATACTTTGGCACCCGCCTTTTGCAATTGGTCAAGTACATGTCTAATTTCATCAAAATTACATTTTAAGTTTTCAATTTTTGTCAGGACATCATCTACATAAACTATGGTCCCTCTTTCTGCTGCATCTCAAAAATATGCCAAATTTGCTCCCACTATTGATATACCCAAATGGTGTTCTGGACCAGGCATATTGCATTTTATCAAATGAAAATGCAAATAAACTCTGAATGTCTTCTGCCATTGGCACACACCAGTACCCAGATGTAAGATCTAATGTGGTAAATACCTTTGACCCATGCACCTGAGCAGCGACCATCTAGACACTGGCACTCTTTTTATTTAATTCCCTCAGGTCTGCACACATACGCCATTGACCATTGGGTTTTAATACACCCAAAGTGGGAGTGTTGGAGGTACTATGAATGGGTCTGATAATTCCCCTAGACATCAAGTTTTTAATTATCTCTGCCAATGACTCTAAGCATGCCAGTGGTAATTGATATTGTCACTCAAATACTGCATTTGTACCACACCCCTCTGGTAATGTGGCAACATGTAAATCAGTTAGGCCGCAATGAAATGCGTCTTTGGTAAAAACTTCCTTAAATTCCTTAAATATTTTTCTCAATTCATTCTTATCCTCTTCGCTATTACAGGCATCTGCTAAAAGAATATGCTACTCTACCATTTTTAAATATTTTGGCATATAAGCCTCCATTTCAATGTGCTGATTTCCTGTTTCATTTTCATTTAAATCAAATAATATACAATTCTCCTGGTAACAGCACACTGTCTCATTGTAATCGTAAGGGTACACAGATTGAATTTTGAACATCCCTTTGGGTTGAGAATCCAGGTACTCTGGCAACACAACCCGTGCATCTACATATTTCTCAGGGATATTTCCAATCACCATATTGTTGAAATTTGCAGTATGATGTGATTTTTGTATTGCCATTCCTAGCACAAATTCTCTTCTAAATGAACATCTTGACATCCTCTATTATCCACCGTAATTTTGCTGGACCCCTCCCCAATATATACCGATGGAGTATATTCATAATCCAGCCCTTGCGGTTCATGGATTCATTCAAGCACACAAATGCATCAGATTCCTACATTTGCTGTCCATTCTTGCGCTTTATTTTTATGGTAACCTGCTTGGTGAATGCAGGAATAATATTGTCCTTCTTCACCTGGAGTTCAATTGCATATGGCACCAATCGTGCACAATGATAAGCCTTTCTTTTGTCTTCAAATTTGGGTGCAGGCCCGCCTAGCCGGGACCATACTTGTTGGTTAAGGAAATCTAACACCGTGCACATCCTGTGCATTATATCATTGCCCAGATAAAAATCATTTTGTGTTCCACTCACTATCCAAACATTGTGGTATATGGGTTTTTGTCCAACATTAATCTTTAGCATGCACCTTCCTGTGATTTGATTTTCAAAATCTGGATTGTCCAAACCAGAGATGTATTGGTTTTTAATTCTAAACATCGGGATCTCCTCCCTTTCCATTATTCTCTGCAATAGTTTCTCATTAACAAAATTCCTTTCCTGTTCAAGTGCCAAAGTGGCTTTTATAATTTTAGAATGGCCATTTATACCAATATGAATCCATGGCTGCTCATCTTCCATATATATTTCAGCAAGAGTGGTGATGTGTTTTTCTGTGTCTGCTTTAGGGATGGTGTTCTGTTTGCACTTCTTCTCTTTTAAATAGAAGCACAATGTGTGTTCATTTACTTCAGTTTGCCATGTCTTCCTAGGATACACATACATCTGCACAGATTTTTTTTCTTTTTCACTTTGCATTTTGTCCTGACACATCAAAATAACAGTGACACTAGGCACACAGCTATTCTGGAGGTACACCTCCACTGCATCATTCAATTTGGCAACAGTATGTCATTCACTTACGCTGATATTTTGTGAATTTATTTTCTTAGACCTTAATGGTTTTTTGGTTAAAGACCACAGAACCCCATTTACCCCATCAATGAGAGGAGACAATCTTTTCAGGCAATCTGTTCCCATCAAGAATGGCATTTCACAAATAGATGTGATGAATACTTCCTGTTTCATTCTGTATTTTCCTATCTTTATGTCAACTTCAGTGACACCTTTGATAGGCACCTCTTCACCGTTAAAGCTATGTACTAGGCCTTCACTCTGTCTCACTTGGTCTGATTCTGTGGAGATCTCCCTTCATTGATACGTTTTACCAATTCTTTGGATATAATTGTGGCCTGTGCACCTGTGTCAATCATTGCAAATGTATTGCACTTCTCTTCAACAGTAATGGGAGCATAATATCTGTCCTCAACTTCCTCTAATACACACAAAAAGTATGCATTTCTACTGATTTCAGGGCTCACTTTTTTGTGGCCCTTCTCACTCTTGGCTAAGCACATCGGTAAATGAAAAGACATGTTTCCCTCGTTTCTGTCCATTTCCATTTCAGCCTTACCCATCTCCCCATGTACAGGGGTAATTTGGAGTGAGGCCACTGTTCGCCCTTCCATCCGGGGATCATCAGAGTTCACACTGCAATTCTCCAACTGAATATGCATATAAACATCACCTGATAAGTTGTAATTTTCTAATTCTGGGCATGTGTTGGCATTTGGAATGATACCAGTCTTTTTAATTTCTTCAAAAATCTGTGGCTCAAAGAACTCTTCAGGTGACTGATCTGTACCCTCCTTTTTAGTACTTATTCTTCCTGCCTGTATTTTATTGGCATCTTGATTGTCTAGGGAGGGTGTTCTAACATTCACATCTACTCCTTCATCAATTATTTTATCAGTGTATGAGTTGTCTTTCTTAAATCTGTCTCTTTGTTCCTTAGGAATTTCATGTTCTTCTTCCTTTCCTTTTTCATTTGTACCAATTTCCAATGTTTGATTCAATGCTAGGATAAACCAAACCTCTTTTTTAGATGTGTTTGCAATTTCTGCCTCATGTTCATTTGCAGGTATTTTCATTTTTAAATCATTAAACAGCTCAGGGTCATTATGCAAAACCTGCTCGGGTATTCTGTCTTTTTATCATTGCTGGTGTCATGAATATAGTCACTTATTATCAGAAGCCACCAGGTCACTTCTATGACCTTCGGCCCCTTCATTTGATGACCATTTTTGAACTGTACAGAGTTTGCCTATTTGTTCAGCCAACATCTTTACTTGGGCCTTGAAACAATGGAATCTTTCCATTTCTCTAGAATCTTCTCTTTGTGGCCTATTCCGATATTGGTTGTTCTCCCCCGGTTAAACCTATTCTGGTATCTCTCATGAGAGTGATTTCTATTTCAATTGTTTCTGAACTCTTGATTCATGTGGGGCGGGGAGCGGGGTGTACAAATTCTTTGGTTGTAATCCCCTGGTGGTGGTGATTGATTATATTGACGAGTATTGTTCATATTCTGCCTCATGTCCTGTCTCTCATTTTGTGAGTACTGCCCCCTATGCTGATTCCCATTTTCAGTAAATCGATCTGGTCTGTCCTGCTTACCATATATCATGGTGTTGGGGGCAAATCTGCTCTGTGTCCCCAATGTCTGGTAGGGACTATTACTTCTTTGATCTTGATTTTGTCTCTGATTGTTGTTCATGTCTGACATATTGGGCCGATATCCTGCCTGGGGTCTGTCTCCTATGTACCTAGGGCTAATGTAACTCTCCCTATTACTAGGATCATGTGACTGAATCATTGGTGCCGAGGGCGGCAACCTCTGTGGAGTGCCCCTCTGTTTGGGTGTCATATTATTTTGCCTGGACTTTGAGAGAACTGAAGTGACATTTTAGCTGACCTGGTCTCCATTACTGTTGTTGAGGATTCTTTAGATTTTGATCTTGTTTCTTTCATTTTATCACCCTCTCTACCCTGACAGTAGAGCACTTAATACAGTTTTGTACTTTGGTGCACAATCTATTCAAGGGACTTCTCAGGATCAAACTCACGGACTAACTGTGATATAATGTCTTTCTGCAAACCATAAAAATAAGCAGTTTTAAACTCATTGGAATTGGGATTAAAAGATACATCAAAATGAGAAAAGCTCTTTTTAGGTCTTGAAGAAATTGACAAGGTGATGTATTTGGCCCAGCTGTGATCGTGTATGCAACTTTCTTCACCTGCTGTAATGACTGGAATGGAGAAAAATGA
Source organism: Ambystoma mexicanum (assembly GCF_040938575.1). Taxonomy (NCBI): domain Eukaryota; kingdom Metazoa; phylum Chordata; class Amphibia; order Caudata; family Ambystomatidae; genus Ambystoma; species Ambystoma mexicanum. Next base: position 976,381,200 of record NC_090925.1, read on the forward strand.
TGCCTAATCTCTTTTTCAAATGCTGCCCATGACATGTTCTCCTGTTCATTCAATCCCCTGATGATCCTCGCTGTGGGAGCATTGAGAGTTAAGTGAAAGTATTGTCTGTATTGTTCCTTGGGTATATGTAGGGCTTTAACTTTATTGTGCACCGCTTCTAAGTGGTCCTCTATACAACACTCCCCTCCTTTTTTGAACAGTTTGATCAAGGCCTTGATTAACTTCATTATCTTGATAGGGCTACTTGGCTCTATATTTGGATTTGCATTACTTTGTGATTCAAGCCTTGTCTCCGGTGTATGGGATTGGTGGTAACCCCTAATGGGTGAGTCAAACCCCCTAAAGGCACTGCAACCAAGCCCAGACAACGGCACAGCCACTGGGCGTTATTTCCCTGTGTAGAAATGGAATTAACCTCAATCACATTGAATGTTGTGCCCTGTCGCTTGTTCTGGGACCTGAAATCGCATATCTGCTGCTCCAAATCCTTGCACTTTTTAAGGAGTCGGTCAGGCTCCTTACGCAACTATGTGTTTTCATCACCCATTTTATTAATCACATTTTGCATATCGCTCATCTGCATTTGACATTCATTTAACTCTTTGTCCCGCATGTTCCTTTCTTTAAACATTTTAGCTATCTCTTGTTCAACAGTCTGGAGCTCACCTTCTTTCTTTAGATTCTCTCTTTGTAAAACATGTGTCTCTAAAATAGCCTCTTCTTTATCTTGTATAATGTGGGATATTTCAACCCATGCCAGTGCACCCTACTACACCCCTTTGCCAATGGGTCAAGAAAACTGCTATAAATGGAGGCAATAACCCAGTGCGCACCAAATCTGCAAGACTGTGCATGGTTCATAAACCACCAGAGAGCTGCACACCCTGCCCCACAGGCAAAGTTGGTGTAAAAACAGGAGTCACCTGTCACCTGTCATAAGGCCACAAAAGGGCTAAAAATCTGAAAATGCCCTTAAATACAGCTCTCTAATCAATGGCAACCTTCAAAGAGCTGGTGCTAAATTCTGTCATCTTTCCAGTGAATTATTGGAAGGAAAAGTGTGCTGAAATCAAAGATTCTAAGGGCAGTCAGAGGAATCCAGGCATCAATGCCTGACAGCTGCTTAAGGAAATTAGCTGTCAAATTCAGTTTAAACGTGTTTTTCTTGAAGAAGTGCAAAATCTGCCTGTATAAAGCATTTTTCTGTGAAACGCTTAATTCCTTTAAAATATCAAAATACATTATTAACTCTGTTCATTTTATATATTTTAAATAAAAGATTGTAGGTGAATCTTACAGTAACCCAGTGGAAGTAACTGCTAAATTCTGATTGGGCAGTGCATGGCCTGGGAAAGTTGACACTCCCTTGAAAATAGGAAGCCTAATGGTTACCACATAATAACAACAAGCAGCACAATGGGACCTTAGTAGACTTTTGTCAGGGGCTGAGCCAAGGACAATGACAAGCTGCCAACTGATCTCTATAGGGGAGCTTCCCTCCAGGAAGGGGGCATACCTCCCTGATCAAAGGACTGGACAGCTGCTGCCTGTGAAGGGGAGGTTACAAAGGAGTATTTTGATGTTGAATCCTTATTTTTAATTAAAGTTTATAACTCTTTAACTGATCAACCTAAAGAGGCATACATCTGAAAAATTGGTAGACATGAACCTAATTGTGTCTCTTTATTTGAAGACATTGATGAAACTTGTTCCATTTAAGGTACCAAAGTTATGAAAAAAGTCTTGTTATAGCAGAACGATTAATGTTGCAAACCCAAGATTGTATCTAAATGGTCCACTGATAAGCGCCAAGAGATGTACTGAGTTAGAAATTATTAATTCGAACTGAAATGTTTAAAATTGGTAAAATTCTATAGAATGAGAAAGATAACTTGCACAAAGATGGGGATTGATTGTGAATATAGACAATCAAATATGAAATGCGGGTGTCCAATTTTATTGGGTTACATAATGTTAGAAATGTACATTTGTGCAAAAGTTATGTTTTTGTAAAAATCAATGTGGGAGTTCCTAAATCGCATCATAAAGATTACAGCTCTGTTCAGACCGCCAACCAGGACAAAGCATGTGCTTGCAGCCACTCACAACCGTGGGGGTGTGTTTTTGAAACTCTGCCCACACCAAAAACTGGGGGATGGCATTAGACAGTATAAATATAGGAGTTTCACTACACATAGGACACACTGCTCCCAGAACCCATCCAGATTTCAGCGCAGCACCTGGTTCCAGAACTCTTCAGCTTGTAGTTGACTCCAGAATTCTTGAAGACCCAGATTTATTTGCAGACTCCAGACTTTAGCATTGGTGAACTATTGCTAGCTAGACCCAATTGCAAACCTCCAAAACATAAAAGAATAATTCTGATTCAGCTTGGCTTGCTACCATTAAGGCTTTCCCGCTGAAACTTGCATCCTGTAATCTGCCTTGTCCAGTGACCGGAAGGGCCCTCCAAATCCAGCCTGAGGCACAGTCCAAAATTGACCAGAACTGCGCTGCTGATCTAATCCCTCCAGAGGTGCCCTGCTGCCAGTAGACCTGCCCGATCCAATGACCAGAGCTGACGGTCCAATTTAATTACAAAGGACTGTAAGTATTAACAGGAAGAACCGTGGCCCATAGTATATCTGCATTGTATTATCCCAATCTCAACCAATCCCATCTTTAAATACAGAACCCTAGTATTGTTAGAATACTTCTTGCCTGAATTTTCTCTCATCTGTGTTACAAAACCATAATTCCTTAGTGATTTTGAATAACTAAAGTAAATCCCAGAAATCGAGTACCCACCATGGACTGGTTGCGCTGGCCACGTAGCTGTGAAGTTTCATGTGTGGCATCCTCTTTCTCATAGTCATTAATATAGTGGAATGAAACCCATCTGTCATTTTTAAAACCAAATTCCTGTTTTAATTTTCGCCCCTATTTTGCAAAAACGTCTCTCACTAAAACCTCTATAACTTCTTCAATTTTAAAGATAGAAACAAAATGTCAACTCTCACTGATACCTAAGACCCGTAGCTACATCCTCAACTAAATGCATTGCAGTACAGTGTATTTGACCTGTTTTATTTCCAATATTGCATAGTAAAGGTTTGTCGCAAATTTGCAAAGTTCAAAAGTTTACACGTGCCTTTGTCCCATTTCAAAGTGCTTCTTCCATTCCATTCTTATCTGATCTACAGTGTGTACTGTTGTTTATTTTATAGCCCATGTGTGTTAGGACTTGTTTAGTGTAGCTTTCCTCTGAAATTCTATCCATTTAAGCATTTTTGCACCCTTTTGCATTATTTTACAAAGCAGTTTTACTGTCAGTCTAAAAGTGTAATTTGCACAAAATGTTTTTTTTCTCTTGGTTAGGGAAGGAAGATTGCCTATAAACTCTAGACCTTGTCTTTCATTCTTGAATACCTGCTGGTTTCTCACATTTGTGAAGGTTTGCTCCTTTCTTCTTCAGTACATTGCAGGGGGAACTGTTAACCTAAACAATATCTGTGCACAAAACAAAACTGTTATTTTTCCTGTGTTTTCTATGCATTATAAGTGAATTCAATGGCTTTTTTTATTTTCTGAATTGTATTGTCACCAGTAGTTGATTGCTGTCCCATACATATCTATATATTAAACTTATGTGTGATTTGAATATTAAATAAATAAAATAAATATTTACCTTTACAAACTAGCCTGATTCCTGGTTCAGTGTGACCTAGGGGGTATTCTGAGATGGGTGTGATATGAGTGGTATATTATTCAGAATATTGAACTTATAGACAAAAATAAATAAGGGTTTCATCTTGCGCTACATGATAGGCAAGACCGGGGTGTGTGCCTGATTGAAATCCCTGGTAAACAAATGTTGTGAGCACACAAGATTCCTCAGTTTTTTGTAAAGGGGGCTGTGGTATATGAGGAAGGATACATCAAACAAGTGAGTACATTAACCACTAGCTACCCACCTCTAACACACCCAAAGGGAAGGCTACTTATCAGAAATTATCTTCACAGTGGAATTTTCATACAATTCTGTCTACCACCACGGTCAAAAATGTATCTTAAACATATTTTAATCAATATTTACTCCAAACATAACAGTAAAAACAACATAAAAATCCATATACAGTGTTCATCATTTACGAAAGCCGTAATGGACAAGATGGAGAGAAACCAACACTTCACATTTATGGCTGTAGTTCACATCACAATGTTTACAATCTATAATAGGAAATTGATACTTCTGAAATGGTGACCCCAGTAGAAATGAATATTGCTAGGGATCACTCCCTGCACAAACTATTTGTCAGGGGTGAGTGGCCCGAACAGGATGAACAGGTATGGCTACATGAAATAAAACAACAAGTCTCTGCAATAGACCTAGATATATGACAGGACAAGGGCCCATTACACCAAGTGCTTAGCAAACTGTACATGACCCCAAAAATAAAAAGGAGCAGTGTAAAATTGCCAAAATAGCAGCCTACATATACCTCCACATAGGAAAAATACAGGATAAGCATGCAGACAACATAGATATGGCTAAGAAGCAAGGGGAAACACTGCAGAAAATCCAAACTAATCTGGACTCTGCAGAGCAAAGGCTCCAGAAAAGCCAAGAATCAGAAACAGAGACTAGGCAGTATATTACCAAATTAAAGGAAGATCTGGCTCTCTTACAGGAAAAGAATGCAGAGCAAATATACCAAATAACAGACACTGCAAGATGAGTATCAGGAAAGGGATGACTCTTTAAAACAGAGTCAACAGAAACTAGTGCATCAATTAAATTATAATACAGTCTGCGCAGAACAGATAGTCACATTACAGAGCCACATAGAATCCTTGAAAGAGGAAAATACTAAATTAATTATTAAAGATATCCACTCTCAAGAGGAATTTGATGAGGAGCACCAGAAATCTAGTGCATTTAAAAAACAGAGGCACGACCTGGCTGAACAGAGGGTCACTCCAAATCAGGAGAGGGACGTCTTAGGCAAGGAATTCAGCCAATTAAAAACTAAGTTAGAGGAAAGAAAGCTGGCCCTTCAAGAGTTTAGTGAAGTTAAAACTGAATATGAGAAGCAGAACACACCAGGTGGGTGGAGGATGCTCTGGAACAGAACACTCGGACCAATAATGACACAACTCAGGAGGTAAGTCTCCTACAGCAACAATTGGCCCAGTATTTCCAATCCAGTCAGGAAGCGGAGAGAGACAATGAGACTCTCTGTGAAAAGAATGATAAGCTCCAAAGGCTTGCCATGCAAGAGCAAATGATTGAGACCAGTAGGCCTTAATAGAGGTGCAAAAGAGTCAGATTTTGGCATGTCACCAGGGAATAGGGGCTGAAAGACATGAGGTAGGAAGGGACAGAGAAATCCCTGAGCATAACATCAGGACCCCTGTCATCAGGGACTTTAACCCCTTCAGTACCATGGACTCTGCCGCCCTCATGTCCACTGGCTCATATGAACCAAGGGGCACGGGGATGGGAGACTACAGTAGAATTAGCAACATAGGACTGACAGATCAGCGCCTCCAAGAAATGGATGGGCGGGCATCACTGTACTGATTCCCAAATGTTAGGGCTAGCCTCTCTGATCAGGAAGACTCCAGTGAGGGGAGAATCAGGGAACTGGATCCTCAAAAATACTGCCTACCAAAGGATCAGTCTGTAAAATTTGGTGTGGAACTCCATGAAACTAGGTCCACAAAGAGTATCTTAAAGGGGGAGTCAGAAGACACCTGTGAGCGACACAAGTCTCCAGAAACTAGCCCCCCACATTCTGCAAGCCATTCCCAAGCTCGCAGAATCAGGGAGAGCCTAGAGAATCAGATAGCCAACTCCTGTAGCAGTGCCTCTAATTCAGAGGATGAGTGGACATGGGTAACCTAGACTAAAAAGGCCAACAAAATTAAGAGGGCCCTACTGAAAGCTCCCCTGAAACAGATTAAGACCATTAGGAGCGTCATAACTCCCTAGCATAAAAATGCCAAGTATTCAGTTTGGGAGCACCTCAAGTTATACAAGCAAATGATGGATATTTTCCATTTAAGAAATAGCCAGTGTTGCATTCAATATGTCAAATGGACATTTTACCCTGAATACTCCAGCTTCTTTGAGGGCAGGAGGATCAGAACCACTCAAGATAGTCCACCTATAGGGCAGCCATCTTAAAACATTTTTACGTACATAGGAACCCACAAGAAGCCCTCAAGCCAGCCTACAATCTGCAATGTGGGGAAGACCAGCCCCACAACAATTTGTGGAAGAATTAAAACGTGCCTGTGCGCAGACCACCAGGAGGGTGTGCACAGACAGTAGGGAGTTCATTAATACCTTCTTTCATGAACTCCATAAATACATCATTACCCAGCTGGTGAGGGACTTTCACGAGAAGAGATCACTAGACTGGGTCATTGAACAGGCGACTCGTATTTATGAAGTGCAGAAACCAGTAGAGAATAAAAATACAAATAAAAACCCCAAACCAGCCAACACCCCTGCTGCTTCTAAGGTGGTGGAGATGAAGGTTGCCCCCATTTTAGATCTGGAGATAGGGTGGCCTAAAAATATTCCTGTGCAAAATCCTTCTAACCCAAGCCCCAGAAGGCCCTCAGGCCAATCCCTAACAGGCAGCCAGAGAGGCAATCCCACAAATCGGACCCCTAACTCCCCTGATTATATCATCCCCCGTTACAAGGGCGACATACCCATCCTGGGCTATGTGTGGACTCCCACATCCCAAGGGGGGGGATCCAACCAGGTAGCTGCCAACCCAGGAAACTTCCCTCCTAACTTTCCCCAGTAATCCTCCAAATGCCAGGTTGAGCTTCTTTCCCCGGTACATGCCAAACTTCAACCCCCAAAACAACCCTTCTTTCTTTCCCCACTTTCCCGAGCCCAGACAGCCCAATCCGGCAGAGGGAAGGCCAAGGGTGGAGGGATACCTGAACTATCCCAACCAAGGGTATTATGGGAGAAGGGACAGTTACCCTTCCGTGATCCACCTAGGATGGACCAGAGACCCCTGTACCAGCCAGAGCGGGTGTCCCAACTGGAGCGCCAGGTCCAGAACTTATCACAGGATCTGGGTCACATGTTGAGGGCTCAGCAGAACCCTCAGATGAGCTTGCCGGCTCAGAACCCCTCAAATCAAGGGTCTGGTACTGCAGAGCAATGACGGGGAGAGAACCCTGACAACCCACCGGTTCCAAAGGAGGAGACACAGGGGGAAAGGGGTTGTAAATCCTCAGAGGAAGATTCCTTCCGCACTTGTGAAAAGCCCCTGGAAACCCAGGAACCAGAACCAGAATTTCCTGCCACCGAAAGTCTGCAACCTAAGGAACAGAGGGCGGGTAGAAGAAATAAAGGGCCTAGAAAGACCCATTTTGTGGAGAAGGTTAGAGTCTTCCAATTTGAAGGAGAGGGGTCCTCAGAGGACTCTGGGAAAGGATCTTCTCCTTCAGGGATGGGGGTACTCATCCCAAAGAAAAGTGGGTCCCTAGAGATCTTAATCAAGACTGGGTAAATGTGGGGACTGAGTTAAAACCGCCCATCAATGAACCCCAGAATGACCAGCCAGAAAATCACCTTGCCCAAACCAATTCTGGTGATTGCCTACAAAAGGGGGGGGGGCAGAATCAGAACCAGGGGAGCCCAAAACTCCTCCAATTTTCAACTGTCCTATTTTATTTGCAGATCCCAAAGCTCCCACACATGATCATGCACAGACCTATTCTGGGGACTGCCTCCAAAAAGGGGGGGGGGCGGCCCAGAACCACAGAAAGAAGATTCCCTAGCACCCCAAAGTCATGCTGGAGACTGGCTCCAAAAAGAGGGGGGCAGCCCCTGAATCGGAAAAGGAGGAGCCCGTGACTCCTCGAATCACTGAGTGTGAAACTGTGGGTTCTGATTCCCAAACCACCCAACTTCAGACTGGGGACTGTCTCCAGAAAGGGGGGCGGGGCAACCCAGAACCAGCACAAGAGAAAACCCAAACCTCACCAACCACTTCTGTTGACTGCCTCCAGAAAGGGGGGGCAGCCCAGAACTAGAACAAAGGGAGCCCAAAACTCCCCAAATAGCGGTGTGTCAACATTCTTTGCCAGATTCCCCAACTCCAACACCATTTCTTGACCCAACTACCCCGGTGTCAGAGTCAGAAATAAGTCAAGTGGCCATCCAGCTTACCAAGAACACCCATTACCTTTGCCCATTGGACGAGAAGGAAGGTAGATTCTATGCCTCCATTCAAGTGCAAGGGCAATGTGCAATTCCAGCACTGGTGGACACTGGATCCCAAGCAACGTTGTTTTCAAAGAGGATCTTGGAGCAGCTAAATTCAGGAAGGGGGGAAAGATACCAAATTCCTCTCATCCCTCTTCCTGGACACATCCAGAACTTTGAAGGGAAGGAGATTCCTGTTGAAGGGTCTGCAGAGCTGGAAATTAAAATTGGGCGACACAAAATGAAGCACCTGGACCTAGTCGTGGTGCCAGAGGGAACCCCCTGTCTATTAGGGAATGCATCCTACACAGGCTGTCTCCCCTAATAGATTTTGTGAATAAGATACTCTGGACCCAGACTCACAGGTCAATTAAATTAAAAGAAAGTGTCAACCATGCTAGTCTAAATGGCACATGCCACATGGTTGAGCAAAAACCGGACCAAATTAAGTTCTACTTTCAAAACAATGACATACCCAATGTCACTGTCATAGCTGTGGGAGAACAAACTGGTGATGGGAACTTCTCTCCATCTCCGCAAATCAGCCTCCCTTCCAGTCTCAAGTGGCATTCCACCCTGGAATGGGATACATTGAAATTGTATACTAATGTACAATCAGAAAATCCCAAGCCCATAGCCAAAATTGATATCAAACCAGCACACAACTTAGCTGGCATTCTGAAGAAGGGTGAACAGCTCTTCCTCCCGATTCAGTTAAATGACAAAGTATTATTAAAAAAAACTCCCAAAAGACCAGACCCTACCCGTCGTAGAGTCAGTGCAGCCATGGGTACAGGGCCTGGATACACCCCGCTCCAAACATTCTCTGCTTTGCAGTTGCATGATCAATATTTCTAAGGGTGACAAAAACATAGTACATACTTGTTGGGTTGTGCAAGGTGTCCCTTCCGCCTTTTATATGAGCAGTCACCTTCTCAACCAACTATAGATCAATTTGGACCCCATTACTTGCCAAGCCCAGTCCCAACTGGAGAGTAAATTTCAGGGTCCTGGCAGACCTAAAGAAAGCCTTCTGGTCAGCACTAGTGCTACAGTAGGAAATGGAATTTCAGAAATGGACGAGAGATCACCATCCCAGGCCTCTCGTACAGAATCCAGCTTCCCAGAGATAACTTGCTGGCTGAAAGACAAGTGGATTCCCGTCCACCAGCTAAAGAGTTGCCATCCCAGGAATACATTGCAGCAAATAGAAGAGCCTACCGGAAACCCAGAGGGGGAAAATCCAGAGGTCTAGAAAGAATTATTAAATGTTCATTGTGTATATACGAGGAGAGTGTTAATACCATTATTAAATATAGGCAGGGAATAGTGTAAATTGTGTTCAATGCATGCATCCGGCCAACTAGACCCCTCGGGGAACAGTAGTGGGGAAATTTCCATAACCGTGCTATGTTCTGTTTTCTAGCACTGGAACTAAAATCCACCCAATTAGCAAGGAGGACCTCCCCGGGATCAAGGAAAAAAAAAACAACAGCCCGGAGTGTCACTTCACACTTCCAACCAGAACCAGTGAGGAGAGCGTGTCACATCCATCACTGATGGGAGAAGCAACCAGATTTCTTCACATAGACTGGAGAAAATAAAATTCCCACGTGCCCGACTCACCCATGACTGGATGTCACGCCAGAGACGGGGGGGTGTGTGGGAAATTTCAACCCATGTTAATTCACCCTGCTACACCCCTTTGCCAATGGGGAAAGAAAACTGCTATAAATGGAGGCAATAACCCAGTGTACGCCAAATCTGCAAGACTGTGCATGGTTCATAAAACACCAAAGAGATGCACACCCTGCTACACAGGCAAAGTTGGTGTAAAAACAGGAGTCACCTGTCACCTGTCACAAGGCCACAGACGGACTCAAAAACTGAAAATGCCCTTAAATACAGATCTCTAATCAATGGCAACCTTCAAAGTGCTGTTTTGGCACTAAATTCTGTCATCTTTCCAGTGAATTATTGGAAGGAAAAGTGTGCTGAAACCAAAGATTCTCCAGGCTGCCAGAGGAATACAGGCATCAATGCCTGACAGCTGCTTAAGGTAAATAGTTGTCAAATTCAGTTTAAACGTGTTTTCTTTTTCCTAAAAAAGTGCAAAATCTGCCTGCTTAAAACATTTTTCTGTGAAAGGCTTAATTCCTTTAACATGTCAAAATCCATTATTAACTCTGTTCATTTTATATCTTTTAAATAAAAGATTGTAGGTGAATCTTACAGTAACCCAGTGGAAGTAACTACTAAATTCTGACTGGGCAGTGCATGGCCTGGGAAAGTTGACATCTCAACTTGACACTCCCTTGAAAACAGGAAGCCTAATGGTTCCCACATAATGACAACAAGCAGCACATTGGGACCTCAGTAGACTTTCGTCTGGGGCTGAGTCAAGGACAATGATAATCTGCCTGCCTGATCTCTACAGGGAGCTTCCCTCCAGGAAGGCGACATACCTCCATGATCAAAGGACTGGACAGCTACTGCCTGGGAAGGGGAGGTTACAAAGTGAAACTTTGATGTTGAATCCTGATTTTTGATTCAAGTTTAAAACTCTTTAACTGAGCAACCTAAAGAGGCATAAATCTGAAAATTGGTAGACATTAACCTAATTTCAGGCTCTTGATTTGAAGACATTGATGAAACTTGTACTATTTAAGGTACCAAAGTTAAGTAAAAAGTCTTATTATAGCAGAACGATTAATGTTGCAAACCCAAGATTGTATGTACATGGTCCACTAATAAGCGCCCAGACATGTACTGAGTTTGAAATTATTAATCCAAACTGTGATGTTTAAAATTGGTAAAATTCTATAGAATGAGAAAGACGGCTTGCACAAAGATGGGGATTGAATATGAATATAGACAATCAAATATGAAATGTGGGTGTCCAATTTTATTAGGGTACATAATGTTAGAAATGTACATTTGTGCAAAAGTTATGATTTGTAAAAATCAATGTAGGAGTTCCTAAATCGCATCATAAAGATGACAGCTCTGTTCAGACTGCCAACCAGGACAAAGCATGTGCCTGCAGCCACTCACAGCTGTGGGGGTGTGTTTTTGAAATTCTGCCCACACCATAAACAGGGGGATGGCATTAGACAGTATAAATATAGGAGTTTCACTACACATAGGACACACTGCTTCCAGAACCATTCCAGATTGCAGCGCTGCACCTGGTTCCAGAACTCTTCATCTTGTAGCTGACTCCAGAATTCTTGAAGATCCAGATTTATTTGCAGACTCCAGACTTTAGCATTGCTGAACTATTGCTAGCTAGACCCAATTGCAAACCTCTAAAACTTAAAAGAATAATTCTGATTCAGCTTGGCTTGCTACCATTAAGGCTTGCCCACTGAAACTTGCATCCTGTAATATGCCGTGTCCAGTGACCAGAAGGGCCCTCCAAATCTAGCCTGAGGCACAGTCCAAAATTGACCAGAACCGCGCTGCTGATCTAATCCCTCCAGAGGTGCCATGCTGCCAGTAGACATGCCCGATCCAATGATCAGAGCTGATGGTTCAATTTAATTACAAAGGACTGTAAGTGTTAACAGGAAGAACCATGACCCATAGTATATCTGCATTGTATTATTCCAATCTCATCCCATCCCATGTTTAAATTCATAAACCTAGTATCGTTAGAATCCTTCTTGCGCTGACTTTTCTCTCATCTGTGTTACAAAACCATATCTCCTTATTGATTTTGAATAACTAAGGTAAATCCCAGAAATCGAGTACCCACCACGGACTGGTTGCGCTGGCCACATAGCTGTGAAGTTCCATGTGTGGCATCCTCTTTTTCATAGTCATTAATATAGTGGAATGAAACCCATCTGTCATTTTTAAAATTGAATTCCTGTTTTCATTTTCACTACTATTTTGCACAAACGCCTCTCACTAAAACCTCTATAACTTCTTCAATTTTAAAGATAGAAACGAAATGTCAACTCTCATTGATACCTACAACCCTTAGCTACATCCACAACCATTGTGGAACAGTGTTTTTGACCCGTTTTTCACAAAATATATCATAGTAAATGTTTGCTGTGAATTTGCAAAGTTCAAAGGTTTGCACCTTCTTTGTCCCATTTCAAAGTGCTTCTTCCATCCAATTCTGATCTACAGTGTGTACTGTTGTTTATATTATAGCTCATGTGTGCTAGGACTTGTTTAGCGCAGCTTTCCACAGAAATTCTATGCATTTAAGCATGTTTGCACCATTTTGCATTATTTTACAAAGCAGTTTTACCTGTCAGTCTAAAAGTGTCATTTACCCAATTATTATTTTTTTCTCTTGCTTGGGGAGGGAAGATTGCCTATAAACTCTAGACCTTGTCTTTCATATCTGAATAGCTGCTGGTTACTCACATTTGTGAAGGTTTGCTCATTTGTACATCAGTACTTTTCAGGGGGAACTATTAACCTAAACGCTATCTGTGCACAAAACAAAACTGTTCTTTTTCCTGTGTTTTCTATGCTGCATCATTATAAGTTATTTCAATTGCTTTTCGTATTTTCTGAATTGTATTGTCACCAGTAGGTGATTGCTGTCCCATATATATCTATATATTAAACTTACGTGTGATTTGAATATTAAATAAATAAAATAAATATTTACCTTTACAAACTGATTCCTGGTTCAGTGTGACCTTGGTGGTATTTGGAGACGGGTGTGATATGAGTGGTATATCATTCAGAATATTAAACTTATAGACAAATATAAATAAGGGTTTCATTGCGCGCTACATTCTAGGCGGGACCTGGGTCTGTGTCTTGATTGAAATCCCTTACAATAATGTGATCTACCAATCCTTTCAAGTGTTTTAATTCTTGCTCACGGTCCTCAAAATGTTTTCTCCTTTGAGACAATTGAGTGTCAAATTCTTTACACTTTGATTACATGTCCTTTTGACATACCTCCAGTTCTGCTCTTAACTTTTTCTCCTGTTCCCTAGTTCCATCTAATTCGACTGTTAGTCTGCTAATTAGCTTGGCATCATGTTCTTGCATTCGCAGAGACCTATTTAAAATAAACCATGTTTTGGCAAATAGCCGTATCAAACAGTCTTTCTCTGCAGGTTTGTCAGCAGCATTTAATAATCTCAGAAGAGAGACCTGAATTATGTTACTCTCTTCAAAAATAGTGTCCATTGGTTCTTTCTAAACTTCCCCGTAGATACAGTGAAGCCATTTTGTGGCATTATTTGATTACCATGATCATTTGCATATGATTTTGTCTCTAACTATTTCACCAATTCTGGAAATGTGGCATCAATTTGAGTCATTTTGAGATTCACTTTCAGTGTCACAATGCTCTCACAAAATGAGTTCTCTTTAATGCACTTATGGTGGTGTGGAACACACTTGCCACACCCAGTAGTTGCTCTACAATCTGTTCCCACTTGCCCAGCACACCATTTATTATGTAGGAGGTTTTGTCGTATAGGGGCAAATTCGGGATTTGGTGGTATTTTCTTACTGTGATATTTTGGTGGTAAACTGGCGGTAAACTGGCCTTACATTTAGAGAGATAGTTTAGTATTACCCTATTTTGGTGGTATCTTACTTTGTGGTATTTTCAGAATTACCTTATTTTTGTGATATAGTGGTGAGCATGGCTTTTTGTACTACAGCCACATCATTAAACACATCTTTCCTCTCTATTAGAATATCTCTTGGTCACCTGTGGAGAACCCCCCCCAGACCTATCACACCCATAGAAAACCCAGTGAGTTTATTCAGAACACCACCTATTGTATGTGGCTGCTATTGCTGGCTTATTTACATCCAGTAATATATTTGTCTCATCTGACACTGCCTTCTTTTCAGCATGCAAAGAAGGACTCACTCACAACACCTACATACACATTCCTACCTTGCAGGTATTTATTCACTTTTCCTTGCTTGCTATTTCAGCTACAGTGGTAAATTCGCAAATGCTTTACCGCTCAGGTATAAACATCAAACCCTTGTGATTCCCCTATATAGAAATGATTCACAGACGCACGAAGAACACCAAAATCTCAGCCTTTCTTTTTTTGTACACTCTGTATTATATAACAATTATGAACAGAAATCCATTTTACCACATGGTATCACAGCATTGCCTGCAAAATATAAGAGAGAACAGAAAACAACAGACACATTGCAAAAACGAATTTGGTGTTCGGCACTTTTAAACATGGACAAATATGAACATGCAATATTTTTTCTAACTCCCTGCACTGCCAACAAATTATGTCATCTCCCATTCATTCATTTTCCTCACTTTTCACTAACTCACTCAGGCCAGTGAAGTCATTACATGTTGTCCGGTAAAAATCAGGATTTAACGGCATGGCGCTATCAGAGTGTCCGCCCTCGCAAGAGGCCGCTAACAGCGTCCCATCACGAGTATGCAGACACGAGCATAGCGCCATGCCGTAAATGACCGTACCGCCCTGCCGCTAAATTCCCCAAAACGCCCCTTACCGGCGTTGTCCAAACCGTCGATAGCGCCTCCGCCCTCCCGCCACCTGTAAATAGCGGTCACCGCTATTACCGGTAACCGTTAAAAAGTGGAACCGGAAATTACGCCATCGCACAGGAACGAGAAAGAGCACGGCGGCCATCTTTAGAAACACAATCCATTGCCATACTCGGCATCCAGGACATATATCCAGGGAACTCTGACCAGGAACCATACCGGATAGCCCGAAGTTGCCGAAGGCCCTAAAAAAAACAGCTGATCGCCAGCGCAAAGAAAAATTTTCCAATGAGGAGCTTGTGATGCTGACCACCACACTTGCTGCCAATGCAGAAGTAGTGTTTGTGAATGACATGCGGAGGGAGGCCCTCCTTAAGAAAAAGGCCATCTGGGCCGAAGTCGCACAAAAAGTCAGTGCAGTGGGCACTACCACCCGGAGTGTCAAGGACTGCTGCAAGAGGTGGGACGACCTCTGGGTCCGTGTGCGGAATATATTATCAGTGAACCACAACATGGCAATGGGCACAGGAGGTGGCGCAGAGTCCCCATTGAAGTTGAAGGAGTGGGAGGAGATATGTGCCTCCACGATTGGAGGGGTCGGAGATATGGAGCTTGGCGTGGCCATTTCATCCGATGGAGGTGAGTGTATACACCAAACAATGCGCAGTAAAGGGTGAGGGGTCCCCCAATCATGTGTCCATATGAATGCCATGGATCCAGCCACAAACAGACATGCATGCATCACCACATACCCGTCCAAAACAGGGCCAATCATGCATGAGCCAGCCAACATCCCCATTACCTGCCTCCATACTGAAGAGCTCCAAATGCATTGGACGGCATGACGTATGCATCCTGCATAAGGCAGGTCGACCCATAGATGATGATTTACCCCTTTTCTCACCCCTGCAGGATCACACACGGAAACTGAGGAGCCACACACTTCAACACCTGCTCCCACACCCAGGAAAAAAGCCAGGAGGGATGCCACGGGGGACACCGCCACATCCTCTAGGGGACCCAGGAGGAGTGACCATCACAGGGACAAAGGCAGCAGGAGCAGCAGTTCCACGCAGCCAGAGGCCATGCCTGCTGCCGTTGTGGCACCCACGGGAGTGTGTCTCCCAGCAAGTGAAGGCAGCATTGAGGGAGTGCACTCTGCTGCCACCAGCTCAACGGGTGAGGCAGCAGCCACTGCCCCACTTTCGGATGCAGAGGTAGCACCTGGCATTGAGGATCTGAGTCAGAGCCCCATACCGACACGCCCCTTACTGTCAAGCCCAATGTTCTCACCAGGTCCGTTTAGCCAAGGCGGATCACCCACCCACAACCAAGATGTGTCATGGAGCCCCCAGGTATCCTCACCTGATGCCAGTGCAATGGATCCAGGCGCATCAGCCATCCCACCGGCAGCCACCATGCAACATGACCTCCCAGCCATCTTTCAGAGGCAGACCGAAATCACTGGTCTAGTAGGGCAACATGTGGCTGAGACAGGGTGCCTGAGGGAGGACATTGGTGCATTTGCACAGCAGACAAGGGAGTGCCTGGAGGCATGCACCAACCGGATCTGCGATGAAATGGCCCAACTAAGGCAGGTCATGAACCGCATTGCAGACGCAATTGAGCGCAGATGCCCACTCCCAACCCAGGATGAACAGGCCCCGCCTCCTCAGGGAGTTCATGGCAAACTAGCCCCCTACGCCGGTCTATGCGCAACCTGAGGCGCACCACATCGCAACCACCCGAAGACGGAGCAGGCACTGACAAATAGGGCCATCAAGGACTATCTGCCACATGTGGAGAGGGACACGTTCACGCCTTGAGGCTCACGTGGGAGTGTTGGGGGGGATGAGGGTAAGGGTGTATTCGGGGGTGCTGTGGAGGAAGGGGGGTAAGGGTGTATTCGGGGGTGTTGTGGGGGGCGGGGGGTAAGGGCGTTTGCACAGTTGGGGTCATGCACTTTCTGTTCACATTATGTTCGAAATACACTGTTCTGAGGTTGAAACACAGGTATGGTCTCCATCATTGTGTATGTGTGATTTTCTTTGGGACAGGGGCCTTTGTGGCCCTCAAAATGGGCACAAATGCAACAATGCACATCTCTCCATCCATGATATCCCACCTTTGTACATGATTCTATTCCTGATTCAGAGGCTGACGCAGATCCTGTCCCGTCGTGCCATCGCCTCTTGCATGTCCTGGCAGAGCATTTCACCCATACTCATCCACATCCACATCATGCTCATCTGGTGGTTGCATAGTGGCATGGGCACATTCTATCAGATGCACATTTAGTTGTGCCTTACACATGCCATGGTCATCTTCGCCTTGAATCCGGGGGTTTGTTGGCTGCCCTTGTGGTATTTCTGGGTGCCCTGGTGGTGCTTGCTGCACCAGTCTTGCCCTCCTCCTCCTCCTCCTCCTTCGTCTCATATGTGCTGCCTGTTGTTGTTGGTGCTGCACTGCAATCATGTACACAGGCCCATGTCATGCTGCTGGTATTGGGACCATCTTGCTGTGGGAAGGGGTGTGGGAAGGGCTGTGGGAAGGGGTGTGGTGTGCTCTTTAGTGCTGCCTGTCTCCATTGCCTCCACCTGTGCTGATTGTGTCCACCTGTTGCAGATGGGAACACTGCTCAGGTCTGTTAACATATGGTTTTCGTTGCTGTTATTAGCGCCATGCCGGTAACTGCTTTTTGGGTCTTTGGGATGCCGGTATTGCCATGTACGCATGGGTTGTGATTGCGTGCTATTAGCTTTGGCCCCGCCGCTATTAGTGGCAACATACTTTACGGGTCCACTAATAGCGGCGGGTCCGGGTCGTGATCGGCTTGGGAGAATAATGTTGCCGGTATTTCGTTACCGTTAACGGTATTCCCTTACCAGACAACGTGTAATGAGGCCCTGTGTCCTGTAACAGCCCTCTTTTTTCAAGACAATGAAGATTTCAGCCCTGCAAAGCAACTGTTTCAATTTGCCTTCCTGCCAGTGGCTCTCCATGGCTCTTTGTGGAAAATAAAGTAGATTTTAATCTGTGCATGTAAAAACATAGAATGCATTTCATTATGCACAAAAACTGCATAATAATGTTAGAGGGGTTGAGGTTAATATATTAGTAAGACAGTTAGTATAAGGTTAATTAATTAGGTATTTCTAACGCAGTTCAAACACATGTAAAGATCCAATTTGTAAAAATGTGCACCTCTTCATTTCAAAATGACAGCACAATGTGCTAAAACATTTTACTAAATGCTCTGAAAAAATGCCTGCGGGCTGTTACTGAAAATCACTTTTCACCTATTGTGCACCTATTCTGAACTGGCTACATTTAGATATTGGATACTGCCTAATTATTCTTACACAGCATGCATTCTCTGTACATCTGCTAATTATTCTTACACAGCATGCATTCTCTGTGCATCTACACTCTGTGTATTCTGTTTCTCCAACACTTGCCTCACAGACTGTGATGATGCCTCCTTACTACCAGCCTTCTACTCCCCTGGCCACATGTTTCCTACCGGGCCCTCTAGGTATACTCCCTGTGCACACTACTATTTGTCCTGTGCCATTTTCCACTCATCTCCCTTATCCACATACATGACCTGGCCTGCACTGCCACTGTTCCACATGTGCCACACATGTCCATTGTCAGGTCTACTCCTCCTCAGCTCCAACACATAATGATGTAGCCTCTGGTTACACATTTCTGGGACTCCATCGGACAGGTCTTTCATGTTTGCTGCAGGCTTGGTTGAACAGATGTGCGCGTGTGTACCCCTAACAAACTGCTTTAGTGTTACCCAATCTGGTCACTTCTTGTACTTTGTTTGTTTCTGTAGGTTATCTACATCAGGATGTGTTGCATGATTTTTTGTTTGCAATACTTGTTCATCACATCCGGTACTTAGTGAGTCCACAATGAGTGTGCACATTGTGGGACCATGCATGTGATGCATCGTCCACTGCCCACAGCTTGGCTTCATCCTTTCTCCCTGTGTGAGTTGTAAGTGCACCCATGGATCCATCCACACTTACCGGGATGGTCTCACACATGGTGTGCGGTCTGTTGGGGGTGAGTGAACAGCTGCATTACTATTACAGCTGTTGTACTGTTACAGTGGTGTCCATCAGGGGGGAATGTTGGTTGGTGTAGGGTATGGGTATGTGATAGGCACTTCTTTGTGAGGATGGAGTGTGCATGGGTATTTGTCTACATTGCATGCTATGGTGGGTGTTGCATGTGGTTTGTCTGATGTGGAGCTGCTGATTGACCTTTCACAGGTACCCATTATTTGCTACTCTGCCCTTCTCTGTCACCCACTTTTGTCCTTCATGGCCAACATGTGGAACTTTTCCATCTATGTTCCTCCCAGGTTCTCTGGCTAGGCTGCTTCTTGCAAAAGTGTTCATGTATCTGTATTCCCCTCTTGGACAACTTCTCTTTGCCCATCACCCACTGTGATGTCAAACATACCCATCCTCATCTCCCCCTCTTGCAATGCTTTGCACCTATCCCCTTCTCTCTCTCTTTCTCCACTCCACTGCTAGGCAATTGTCACGCTTTGTCCTGTCTGCCTCTTACACTCTGTCATCCTTCAATGGTGAATGGCTATTTTCTTGTTCCATAAAGGAGTTGTCATGGATATATCCAGTATCTTTATGCTGATGCAATGCATGTCTTTGCAATGTCAAAATGTTTTTTTCAGGTGGGATGCAGTGGATGTAAGCCAGGTGTGCACCCTGTGCAGGTAAGTGAAGAGCACTGGGAGAGGCACTTGTGTTGTGGTTGGTGGCAGGGAGTCTGGCACTGTGTGAGGTTGTTTCTCTTTTAATTATATTGAGATGAGCGGCTCCAGATTCTTGGGTTCATGTGACACATGGTGATAGTAGGCTGGTGTGTCTATGCATACTGTTATCTGAAGAAAATCAGAGTGGCATTAATTGTAGGGTCATAGTTGAGGCTGTCACTTAGGGCCGTTGTTGGTGAGTTGGCATGAGGGTGGAAGGGCCAGCTGTCTGTGTACTGTGACACATGCTGATGGTAGTGATGGGGAGTGGTTCCTTGCACTTTCACACGTGTTGTGCCTGCCACATGGCACCCCATTCAATAATTGTTTAATAGTCATGTCTAGCCACGCAGGCAAACCAATCTTGGTCCTTCTTCCCCTTCTGTGGGTGCTGTCGCAGGTCAATTCCAAACAAATGGCATTGCTGGCCAATTGTGGGATGCCATGTTCACCACAGACACCAGGCACACACCATCGGTGAAGGGCTGTTGTTTGACATGGTGAGTATGTACCCTGCATGTTACAATGGCAGATTTGTCTAGGCCTGTTGACAGCTGCTGTGTGCATCTCAATGCTCCCTTCAGTGCAAAGCACATTGGACCCAATTCAATCTAATCATGGTGAAGTCTGCATTCCCCTCCTCATTTCTGTTGCCTCCTTCCTTTTGTGTCTCTTTTGTGACACTTGGCCTCTATTTCTCATGTCTTTCTAATACCTGCTTGTCTCTTTCATGCCAGTTGCCTCAGTGCCCTGCCTTCCAGTATTGCAGCTGCCTTTGTGAAGAGAAACCTGCTGCCATATCCTGTCTTCTGTGCATTTAGTGATATTATTTCATCACATAGTCTTGGACTTTATATCATTGGCTCACCTGGCAGTGTTTACTACACCGCCCACTGCCACGATAATCAGGGATGCCATATTGTGGCACTGGGAGTACTTCTAAGATTTTCATTTGTTTCATGTCACTCAGGGGGCACAAGTTGCTGTGCAATTTGGTGCATGGATGTATTGCATGCCCTCACATTCTGTTGTAAATCTCTACAGAGGCTTTCTGCAGGGGAAGATGGTTGCTGTAATTGAAGGTGAAGTTGCTGCTGTATGCATGTACAGGACACAGCATCAGGGTTTGGTGGTTTCCAGGCCTACAAAGGGGGACCTCCATGGATTTCAGCGTCCGGCTGGTGCATACTCACAAGGGATAAGGTGTGAGGTGAGATGTGCATATTTCTTACAGTGCACTTGCATTTTTAAGAATCTGCATGACTGCTTTGATGAGACTGTTTATTGTGAGCATAGTTGTCAGGGAATGGGTTGACCACTCACCGTGCTTAATCTTGTGGAACAAGCTAAGTGGGTCCATTGCATTCCTCACGTCTTTGTTGATCACTTGCATTTTGTACTATTCCTTCCAACTTGTGGTCTTATGTGTTTAGTTTGGTGTCTACATGCAGAACAGTTGTTGTCCATGTGATGGTGGTCAGGGACTGTGATGTTTGTGCTGTGTGCTTTTGAGTTTACTACAAGGACACAATTGGTTCAAGTTACTGTGACTGTGTTGGTGATAAGTGCACAGCCATACAGATTACGAGTGTATCGAACACTTTTACTCACTTACAAATTGGCTCATACTCAGTGGAAATTTAAATATGGAGTTCAAATGCTCTCTATTCACAGTATGGATGAGACATGTGGAATCTTGCAACCCTGCTTTCACACTCATAGCAACATGGATAGGGTTCAGCCTGTAGTGCACGTAGTCCCACAGGTGTACAATGGTATTTTGAGTGGCTGAATGGAATAAGCAAACATGTAGCTTTTGATGGCCATGGATGACTAGGTGCTTATAATTAATTGAATGTTACCAAGTTTAGGCATTTTTCTGTTCCTACATTTTGTTACTTGCTTATGTAATTCTCACATTCGTGATTTGTACTTACATTTTTTTATGCTTGCAGAATCATTTTACCCCCAACTTTGCAAAGTGGGAGTGGAATACTCCTATTTACAAGTCTTATCTGGTGGTGTATTTGTGCATGTTGTTTTATGTCTAATGGACACACGCAAGTTGGCTCTCGTAGAAATAAATTCTCATGCTGTTGTTATGGGCACAGAGGATAGGTCCCCATTTATCATTGAATGGCACCCGGGATGTGGCCTCACTCTCTGTGCTCCACAGCGGCAGGATTTTATGTGAAGTATGATTGCACTAGCTGGGTGCGTGCAGCCTCCCCATGTGCCTTTTGGCCAACCAAGGGCAAGGGTGGTGCCTCTGGGTACGGGTGGTGTCCCACTTGCATTTCCACTGGTACACCATGTTGTGTGGCAACATTGTGCAGTACACATGCAGCCACTTTGATTTTACAAACTACTGGTGGTGCATATAGCAACACCCCACTAGAGTGGTCAAGGGTGCGGAAGCCTGACTTCAGCACACCGAATGTGCATGCTAGTGTGTCCCTAGTGGCTACATGTGCTATATTGTATCTCACCTCAACTGGTGTTGTGGGATTCTGGATTGGTGTCATCATGAATGTCGACAGTGGGTAGGCACTGTCCCCTGTAAATGTGTACATGGTTTTCATTGTCATTTATTGCCAGGGTCTATTGTTCAGTGTGTCACATGCATGCATGTGTGTGACCGTACATACTCACTGATGAACCATGTGTTGCCATGTTTTCCAGATGCAGTGGTGACTGGCGGAAGATGTAGCTAGATTGGCATACACTTCCATGATTATTCAATTGGCATCACACACTACCTGCACAGTGCCCATGACTTCAATTCCGGTAGATGTGCTCCGCCAATCGGGGTAGGGGGCTTAGCACAACATGTGTGCAGTCAATTGCACCTACTACACAGGGAAAAGGTGCTACTACATTAAAATCATGGAACACTATCTGCCTTTCTGCCAGTGTTCAAGGCATATAATATGTGCCTTCGCACACATGCACATGGTGTTATGCATGACAGTACCTGGTGTAGAAAGCAGGATTCGCAGGATTCCCTGCGATATCCCACCAACTATTGCAGTCGTTTGCTGTAAGGACCCAGTTGCTATGAAATGGAGCACAGTCAGCACTTTTTCTAGGGGGTAAGGGTCAGGGAGCAGATGGTGGGTGAATGCTATGCCATCTTCCCACTCCCTAGGATTACATGGGGTGCACCTGTACCTAGCATATACCCGGTCATCCGGCATCTCAAACAGTGTGTTGTGTGGTGCAAAGATCCGGGTCCTAGGCATCCTCCTCCTCCTGCAGTGTTCGTGCACGATAGCTCCTACTATTGCTGTGTTCAATGTTGGCTGTACACCTTTGTTTTGCATGCATTTCATGCTTTATACGCATTGGTTTCTATGCACATTGAAGTTTACGCCTGCTGTCATGTGGCGGATGGATCGCAGGGTTTGCATGGTCATTTCCATGATATGAGGTTGCACGGTCAGGTACAGGAATCCGATTTTACCAGCGCAGTTATCAGCATTCGATCGCCATGTGCGGGCCGTCCCTCGGAATACCCCCAGTTGTCCTTGTTCTTCCTCATTCTGCATGTCCCTCCCCCTCCTCTGGTCTATGCAGAGGCCACGCCCAAGTTCTCCGAAGTGTCTCGCGCAATGTGATCTAGTGCATGCAGGGATACACTGGACCAGTGCAAAAGCCCTGCAAAGTACTGATTTTCTCTGCGCAGTCAAACTCATGAATCGACAAACAGGGTTTACTGCACAATACATTACATGAATCTGACCTTATGGCTTTAAAACCCAAGGGGAAATGTGTTAGGCTCACATTCATCTGCATGATGCTATTGCAACTTTGCATGCAGAATGGGGAGAATAAAACTAAAACCATACTTCCATTGCTCAACAGATTTCTATGACAATGTAAATAATGTAAAGTTAGTTTATTATGAAAAGCTGGTTTATTATGTAATGTGTTTTGATTCCAAGGCATAGCTATAAAGTATTTTTGAAATGCAAAGCAAAACCTTAATACATATCTATACCAACTAAAGCTGGAAAGATGTGTTCAGTTGCTTAAATTGTCCCCATCCAGGTTTCACCATTTAACCAAAGTGTATGATCCTCTGCACATCAGATAATTTCACTGTGTCTTATCTGAAGCTCTGTAAGTGATTCACTTCATAGCTTATGTTAATATATCATGCTATTATTAAAACAAATATTGACTATAGAGTTGCTCCATGTATAATAATAGTGCAATTTAGGTATTTTGCATCACAATGTTATGTGTCACTTCACTTAGTTATGGTAACTTAATCTAAAGTCACTTCCATGGTGTCTCCAAGAATCAAAGCGTGCTGATGTCCTTGCAATGTCCTTTTCTATAAAGTTACTTCTGCTGGTACAATCCATATGCACATGAGGAGCTTTGTATGTATGGTATGTGTTATTACTTGACTAGACTGGCATTTTGGTGGAAGCCAGCCTAGCCCTTTCTTAAAATGGCATGCTTTTTTTCTGGGCATCCTGTCTGGGACAGCAGTGTTTCCCTGTGCTCCTGCTTGGCCTTGCTGGCTGTAGAAAAGCAGTCTGGAAGAGGACACGGACAGCAGCGTGACTGTATATCCCTGCTCTGCACCCTCCATGCACAATGGGGGGATTAGCAGGAACACCCCCTGTGTTCCACTAAAGGCCGTTGACTGCACTGCAGGCCTAATAAGCGGCAGAGCCAGATGCAGAGCAGGAGTAAACACAGCTCCATGTCCCACTCTTGTCCGAATATTTCAGGAAGAGGGTACGGAGTCAAGTCACCATGTGGGTGGGGGGGGGGTGCAATTGTGTGTCAGCTTTGTATTAATTTTCCAAGGTGCATTGGAAGTGGGGGAAAGTAGCAGGACTTTTTCGTGGCTTTGCACCCCCACCGTTGTAATGCTGGATACTTCCCTGAATACAGAACATATTTAGTTGGTAAACAGTACTGTCAAGAAAACGTTTCATCACCTGGTGTTAGATACTGCCAGTGGGCCTGATGTTTGCAAATCCAAAACTGACAACCGTTCAAAGCCTTTTTTCCAGGTAGTGGCGCAGTGGAGCTTTCCTGGAAACCCGAGCCCTGACGGTGTGAGCACAGTTCGTCGTTGGGTGGAAACTAAGGGAACAGCCTGGCCGGGGCCCGCCTCACCCCAGGGCTATGCTCTGGCGGCGCCTGCGCAGAGGGGCACATGTGGATATAGCCTCTTTTTCGGCCCGCGAGTCCTGTTCGGTCGCTTCTCCCTTATTTGGTGGCACGCGCTGGCTGAAGCTGCCTGTCAATGCTTTCACAGAGCCAAGGTCAGAGATTACAGAGCAGAACGCCCCTGTTAATAATTAATCACGGGAAAGCATTGTGTCGGGAAAGGAAAAGGCGCGATGCATGCACACCTTGCAAAGCTGTCACCAAACACAATACTCACCTACTGCCCAATTCTGGCGGAGACTTTTATTAAACTCGCGTGAATCATTCGCACCTCTCCCTTCCCGGCTCGCCTCTCACGAAAAGGACTTTGTGAAACCGACCTTTAGATTGACTTTAGTGTATTCATTATAGGCGATTTTTTTAAATAAAAAAAAAGATGTTACACAAAGGTCTCCATTATTTCACGGCATTACAGCCTCGTTTTGCACGAGGCGTTAAACGGGACGGATGGAGAAAAAAAAGAAAAGCTGATGGAGACAGGCTCTCTGCCTGGGTTTTACAATCCGTCATGTTGTAGTCAGCAAGGCCCTGGCGAAGCTGCGTGTAGAGTGGGAAAACTGTTCCTCCATTTACCCAGTCATTGAAGGGACAACAGCAACATCTAAACCAGTGTTTTACTTTGATGCGGGTGTGGCAGCTTGACTCCCAGTGGACTTCAGCTGACCTTTACACATAAAAAGGCAGCTTCATTGTAATGCCGACCACCATAAACACTCATTCACCAAGCATCACCCCTTTACTTCACGACCCGGATGGTGAAAGGCAAGGGAACCCGGGAACTGCCTGCATTGCCGTCACTTTGCTTGCCCAAAAGGGACAATAATCCAAAACTGCCTGAGAACAGCCAGTCTGGTTCAGGCCAGGCTCGAACTGGCCTATAGGGCAATAGGTCTATGGCCGGACCAAATAAACAAAATGCTGGTGTGGGACAGTTTTTTGGGTAAAAAAAAAAAAAAAAAAAGTGACCCACTTTTTTGCCAATTGGGGCAAGTCTGATGAGTTAATTCAGTCTGCGGCTAGTAGTTTTGATCAGTGTTGCAAAATAAATATTCTTGAAAATGCACAATTTGCATCACACTTTATATATAAAAAAAACCTCTCCATTGGTTACTATTCAAACAGCGTCACAAAAGGAATGAATAGCCATTTACAACTGTGGGACACTTTTTCATTGGTGCCCGAGGAAATTTTATGGCCCAGTCCGACCCTGGTTGAGGCTCCCCAGTGGTGGTTTGTAGGACTTAAAAGTGCATATTGCAGAGCTATGAAGTTTCCCATGGCCATGCGTGAGAAGGCCACTAAGTCCAGCTTATTTCCCTTTGGGCTCTGGGACTTGTTGTTTCCTATTTGAGTTGTAGGAAAACGACTAGTGCCATAATTCAAAGCAAAAAATTGGGTCGGATGCACGGGACACTTGAGAGCTCCAGTTATTGATATGTTATGATATGGCATTTATAACTCGCCCATACCGAAGTGTTTAAAGGCGGACGCAGCAAGGGGGGGTACACCGTTGTTTGACCTGTGAGAAAGGGAAGGGATTTCCCGAACAGACCTCTGTTTCCATTTTCCATTACTCAAGAATACTCAGGGATACGTTATTCTCAGTCCTGCATGTTACTATTTCCAGTTCTATGTGATTTCATCTATTTGAATTTGTCGATTAAAAAAAAAAAATCCTTTAAATATTTGTAATCCATCCCTTGCACAAGGGGTGGGTGGGGGGCTCCTTTTATCCCCCAGAATTTATATTACCCTCACACACCCTCGCATATTTTGCCACCGAAATTCAATTTAAAATATTCAATGTATTTGTATTCAACTAATTCCTTTGTGCAGCAAACTCCCTATACCACTCTTCCCAGCCCTATTTGTTATTTAGAAACTGTGGTCAGCTTACTTAATGGGGGTAATTCATGGAATAAATGTGCGTCAAAATTTGTGGCGCAAGCTGGCGCAAGCGTGAAAAAGCTGGCGCATGCGTGCGAATTGCACACTTGCGATTCATGGAAGGCCCTGCGCGTGTTTTCCCCGGGATGTGCGCCAAATCTGTGCTTACCTTACACATCACTCTGACTTTCCAAACACGTGTGCGACAGGAACGGGGAAAGTGCACAACTTCTGGCTCACACACCTAAAAAGGGGACGGAACACGGGGAATGGGGAACAACGCATGAAAATGTAGGCGTAACGTGGGAAGTACCGCTGGGAAATACATGCAACGTCCACACACTAGTGAACAACACGTATTCATGGAATCGAATAGGGAAAACCCGCGCACGTCAAAACACACGCACACGCACAATTATGTCCGCCACACGAAAGAAGGCGGAAGTGCCCCGTGCAGCATAAAAGTGCATGCAAACAACAAACAAGCATATGCAGCTACGATGAATGTACCGTTCCTCGCAGCAGTGATCGTGGGACACCGCTTGAGGAGGAGATTAGCCAGGCCCCACATTTTATTTTTGCCCAGGACCAGCCTTTTTGCGATGCCTGATGACCAGGTCTATGGCAGGTATAGGTTTCCACCTCATATCATCCTAGAGCTGGTCAGGTAGTGGGAGGATGAACTCACACCACCCACCCTCTGCTCCCAAGCATTGAGCCCCTTGGAGAAGGTGCTCAATGTACTGCATTTTTTGGCCACTGGGTCATTTCAGCAGACAACTGCCATAGTGGGGGGTGTCTCACAGCCCACGCAGTCACGTTGCCTACACCAGGTGTTGACAATCATCACTGCGCGCCCCTCAGTCCGCAGGCACATATACGTGCCCAGAACACCCACAGAAAGGCAGGCCGTGGTCCTGGACTTCTACAGGGTGGCACACTTCCCCAAAGTTCTTGGTGCCATAGATTACACCCATGGGGCCCTACGTCCACCTAAGGCCACTGAGCACATCTATCGAAACCACAAGCACTGGCATTCCATCAACGTGCAGGTGGTATGCGATGCCAGGGGAATCATCACCTCTGTCTATGCAAACTATCCTGGGTCCACCCATGATAGTTTCATATTCAGAATGTCCGCCCTGAGCCGGGCTCTGGAAGCTCGGAAGTATGGTGACACATGGCTCCTAGGTGACTGCAAATGCCTGTGCACATACATGCATGTCACACATAGACGAATACACAAACCCAACTAATGACAACCATTATCACCTTACCAGGGGACAGTGCCTACCCTCTGAGCACCTACATGATGACGCCAATACGGAACCCCACCACACCACCCTAGGTAAGATACAACGCAGCCCATATTGCAATCAGGGCCATAGTGGAGCGCACATTCGGAGTGCTCAAGTCACGCTTCCGCTTCCTTGACCGCTCTGGTGGACAGCTACTATATGCACCCCAAGTAGTGTGCAGGATCAATGTGGCAGCATGTGTCCTGCACAACGTTGCAACACAGCATGGCGTACCGGTGGACATGGTGGTGCCCCCACATCCCCAACCACACACACCGCCGCTGTGCATGGGAGGGGAAAGGGCATGTGGAGAGGCAGCCCGTACCCAGCTTGTGGCCACATTTTTCACCTAAACTCCAACTCCTGCAGAGTGCACACAGGCTTGGCACATACCAGGTCACAATCGATGATGAGAAAGGGACAGTTAACTGTCACAGCCTTACCACCCTGAGAATGTGTCCACAGAAGTGCCACATTGTGTGCATCCCTACCTGATTAAACACAACCAATCCCATGTGACTAAAGGGAACACATGCAAGGTGCTTCCCCACCCCCCTTCCTAAACAGCGCATGAAAGTACTGGTATGCCACCCAAACCCTCCCAACACCCATGAACCCTGTGTGCCACACTATACCATGGTATGCAATGGCAAAACATCAAACCATATGCACAACACATGACACAATATTCATGAAGTGCCACGTGAGAAACGTAAATAGGCACCAGACAATTACACCTGACATGGAATCTGAAGAAATGACTGACCAAAACCTCACACACTGAAAACGGTGGCACAAATGCATGCTACCAGTGGTGCAAGCAACACAAGTCAGAATACCATTTGCCATGCACATTGGACAATTGAAAATTGGCATGTCAAACACCGCTCACCGACTCACTGGACAGCACATTGAGTGTGCATTGCATTGGGGAAACCCCTTGAGCATCATTTGAAAAAAGGCCATTCAACCAAATAGTACCCTGTCATGCATGTACACGATCAATGACTTGAAAGTGAACATTGATTGTCGGGACACAGCATGCCTGAGAAGGCAATCTGGGTGCACGTGTGTGCATGGTGTCAGTGTAGTTGGTGGGGGGGGGGCGTTGCCTAAGTGTTTGTTTCAGTAGGGACATGCATTGAATACATGCATGTGAAATGAAGTGAGTTCTACTGTCCTGTACACAGCACATGTGAACATTGCACTCCAGGACCCCTCTTTGTGTAAAACCACAACCATCCCCTGACACCTCAAAATAAAGCACAACATAGCATCAGCCATTGACCAGCAGAACATATCATGTACAGAGTACCCCGCATCGACAATGGCAGACAGTGACCCATCACTGAATCTTAGAAATTCATAATACGACCTACATACAAAGTTCATCAAAGCACATCAATGTGGGAGGTAACAAGGGAGAAGAACAGTACATTCCTACATGTCCTGCAAACAGTCCACAATGTAAAAATGAACTATCAAATCGAAGTAGATATTACAAGTGCCTGGAACAATAAGGGAGAGTCTAGTGAGGGAATGTTGGAAAACAAAAATAGCATCAACATTGCTATGCCTGATGGCAATAGTTGCAGTGCAGGAGTCACATAAGGAGGGGAGTGAGGGAAGAGGAGGGAAGAGGTGAGGAGAGTAACAAAACAAGGGACAAACTGTGGTAGTTCAACAAAGAATCAAGATAGTGTTGGGGAGGGGGAGAAGAAACGCAGAAGGGAATGGGGGAACAGACGACCTGTAATCAGTGGTGGAGGGGCTAATGATAAAAGTAAGTGGCAAAATAATGCTAAAAAACGTGAAGGTGGGGGGTGGATGGACGGACGGTGAGGGGGAAATGTCTGCAAAGAACAAGTGGCTATGTACCCCCATGCCTGATGGCAATTGGGGTAGTGGTGGATAATGACAGACAGAGGACAAGGAGGAGGGTAAAGGGTGGTGGAGAGGGAGAGGGAGGAGAGAAGGGAGGAGGGGGCCAAGGTCAAAATGCATGAAGGGGCAGATGGGGAAAGAAAGCACACACAGGTAGCAGAGGGAAACCAGACGATGCAGAACGGTAGGGGATGTGATGATGAGGGGGGGGGGTAGAGGGAGAATGGCAGGGGCAGGGAGACAGGGGGACAATCAAGGGACCCAGAAAGCTAGTGGACAGGGCTACACAGGGCCTCTATTGTGGGCTTTTGGTAGTGGTGGCAGGCTCCAGCATCCTGTTTGGCCGGATTGTCACAAGGGCCAAGTGCAACCAATGGGAGGGGGGGAGCAGGTCCAGGACGCAAACATGACAATCAAATCAAGAGCAATGTGGTCATACCTCAAATGGCACATGAAAACACCAGCCAGGGCTGCAAGATGGCCAAAGTGGTGAAAGCAAGGAATGTGTGGTTGATAAAATGCATGGTGACATGGGTAACTCAGCATGCAGCCTTCATGTGGCACATCAAAATCACTCTGGGGAAGTGTCCCAATTCAACATTGTCAGCACATGGACTCCTCCCACCATCAGTGTGTGGTACACAGCCAAAGGGTGCATGGTACCACCTACGGCAGGAAGTGCATGCATGAACATAGACAGTCAATACATAACAATTATCATAAGCAACATGATGAAATGCACAGTCAACAGAATACTCACCAATGTGAAGTGCAGACATGCATTTGAGAAGCCATCCGGAATACCCACTAGGGGTGTGCACACAAGTAGGACTGCAGGCTGGCCACAGATATGACGGAAGCCCAATGCCCTTGTGTGATATGTTGTTACACCGATTCATCCTTGCAAGCCCATGGAAAGGGGAAGCAGGAGTAGCATATGTGTCAGGACCCCAAGCAAAACACATACACAAGACAAGCCTGAATAGGCCCAGCTGGAACACACAGTGGATGCCTTCCAATGCCACAAAGCACCACACCGTCACATGTATGCACAATAGACAAAAGAAAATGCAATAAAGAAAAATCAGAAGAAAATAAAAATCAATTTAACAAATCTTTCTTATAGAAAAAAAATCATAATCATTAAAATAATTTAAAAAAAAATAATGTTTCAAAAAGGAAAGTAATAAAAAAACATAAAAAACAAGAAAAAAATATATGAAACAAAATTTTGAAATACAAAAAAAAATACATACTTTACAAAAAATAAAAATGCAGTATACACTAATTATCTGTAGGCCCAAAAAAATATACTGCTGGGAAAAAAAACTGCAGGAAAAAAAAATATTTTGCAGGAAAACAAAATCAAAAATGGCCATGTATGACCCATGGGTGGGGTGGGCACCCTGGAGGGGGGAAGTACTGGGTGCACTTCAACACCCACATGTGTAGATGTTGTGATTAAAAAAAAAAACTCACTGGGCTCAGCGCCTGCACGGCCCGACCTATGTGGGAGATAGATTGTCATTGTCACCCTCTGGATGGAAATCAGAAGGGGGCGTGGCTCAGTTGACTCACTACACCTAGCCGTGCCTTGCCCCTCAATGGCAGCAAGCATGCGAGTCTGGTAAGCCAGATCCTGCATGGCAATGAGACTTAGGTCAGCATGCTTTACCTCACGTGTCACACGTGTTTCCTCCTGCAAGGACTGACGTGTGAAACAGAGTTCTGACTGCATGTCCACACATGACAAATGGAGCGACTCCTGGCTTGCATGGAGTTCAGCTGAAATGGTTCTTTCAAGCTGCACCATCCCGTCATCTGTCTGCCTACTCTCGTCCATCATGAGCGCAGACAGAGTAGATCGGAGGGATTGTTGTTCCACCATCAGGGCCTCACAGTGTGCCTCTGCTTGAGCATTAATTACTTGATGCAGAGCCAACATTTCAGCCCAGCGCGCCCTGTCAGACGCCACCATGCCCGGTGTGCCTCTGCTTGAGCATTAATTACTTGATGCAGAGCCACTATTTCAGCCCGGCGCGTCTTGTCAGACGCCACCATGCCCAGCCTGAGTGAGCGGCACGTGGTCTTCATAGCCCACTGCTGAAGCGCCATTTGCCTTACAGAGGGGAGGATGGAATGGGCCACACTTTCCATACCTTCAGCAATCATCTCAACTGCTCCCCCTGTTGCTGTGCTATGGCAATCATGGAACGCTCCCACTCAGTTGACCCCGGTGGCACACGGCCACCGCGTTTCCGGACACCACACCTGCTGGGCCCAAGGAGCTGTGGTCCTTGCTTGGTTGGTGCCACCCGTGGCTGGAGGACTGCATCCCTCCATCGACTTGATGCCCCAGGAACATGGCCAACTGCTGTTGAGTGTGACCGTGCACCCGTAACCACCACAGGTGGACATTCCAACCCTGTCTGGCCCCGTACTCCAGGTGTCATGGACAGAAGATCATCCAACACAGGATCACTTACCGTCAACGACACGTCATGATGCAGATCCGGCTCAACATAGTGGTCAGAGGATACATCACTGATGCCTGGTTGGTCATGTGAACTGACCACCGTGTCTGGGATGACATCTACATCCTCTGCCGCCAGTATGTCATCACCTGCAACATAAAGAAAAGAAACAAGGACACACATGTCAGTAACACATACCACACACATACAGTTCACATCATTGACAGCCAAATAATGAAACAGCCATGTCACAGGTAACTCAAACCTCAACGTGCATCCAGTGGCATTGCAATACAAGGGTATCCCAAAAGCAGAAAAGGATGTGTGCAAAATGGATGTGTGCAAAATGTGAAGGCAACACATGTATTGCATGTTGCACATCACCTGCATTACACACAACCTCTAGCAGGCACATATTTAATGCCGAAATGAGAGATGGCAACAAAGAGATGGCACCTAGCATAAGCATGTGTGAACACACGAATAGCCACAGCTAGAAATCTAACAAAACACACCATGATACATGTAACATGCATGTTCATGTGCAGCACTCGATTACCAACAACTTTGCACAGTACATGTGTTACAGGAGGCAACTAAGCTACTGCCTTTCTATACAGTGAAAGGGGGTACATGGGTACATACATGTCAGGTCAACATCACACAGCAGCATTGTGTTTGCATGTTGAAGGGCTTAATTTAGCACAGGAGTGGGTGTGTGTGGTGCAGTGCATGTGTAGCCCCTCACCTTACAACATCAACATGTATGTAGTGATGACAATCTCCAAACATGATGGCATGTAACGGCAATTGCAGCCCTCATGTGCAAATGGCATGCACCTGAAGCATGGATTCCGTGAAGCACCCACCCCCTGGACAATAGCAGGGAGGCACTGCATGGCAAAGAAATGTTCCATACAGAACTGCATTGCCAGTCAGTGTAGGCATGTGTATATTGCATTTCGTTATTCAAATGTCACTACAGCCGATGAGAAGTGGACATGATTGAGGACAGATGAGGAACCATTAATAGTACACCCATGCATGTAGAAGACACAACCAGTTGAAAAGAGGCAGTGGGCCTGTAACAGGGGGAGCCATGTGCATGATACAGATGTGGACAGCCTGAAGTTGTGCATGATGACACACAGACCTACAGTGAGCATGACATGGCTGCCCAAATGGGATGACACTTGGATCATTCTGGACACATACTAAAAGGAGATTGTGGTCAAGAACACCTAGGGGCATACATGGAATGCACATGGAACATGATTGTGCACACATGTGCAGGGGGAACCACTGCCATCAGCACAGTCAGAGTGAGATACACACTGCACCTAGGAAAAGGATTTAAATTACATGATATGACATCTGATCAAGATTGCACTCGTACACACGTGGCTCAGAGCGCAAACAAGCTAAGGGTGTGGGAAAAGAGAGAAAAGGAATTCAAAACAACTATCATACTAGGCACAGTGACATTGAGAACATGCAACTGCATGGAGAAGGGATAAAGGGCTGAAGACCCTGGAAGGAGGAGAAGGGGAACGTGACAAACAGAGGAGACCAAAGAAGGAAAATGAAGTACAATGATAGAATAGGCATTCAAAAGGTGGCAGTGCAGCCAGCAAGTGGCAAGTTCAAGACAATTTGGATAGGGCAAATCTGATGAGTGCAGAAGAAGAGTGGGGGGCTGTATGGATACACACACAGGACCCATTGTAATTGGAGGCATGGAGGCAGTGCAGCAGGGAGGCAGGGTGAACAGGTACCTGGGCCCGAAGGACAGAGGGGCACAGTGCTGACAAAGGAAACTGTTCCACTGGGGAGAAGAAGGGCTAATGTAGGAGCAAATAGGAAGGTCTTGAGTTGCTACAAGAAGCAGAGATGTTGCTCCTCAAGTTTCAACATGCCCAGTTGGCTGTTCCAAAGGGAGTACCCAGCCGTACACACATATCTGCCCCCAGCTTATCTATTCAATGAACAAATGACCTGGAGGGAGTGTGAGGTGGAGGAGCAAAGGACTCAAGAGGGGAAGAATTTGCAGAGGGATTGTTGCAGCTATTTCACACCCAGTCCCACAAAATCATTGTGCACAGTGCAGAGGTTCTGAAGTATCATCCTTGCATCCACTGGTAGCCAATGAAGGGATTACAGAGCTGGAAAGGTAGGATCCAAGGGCATGAGGCTAAGGACAAGTCTTGCAGTCCTGTACTGGATTAGTGGTAGAGGGTGGATTGTGGAGGCAGGTGGAGTATTTGAAGAGCCTGTCACAGTACTCCAACCTTGAGTAAAACATAGCATGAGAGACTGTGAGCAAGTAGTTGAACGATAGGAAAGGCATAGTAGCCATGCGGATGTGAAAAAGTTAATCTATCTCAAGATACATCAGAAATGTGTGTGGAAAAGGAATGTGTTGAGATAAAGGTGACCCTGAGGTTGTTAGCCCTGCAGGTGGAGGTAAGAGGAGGGCCAAGTGGGGTTGGCCAGAGAGTGAGGGAAAAGGATAGTGAAGGTGTACCAATGAGGAGGATGTCAGTCTTGATGGCATTTAGACAGAGATTGTTTTTAAGTACACCAATTGCAAATGCCAATGAGGATATCAGAAATAAAGGAGGGAGAAGAGTTGCCCAAGGGCAGCCTGGAAATGAGTTGGTTGTCATGAGCATAGCACTGGAAGTGGTAGCAGAAAATGAAAATGCAGTAGGCGAGAGCTGTTTGTATAGTCAGGTTGAGAGGGCAGACCCATGGTACACACCACAGGTAGAGAGGGAGATTGAAGAAAGGAAGGAGCCAAGTTGTAGCTGGTATGGACACACATGCCAAACACACATGTCATTGAGTCACACGCATCAATACTCACCAGATGATGCATCATAATCCATCCTTTCTCCCACTCCATGGATTTGTTCTTCCGGGATGAACTCTGAAGCGATCGCCTCATGCTGAGTGAGTTCATCTTCCTCTGGTGATGGCCCACCACCAGTCACCAGAGACATGGATTAACTGGAGGCACACTTTTGTTTTGCACTGCGTCGGAGGTCATTCCAATGCTTGTAGCATTCCTGAGCCATGCACACCTGGAATCCCATGGCTGTCACACCATCTGCAAAATACTGCTGGTGGACCCAACGCTGGTGATGCGTTGTATGGCACTGTGGGCCCACAAGCATATCGCGTTGGTGTTACAACACGTAGTCCACAAGGAAGTTCAGTTCCTGCTTGCAGAAAGGCTTCCTCCTTGACGTGCCGGAGGCCGGAGCCGTGTCTGTGGTCCCAGCCTCCTGTGCAGGAGCACGCTTCCTCCTTTTGGCCAGTGGTATTGACCCTGAGTGGGCAATGTGGCCCTGTCAGCGGGGGCAGTGGCACTGGTGGACTGGACCAAGGCAGTGGGTGTTGGTATGAGGACAGAAGGTCTGGCTTGGGTCTGACTCACATGCAGTTACCATCACCCGGCTGCTTGGGGCAGAAGATGTCATGACTGCCCCAGATACGTGTGCCACAGTCACAGCTACAGTGGACACACATGACCCCAACCTCTGTACAAAATGCAAATTGTCCTGGGAGTCCTCGTCATGCAACACAACATGCGCTGGCTGACCCATAGCCTGGGGGGAAGTGCCCACAGCTGCACCAGGAGCTACCACCACCGCTGGGCCTGTGACAGCAGATGTAAATTGCTGTTGGGTGATATGGGCGCCAGGTTGTGATCCAACAGCTGCATCACCAGGAGCCACAGGGGGTGGTGGCATGTCTGCACCAGCACCTGGCTGGGCATCCTGACCCAGAGGGGCACCCCTGCCTCTTCCTCCTCTGTACCCACCCTGGACACCCTGGACTCCCTGTCCTCCCTGGTCTCTGTGCCCACATGCCTGACCACGGCCAACCCTGGGAGGACGCCCAGCTTTGCCGCCCTTAGCCTTTGGTGGCCTCCCAACCATGGCACAAATGGAAAATAGGCTATGGGAGGTTCACTCAACAATTGTCCTGGGTAATTGGCTAGAAGGGGGCAGGGTACTTGATGGAATAGGTACCCCAGTGCACCTGCAAGGCTGTCTGTGACCCCTGGGGAAAAATTACGGGTCACGCAATGCTTAGGCACCCCCAAAAAAGAAAAATAAATTAATACAAAAATATTGACAAAATATAAGAACAAGAAATTGAAAATAAAAAAATATGTGCACGCGACCCTGGTAGCCCACATGCGTGGATTTTACCTCCAGCAGTATGGTGTGGCATGCAGGGACACAAAAAACACATATGCGTGGAACACGCAGGCTAGTATGACCTCGAAAATGGTACCCAATGCACAGGGGGAACGACAGTGGGAAAAATAGTGTGCGCGACTCACTGCCTGCCTTACGTGGAAAAATAAATCAAAAGCACATGCGCTTGTGCACGTAGGCAACACCCCGCTAAAAGAAGAGGTACAGACTTCAGACGCTGTGAAGTAATCGCGTGTGATTCCAGCAGAGTAAACACATGTGGCGGTCTCCACGAACAGCACGTACAGTGGACTGCTGGCCCACGCTCACCTTTAACCCGTGCTGAAGGAAACACCCACGCGCGTAACATCACTTACGCACTAAGGCCCTTTCCTCGAATTACATGCATTCACATGCGGACATGATTTTTTTGCATGTGCGGATGCACCTGTGCTGAGGGAAACGGCCGCGCATGTTACGTCACATACGTTCTTACGCGCTAAGGGCCTTTCCTCGAATTACACGCTGACGTGCTGTTTTTTCACGTGCAAAATCACTCGTATCAAGCTGGCCACGCGACAACACACGGGAGACCACGCTCCTGCCCAGAAGGCCATTTTATTGCCCCCCAGAGCCCCGAGCAGACTCCCACCAGCCATCTGCTGCTGCCTGCCTGCTGGCCACGTGCCATGCTATTTGATGCCTGCACGTCAGCCATCTGCAGGGGTCCAGTTGCTGTGACCACCCCTTCTGGAACAGAAGACTCCTGACTGCAGTTCCATCGCTCCACAGCCCA
Source organism: Ambystoma mexicanum (assembly GCF_040938575.1). Lineage (NCBI taxonomy): Eukaryota > Metazoa > Chordata > Amphibia > Caudata > Ambystomatidae > Ambystoma > Ambystoma mexicanum. The sequence continues at coordinate 976,418,455 of NC_090925.1, forward strand.
GCACCAGGATCCAGTTGCCCACCCACACCTGCCTCAGGGGTTGCCATGACAGGGGAAACAACATCTAAGACCACTGGCAACCCCCAGCCAGAGAGGAAGAGGGCTGCCAGCTTCTCAGCAGGAGAGGTTGGGATCCTGGTGGAGCAAGTCCTGGTGCATCATGATGCCCTCTTTGGAAGAACACGTGCCGACAACGATGGATGGAGAAAGATCTGGACGGACATCGTGGTTGCCATCAACACGGAGGGGATGGCAACCAGTGACATACCACACGTCCGTAAGCACTGGGAGGACTTCAGGTCCAGGACCCTCAGGAAGGCCCGGTGCCTCTTGGACGCAGCGGATGCAGATGTGTGCCGGGTCCACCTTACTGGCGACCAGATGAGGGTCCTGGAACGCATACACCCAGCGCTTCACCTCCACGTCCTTGAGAGGCAGACCCGTCCGGAGTTGAGCAGTAAGTTTTCATGTGTACTGATTGGACACAGTGCATGTTGAGATGTGCCAGGAGTGTGCAGCATGGACATATGTCTGGAAAGGCACATGTATGGATGTGTAAGTGCATGGACGTGAGCGTGCCGCATGTGAGTCCAGTCATGTGTGATGCACAACAATGGTGTATGTGTTCTAAAGCATGATGCACAAATGCACGTGGAGAAGCACACATGTTATCTTTTCTGTGTATGTACTGTGCCATGGTTGGGGTGTGACACATGGATGCTGGTTCCACCTTCATGCACGTGCACAGTGTACATGTGCGTGTGTGTGTGTGTTTGACATGTGTGCGACTGTGATACGCCATGGATGCATGTGACACAGACATCTAGTGAGCCAATTGGCAGATGTGATATAGTTGCCGGTGATTGCACTATGACAGGTGGTGGAGATTGTTAGGCAGAAACCTGTGCAGTTCCCTTAGGGACCACTGCAAAAGATTTAAGACTACAGGTGTTAGCAGTAAATCCACTTGGTAGCAGTCTGTACCACCCAGATTTACCTGGTAGCTGTGGCTGAGCAGTCAGACTTCCCTCAAGAAGAGTTAGGCAGTATGCAAAGTATACTCAATAGGCACTTAGATACAATAATACAAGCAAACACTGACCAGAGCTTTGGTATCAAAGTATATAATTATTTATTTATAAACACACAGTGAAACACTCCAGCACTCTTATGGTAAAATATTCTAAACACAGTTACTATTATGATATATACACCCCTTTTCCCCTTATTAGAAAATCACAGTAAGACACCACTTATTTTCATACAGAGGTGAGCACTTAACTAGATTGCACTCTACTAAGGTTGTGGAAAAGGGAGGGAAAAAGACAGAATATGCAAGATTAAACCACTCTACGATTCAGGAACACTATTCGCAAGACAGAGAGCAAAAGTCACTGGTGAGCCAAAGTCCAACGGCTGGGCCCACTCTTAGAGAGAGAGCAGAGTACAAATGCGCCCAAGATCACACAGTTACACTAGGCTTAGAAAGTCTTGCAGAGAGTTCAGAGAAGAGTTTAGAGAGGCTTTAGAAAAGTTTAGCCAGGGTGTCCCAGGCTAACCCAGGTTCGAAAGCCGGGGGCTAAATCTACCCCGTACAGTCGGTTGCAAGGGAAGCCAGGCGGGACACAGTACCTTAAGTGGGAAGGATCCTCCAGCGGTGGCAGTTGTTCCTGGTAGTGGTTGCAAGTTGTGGCGTCGTCCAGGGGAAGAGAAGATCTCGACGTGGAGGAAAGATGCAGGTCGTTGCACTACCAGGGCAGAAACCAGCTTTCTGGTAAAAGGTGGTACCTTTATCTCGCGGTCGTGGTAAAACGTGGTATCCCGGTTGCCGGGGTGCTTAGCACGGGCAAGGCGGCCACGAGATACGTCGGGAAAGCGAAAAGACGTTGAAACTGGTTATCCCCACCAGTCAAAGGAAGAAGACTCTCCGGCGGGAGATCTCCTCTGTCGTTGGGAAAAGTGGTGAGACGGTCCAGCAGGGCTCCATCGGTCGTGGTGTCATGGCAGGTCGGCTCAGCTTCTCCCTCGTCGTATTCTTAGGTCCTGTGGCAACTTCTGAAGTTCCAGTCCCCAAAGCCCTGCTTTTATGCAGCAAACCCCCATTCACTCAACCTAACTGTCACTCAAACATGCTAAGTGGTGAGCCGGCCGGCTCACCACTTGGGCCAATCAGGACGGAGTGCGACCTCAGTCCAGGGTGCCTAAATTCCCCTCAACCCCGCCTAAGTACCCCAGACATAGTGGCACCACTTTGGAGGGCTTCTGTGGAGAAGCCCGCCAAAAAGTGGAACAAAGGGCTCGACTTGGGTTGGAGTCACAGAAGAGAACACAAACGCCAATTTAGAATCAAGTTTTGGCAAAAAATACCAACCGGAGAATTAATATTAATTAAATAAACCGGCTGTATGTTCGAGGCTACCGTAAATAATTAAATAAAGATAGTAGCCTAAAACAATGGGAAATCCCATAGGAAAATATTTGCGGTTGAATATAAAAAGTAGTATCCACTGCCACCAGCCAAAACTCGATCAGGGGGGACGGAGACGTGCCCCCTCGACTAACAGACCCTGGGGCAATCGAATTGCCCCAGCCAGTATGTCCACAATATGATGGTTTGTACTGGTTCTGTTCAGAATTTAAGAATAGTAAAGTCAATGGTGACTTTACATGCCCTGGGAGACAGTAGTCAGTCCCAGGGTATGGAGTCTATACTGGGGGGTCACTATGACACCCCTGTATTACTGCACGGAGGGTGCTGTGTAACACGCATCACAAAAACACATGAAACCCTATGGAGTAAAAGACCCCGTAGCCCATTAGACACATCTAGATTCAAAGAAACACACTCAAATCATGTCCAAGAGTGAGGGTAAAAGAGTCTCACTCTTGGCAGGAGAAAAAAATAAACCCCAAAAATCCAGCAAAGCTGCTGGGGGACTCACTAGGTTGGGAAATTCAGCCTAAACAGAGAATTCTCCCTAACAGAGATGTACAGATGCATGTCTGTATGGTGGCAGGTGTTCATGTGTTTGACACTTCCCGTGTTGCTTGTGACGTCTGCCTAACCTTTGGATGTTCATGCTGTTGTGTGTGTATGGATGCTGCTGCCTGATGTACCATTCCTGTTGATTTGTGCATGTGTGGGTTCAAATGATATGTGTGTTGGGGAGTGTGATGCCATCTGTGAAGTCTGACAATGCCACTCATGCGCAACTGTCATGTGTGTATATGAACATTGTACAGTGCCCTGATGCCTGTGTTCTGTCTCTCTCTATTCTGCAGCGTCAACAGATGAAGAGGGCGGAGACGGTGCTGTGGAGCACAGCAGCAGGGATCCCACCGCCAGCCGTAGATGCAGGGCCCAGCTGCCCTCACCAGGTTGTCATCTCTTCGGGGAGTGAGGAGTCTGGTGCCGCGTCCATGGCAGCAGTTGGGGCAGCTGAGCCCTCACAGGGGCCTATTGAAGAAGATGGCACAGAGTCATCCAGGTTGGTGGTGGGTTCGGTTGGGGAAGAGGCCGTGGAAGACCCACACACGGGGCCTGGAGGGGGAGATTCCACTGGTGCTAATGGTGCAGTCCAGGGGCAAGGACAGGAGGCAGCAGGGGTCACCGCGGAGGTGCATGTGTGTAATCCTATCCACAATCCTGTGACTGCATCATCCTGCACCAGCATTGATGCCTTCGTCCAGACCCATTTTCAGGGAGGGAATGTGCAAAAAACAACTGGCCTTCCTCTCCCTGTGGACGTTGCAATCCGTGACCAGATTGAGCCTGTCCTTGCTGGGGTGGCGTTACGTCAACGTGGTATTCGGGATGACGAGTGGAGTTCTCGTGAGGACAATGCACGTCATATCGAACACCTCATTGACTGCTCAGCCTACTAGGACAGGTCACCGGCACTAGGTTCCTCTGTGTGCTGGATCTTCTCCGACCCCCTCCTCAACTGAACCCCCATGAGCCAGTCGTCTTCCGTGCCATCTTCCTGCCCAAGTATCACCTGGGCACCCTGTGGAGCTGCCCCTGAGCCAGCGGCCAGGCTGGTGGAGGACACATTCCTGCCAAAGTCGGGAGTCAGAGGTCCAGCAGGGGTGGCAACCCCACCAACTGGACCACAGCAAGAGCAGGACGTAAAGGCATCGACAGGCAGGACACATGCACGGCAGCAGCAGGCTCAGTGTGGGAGCGATGATGGCTCGGGGCCATCAACATCACAGAGGCAGGCATCGGCCGGACGGCAGGAGGACCCTGGGTTGGTAGGGTCTTCCGTGTGGCAGCGGTTGGGCCAGCAGATAGATGCAGAGCGGTGGTGGGCGATGGAGGCACGGCTCACTATGGTCAGGGCAGAGAACTCCATGTGCAGGGCATTGAGGCAGGCTGAGTGCCTCGAGGCAACTCGCAGGGAGTTGGAGGAGGCCATGGCTGCATCCCTGCGAGACCTTGAGGCCAGGGAAGAGGCCCGCTTCTGGAACATCGACGTGGAGTTCAATGATGCCCTGGCCCAGAACATCAAAAAGTGAGCTGTAGGACTTGCCCGCTGCCTTTGTACATAGTTCTTTAGGGTTAGGTTTCCTTTGTTTTATCTGTTTTTTGGGAGTTCATGGACCTTGCTCCACTTTATGTATATAGTTTTTTATTCATAGGACTTTTTTGTAGGTTTCCTTTTGGTTGGGCATCATGGATCCTTTAGACTTCCATTGTATACAGTTCCGGACGTGTACATACTTTCATTCTTTGGACATGCCATGGATCAATGTTTTTTTACATTTTTGATGTACTTTATATGGACATTGGCAATGGACCACTTCTCTTTTGTCCTGTTGTGGATTTTTGTTTTACATTGGATTTGTCTTTTTTTTCTTTGTTTTTTCTTTCATTATTTCTTCATTTGTAAGTTAGAATTTTCATTATGTTCTCTCATTACATTTTTTAATACATTTCATCTATCTTCATTATTGGTGTTGTGTACTCTCATTGGTTATGTGCATGTCTCTATGAGCATTGCCCCAGTCATGTGTTGCCACTGTGTGGCTCTGTTGTACATTTATGCATGGCCATGGTGGTTCTTTTAAGACTCTCATGGCATGGGTAATTTGGGAGTGGGTGCAGTGGATGTTTGCGCGGTTGTACTGGAGGGTAGGGGGGATTTGGTTTGGCATTGGGGCCATGGGTCTGTTTTGTTATGACATGTTGTTTGGTGGACCATGTGTCGGGGCCTTCTGGCAGGTGCCCGTCAATGGTGGGTGGGTGGGCGGGTGGGTTGCACATGAGTCGGGGCCTGCTGGCAGATGCCCATCAATAGTGGGTGGGTGTTTATTGTTGCGGGACATGTGTTGGGGCCTGCTGGCAGGTGCCCCTCAATGGTGGGTGGCTGGGGGACATGAGTCGGGTCCTGCTGCAGGTGCCTGTGAATGGTGGGTGGTTGTTTGGGGGACATGAGTGGGGGCCTGCTGGCAGGTGCCCATCAATGATGTGTGGTTGGGTGGGGTGGGGGACATGAGTCGGGGCCTGGTGGCAGGTGCCCGTCAATTGTGTGGGTGGGGGACATGAGTCGGGGCCTGCTGGCAGGTGCCAGTCAATTGTGGGTGGCTGGGGGACTTGAGTCAGGGCCTGCTGGAAGGTGCCTGTCAATGGTGGGTGGGTTGGTATATGTCAGTGGGGGACATGAGTCGGGGCCTGCTGGCAGGTGCCCGTCAATGGTGGGTGGGTGGTGGGGTGGGGTGGGGGACATGTGTTGGGGATCCCAAGTGCATGGTGCTGAGTACCCTTCCTGCAGGGCATGGTATGGATTGATGGGCTGACTGTGGGGCATGTGGAGGGGTGTGGGGTGCTCTCCTGTGGTGTGGGCTGCCTGCGGGGCATGGGGAGGGGTATGGGGTGGTCCCCTGTGGTGTGGGCTGCCTGCGGGGCACAGGGAGGGGTGTGGGGTGGTCCCCTGTAGTCTGTGGTGTGGGCTGCCTGTGGGGCATGGGCAGGGGGGGCACACCCAGGAGGGCACATACTGCCAAATGGCGTGTAAAACTCCCTGCGCACCCCTCGGAATACATGTACCCCGCTCGTGCCAGCAAAATTGCATGTAAAATCCCTGCGCAACCCTCAGAATACGCGTACCCCACTCGTGCCAGGCCTATCACATGTAAAACTCCCCGCGCACCCCCGTTTTACACGTACCACGCTCACGCCAGGCCAATCGCATGTAAAAGACCCTGCCCTCCCCTGTAATATGCGCAGGCAGTCCATCCACCCTCCCCATGTCCTGCAGGCAGCCCATCACCCCAGTCCATGGCCTGCAGGCAGCCCATCACCCCAGTACATGCCCCGCAGGAAGCCCATCACCCCAGTCCATGACCCGCAGGCAGCCCATCCACCCTCCCCATGCCCCACAGGCAGCCCACACCACAGGGGGAACTTTATCCACGCATTTTACCTGACGCAGTGGGGTACACGTATTCTGAGGGGTGCACGGGGAGTTTTACACATGGTTTTGCTGGCGCGAGCGGGGTACATGTATTCCGGGGGTGCGCAGGGAGTTTTACATGCGATTTTGCTGGTGCAAGTGCGGTACGCGTATTCCGAGGGGTGCGCAGGGAGTTTTACATGTGTTTTCGCTGGCGCAAATGAGGTACGTGTATTCCGGGGGTGCACAGGAAGTTTTACATGCGATTTCGCTGGCGCGAGCATGGTACGCGTATTCCGAGGGGTGCATGGGGAGTTTTACACACGTTTTCGCTGGCGCCAGTAGGGTAGTGTATTCCGGGGGTGTGCAGGGACTTTTACATGCGATTTCGCTGATGCGAGTGGGGTACGTGTATTCCGAAGGGTTCGCGGGGAGTTTTACATCTGTTTTCGCTGGTGCGACGGAGTACGCATATTCCGAGGGGTGCGCAGAGAGTTTTACAAACGATTTTGCTGGCGCAAGCAGGATACACGTATTCCAAGGGGTGCGCAAGGAGTTTTCCACGCATTTTCACCGGCGCGAGCGGGGTACGTGTATTCCGAGGGGTGCGCGTGGAGTTCTACATGCGAATTTGCTAGCGCGAGCGGGGTACACGTATTCCGAGGGGTGCGTGGGGAGTTTTACACACAATTACGCTAGCGCGAGCGGGGTACACATATTCCGAGGGTTGCGCAAGGAGTATTACACGCGTTTTCGCTGGCGCGAGCGGGGTACACGTATTCTGAGGGGTGCGCAAGGAGTATTACATGCATTTTTGCTGGCGCGAGTGGGGTACACGTATTCCGAGGGGTGCGCAGGGAGTTTTCCACACGTTTTCATTGTTGGGGGGCTGTATGCTGGTCCACTGGCCTATGCGCCATGTAGGGGATTTGTGCGATGTTTTTGGCGCACAGGGTGCGGTGGAGGGCGTAACAGGCGCTGCTGCAGGGTCGCTGTGCGACTCTGCACCACTGCTGGTTATGGTTGTAAGTATCAAGGAATACGCTGTTCGCTGAAATGGGTTTTGGTGCACGTGGCTTGCGCAGACTAGCGCACGCTCCCTCTGTGCACCAGCCGCGTGCGCCAAACGTGCTCTGAATTCTCTGAATTACCCCCAATGTATTCATGGGACAATCTGCCTCTACTGACATTTGTTTATTGGTTTTAGAATAAATATAGTTCCATTTGTATGGTATATGTGAATTCCTACTATCGTGTGACTTCGTCAAAATAGAAAGAATGATGTGGGGGTAGGACGGGTAAAGGAGGGACAGACTTCAAAATCAGTGCTATTTTTCTAAGGCTGACATTAAAAGCAAAATGTGGCCTGTGTGCCTCGTTTCTCTCATAAAATCTTGAAAAGTCGGTAGATCATCCATCTGTGGCCTACGTTTGCAGTTCATGAAGAAGAAAGTATACCTCCACCTTATTGTGCACCCCACAAAGATGATGAGTTTAGTTTTTACACTGACTAATTCAATTGCCATAGAGTAGTTTATTCTCATAGCTATGGCCTGCCAGTTCTAAAAGTGATCCTCTTGCATTCCGTGTGATCGTGGCCAACTAATCCACCAGTTGCAAAATCATAATTAGGAAGTGATCATGGATTGTGCCATCACCTAGCTCAATGGTTAGAGCTGCATGGCGAGTTTCGTTTTTCACAACTTCCCCTGGACATGCTTGGTGTCTCGTGGGTGGGTAACCACCATGCCAGTGTTGCTGCTCTTGAGACTTTTTTCACCACATTGTTGCTAAACGCTTTTCAAGATTCGCAGGTACGAAAGGGATGTTCGGAATAAGGTTTCAGCATTATTGTAAAATTGTAGGGTGAAGGTCTCGCATTGCACGTGCTGGTATTTTCTCTTTTTCTTAGGTCCCTGGACCGCCCTATGTCATGTAACAGACTGCATTTCTCCTAATAGTCAGACACCGCACGGCAGATTGGCATCCATTTCAAAATGCTGTTGCACGAAAAATGAAATACGGAGACACACATATGTACTTTTTAGAAAAGATTTATGGTTAATTGAAATAATAGGAGAATCTTAAACTTACAGAATTCAAATCTTGATATGCTTGATATGCTTTATATGCTTGATATGCTTGATATGCTTGATATGCTTTTTGTGACTCCTGCCTGAAAACATTTACATTTTTTTTATTGTGTGTTGCGCATGGAAACACTGGCGAGGTGAGCATTAGACATGGGAAATTGACAATATGTCAATTAATATAGCCGGCATCTAGGTAAAATGCTAAACTCCCTTGCTTTTTAGCCGCTTTCAATATATTTTGTGACAAATCACTATGAACTCGATCTTCTGATTGTAAAAAGCGCGTTCGAGTGAGACTGAGTGAGCATCATTGCAGTTTGGAAAAGGATCAAAGTGTGGAATCAGTGCTACACTTTACAGAACATAGAGCGAAGCAGAGCACTGTGGAATCACTGGAGGATGGTATATGGACCCTGGTGATTATTAGCTCTGCAGTGGACTTTGTTTGCCTGAATATGGGTGCAACTGCCTAGCCTGCTGAGAAGACTTCATCTCGGGACTGGCAGTGCGTAGCGTTTGCGTGTGGTCAAGTGAGACTGAGTGAGTATCATTGCAGTCTGACAAAAGGATCAAAGTGTGGAATCACTGCTGCCTTTACAGAACATAGAGCGGAGCAGAGTGGACTTTGTTTGCCTGAGTCTGGCTGCAACTGCCTAGCCTGCTGAGAAGACTTCATCTAGGGACTGGCAGTGCGTAGCGTTTGCGTGTGGTCAAGTGAGACTGAGTGAGTATCATTGCAGTCTGACAAAAGGATCAAAGTGTGGAATCACTGCTGCCTTTACAGAACATAGAGCGGAGCAGAGTGGACTTTGTTTGCCTGAGTCTGGCTGCAACTGCCTAGCCTGCTGAGAAGACTTCATCTAGGGACTGGCAGCAAGTAGCGCTTGCGTTTGGTCAAGTGAGACTGAGTGAGTATCATTGCAGTCTGACAAAAGGATCAAAGTGTGGAATCACTGCTGCCTTTACAGAACATAGAGCGGAGCAGAGTGGACTTTGTTTGCCTGAGTCTGGCTGCAACTGCCTAGCCTGCTGAGAAGACTTCATCTAGGGACTTGCAGCGCGTAGCACTCGTGTGTTGTCCAGTGAGACTGAGTGAGTTTCATTGTAGTCTGGCAAAAGGATCAAAGTGTGTTATCAGTGCTAGTCTTTACAGAACATAGAGCAGAGCAGAGTGGACTTTGTTTGCCCGAGTCTGGCTGCAACTGCCTAGCCTGCTGAGAAGACTTCATCTAGGGACTTGCAGCGCGTAGCACTCGTCTGCTGTCCAGTGAGACTGAGTGAGTTTCATTGTAGTCTGGCAAAAGGATCAAAGTGTGTTATCAGTGCTAGCCTTTACAGAACATAGAGCAGAGCAGAGTGGACTTTGTTTGCCTGAGTCTGGCTGCAACTGCCTAGCCTGCTGAGAAGACTTCATCTAGGGACTTGCAGCGCGTAGCACTCGTCTGCTGTCCAGTGAGACTGAGTGAGTTTCATTGTAGTCTGGCAAAAGGATCAAAGTGTGTTATCAGCGCTAGCCTTTACAGAACATAGAGAGGAGCAGTGTGGAATCACTGGAGGTTCCCGTATGGACCCTTGTGATTATTACTATTGCAGTGGACTTTGTTTGCCTGCATCTGGGTTCAACTGCTTAGCCTGCTGGGAAGACTTCATGTGGGGACTCGCAGCATGTAGCGCTCGCGTTCTGTCTAGTGAGACTGATGATTGAGCATCATTGCAGTCTGGCAATCCGGCAGGCCTCCAACAACCGGCGAGCGGCAGTTCCAGAGAGGTAAGGTTATTGATTCAGCTCTTTTGTGAGAGAACGTCTGAAGCAAGCCATTTGCCTGTGCTACTTGTTAGAAGTTCAGAGGCACTCATTCTTCAACTGGTGTGTGTACATGGTATACGGCCTCAGAAGTAACAGCGGTGTGAAGGAGTTCCCTCTTGAGATGGCCAGTAAAAGGGTAAAAAAGAAATCCCAAAATACTCAGACAACACCCCTTGCACCACTGCATTTAAATACTGGCCCCTTTCTTAAAAGAACAACGGCGCAAGTGGTAGCCGGGTCTGGGGGAAGTAATGATGCTCAGGAGGTGCTGTCGCGTTAGATGCACAGCAAGTAATTCTTACTGAGTTGGAAGCCCCATTGGCAGGTCCTTCCAAACTGATTTGCAAAGCAAATGGCAAGATCTCTGGGGAATCTTGGTCTTTGGAACGCATTGATGCAGAGGACGTATTAATCTGCCAAAATGTTAATTTAATTTCAGATGTTTCCACTCATGCCGCAGATGTGCCACACAAACTGGGCAATGCTGCATGGGCATCCCACAAGCGAGGCAGGGTAACTGCTGTTACCATTGGCAGCTGGGAGAGGGGCAGCCCCAACCTTCTCTGTGCCTGCTCCTCTCCTCCCCCCAGCTACAGAGACACGCAGTCTCGGCAGCACAAAGCCACGGAAGGGTAAGGTGCGAACAGTCATCTCACCCTTCCTCCAAACAGCAAGGTGCTAAGCACCATAAGGAAAACAACCGTCAGGCAGGGCCCAGGTTCAAAAGATCTGCCCCCAACAGGGGGCCAGGCAGTCGGCTATCCGGCCGGGGGCTGCGACAACAGCAGCCCCCACCACATACACAACAAAGACCCAGGGCCTCCCTGGGTCCTATAAATATGAGCAGTATGCTCAGAGTAAACACAATCTGTTTGTGGACCCTGAACGGGGACCCAAGCAAACAGGAGGTTCACTGTTTACTCAGTGTCTTCCAAATCTTCTTGCTTCTTTACCACAGAACCCACCCACCCTACAAAAAGGAGAGAAGAACAAAAAGAAGTACAAGACACTGTACGGTGCCCACAACAAGTCGTGGGACACAAGAAGGTGGTACGGGTCAGAGTGGATAACCTCAGGACCCGGTGCCCAAAAGTATGATACCATCATGATATGTGATATTGTGTATTTGCCATAACTCATATCTGTACAATAAAATCCTATGGCCTTTTATTGCCAACACTTGACACAAGTTGTGAGCCTATCATTACGAGAGAGGGTTTGGGGTTCAGCCAATACTAATGCATGCATATGGGTTCAGCAGTTATAGCTAAACGTATCCGTTTGTACCTCAGACCACATCTGTCAAGTAGCCCCTCTTGCAGTAGGCAGGAGGAAGTGCCTCTTCATAGACCTATATCAAAAGGACCAATTGACTTTTGCCCTACCCTATTTGAAACATCATTTTGCATAACCAACCCATTACCAACAGCAGAGTCCTCAACCACTAAGTCAGGTTCAAGAGTGTTGGTGGATGAATTACCAGCAGTCCCTGACCAAAACCAGCTAGATATGACCCAAGGTGAGCAGATTATAGATGCCGCACCTTTCCGGTATTATTGAGGACTTTAAATTCAATGGATAGAGGACATGATTCGATTTACTTAGGAACTAAGGGAAATACGAACAGTTCTTCAGAAATTATGCGCTAACATGAACTTTATAGAGGGCTACTTGATGGCAAGTGGGCAATTGCTCACAAAAAGCAAAATACATCATAGATAGTCCTTGTGGGTTCTTTCCAAAACAAACTCACTGAGCTTAGACCAACGGTAACAGCTACCAGAAGCCATGGCGTAGTCTGAACATATACATTGCCTGTTAGTAAATCAAGATCACTTTTCAGCCATAATATCGTCCAACACATTATATTTGAATACATCCAATCAGGTTACAGAGGTGTCTATTCTAGAGGCCGATTACCAGAAATCCAGTCCCAAAGAGATGGCCAGCCAAGCAGAGGAAGTCCTCGTGCCCATTTTATTTCAACAACAGAAAGGTAAGAAGACATCTAAGAATGTAAAAAATGTTCTGCAGAAAAGAAAAAAGGGCTCATGAAAATTCCTCTGGTCCCTAAAATATTTAGAGGGATCATTGACAAAAACTAATGCTGCCACGATTCTGGGAACTAAAATGCCAAAAGCAAATTCAGGGGAAAAGACATAGGGGTGCAACGAAGCACCAAAGCAATATTGCAATAGTCCAGCCTCAGGCCCCACTAAAAGAAAAGTGACATCAAAGTGCACCAATACAAATCAAAAATCGACCAAGGGCTTAATTATTAGGTTTTTTAAGCCCATGCACGAGTCAGGTCATAATAGTTCTGTAAATGAGATGTCCATTTTAGAACAAGTTACAGTGGATGATGAGGAGTTGGACTCACTGATGAAGCATTTAGAGACAGCCCGTAATGAACCCAATGTAGAGATGGCCCCTTATATTGCACGATTACCTCTTCTATTACAGGGGCTATCACTGCTTAAACTGAATGCTATACCCTTCGTACTGGCTAGCCAACGAATAAGCACTCCAGAAAATATATTTCCACTTTCTATGTCATTGGGGGGGGGAAAGAAAGAACATAAGAACCGGTTAACTACTTCAACGCTCCTTCTGAGGCCCCGGTACAGCAACATTCAAAAATGAAAATCCATCTAAGACTCCCATGCATAGTTGACCTGCTTGCTACCCAACATACTGTTGTTCTTGAGCCTGTTGAGGGACAGAGTGGGGAAGATATAACATATGTTGCCTTGGAACGCCGCTTTTTAGTAAACAGATCCTTTCCTATGAATAGGCGCTATGTGTTAACCTTGTTTGGGGAACTGCCAATGTGAAAATGTTTAGCAAAGATTTAGCTCAGGTACAATTTATTGATAATAGAGTTGATTTGTTAAGACTTTGCTTCTATTCTGAGCTGGTTAAGGACATGCATTTACAGGAATGCTCAACATTGAGGCAACTTGGTTATTTAATCATTGACACCATAGCTCCACCAAACGCTTCCCTAAAATCAGAGTTGGCACTTAGTACTAATCAACCGATCCTATGTGACCTTTTAGTGGTTACAGTACATTCAGAAATGTTGGATGGGCATGTTGCCTTAAAGTGGGGCCAAGACAAAAGAGTGGTCTCCTTTCATTGGGCTCATATTTTGAATAAATTGCATGATCAAGAGGATATGAGACAAGGAGGCAAGTTAAATCACTATACAACAGTCGTTTCATGAAACGCACATGGATTCCAACATTTGAGGTCAAACTACTATTTGTGGGCAACAGCAGACTGTATCTGTTTACAAGAGACATGGCTTATTGATACACCATTAATTGATGGGTTTGACATCTGTTGTGAGCCAGCGCGTAAAGGTACAAGAGGACGCCCCTACAGAATGAGGGTATGTGCACTTTGACGGGCTACTGGTGTTACCAGGACTAAACTGGACCTAGGAAGTAAGGACAGCTTGGAGGTTAAACTTGATTGGTGTGAGGCTGATTCTTCTGTACAATTAGCATGCATTGTATCAAATGTTTATTTTAACCCATGTCCTATTAGCTTGCAGTTGTTTATGGATCATATATTAGATGATCTTGAGAAATCTGCAGTCGGAAACGAGAATGGATGTTATGATACTGGGAGATTTGAACAGTGAGTGCCTCGATGATCATTATTACAATATCAAAGGGGGAAAAAGTCCTTAAAGATCTCGAGGGATATAATTGGGTAATTATAAGAACTGTGTATATGTGGGATATAAGCCTTCTAAACAAGAACCATGTACGGTATACTTGGTTTAGCTCTGTGACAATTATATATTTATTTCCAATGACCTAGTGCCCAAGTGTGGAAGTTTAACGGTGGTGTCCATGAAAGGGAGTGACCATTGCCATGTAATATTGAAAATGTACTTGATCACTGAAGAGGACAAGACACAAATTGGTAATGGATGTTTAGAAATAAGGGGAACCAATCATGAGATTCTTTAGCACCCTTATATGTCCACGAGGTCTAATTCGAAAATAAATGAGTTGCATGAGGAAGGTAGATTCGCTAAGCTTGATCCACCGGATTTTGTATTTTTGTTGAAAAATCTGTTGAGAGAATTAGTTTAATTTAAGAAACTCGATAAGGCCCTTGATTTGGGGAACCATCTACACAGACCCAACATGAAAATTAGGCTGAAAAAAGAGAACGTAGGTCAAAGATTTGATTAGCAATAAAGCACAGTGTGTCAAGCATGAATATGGCAAACAATTGAAACAATCATATACTAATTGGTTAAAGAGCTATTGGCACATGTTGTACCAGCACAATGCAGAATCAATGTTGAACTCGCTTCAATCTGGTGATGGGTCACGCTTTTGGACACTGCATCAAAGTACCATGCAAGCCTAACCAATTGCACTCTCTGTCTGGCAGTGCCACTTTAAACACCTTTATCAGAGCAATAAGGACTTTAACAACGTCCCATTAGCACTTGCTATAATACTTAAAGGGGTTATTTATTGGAATATTTTAGACATTGAGATGAAAACCCCCAGGGCCCAATGACCTTTCAAACTTGACCCTCAAATCGGATCTGCTACTTTGGGTTAAGGTATTGTTTGACCTATTTAATACCATTATGAGACTCCGTGCTTTCTTGCCATCATGGCTTGATGCGATAATAGTGGTGATATATAAATCCGGGAATCTGCTGAATCCTACCAACTATTGACCAATATCACTCTTGGACACTACTTATAAAAATAAGTCAAAATTTGTCATGAGGGCCCTCAAAATTTGTTGTGAGGGCCATTAACACCTGGACAAAAGAAGAACAGTGTTTGGATCCTAACCAGTCAGGATTTAAGAGAGGAACCAACACCTCACTCATTTTTTTGGAGCTGCAGCTTTTTTTTTAGGCAAGCGGCAGATACTAAATGGCAGTTGTACTTTGCTTTTTTAGATATACGTAGAGCATCTGACTGCGTTAACAAAGTTACATTATGGAACACAATGAGTTTAAAAGGCTTTCCCCCTCCTCTCCTTGCCATGCTGGTGGCATTGCACACAGGTACCAGGGTACGGATTAACTTGCATCAATACCGAACACTCTCTGACTGGGTTAGTAGTAAATGAGGTCAGCACCAGGGATGTGTAATGGTCCTGTTCTTATTTAACATGCATATATCTGACAGTGGCAACAGCTTAAAGGAGGTGGAAGCGAATACTCCAAGACTGGGGACCCATAAGGTACATTATCCTCTGTATGCAGATGATTTGGTACTTGTCGATTGTAGCCAATTGGGCTGAATAGCTCGTTAGATGCAGTCAACAAGTATTTTAAAGATATAGAATTGGATCTTAACATTCCAAAATCCCAAATTTTGATAAAGAACCCTTTGAAAAGGAATACAAGAAGAAACCAGTACAACTGGACAATTAATAATCCAGTCCTTGGTATTGTTAATAGTTTTAAATACCTGGGAGTCCATTTCCGTGATAAGGGATCATATTTGTCCCTGAATGCTCTGTTAAAATCTACTACGGGAAGTGCAGCCACCCAGCTGAGATTACTGGATAGGAGGTATGGTAGACTCTCAATGAGACCGATAATAACAATGTACGAACAGAAAATTGTGTTGAGGATTATCCATGGTGCAGATATTTTATATGAGGGTTGGAATTGGACAATGCTTGAATCACAAATTTGGAAGAAGGTGCTAGGTCTTCCAATGGGGACCCCTTTTGTGGCAAATTGTCACAAACTAGGGTTAGTTTCCCTACAGGCACACATCAAATGCTATTAAGATCAGTACTGGTTCCACCAGAGAATACCTTCTTTGTAGTGTTGAATGGTCGGTGGACCAGTCACTCTTGTGAAACATTTAACGTGTGAGTTGTTGCTGCTCAACTACTATTGCCTAAAGTTGAGGCCTGCAAAGTGAAGTTAGTACACCATCTGCTTAGGGTGAAGAAAAAGATAAAAGATCAAGACTGGATTGTGAATAGAGAAACACTGATGGATACAAGGTGTTTGAACACTTTCAATTTGATGTTAAGCCATCCAATGCCTTGCAGCTGCATCTTGAAAAGCATGTATCTAGATTGTGCTGAAGGGCCCTGCTAAGAATAAAGCTTAACTTGTTCCGTATTCTTGATGTGCTCGTAGCAAGAGCCAAAATTCCGAGTCAGGAGAGATTATGCCATTTTTGGAGCCATGACATTGAGATGCTTAAATATTTAAAGATTGTATGTAGGGCACTGTCTGAATTCTGCTCAAATGTTTTTGATGATTATATGAGAAAGACAGGGATTTCTTTGTGGGAAACAATGTGGCAGTGCTTGCTGATCAACCCAGGAGATTAGATTTCAATAGCATTACTGAGATATTTACATCGGATTTTGTCTAAAAAATAATCAAATATATAGCTCTGCATGATTTAGATGATGTTCTTAGCTATGTTTGTATTTTAAGAAATGTTATCAATGAAATTAATATTGTGAATTTAGGGAAATGGATAAAGTTTTAAAGTTGCTGTTACATAGACTAGTCACAGTAGAAATTCTGATGGAGAGCAATGCAAGTACAGCCATTCTTTATATGTGACACCTGGTTTGTAGGCTGCTTTGAATGAAATTAAGTTGATGATGTTTTTAAGTAGGTATGTATTTTAAGAAATGTCATCAGTGGAATGATCATTGTGAAGTTGCTATTATATATAGTAGTCACAGTAGAGATCCTGATGGAGAACAATGCAAGTAGAGCCATTCTTAATATTTGTCTTAACTGCTGACTCTAATTTCTGTTTTAAATTGTGAAATGTTTTAAAAAACATATCACAATAAATACATAATAAATAAAAGTGCTTTCTTTCTTTCTTTCTTTCTTTCTTTCTTTCTTTCTTTCTTTCTTTCTTTCTTTCTTTCTTTCTTTCTTTCTTCTTTCTTTCTTCTTTCTTTCTTTCCCTCTCTTTCTTTCTTTCTTTCTTTCTTTCTTTCTTTCTTTCTTTCTTTCTTTCTTTCTTTCTTTCTTTCTTTCTTTCTTTCTTTCTTTTTCTTTCTTTCTTTCTTGCTTTCTTTCCTTCTTACTTGTTTAAAAACTGAACTTAACATGACAACAGATTTTTCTTTGCACATTTTTCTCCCTAAACGGCATCAAGTGGTAGGAGTTTTCAGAGTCACATGGCCTGTACAGCAAACAAACACTCTGTGAGAGTGACTATTTGAAACACTTTTAATTTCAGAAAAAAATCATTCTCGTTTAGCAAAGCTTTCCTCCAGGATTATGGTGGAAACATTTATTTCTCAAGAAGAATGGTTGTTGTGCACATGAAGCAATGTGGACCAACTACAGTGTTTTATGTTTGAGGTGCTTTTGTGCAGGTAGCTAATAGTGTGCCTGAAGGGCAGCAAACGTCACATTTCTGAAATTTCATAAGGTGCCGTGCTGCAGCATTTTGACATCCCTGCATTCCAGTTATGCATTTACAAAGCCATCTATCGTGGATTATAAAATGGATCCATTTCACTGGGTAAAAAGGAACCTATGAAAGGATACCCAAAGACATAGAAGGGTGTGAACAAAAACTGTGTGCCAAAGGTACACACTGTTTCACAGCTGTAAAGGTTCCCTGTAAAGCTATCCATTCAGCCATCTTTACAGAAGCTGCTCAGTGCTAGGCAGGCAAATTGCATCCCTGCTGGGTTTATCATGTGTCTGTGATGACCTTCTGTTGCACATTCAGTGCTACCAGGAGAACCAACTGCAAAGTATGTCACACAATGCAAAACTGTGATGTTTATAATTACTCTTTACATTGATTATATTTTAAATATAAGGTAGGACTTACTGCAAAAACGTACTTCAAAGAACAACAGGACATATACATCGATACCCACACATCTCTAAATGTTCCTATGTATTGTACAGTCCAACTACAGAGTTAAACATTTTTTAAATGACCTTAAATGCAAGCTGGCAAGTCCCATTGCCTAAACCACACCCACAAAGGTAATATTGTGCTGGAACACCTGATCTATTGCTCACTGACTCTTGGAGTGTTGAGTATTTTGAACAATGCAAAAACAGCAATGAAGTGAACAGTATGCAACACTTCATTTGTTATAAAAAGGGGTGCCTGCATTGTGCCGCAATGAGGAATGCTGTCGCTTCCCACAAATGAATGTTCAGGGTGACCCTTATCCATTACTCCATCATCAATAAACACAGCAAAATATTTCAAGAACCTTCTTCAACTGTATTTACCCTAGTGAGGTGTTTAGGGCCAGGCAGAGTTTACACATTTCATTTGTGATTTTGCCATATTTTAATGGCAGTCCAGCCCAAGGGATTGTAAGTACATTGGCTGCAGCCAGTGACTTGCTGTATTTCCATGTGGACCCCTGCTAACACCAGATTTGTAACCATGGGAAGGGGGTTGAGCTGTTTACATTCAACATTTGTATAAAATGTGCCTGTACCACTTATATATATTTCATATGTAAACATTATTATTTGACAAGACCAGATGTAGAAATGTATTTATGCTGCATTAATACTACAGACCAGTCTGATTGCTTCTCATAGAGTGACAGCAGGCAATTTGCGAGAGAAACCAGATATTAGCACTGAAACCACAATTCCTCATTCCAACCTTCTCTCACTTGTGTCCAGTTGGCAGTGAGGTTATGTTCTTATCCCTTCCTCTAAAAGTTTGTTTTCGGAATTCACCAAAAGTAGACAATTAGCGGTAGAAATTACCTTTAGTGCACTCAACTGTAGAACACAGTGCCTTCTCCAAGTCTTGGGCAGCAGAGATCTGAAAACACTCTTTCATCTAACATAACATATAAGATGATAGGCTTCAATTAAAAGAGGAAGCACTAACTTTCTAATCCCTGCAACCTTAAAAACGTCCTTATAATGAAATGGAGCCAAAATCGGTGACAAAATGAGGATGAAGGGATGTCACATTGACAACAGGGACACCGTTTGTTGAAGGGGCAGAATCTGGTGAAGGTGCAGAGTCGGCAGAGGTGGAGTAAAGTTTGCTGGGGTGCACATGCACTTATTTGGGCCGAGGGCAGCAGAATGCCTAAATACGCCACTGGCCATGCGCTATTTCTGAGTTTGAATTTTTCCTGCAGTTTCATTCTTGGAGTTGCTTTGCTGGGTCCCTTCAACTGATAAAAATTGTCTAGAGGGAAACTGAGCTAAAATCAAAGCCCAGGACGGAAATAAGGTGCCCCGCAAAGATATGGGGTCTTCAGATATCCTAACATCCAGTTTAAATTTAAATCAGTCATTATGTCCAGATTTGTTTAGACTATTATTTATCTTTTTTCCAGTTTAGAGCATGACTCTTGCAGTAGAGTGAATAATTTCGACCACAAGCATTATCTGTCACGGGCATTCAGCCAAAACCTCAGTTTTACAACTGTTCCAACTTTGGTCTGTTGTAGCACATCCAACCATCTACTGATGTTAGTTACTTCTTGAGATATTTTGCAGACACTTTTAAATACCCGTCCACCCGAAGCAACATTTGCACGCTATTGACAACTATAAAAAAGGAGGCTGTAGGTTTTCTCATACTGTCTAAAGTGGCAACATAAAGATTAAAAAACAGTTGAGTGCAAAATGCCCTACTATTTCCCAGATATGATTTTATCGAAATGCATTTTGATGAAATGCATCTCAAAGAAAGACAGAGTCAAAGAAAGTATATTTCACTCAAAATGGACTAATTGTGGGGAAAACACAACACACAGACATTTTAATAGCAGGAATTAAAAATGATTTAAAAAAAATTCCATACACAGGGAACACTTGAAATGAAAAATAATAGTAAGCCATGAGAGGATGGTGGGGTAATAGGCTCAAAGGGGCTTAGTTGGTGTCAAAAGGGTGGTGTGTTGGATTTCCCAAATTATTCAACGTTAAAAAGAGGATGTTAAAAATAACATTAATGAATATTTAAAAAAAAATGGTAAGATGCAGTGAAGTGAAATGTACACAAATCCCCAATTTGAAAGCATTTTGTGAAGTCAGTGCATTCAGTTCTGGGTTTTTATGACAAATTATGTTATGTTAAGGGGCTTATATGCTGAGCCAAATCACCATCACAGCATTCTTAGAGTGTCTCGCTTGTCGGGACAAATGTGGTGTATTGTCCACTTACTGAGGGTGTCCAGACCCTGGTCTGTGGAAGGAAACATAAGAACAGGGATTGGTAAGAGGATAGGATGGAGGATAAAGAATAATTCATCATGTGTGGGGAAGGCAGTGAGGGGAGAAGAGTAAGTGTGATTGTATGGATGCATGTGGTTCCTTTGGGTAGAGATGTGTCTAGTCATGAAAAAGGTATAATATATATATATATATATATATATATATATATATATATATATATATATATATATATATATATATATATATATATATATATATATATATATGTAGATGTTTGGGGCAGGGGGGGGCAAAGTTATAGGGTGGTCCCAAAACATATTTTTTCTCCATAGACTGAATGGGGGAAAAACTTTGCGCATGGCTACAGGTGAAACCGCTGGACGGATTTGCACCACATTTGTGCCAGGGGCAGGGGATTGGACCCGAAAGCGTGCTTTAGTAAATTTGGTGACAATCTATCCAGTACTTTCCTTTAAAATGACAAAAAAATATGTCTGAATAAATTAGTGATATCTATGTCCGCTCCGCAGTCACATTTCCCTGTTCGCTCCGCGGACATGATACCGATTGGCCTGGGTGGGTGGCGTCATCACTGCGGACACGCGACGTGTGCGCTGATTGGCTATAGTGAGCCATGATGTACGTCAGAACTTGTGGATGCACCTGACATCTTGGATCCGAAGACAGCTCGCTACTTACCAGAGGTGAAATGCTGTTTTCAAAACTGTTTTTCTCTCCTATAGTGCATGGGGAGGATCACAGAGTAAGAGACGGATGAAATACTGTACTTGTTTGGCTGGCAATTGTCTATTATAAATTCTGCATTGACGCGTTCTTCAGGATGTTTGTACGTGGAGAAAATGAGGGATCTAATAAGGCTACTATTTGATTGATTGATTTATTTATTTATTTATTTATATAGCGCTTTATACCAAGGCGCTGATTGAGTCCGTGCTCTGTACTAGTACCTTGAAAATGTACGCAGGACATGCGTGGTGTTGGTGACCATTAATTTTAAGTGTATTTCCCTATTATATCACAGTTTGCTATGGGTGTGTTATTGCTTAGTATGCCACCATGGTCGTGACATGCTGCAGTGGTTGTGGCCAGAGCCTATATAACCTGCATTGGCATCTTCTTCAGGATGTTTGTACCTGCAGAAAATGAAGGATCTAATAAGGGCACTATTTGAGTCCATGCTGTGTACAAGCACCTTCAAAATGTTCGCAGGACACGCGTGGCGTTAGTGGTCATTAATTTTGAGAGTATTTCCCAATTATATTATATTTTCCTAACGGTGTGTTATATTTTGAGTGTATTTCCCAATTACATGATATTTTCCTATGGGTGTGTTATTCCTTAGTACACCACCATGGTCGTGACATGCTGCGGTGGTTGTGGACAGGGCCTAGAGTCTTGGATGCATGGCCGTCGGCTGTAGGCGGATGGCCATATTTCCAAGACTGTAGGCCCTGCCCACAACCACCGCTGCATGTCACGACCATGGCTACACGTGTAGTATTCATTATCAGTTACATGGTTGAGGGGAGAGTGTACAGTGTTGGGTGCATGGCCAAAGGCTCTCTTCATAAACTATGTGCTGCTCAAATAATGGGCCTGGGGTGTGTGGGTGGTCAGGCCGCCCACATGCTGAATCAATGTGTACATTTGAAGCATATATTCCAGTTAACACACCTTTAGATATAGAAACACAGCATAGAGATCCCAACAGGCAAACATTGCATAACATGGCACATTGTCGCATACCAAAGACCTATGTGAGAATAGCATTTGAGAACAGAACAACGCTGCAACAAACACACATTGTAATCCCGCAAAACTGCACCACAAAGTAGCATGTCCCATATAATATATTGGAGTGACATTCCAAAACACACACATATACACATACACACAAACACACACACCCTACCTCCATACCCCCTGCACCACAACCCCGACACACGCACACACACACACACACACACAGGTCAGCTGCTGATCTTGAAGTGAATTAGCGTGCATCCTTGGCTATTCTGCAACAATACTAGTTTTGAGTTCTTCGAGTTCCATAGATTGGGATTGATGGGCAAGACCTCCCATCAGTGCTTGTGCCCTAGACTCCAGTCCCTTCACCCAGCAGTATTGCAACTACATGTTGGTGTGTTACCTTTCTGTGGCTCAATCATAACATGAGACACGGCACACACATTCTGTTGCAGCTCTGCACAACAGATATTGATTTCAGTATTTAAAATGCAAGACATGTTACATTGCTATTGAATGTGTGTATCGTGGCAGCTGCTACTTACACCCAAGCTGATTCGGCCATGCTGCGCTTCAAACCTGTGACCATCATATTACACACTTATCTCAGCAGCAAAGGATTAACTCACTGAGCTATATTTCTGGAATACAGGATAAGCCTTCAGTCTTTATACAATCAGGGGACTTCACCCACTCTCATCTAGCAACTAACGCCTTCTTGTCTGTCATCACAAATGGAGGATTGTACTGCATATTGTTTTTATGTTTTTTAAATATGACTTGGGGCAGTTGGTAAACTGACATTTCTGCTCCCAACCCAATCGCTTAAAATACATATCCAGAAGTTTCGAAATGGGAACTCTGAAAAATATTGGGTTGTTCCTCCACCTGACAAAAGGTGTAGTATTTCTTCCAGTGAGTATTCAGTCCAATTGTATAAAAACGTTTTGCTTTCTGAGATCTTAACGTTTAAGCGCAGCAGCACTCTTTCCTCTAGTTACTATGTTCAGTGCACATACAGTGCACCTTATGCGCTAATGTCAGGTTTTATGTCTTATCTGAGCAGAGTCCAGATTGAGAGCACAGATTGCAGGGCAAACAAGCAAGCACGGGCATATCAGGACTGCACAACTGGCCAAGAAGAGATCTGGCAGGGCCTCTCTAGTGCAAACAGATAGCTGTCTAGGAAATAATTACACTGTATATCTGTAGACTTTGACCCCTGACCCGAGCTCTATAAACCCTGGCTGGCATTAAACCGCAGCTCCTTCCTTGCTGTGACAGATTCACAGGTTTTCTCAGGGCTTGTGCTGACTCATTGGACTTGAGAAACGTGTGCCTGCTGTTAATGAAGATTGCAATGCATTACTACTGTCTGCACCGAAAGAGGCTGGGCTTGGTTTCAGTCACGTTTCCAGAGCCTTTGTGGAAGTCCGTCCTTTTCCGTTGGCAAGAGGATGTAGTCACCTCAGATATTAATCACCCTACAGGATACCCTAATGGTCCAAGCAAAAGATAGACAACATGCCCTGTAATTGCAAAAGCAACATTGTGGTGCAAGTAGAAGCTCCGGATTTATGCATTTGCATGGGTTTTGGGTCGGTGCTTTTGCAAGTAATTTGCAAATCCCTACATGCCACAAACGGCAGTCTTACTCACAATTACAGTACACCTTTATAACAGCTATCTGTGTAAGTTTGTATAGAGGGCAGGTACGTCCACCAACTATTAACTTGGAACGTCCAAATGGAAAGTATAGAGAGTGGGAGAGATGATAGGAGTTAATAGATGTATAGCATTTAAAAGATCCCACAAACTACTCAATAATACTATAGTGGCAGGAGAGAGAGATGAGAAGTATGCATGTGCTAAATTCTCTTCTGCCGATTTTGTACAATTGTGCATTACATTTTGTCAATTTCACAAAGTTGCTGAAATAAAATTTTTTAAAAAAAAAGATTAATGCATTTGTATACTCTGCTGACATTGGCTTTGACGTTTTTAAACCTGCAAAACGTTGGGAAAAAAGTAATCAAAGGGACAGTTGCCGCAGATTTTCGCAGCAAACAAAGTGAATTGTGTTCACTTAGTTTGCTTAGAAAATATGCTACACATATATGGGGGTAATTCATAGAATTTAGCGCACAAGTGGGGCACGCGGCTGGCGCACAGAGTGCGTATTCATGGATACTTACATCCATAACCAGCCGGGGTGCAGAGTGGCGCAGCAACCCTGCAGCAGAGCCAGTTACGCCCCCAATCCCGCCCCATGCGCCAAAAACATTGCCCAAATCCAGTACATGGTGCAAAGGCCAATGGACCAGCGTACAGCGCCCCAACCATGAAAATGCGTGGAAAACTACCTGCACACCCCTCAGAATACGCATAGGCCACTCACGCTTGCGAAATCACGTGTAAAACTCCCCACGCACCCCTCTGAATATGCGTACCCTGCTCGCGCTAGCGAAATCGTGTGTAAAGCTCCCTACGCACCCCTCTGAATACGCGTACCCCGCTCGTGCTAGCGAAATCGTGTGTAAAACTCCCCGCGCAACCCTCCGAATATGCGTACCCTAATCGCTTGCAAAATCGATTGTAAAATTTCCCCGTGCATCCCTCCGAATACGCATACCCCGCTCACGATTTTGAAATCGCATGTAAAACACCCCGCGCAACTCTCCGAATACCGAATACGCGTACCCCGCTCGTGCTAGTGAAATCACGTGTAAAACTCCCTGCGCACCTCTCCGAATATGTGTACCCCACTGTGTCAGGTAAAATGCATGGAAAATGTCCCCCCTGTGGTGTGGGCTACCTGTGGGGCATGGGGAAGGTGGATGGGCTGCCTGCGGGTCATGGATTGGGGTGATGGGCTGCCTGGGGGGCATGGGGAGGGTGGATGGGCTGCCTGCGCGTATTCTGGGGGTGCGCGTGGACTTTCACATGCGATTGGCCTGCCGCGAGCGTGGTACATGTATTCCGGGGTACACGTGGACTTTCACACGTGATTTCGAAAACGCGCGAGCGGGGTACATGTATTCAGAGGGGTACACAGGGAGTTTTACACGTGATTTCGCTGGTGCGAGCGGGGTACGCATATTCGGAGGTGTGCGCGGGGAGTTTTACATGTGATTTCACTAGCGCGCGCAGGGTATGCATATTTCGACGGGAGCACGGTGAGTTTTAAATGCGATTTGGCAGTGTGTGCCCTCCTGGGTGTACCCCACCCTCCCCATGCCCCGTATGCAGCCCACACCACAGGGGACCACCCAACACCCCTGGCCATTCCCCGCAGGCATCCCATCACCCCATACCATGCCCCGCAGGCAGGGCACATAGTACCATGCACTTGGGAGCCACGACACATGTCCCCCACCCCTGACCACCCACCCGCCATTGACGGGCATCTGCCAGCAGGCCCCGACTCATGTCCCCCACCACAATCACCCACCCCCCAGTGATGGACACCTGCCTGGAGGCACCAACCCATGTCCCCCACCCCATTGACGGGCACCTGCCAGCAGGCCCCAACTCTTGTCCCCCACACCACCCACCCACCATTGACGGGCACCTGCCAGCATGCACCGACTCATGCCTCCCACCCCACCCATCCACACACTCACCCACCATTGACGGGCACCTGCCACCAGGCCCCGACACATGACCCACAAAACAACATGTCCCAACAAAACAGACCCAAGGCCCTAATGCCAACCCAAATCCCCCTGAACCCCAGTAAAGGCATGCAACCATCCTCTGCACCCACTCCCAAAATACCCATGCCATGAGAGTCTTAAAAGAACCACCATGGCCATGCATAAATGCACAACAAAGCCTCACAGTGGCAACACATGACTGAGGCAATGTTGATTGAGACATGCGCAAAACCAATGATGGTACACAACAACAATCATGAAGTAAAAAGAAATGTATTAAAAAACATAATGAAATAACATTATGAAAATCAAAATTGCAAATTAAGAAATAATGAACGCAATTCCAAAAAAAAGTTAAATACAATGAAAAACAAAAATCCACGACATGAAAAAAGAAAAGTGGTCCATCGCCAATGTCAATATGAATTAAATAATCAGAAAAAAGAAAACCATTGATCCATGGGAATTGTAAAAAAGAAAGTATGTACAAGTCTTGAACTATATACAATGCAAGTCCAAAGGGTCCATGATCCCAAAACAAAAGGAAACCTACCAAAAAGTCCTATGAATAAAAAACGATATACATAAAGTGGAGCAAAGTCCATGACCTCCAAAAAAAACATTATAAAACAAAGGAAACCTAAGCCTAAAGAACGATGTACAAAAGCGGCAGGCAAGTCCTACGGCTCACTTTTTGATGTTCTGGGCCAGGGCCTCATAGAACTCCACGTCGATGTTCCGGAGGCAGGCCTCTTCCCTGGCCTCGAGGTCTCGCAGGGATGCATCCAAGGCATCCTCCAACTCCCTGTGAGTTGCCTTCGAGGCACTCAGCCTGCCTCAATGCCCTGCGCATGGAGTTCTCCGCTCTGACCATAGTGAGCCGTGCCCTCTCTGCATGTCGTCTCTCTGCATCTATTTGCCAGCCCAACTGCTGCCACATGGAAGACACTCCCAGTCCCGAGTCCTCGTGCCCCTTGGCCGATGCCTGCCCCACGGGGTGTTGATGGCCCCGAACCATGATGCCTCCTATGCTGAGCCTGCTGCTGACTCTGACGCAACTGCCTCTGCCACTACAACGGCCTCCAGGCTGATGGAATCCCCCGGCGCCATCGTGCACGTGCCATGCCCGATGATGCTGGCACATTCTCCATCTGCTGGGGTGTCCACCCCTGCTGGACCTCCGACTCCCGACTGTGGCAGGGATGGGATCTCCACCAGGCTGGCTGCGTTGGTTGGGGCAGGTCAACAGGGGGCTCTGGTGGCATCTGTGCCGGAAGACGGCACGGAGAATGACTGGCGTATAGTGTGCACAGAGGAGGAGAGGACCGTAAGACTGGCTGACACATGGAGGAAACCCCCGACCATGGTCTCTCCCAACTGGTCCAAGTTGGCACACAGCTCTCCGTGATGACGTGCGTGGTCCCCCAGGAAGCACGCACGTCATCATGAATGTCACGTGTGCGCAACGTGACAATAATCAGGACGGACTCAATCCGGTCACGGGTCCCCACATCCGCAGGTAGAAGAGTGCCAGATGATGTGGACCTCCCCCGTTACCTGTGGACGGGCCTGGGACGGGGCATCCTTGCTGGTGCATGGTTATGCAGTCACAGTGTCAGGGACTGTGACATGCACAGGCCTCTCCGTGGCGACCTGTGCTGCCTCATGCCCCAGCCCCTGGACTGCAACACTTGCACCAGTGGTACCACCCCCATCAGGCCCCATGTGCGGCTCTGTAGCGGCCTCCTCCTCCTCCGTACACACCACCAACCTGGATGGCTCTGCACCATCTTCCGCAGTTGCAAGCCCCTGTGGGAGCTCACCCGCCCCTTCCGCTGCAGCCGTAGTGGCAGATGCGGCACCAGTCCACTCGCTCCCAGATGAAGGAATGTCCTTGGAGGGTGACTTGGACTTGCGTCACCGGCCGGTGGAGGCATCCCTGCTGCTTTCCTCCACAGTGCCGTCCCCGCCCTCTTCTTCACTTGCCACTGTGTAAAGGGAACATTGAACACAAGCATCAGGGTACTGTACAATAGTCCCCTAGACACAAAGCAGTTGCACATGAGTGGCACTGTCAAACGTCACTTCCATCATGTCCCTCCACAACACATGGGTCAGTGCAGGCAACATACATGCAGGAACAGGCATGGCACATGCAACAAACATTTGCATCCATGTCCAAGGCACCGTAGAGACATCCAATGGTGGGCTGAAACTCACATGCATCATCGGACATGCTGATCACATGCACACACATCACTGGAGGGTCATTCATCTGGCCCTGTATACCCCAAGACACAGTGGATACAAATTTGACTACGCTGTATCAGTGGATGAACACATCACGGACATGTGTCAGGCATCCATGGCATGTACCAGTCACTCACACACTACTCAGACTCACGGACATGTATACCATGCATGTCCATGACAGCAGCACCCATCTCTCATACCCCAAACATGTCCAAGTACAGACACAGGCATGCATACATCGTACACTCGGCATGCTGCTCCACATGATGCATTGTGACGCATACAACATCCATGTGGGTCACACCTGACTGCACTCACATGCAGCACCATCATGTCCCTGCACACACACATCCATACATGACCCAGGTCACACACACAGCCAAGTAGCTAACTACCACCACACTGCAACATGCACTGTTTTAAACAGGAATGCATGGGCACTTACCGCTCGACTCCAGACGGACTGCATCATGAGGATCTGGTGGTGAAGCACTGGGCAAATGCGCTCCAGGACTCTCATCTGCTGGGTGGTATGCTGGCCCTGGCGCCCCACTGCATCCGCTGCGTCTAAGAGGTGCCATGCCTTCTTGAGGGTCCTGGACTTGTAGTCCTCCCAGCGCTTCTGGACGTGTTTGATGTCGCATTGATGGCACCCACTATGTCCGTCCAGATCCTCCTCCGTCCTTCCTTGTCGGCGCACGATGGTGTGAGGAGGGCATCATAATGCCCCAGAACTTGCTCCACCAGGATACCAACTTCCTTTTCACTGAAGCTGGTAACCCTCTGCCTCTCTGCTGGGGGGTTGCCACTGGTGCCGGATGATGTTGCATCGGACATGGCAACCCCCGAAGCAGGTGTGGGTGGGCAACTGGGTCCTGGGGCTGGGCTGTGGAGTGATGGAACACCAGTCAGGAGTATTCTGTTCCAGCAGGGCTGGTCACAGCAAATGGACTGGACCCTGCCGATGGCTTATGTGCAGGCACCAAATGGCAGGGCACGGTGGCAGCAGGCAGGCAGCAGCAGATGGCTCGTAGGAGGCTGCTCGTGGCTCTGGGGGCAGTAATTCAGCCTTCAGGAGTGTGGTCTTCCATGTGTTGTCACGTGGCCAGCTTAATACGGAGTGATTTGACACGTGTAAAACTGCACGTTTGTGTGAATTCCGGGTGACGTAACGTGCACGCGGGTGTTTCCCTCGGCACAGGTTAAATGTCCCACGTGGGTTTCCATCACTCTGTACATGCTTTTCGTGGAGAGTGGTGTGTGTGTTTTCCAGACGTTGGGGTTCACACGTGATTACTTCGCAGCAGCAACAGTGCATACTTCTTCTTTTGACATGGGAGTTGGCTATGAGTTCTTCTTCTACACACAAGGCAGACAGTGAGTCACGCACGGTATTTTTCTCACTGCGGATGTCCCTGTTTGTCGCGAACCCCTTTTTTCAGTCATACTAGCCTGCGTGTTGATCACGTATGCACTTTTTGTGTTCCTGGCTGCCACAGCATACTGCGTGTGTTTTTTACACGCACGTGGGCTACAGGGGTCACGTATCTCTTTTTCTTGCTTTTTTGGGATGCTTGAGCATTGCGTGATCCATCATGTATCCTAAGGGGCCACAGGCAGCCTTGCAGGAGCACAGGGGTGCTGTTTGCATCACGTACCTTGCCCTCCTCACCCAAGTTGCCCAGGACAATTGTTGTGTGCACCTCTCATTGGTACTAGTACATCTGTGCCATGGTTGGGAGGCCACAAATGGTGAGGGGCGCCTCAGTTGGCAGCCTCCACGTGCCCTTTTCCCTGCCTTGTGCAGCACCTGTGCATGTGGTTGGGGTTGTGGGGGGACCACCATGTCCACCGGTATGCCCCGCCGTGTTGCAACATTGTGCAGGACTCAGGCTGTCACAATGATCCTGCACACTACTGGGGGTGCATGGAGTAGCTGCCCGCCAGAACAGTCAAGGGAGCAGAAGTGTGACTTGAGCACTCCAAATGTGCGTTCCACTATGGCCCAGGTTGCAATATGGGCTGCGTTATATCTTACCTGGGGTGGTGGTGTTCTGTATTGGCGTCATCATGTGGGTGCTCAGGGGGTAGGCACTGTCCCTTGGGGAGGTGATAATGGTTGTCATTAGTTTGGTATGTGTATTTGTGTGTGACATACATGCATGTGCACAGGCATTTGAACTCACCAATGATCCATGTGTCGTCATGCTTCCCAGCTTCCAGGTCCTGGCTCAGGGTGGACATTCTGGGCTGTGAGACCCCTACCCACTATGGCAGTGGTCCACTGAAATGACCCAGTGGCCAAGAAATGCAGTACATTGAGCACCCTTTCCAAGGGGCTCAGTGCTTGGGAGCACAAGGTGGGTGATGTGAGGTCATCCTCCCACTCCTGGACCAGGTATAGGATGATAAAAGGTGGAAACCTATTCCTGCCATATACCTGGTCATCAGGCATCCCAAAAAGGCTGGTCCTGGGCAAAATAATGCGGGGCCTGGCTATTCTCCTCCTCCTGCTGTGTCCCATGATCAGTGATGCGAGAAATGGGACAATCAGCATAGCTGTATGTACGTGTTTGTTGTTTGCGCGCATTTTTATACTGCGCAGGGACACTTCCGCCTGCCTTCGTGTGGCGGACATGTTTAGGCCTGTGTGTGTGTCTTTTGGTATGAGCGGGTCTACCTTATTCGATTCCATGAATACGTGTAGTTCGCGTGCGTGTGGGCGTTCCGTGTACTTCCCAGCAGTACTTCCCCAGTTACGCCCTTATTTTCACGTGTTGTTCCCCATTCCGCGTGTTCCACCCCATGTTCCGCCCCCTTTTTGGAGTGTGCGCTAACGTTGTGCGCTTTCGCAGTGCGCGTCGCGCACGGCGTTCGGGATGTTGCAGTGACGTGTGTGCCTGTGTGCGCCACCCGCGGATTTGGCGCACATCCCGGGGAAAACATGCACAGGGCCTTCCATGAATCGCACGCGTGCACGTGTGCTTGCTTTTTCACGCTTGAGCCAGCTTGCGCCACAAATGTCGGCACACTTTTATTCCATGAATTACCCCCATATGTATCGGAAAATTTATTTTCCCTAACAAAGTAGATGGAAAGCTCACAAAAATAGCTTTAAGCTAGTGTGTTCCACTTAGTTCGTTGATAAAAAATATCCTGCATAGTAGGTTTTTACCTACGTTCCCTGTTATTTCGCTGAATCCAATCATGCAAAATTGTAATTGGAAAATATTTAATAATTTTCGGAATTTTCTGAAATGAAAAATTATGACTTTTGCCCAGTTATGCAAGCAGAATTTAAATTTCACACACCACTGGTGAGAAGGAATGTACTGCAAATGTGGATGGCAAGAGCTATGCAATAACTATGAGTGTGTATGCACGTGTATGCATGGAGGAAAAGTCAAAGCGACATCAGGCCTTGTATGTTAAACTCATTGCTAGCTTCTAACTGGCATTGGCAGGGGAAAAGGTTAGACCCTGACAATGCCCAGTCTAGTGTAATCCCCCACAATTGGAGTGAATCACTGCTTACATGGATGCCCACAAATGGCCAGGTTGTACAGCAGGGCTCTGATACCTTTGGCTTTCAGATGTTTCTGACTACAAATCCCTTCGGCCCCAGCCAGTAAAGTCAAAGTTGAGAGATCATGGGAGTCATAGAGGAAAATATCTGGAGAGCTACAGTTTGCAGACCCCTTTTCTACAAGATAAGCTGGCTTGAAACAAGGACATATTTAAATGTCTCTACAGACGTGCCGATGTGATGACGCTCTATGTTATGGCAGATACCATAGTGTACTATGTTTCTGGGAGTTAGTTGGTTGTGACAATGCACTAGCACTCGCAGAGAGACTTCTTCCTTGCAATTTTATGCTGAGCGTTGGTTTTTAAGTTTCATCGGGTCGGGAGGGGATCGGGCCTAAAGCACACACGTAAAAACAATACTAAAAAGTTACCTGGACCGAGAAACCCACCAGTATTATTGTCCAGGGCAGGGTATTTTGTGAATTCAACAATAACAGCACACCCAGCCCAAGTTAGGAAACTCGGGTGTCCAGCACTGATGAATAGAAGCTAACTGCTTAAGAATTTCAACACTCCCACGGCCAAACGTACTGTTTGTTACTCCCCAATGCGCTGACAGCTGACAGCACTCATATAGTCACTCCCTGCATGCGCGCAGCCATGGCTATTTACGCTTCATGGAAAGTGGGAGGGACTTGGCTCGATCAGCCAATAGAATTAATATAGATCGTTCTCCACTGATGCTCAGCGTGTTCTTTCCTTTGCATGCTACTTAAACACTGGGGAAAATCCAAGGAATTCAAATAGTACAAAAACAGTAATCCTCACAGTTAATAGTGGCCTCAAAGCAGACAGTACTCATAGAGGGACTCTTTGAGTGTGCACGCTGAGTTGCGCATGGCCCGTCGGTTATATCCGCTTCCTGGAAAGTGGGTGGACTTAGCTTGATCAGACAATAGAATTAATAAAGATCCTTCTCCACCCAGGCCCAGCGTGTGTTCTTTGGTTTGGCTGCTGCTCAAACACCAGGGAAAATCTAAGGAAGTCAAACAGTATAGAAACAATAATAGATTCATAAACTGGCGCTTACCAGACAGCCGACAGCACTCATAGAGGCACTACTTTTAAAGTTCTTTCTCTGGGCTGTTTTTGTTTGTTGGATTCCTCTCCCCTTGCAAATTATTGAAGGCCCGTCTTTGGTAAGTTGTCTTTCAGACATTAATTGTGATTTTTAATATATGTAGATTTGAGTGCCATTTTGTGTTTCAAGAGGAGTTTCAGTTAATGTTTTAATATTATAAGATGTGTGTTTCATGATGTGGTTACATTCCACACACAAAATCGAACAGACAAATACGTTTGACTTTCAGTTTTGTAGATTGGACTGGAACATTACCAATGGGGTAACCAATTTTGGGGAACATACCCCATCATTATTTTGTCTTTCAACATGATTCATATCTTCCATTTCTAATCCCATATCTGTCATGTGTGTCTTTTCACCATAAATGGAACCCAAGACTGTTTCGCAAAACCAAACTGATGTTGAAAACCTGCTTACTGGACTGGTTCTTTTATGGGTGAGGCAGATGCCTCAGTGTCAGAAGAATTATAGACCGAGAGAGATTGTTCCAAGTTTAAGTGAGTCGCCAGAAAAATGTATCAGTTTATTTATGATTTCCACCTCTTACTCGCCTCCATGACAAGGGTCCACCCGTGAGTTCGCACTCGACAAATGGGAATAGAACCACAAACCATACAAAAAACCACATTGGACCTTTAAGTACATTTGACCCAAAGAATGGGTTTATTTTTACCAATGTCAAGTGAAAACAGGAGATGCAGAAAGCATCAATTCTTACCAAAAATGCTAAAAGGATCTAGTGTGTTAAAAAATATAATGCTGTTCACCAGAACATACGGGTATTGTTACAGAAATTTAAAAATTATAAAAATCCAGTAGTAGGATGTTGTCAAGTGTTCTGAATGGCATGCTTACTCAGTTTCCCTACTGTACATCAAGTGACGAAAATGAATTATTCTTTTGGAGTCTTTCTAATACAATGTTTTTTTTTTCTGAACAACTGTCAGGTTATAATGTAGTGGATGTTACATAATTTATTATAAGTGTAATTATCAGTGTAAATATGATGAAAAGAAGTGTTCCCTTTGTACAATGTTGAGTAATATTGGTGTTAATTCAGCCTGAATTAATTGATCTGAGTTTCAACTCGAAACAAGCTAGTCTCCCCATCTTTTGGGAGTCTTCCAGGAAATATGCTTCTAAAAGTAAACTGACATAACAAGAAAATAGAATGTGTGGTCTCCACATGAGATTAAAATCTAGAGTTACACGAAGTCATTTTATGATATAGCGCCAAAAGCAAATTAATCCATAATCTGGCATGTTGTAATGCTTCTCTCTCAGAATAATAAGCCCTTTGCACTGACCAATGCAGGCAACACAATGGGGCTTGTCAAAACCCCAGATCAGTCATTTATCAAGGCCTCACCAATATCTGTTTACATAACTGATGTACTGAGTATGAGACCTCAAGTTAAATTATAGGGTATTTCCAAAAATGTATTTCCCTTGGTATAAAACAACATGTTATTTACCCTTTACCTTATATACAGAATCACATATTAATCATAAAACCTGAATGAGAAGACTTCAAAACATGAGAATGAGTGTGTTTTGAAGGTCAGAGTCTCTGTTTAATGTGACCAAACATTTGAATTACATACATAAATTGGAAATTATTAAAAATAGACACATTTATAATTTTATGAAGCACTATGCCAAATTGTCATATTGCATACACATGGGCACATCTGCAAGCACATATTCCAGAACATATTTAATTGAATTAGCATTTTACTGCAATGAATTGTGGAAGAAAAAATAAAATGGCATTCAACAATGTATGAGTGAAATAAGCACGCTCTATTGCTCATGTCAGAAATATAGATATTTTAATCACCAATGAATATTGAGGTGTTTATTTAATATGAGGGTATAACTATGGGGCAGGCCAATGGAAAGTTCAGGCCAATCACACAGTGTGACATAATTATGTCATGCGCCTGGGAATCCTGGACAATTTTAAAATAGTTTGAACACAGATGAGAGGAATCTGACTTTGGAAAAGCTGCAGGAAGAACACCCACCCCCTTTAGATGTGTGCTCACTCTGGATACCATTTGGAAATGTGAGCCTTGGTCATAGGGAACACACTGAACCTAAGGCAGTCCTGACTTCATAGAAAGGATCAGGAGGGGCCTGCATACTGAGACTTCCTTGGGAACACTTCAGGTTTTCTTTCTGGCTCCATGCGACAAAAGCAAAAATTCAAATGTGAGTATATTATCTCCAAACAAATAGTTAGATATGTCCCCTGGAATTATTGCCCTCATTATAATTATAATTGTTCACTTATAATGCGCTAAAAACAAAGGAGTGGTTTCTAAGCATGGGATCAGGATTCAAATTTGTGTTGCTCTGCGTTGTCTTGTTTCCAAGACAAGCGCGCTGTCCCTGAGCTATCCATCCCATAGTACCTGCGTTGATAGGGAGCTGGGGTTTGGAATGTCACTAAGGGGCACTTTTTCCAAATAGAATACATTAGTATAATAGTGGTGACATGCTCTGCGCCATGCACTATAAGAAGGGACAGTGAATTGTGTTTGCATGAAACAAGAATAGCATATTTTGGTGTGCTAGGATGAGTTATTTGAGGATTTCATTGTTTTTATGGTTGAGGGAGATAACTTTTAAATAAATACCAAATTAAGTTCTGTGCTGTGTAAAATAGGGAATGTTTTGCAAAACACTGACATTGTCGTATATAGTAAGTGCTATTTAAAAAATACCCTAAGTACGATCACAGTTATAGGTGACATTCGACATGGTTCGAGGGCCCCGTGCCATGGGCGAGCAAAGATATGTTTGATAATGTGAATTATGTGAAAGCAATAGCTTTTCAATAAGAAATGGGAGCACATTTAATAGTGTCATTTCTATTCCCAAAATAATAATGTGTATTGGTCAAATGAGTCAAAATCATTTATGCATACTAAATTGAAGACGATAATTCCCCATCCCAAAACTTGCAGAATTCTAATGCAAGCTATCATAACCATATTTTAAACTGCATACACATGTTAGCAGACAACAGCACCAAATCTACAAAGGTAATATGAGGCAGGAAACATTTCTTTTGATTCTAGCATATATCAGTCTCATTCCTTGTTCTTTCATGTTCCGTGCAGAGCCGGGACTTGCTGACGCCGCACCTCCTCATCTACTGTCCCATTGAACATGAACCTGGTGGACTATCCATCCAGAACCAGCACCGGGGCCAGCATGCCCGGACCGACGCTGACTTCGGACGGTCGTGTATCGAGCCAGGCAACGGCAAGAATGGAGAAGGTCACTGTGCGACCACAAAGCCTTCCGACCAACCCGTGCAAGACCAGGTATTACAAGACTATCTTCAGCACAGAGCAGTTGGCCAGACTTGAGCAGGAGTACTGCGAGCAGCGCTACCTGTCCCAGGCCGCACGGTTCCAATAGGCCGCATCTCTGAGTCTGTCTGAGACCACAATCAAGCGTTTTTATCAAAATGGCCACCGCATTTTCCCTGTAACAGTGGCTTCCTCTCTGGCCCTTTCCACCTTCAGCTGTCCTGTGCCACCATTATTGGCCAACCAG
The DNA here is from genome assembly GCF_040938575.1 of Ambystoma mexicanum. Taxonomy (NCBI): domain Eukaryota; kingdom Metazoa; phylum Chordata; class Amphibia; order Caudata; family Ambystomatidae; genus Ambystoma; species Ambystoma mexicanum. The sequence continues at coordinate 976,454,842 of NC_090925.1, forward strand.
CAGGCTTGCCCCCCCCTTCTTCTAAGGCATCATTGCATTATCCCTCACTGCCTTGCATCTGCTCACTGTGAAGTGTCCTCATTCTGCAGCTGCTCCATTCCACCTGAGCCTGGCTGCTTTCTTCACTTTGCTGGAGCCTCACCAACTGAAGGTATTTTGGGGAAAATACAAATTAATGTCTTCAAAAAGCAACCACTTGCTTTGCAACTCGATTTTGCCAATATTTGAAAAATACTTGGGAAAAAGACAGTGGCTTTTATTGATTGTGTGGATCATCTGGTGACTTACTGCCTTGCCTGGACTGCTGCACTTTGCTGTGTTTTGAAATCCATGTTAGTTCAATCTGCCTTTGTTTGCTGCATTTTTTCAAAATGGCCACCGCATTTTCCCTCTAACAGTGGCTTCCTCTCTGGTCCTTTCCACCATCAGCTGTCCTGCGATTGGCCACTTGGACAGCCTTATTGGCCAACCGGGGACCGGCAGGCTTTAGCAAGCCTGTTCTTCTAAGGCCCACTTCTAAGGCCCCTGTCAGATTCCCTGTCCGCAGCCAGTTTGCTACATGAATCCAATACCGCACCTTGTCCCTCCCGGGTGCTGTCAGTTCACAGGCATGATACTAGACCACTAAGAATCTTGTACCTCCCACCCCATGGGTTAGTTTCCATCCTTCTGCTTACCCTTTCTATTCCCCTCATTGACTTTCACTCTTCTCTCTGCTAGCTTCAACTGGTCTCTCTGTATGCTATCAAATGCTCTAGGCTCAGCGCCTGCCTCTAACTCTTACCTCATTTCTTTCACCAATGTAGCCTTAACATTACAATTTGGGTTGTTCTGAAAGTCAAATTTGGGTGTGTTTTGTAACTGCAATTTGGGTTGTTCTGAAAGTCAAATTTGGGTGTGTTTTGTAACTGCAATTTGGATTGTTCTGAAAGTCAAATTTGGGTGTGTTTTGTAACTGCATTTTGGGTTGTTCTGAAAGTCAAATTTGGGTGTTTTCCACATCACCTCCGGTCCTAAATTGTAACTGGCTAGCCCAGTAACTGTTCCTTACTGCTTCTCTTGCATATTTCTCCTACTGCCTCATCTCTCTACTCACTCATGACGTTATCTATCTCTCCTATCTACTCCAACTGCTTCTCTATCAACTATCCTTCCCTGCTCACTAAGTCTGGTAAGAAGAAATTCAAAAAGGATATCTTGGCTTCAAACCCAGGTCTCCCCAACACCGATACCTATTCTAGTGCCTCTGCCAGACAAACCCTCACTGACATTCTCTTTTTCGTTCCTTCGCCTGATCTATGGACCCCTCATGTGATCTCTGTGCTTTGTCCTGTTTCCCCCTCTCCCATTAATGGTGGCACCCACTGGGAAGTCCTCATGGATTTCTTTGACTCCTCCAGAGTTATCATTAATGTCTCCCTAAGTGGCACTGTCATGGTGCAAGGCACTCAGGTTAATCTCCTACTCTTTGATAGACGGTTCCTTGTCTCATCAATTTCCTCTCATCTCCTGCTGTCCCCTCCTCTCCCCACTTGGCTACCTTGCCCTCTCTCTCCTCCTCCTCTACCCCTAATAGGGCTCCTTCTCCTCCACAGGGAATACCTCTGATCTGTACCCCTTCCCGGAAGGTGTTTAAGGCTGTCAACCTTCTTCATCTCGCTACTCTCAACTCTCGCTCGGCTGTCAAACACTCATCTGACATCTGCCACCTCCTCAAAGAACTTGACTTTGATGTCCTCGGTCTTACCGAGACCTGGTTCACGGCCAGCTCGGTCACGTGTTTTGACACTCTCCTCCCTGATGGCTACAAGATCCTCTCCTCTCCCAGATCCAACCGGCCTGGAGGGGGTGTAGCCCTGATCTACCCTGAGTGGATTCCAGCCTCTTTCATCCCTACTCAGACTTACTCTTCTTTCGAATGCCTTGTCTGCAGGCTCTCTCTCTCTCCTAGCCACTCTCTCACTGTTGCTACTCTCTACCGGCCCCCTGGTCAAATTACTTCTTTTCTCTCTGAGTGGGCAGACATCTTCTCCCTCCTGGCCTCACCACTCAACTCCTTCTCATTGGTGACCTCAATATCCATCTGGATTCTTCCTGTTCTTCATCTGTGCTCTTTCTCGACCTTTGCGATTCACTCTCCCTCTCCATTCACCCCTCCGGCCCTACTCATTCTTCCAGTCACACACTTGATGTTTTGATCAACTTTGGCCTCCCCCTCTCCATCCCTCTGACTACTCCTTTCTCCTGGAGTGACCACTGCCTCCTCTCCTATCATATCTCACTCTATTCCCCCCAAAGCCAAGCCTTCCCCAAAACTGCCACCTACCTTCTCGAACATCAAGCGCATGAAGCGCATGTCAGTTAAGGCTTTCGCTGCCACCTTCTCTCTTCACCCCTCGTCCTCTGGCTGACTTACACCCAGACACCGCCGTGTCCCTTCTCTACTCTTCTATTTCTGATACTCTTGATGCTCTTGCCCCTGTCATGAGAATACGTTTGAAGTCCAAAGCCAAGTGCAATTCCTGGTATGACTCTGACCTAGCTACACTTAAACGTAAGTGTAGGGCGGCTGAGAGGAAATAGAGGGCTTCTTGTTCATCTGACAAACAGGCCTGCCGCCTGCTCCAAAAGCAATACAGATTCTCTGTCCGCACCAAGAAGAGAGTCCACATTCAAGCCTGTGTCTCTGCGGCATCTAACAACTCAGCTGAACTCTTTAAAATCTGCAAGGAGCTGGTCGACCCTGCTGCAGTCTCCACCCCCCTCTCACCTCCCAGGCTCTTTGCAATACCCTTGCCGCTCACTTTATCTCTAAAACCCAGGACATCTTGTCCACCCTCTCCTCCGCTCCCCTCTCTCCCCCCTCTGTCTCTGCTTGCTGTCCCACCTCCAGCTGCCCCCCCCACCCTCTTTCTCCTTCTTTCCTTTTTTCTCACCTGATGAGGTTGCTTGACAAGTCGATCTATGAAAGACTCATCAAAACAAGTCCATCTCTGCTCCTCTAAAACCTTTAAGGACCACATTGATACACTTGCTCTGGCCCTTGCCAATTTCTGCAACCTCTCCTTAGCCTCTCAATCTTCCCCTCCCCCTGAACACTCCATTGTGCATCCTCTGCTCAAGAAACCCACAGCTGATCCTTCTTATCCGGCTACCTATCGCCCAATTTCCATTACTCCCTTTTTGGGTAAACTCCTGGAAAAGCTGGCCATCTCTCAGATAAACCTTCATTCCAATTCTGTTGGCTCTCCCCATGACCATGAATCTGGCTTCAGAGCTGCCAGAAGCACAGAATCTGCTCTCCTGAACATCTGTGAAGATCTGCTCTCCAACCTTGACTCTAACATTCCCTAAGCCCTTATCCTACTTGATCTCTCCTTTGCCTTCCACACGGTCAACCACACTACCCTGCTCAACCATCTCCATGACAACCTGGCTATCACTGATCAGGCTCTGGCCTGGCTGACCTCTTTCCTCTCTGATCAACCCTCCCAGGTACAACTTGGATCATTCCTTTCATCAATCTCTGTCTCTACCTGTGGTGTTCCCCAGGGGTCTAACCTCTCGCCCTAGCTTTTCAACCAATACCTGGCAGCTCTCGCCTACTGCATTTCCATTTTCTGCTCAAACTTCCAGTGCTATACTGATGACACTCAACTCATTTTCAAGCTGCCCTCGGCCAGCTCCTCTCCCTCCCTCATTTCTGATTGCCTAATTGCCATTCAAAATTGCTGTACTGCCAACAATCTTTGTCTAAATGCCAACAAGACTGAGATCCTCCTCATCGGTACACTTTCATCATCCTTTCCCCTTACTCTCTGACTGGCCTCCCTTGGCCCTCCTCCTACCCCCACCTGTGAGGCCGAGAACCTCGGGGTCATCGTTGACTCCACACTTTCCTTCTTCGCACACATTTCTGATGTCTCTAAAAAGTCACACTTCTTATTCCACCTCCTCAGAGGTACTGTGCTTTCCTCTCCTTTCCACAGAAGCTCACTGTCTCTCAAGCTCTGGTTCTCTCCAGGTTGGACTACTGTAACAGCCTCTTTCTAAATCTACCTGCCTCCACTCTCTGCCATCTACAACTAATCCAGAACAGGACTGCAAGACTTGTCCTTGGCCTCAAGCCCTGGGATCATATCTCTCCAGCTCTGAAATCCCTTCATTGGCTCCCAGTGGATGCAAGGATTACATTTAAAACCTGCTGGCGTTAATAGCCCTACCACCAAACCCCCCGGCGCTAATAGCGCTGGATCACGGGGCTGGCGGAACGGATATTGCCCATACCCCACTGAGCTCAGAGCTGGGGGGAAATCTGCCAAACCCGTGATTTGGCGGACCCTTAAATCTGGCAGTAATAGCGCTACTGCCAGATTTAAGGGTTACCGCCAAACTCGTGATGAGGCCCATTGTCTGATAATTGGCAGAAGTGAAATTAGGATACCTATTATAATGTATACCTTATTATAGATATGTCATTTATTATGTAAATGGATGGTTGAGTGTGAGAGATAGTGAGATAAATGCACACACGTCATTTCCGTTTTTTTGTAGACCAGCTGTCTGTGATTGTGTAACATTGTGGTGACTTCCTCTGCATAAAGCTGGAGACCATATACTGTGATTTCACCATTAATTCCTTTCTGTAAATACACTTGGGTTTTTATAAAATTACCTGTTTAATGCCCCAAATTTTGGGATACAATTGTATAACTAAAGGAGCTTAGACTAACATGTCTGTCTGACTTAGTATCAATACATTAATCAAAATATACCTTAGTCCCTTCCACTGAGTCCCCCAAACTCCAGACTTCATCTTCATCAACTTTTCACCCACTGCCCTAACTGGAAACATACATACAATGACTATGTTCTTGATATTCCTCGCCAAGATGAAAAAACAGAACTCTAAAGTTTGGTCAACACCCAGAATGAGCAGGCAATCACATGTCCCTTTTGCCAGCACATGTCACTGGCCTCCTGCTCCTGCTTTATCATAATGGCAGGATACCTTGAATGCATAGCCCATTAGTCGGTGGAGTTTAGGTATGAACACCAGTAGAGGTGCATCAACCATTCTGAAATTGTACACACATTGCATTCAGACACCTCTCTCATTGGTAGATGATATACCTCTGACACCCACAGAATCTCATACTATTATCACATCCATATTCTGGATGGATCTGCTGGCAATGTCTCAGGGTGCCCCTCATATATTTTACTCCTATTTATGATTGACCATTGGAAAGAAAAGGTCCAGAAGGCAGAGGTTGTAGCAAAACAGAGGTGCTCTTCTTCCCTGACAAAGGGCCTCATTACGAGTTTGGAGGTAGCCATGGTGCTATTAGCGCCATGGCTGCCTCGAAACTTGTGTCCGGGTTCCTTGAATAAGGAATTACGGGTCATTCCTACCTTGGAGGACCCGGTAATTCCTCATTCATAAAACCCATCCCCATTCGAGCCCCCATAGGGCTCAATGGGAATGGGGATGGAGCTAATAACGGGCCTGTTAGTTACAGGCCCGTTATTAGCTCCCTGGTCCCCTTGCGAGAGCCGCAAAGGACGTCTGGTCTGACCAGATGTTCTGAGCGGGTCCCGCAAGGGAACCTCGTAATAGGGCAGAATGGGTTTACCGGCACCATTACCAGCGCCGTTAAACCCATTCCGCCCACCTTGTATTGAGGCCCAAATACTCTCTATCATTTCTTCCACTACCTATTAAGTACCCACCTGACACTCTCCCCATCTCTTGTTCGGCTAGAAACCTCGGCATCATCTATGACCCTTCTCAGACCTTCTCTATTTTCATCTCCAAAACTACAAAGGCGGCTCGCCTCAATCTATCTAAATTAGAGAAAAATCAGTCTCCTCCTTCCTTTCAACAGCACCAATCATCTCTTACCCATTGTTTCTTCTCTAAAATGGACACCAGACCCAGCATCAACTTTGGTCTCCCCAACTATTATTTTTGTCCTCTCGACAAGATAATTAATTTCACTACCAGGATTCTATTTGAACTCCCTCGCTTCACTCCTGCTTCCTTGTACCATCACCAGGATGGATGATTGATGATGCAAAATAGGGTCTCCACAGTAAGACACCACTGTATATATCCTCCTCTATCTATCTCTACAAGCCTTCTCATAATCTCTGCTCTGCCTCCTCAACTACACTTGTGGCATCTTGCCCAACCCGTGCTTCCATTCACTTCAGTTCCTTCTCTCTGCTTGCTCCATTTGCATAGACATATCATCCCCCAGATATGTGAGGAACAGTTGACACTGATTTATTCAAAACCAAACTAGCGCCTTCCTTCTTGCCTTTGAGTTACCCTTTTAACCTACCTCGTACCTGCCTGCTAGCTAAGATTTGTCCCTTGCCTCTAACCTGCCCCTGTCGCTCAGCCTTTCCAGTCTCCACTTTAGCACTACCTCCATCATGGTCACATCCCTAACACAGCTGGCCGTACCGTCAAACTGCACTTAAAAATGTCTTATGATTATTTTATTTATTTATTTGTGTCGGTTATTACTTAACCTTTACAAAATTAGAATACAAAATTTCAGATAGCAAATATAAAACATTTAATATATTTACAGATTCCAATGATCAGTTAAAACACAATATTAATAATCACTACTCAATTACATAAAACAAGATAAATAACAGAGAATAATGGAGGAATAGAGATTTAAAGAATAAATATATGTAAAGAAATAGTGATAATAATGATAATAATACTAGTAATACGCAATTTGCCCCTATAAAAACAACAATCGTGGAATACATAAAAGCAACAGACAAAGAGGAGTTACTTGAACAGCTTACATGTTTCTGTGAGAAATTGGAGTACAGCTAACTTTAAAGGGACAGATCTATTATGCAGAATATCCCACCAGGTATCTAAATCAACTCTTTCTAAGTTCATAACAAACCATTTGAAACCATTCATACATTCCATCCTCAATGCAGTAAATTCTATCAACAGATGGAATAGCGTGTCTTTACATTTGTCAAATTTACAGAAATTACAAATCAACGGTACCTTGAATATCTCGCCCCTTATTTCTTTGATCGCACCCATCTTCAAACATTAAATCTAAGTCAAAATGTTGCTTCTTGTTTGGAAATTTCATGAGGCAGCTAATTTTTTTATAATGTGACAAAAGTTGATAATATTACTTCAAGGCCAGTACTGCGCCTACCGTTTTTCCCCAGTCAGCATTTGGCAGGAACCTTTTGACTCTTAGTAGTTTGACTGTCAAACCCAATTTGGCCAATGCTTTACAGCATTCTTCTTTTAATATACATACATCTTTCTCTGGGGTGCCGTCACATAATCCCTGACCTATCACTACATAGATTGTCTTATTTGAAGTAGTATAGAGTTTTGCTACATAGAAACAGCCTTCTCCATTCCACTCGACTTTCTATGGATTGCAGACCCTACTCACATCTGATGGCTGGAAGGGGCAGAGATTTAGAAAAACAATATAGGATTGAACGCCAAATTTGACCCTCCAATTTATATAACCCAGCCCTTGCCCAGACTGGAAATAATTCCAAATAATAGCATAGTTGTGTTTTCCCCACATCTGTCATTTAAAGATGAAACAACGCTGGCGCAAATATGCACCCTTGACGAAGACCACTGAATGTAGATATAGAGTGGGATAGAAGGCCTTCTTTGTCTAAGCGGACTTCGATTTGGGAACCCTAATGCAGATGAATTAGTAAAGAAAGCACGCCTAGAGGCATTCCTAATTTATATAATTTCCTCCAGAGAGTTGGTCTATCCACCAAATCAAAAGCGAGCGAAAGATCCATGGCAGCCAAATAAATGGGGGGACTGTTATCCTTCCAGGCCTTCTCTTGCAGTAACATCACTAGCAGCTCACCTGCCTCGGTACCCACTTCCTTCCTAAAGCCGGTTTGTTGATGACCGAGGATATTGTTACTATTGCTCCAATCTCCTACATGTGTTAACAGTAGGGTGGCAAAGATTATGGAAACTGCGTCTAACAGCGCGATAGGGCGATAGTTTCATGGAATACCCCTGTCGCCTTTTTTTATAAATGGGGACTACATAAGAATTGTGCAAAGAAGAAGGTATACACCCGGTTTTGATAATGTCGGCAAACAGTAAACACATATGGTTAGCGGACAAGTCTGAATTCCCTTTCAGGATTACATTTGTCAATTGATTGGGCCCTGCTGCTCTAGAAGTGCTGGCTTTATCAATTTGAGTCTGAATCTCTGCAATAGAAAACTCAACATTCCATAGATGATCATTGATAAAAGTGATAAAAGCCTGACACGTGATCTCCGCGACTTGAATTCATAGAGAGAACTAAAGTGTCCTGCCCACACTTCCATGCAGATAGTGTTGGTTTGTGCTATAAATTGAAGAGATTCCATTGCATTTATAAACACCCAAAATTGTCTTGAAGTGCCGTCTTTTAATGCAGCAAACATTTGTTCACTATCATATTGGTGCATCCTTGCGCGGTGGCCCTTTATCCAGTTTTTTTACTTTTGTTTTTCCCTCCTCACCCACTCCTGATTCACTTCCCAGAGTGACAGGTTTTCAATATCCAGCAGATTTCGTTATGACATAGCTTTTTCATCCCTTGCACCTGGTTGTCGAAACCATGTTTATGACTCAGGCTTCTAATTATTACACGAGGCATATTCACTGATTTGTTTAAGAGAGAGTCAACATAAGTACCAAAATGAACATTTGTACAAAGGGACATCTTTGTTACAAGTTTTGAGGCACCAAAATCAGAGATGAAGAGAGGATTAAATGTATGGATGTTCCCCTTATGCCATACAACTCTGGATTTGGAGTGGTTCACTCACAGAGGGACGTTATAAACGGTCAAGGCTACCTCCCTGCCCGGGATTGATAAGACAACCTCCAACATGTGATCACTTAGCATAGTGTTTTTTAAGTAAAACATTTGGACCACATCGATCAGAGCTTTGGACATAAAAATATATTCAATATTATATCATCAAAATATAATCAATCGTGGAAGTTCAAGTTCCATCAGACCAGGTAGTGGGGTCAACTGCTGCATCCAAAAGTGCATTAGCAGGATACAAACCCCAATTTTCAAACCTGTTGTGCCAGAGTTGTCCCTGCAGTTTCTTCCTTTTGAAACCAGGGGGTCCACCCACAACAATATTTTACTTAGTATTGGACGGAGAGGCCAAAAGCCTGATAAAAAAGGTCTTATATTGATTGTCCTTAATCTATGTAAGTCCGCACATTGGTCCCCGATGACTGTTCCATTTAGTCTACTCAAGAACCTGGTCAGAATATCACTCAAACTCCCCCTAATTTAAGAAGCAAACTCACAGTTTCCCATCAAATATGGTTTCTTATCTATTGTACATTCTTTTGTGATCAAAAGAACATTTTCCCTTCCTGTGTACCTTCTACTTTCTACTCAACAAAGGAAACACCAAGATCATGCTATGCGGGAAAACTGCTCTCTTCCCTCAACCCATACCCTGGTCCCCTCTCTGGGACCACTATCCCCCCCCCAACAGAGTAAAATATATTGGGTTCATTATTGACACAGATGTGACACATCAACTGAGTGGTAAAAAGCTGTTTCCTCCACAGTCATATCCTTTGATGCATTTTTCCTTTCCTGACCTTTCAACACAGAGTTACTGTCTTTTTTGCAATCATTCTTTCATGTCAAGACTAGGCCAATGCCCGATACATAAGGGTTCCCACCTCGCAGCTGAGAAAACTGCAACAAGTGCAAAATACTGCTGCAAAACTCTTCCTACTTTTAGGTCCTAGAGAACACATATTGGCCATCCTCCAAAATCCCCAGTGGCTTTGGATCGATCAGCATAATTCCTTCAAGATGAAGTGTATCACTCACCAAGCCTTCTATAATAAAGGACCTGAATATCTGCACCAAATGTTTACTCGCTACATGCTAACTGAAACTTCAGATCTGGCTCAGCAGTCTTAGTCATAATTCCATTGACCAGAACTACTCATGCGCAGGCCACCTCCTTCTCATTACAAGCACCCACAATTTGGAACTCTCTCCCTGTAAACATCCACCACACAGAGGTCCACTTTGCATTCAGGAAAGTACTCACAACTAGACCCTTCCCCCTGTCGCCTTGCATACCTTATCTGAGCTACTTGCCGAGCATGACAAACAACCCCATACGACTGCCTCAATCTATCCCCAAATGTCAGCATCCCCCTCACACTACCTACACATCCCATCCATCAGCCTTCCTACTTATTAATTTCTGTCATGGGCACTTGACAAGAACCAGTGAATGATATGAACGGAATCAGGCTCTCAAGTACTACCCATTCTAGCCCCTCCCAGAGCCCACCTATTACCGGAATTTAAAAGGAATCTAAGCTCCCTCAACTCCAGCTGTTCTTGCACCTCAGTGAGCCCTCATGAAAGTAGGCTCTCATAGCCATAAACCTCTCTACCCCCGCCCCAGAAATCCTCTGGATACTGGCTCATGTCTGTGACTTGTCACTCCCAACTACAAACCAGTAGATACTCAGCCTCTCCCTGTGGTTCCCCTACCTCGCCAAGCAAAATTGATAAAGCAGCCAGAACTCTCCCAAGTGGGGAAATGGACATCCACGGTACCACATGGGTGGATAATGGAGAGGGGATTAGCAAGTGGTTTCTTTCTAAAGGATCGTGTACTCCTTGACACTGGCGGTGGCATTGACGACTAGCTTGATATTTTTGTCCATAGGTCACTATGTGTGATGAATTGTCACCTGGCAAGGGTGTGAAAGACCTGACTTTTTTGATTTTTATTAAATAATACAAATATGTTGTAAGTCCATCTGTGAAAGAGAAATCTGCTAATCAGATTCCCCTTTCATTGGCTCCATGCCATACGCATAGTATGTACTTGTCCCTTGTTGCATCAGTATCTATGATGTCATCATTGTGGTCCTACTTTGCGCAAACGGGGGCGCAAAGTTAAGGTGGACTTTTTTCAAATGTGGGTGATGAATTTCAAAGGTTTTGTTGTTTTAAATCTGATGACCTTAACTCTTTCCCAACAAAGGTTTTGTTCAATGAATTTCTAAGTTTGTTTTCTCCAGTTTTTTCATGTTAAATCTTATCACCATTACCCTCTCTTAACTAAAGATTTTTTCACAAAATTTCAATGGTTTTGTCATACTATAGTAGTTTCTTTTGGGGCCACTAGCCATCTATAGCCTTTAGCCATAGCAAGTGTACATGTTGCACCAATACGTTTCTTTGAGGCTCACTAGCAATGGCCTTCGGCCATGAGCACTGTTCATGTTTCACCAATACGTTTATTTGGGGCCATTAGCCCTGGCCTTTGTCCAGGCCCTCTATATTTGTTACACCAGTAGGCTTTGTTGATGCCAACTAGCTATGGCCTACAGCCATGGCCACTGTACATGTTCCACCAATAGGTTTCCTTGGGGTCCATTAGCCATAGCCAGTGGCAAAAAGACCCATTACCCCCTGCCTAGTAGATGTGATCACTGTAGGTATAAACTGTCCTTTTCTTTTTTACTCTCTCCCAATTCCCACAGGATACTCCTGATAATGCCATCGAACCACAGACACAGCAGTAATAAATTTCCCATGCCTGAGGTATACCCTTGGTATTCCCCTGATAATCCGAAAAAGTTAGAAAATTTAAAAACATCTTCCCAGTCCTCACAGGGACTCATCAAGGGCCCCCTTCCTCTTTCCATTGTCCCCCTGCTACCCTCATCTGATTTTCCCTCCCTTGCCCTCTCCCATTACCCACTTTCACTCCGTGGATCATGTGACATATTTTCTTTTCCAAGAGTGTCTTCTGTTGCAGCCATGGCAATCCCCCAGTATTCCCCATATAAACTGAAAACATTCAAACTGTAACTGGCTTTCCAGACCAGCCCCAACTCTTCAATTTCACATGGTATTCTCTTTCTTCTCCCCACCTGTTGCATGATGCAATTACATCCTTTTTCCTCCTCCAAATAGCGTTGTTTCCCATTCCCTCTGCATTACTCCGGTAATCACTGACATCAATCCCCCAAAAATGGCAGGTTTTCATTTTCTTAAAAACCTCTGTGCTGCAAAGCACCATGGGAGAAACAGCTATTTTTTTGGAAGCAGGGGGAACCCCCTTCCCTGTCAAATATCTAAAAAAGTACCCAACAGAATTACCCCAAACCTGTCTCAGACATTAAGTCAACACTTTGTGCCCAAGATGTTTCTTATTTGCTCTAAATTCGCCAAGCAGTTTTTGCACTTCGCCTTTTCTAAATTTGGAATTTGTCTCTATGGGAAAATGAATGGGAGTAGGCAGAAATGGGAGTAGGCAGAAAACAGGGATGTTGTGCTTTGTTATTAACCTTTTCATTGTTTAACAAATCTGTCCCAAGATTTTCAGTCTGGGCCACCCGTGACAAACGCTTTCTTTGGAAAATGTCATCCAAATCGTCATACATGTCAAAAATGATCAGCAATATAATTTTCGGATTTCCTATAACTCACGGTTATCACCTTAATTCAGGGTGTGTACCACCGCCTAAATGGATCCCTTTTTTGTCATTAAAAAAGAAAATCGTTTTTTAGAATTGTGCAGGACCTCTAGACGACCCTGCAAGTACATGCCTATAAGAGTTTCCAAAAGTAAAAAGATCCACCTTTTTCACATGTTAACGTTTACATTTTTTTCTCTACGAGTTTTCCAAAGAGCGACTGAGTGTAAGTGGGTGGCGGCGCGAGGGTTCACTCTTGACCCACCCTGCCCGCAATCAATACCAAGTGTGGGCCAGACGTTTGCAAAACATGAATCACACCCTAGCTGGGGCAGAGGCAGCCTTTGTGTTTGACTGGAAGTGTGGCTTTAGTCCCAGGAGTGCCAAGAACTCAGAGGCACACCCCGAGTCATGTCTTTGTGTTGCCTGTTAGATTGCAGTGAAACACACATGCTGCTCGCATAATAGTAATAGAAAACGGGGCCTTTAATGCTATCACCATTCAATAAAGATATTTGCAGAGCAAACTGAAAACAAAAGCACTTTCACAGTTTCTAATGCTTGCCTAATTGAGAATTTGACGAAATAGACTTGGCTCCAAATGTATTACATCCCTTCTCACAAGGAGTTTAGCACCAATTAAAGCAAACAATTGCAGACAAGTTTTTTTGCACAGTATTGTCTTTTATAAATAATAACGAATGGAAAAAAAATGTTTTGTTCTCCAATGTATGTACAGTGTTGTCAGTTTAAGTAATAAATACTGAAGACACTTATTTGTCTTTGATTTTCTCCAGAGAATTTTAGGACTGGCTTTGATCCAAAATACCATTGCTACAATTGCTAAACAACACATTACTGAAAGCTCAATCCATACCGCTATTGGCCGAGCCCAAACATTTTTGTCTAATATGAAACGGAGACAAGTCCGTTTGCATAGTTCTGCATTAAGCAAGCAAAGCATATGGTGAAAGTGCGTTTCCCCCCTTTTCCACCTGTGGAAACTTTGTGTAATATTTCCAGGCACCTTTTCTTCTCCCAGTGCGAGTACTCATCGGGCAGAGGTCGGCTAGGAGTTAAATGACCGCACGGCTTTGGTTTCCGGCTATTTGCTTATTTTGTTTGGATAAACCTGGGTTTGGCTGGTCTATTGCACAGACAACCCTCTGTCCAATTGTTCCCCTTCCTGGTGACCTGACCTGTTACATCGGATCCTTACATGCAGTAATAGGGAGCTGAACAAAGTCACACTGTAGCTCTTTTTGCTGAGAGCACAATGCCAAGCCAAGCTTGGCACTAAAATATCTTTCCAAAGCTGCACAGGTAGATCAGTGGGTCTATGTATGTATGATATGATATGGCATTTAAAACGCGCATATACACAAGTGTTTCATGTATGGAACATGCAGGGCCAGTGCTAAGTAGGGGGCTGACTTTGGTTGCAACCAGTGGAGGGGTACCAGGATGGGCTATGTTGGCCTTAAAAACCTTACATCCAGAGTTATTGTGAATGGCTGGGTTCCCCAAAATGACAATATTGTGCTTTCAGTGATCTTTGCACTGACACTGGTGCCAAAGGGGGGAGCAGAGTAACATGATAGAGTATATATATATATATATATATATATATATATATATATATATATATATATATATATATATATATATATATATATATATATAACAAAGAAAAGATTGTAAACCAATCCAGGGCACAACGGCACTCTGGCGATGCTTTTGATGAGAGACTGGAAGTCACAGAAAACAAATCCACACGCAGTCAAAGTGTTCCGTGCAGCCAAATGTCCTTTATTAGTGCATGGGCAAAGGAGGCAGCAGCAGTTTCCAGTGAAAAAAAGAGAGAACAACGCGTTTCACCCTACTCGGGCTTCGTCTGGTATGTGACAGAGAGAGAGGACTATAGCTTTATAGGCAGGAGTGTGTAAGTCCATTTTCAATGTTTAGCACTAGAGTGAAATAGCAATTGTCTGTTAAAAGCAGGGCCATGTTGTAAATGTGTGGTTATTCATTTATGTGCTGTTATTTGTTACAACTTTTTGAAAAATACAGTGTTGTAATGTTAAAATTTCATTTGCATTTGCTTCAAATACCAATTATCCCAAGTGGGTTAAAGGTGGACAAATAGCACAGGATTGTCGCTATCATAATCGTTCCACTCCGTTTTTTCTCCGTTACACAGAAAATGTGTTTAAATGAATGATTATTCAACAATTCTTATTTACAATGACCATATTGTTTCAGCCCCAGTGGGCTAACATGTGGTCATAGCTTATACTACTGTAAAGTGTCAAGTGCTTACATGAAAAAAACATGTTTTTACTTATTAAAAATATAGACAATTCATGTGTATTAAAGTGCCATGTGCCATACAAAAGTCAATGGACTATTGAATAACAAGGTGCTAGGTGCTATCATAGGGGTGCATATTATAAAACTACTCATGATAATCCAAAAGCATAGGAGGCTGTATGTAACCCTTGCGGGTGCCTCTAAGGTATGTTCCATCATACACATTTCAATCATAAGTATACAGAAAGGACATTAAAATCAAAAGTAAATGTTATAAGTACTGATAGTGAGACACATGAGTTGGACTGATGTACCACTAAAGGCAGTATGTTACCCTTGCGGACACCTGTATATTGTGACTTAGCTAGCCCATATCTTAGATTGTCTGATAAATGGGGCAAAGAATGTAAGTACAAAAAATATATAAAACATATATATTGCCTATGCCTATTCAACATTATTCTAATAACATGTCAGATATGTTAAAGTGCTTAGTGCTATACATTTAAAATCATATCTCATATATAAAATGCAAACATCTTAAAAACAATCCAGACTATGTATATATGTTACTTGATGAAATAGCATCTACAACTAAAAAGATCCAAAATACTAGGTGCTGGATGTTACATTCATATGTTAGTATTTTGTGTCTCAGGATAATCCTGAGAATACAGGTCACAGTGTTTCCAACTTTGAGGTTATTAACTAGTCCATAGTCTATATTCTATTGATTATCGTTGACACAAACCATGCAGTTCATACATGGTTTTAAACTTTCCATACCGTTCATTGCTTAATGATAGTACACCTAGCATATTTAATAAAAACTGAACACAATGCCCATGCATGTAAAGCAACCTCTCTTATTTTCCAAACATATGTGCTAATATGGTGATATAAAATTACTAAATAAAGAGATAGGAAAAATAAAAAATAAATGCAAAAAAAACTGCAAAATAATGCATAAGCGTCCAAATTAAACATAATATAGTAGAAACCTTAATTTGTTATGTTGGCGAATCACATACATAAAAATAAGAGATATTTAAAGTGTTTGTGCAATCACAGTGAGAATGGTGTCATCATGAACATACAACACAGTGAGATATTGATGACTTTAAAAGTTTCCAAAAATTTCAAAAATTTCAAAAATTCAAGATCCCAGGAATGCATATAATTCTTCGTCACGATTGTGACCTCCCGGGTATTTGGTGTTGAAGTCCACAATATATCTAGATTCCATTTGTCTTAGGGTTCGCAGTCTGTCCCCTCCTCTTGGATGTATTCCCACTGTGTCAATGATGAAATATTTAAAGGATCTAATGTCATTCTGATGGACCTCCTCAAAATGTTTTGCAAGTTGGTAAGACATGTCATGATTTTTAATTGCACGAAGATGTTGCAATATTCGTAGCCTGGCTTCCAGCTTTGTGCTGCCAACATACCACAGGTTGCAATCGCAGGTGATCACATAGATAGCAAATTGTGTGAAACATCTCAGATCATGTTTAATTTTAACTTCTTTCTTTGTTCGAGGATTTGTGAAAGCTTTGATGTTCATCCCATGGCGGCATGCTTTACATTTAGCACAGGTGTAAAAACCTGTTATTCTTGTTGTTAACCAAGTACTATTTCTTTGTTTGGGTGACTGAAACAAACTCGGTGAGAGTTTGTTTTGTACAGAAGGTGGTTTTCTATATGTCAAAGTAGCATGTGTCGGCAGATGTGGGCTGATGTCAGAGTCTCGTTTCAAAAGGTGCCAATGTTTTTTTAGAATTTGTTTTGTTTCTTTGGCTCCTGAGTTGAATGTGGTAATGAATCTGAGTGAGCAGTCTTCATGTAGTTGATCCTTTATTTGATCCTTGGGTATGGTTTTTTTGGCCAAAATCATTTCCCGGGTTTTATTGCTGGTTCGGTCATAAGCTTTGTTTATAACTGTTTTCTTATAGCCTCGCCTTAGGAATCTGGCCGCGGTATTTTTGGCATTGATTTCCCATACTTCATTCTCACTGCAGTTTCTTTTCACCCGCAAGAACTCACCGTACGGGATACTATCCTTAAGACATTGTGGATGTGCACTTGTGGCATGTAACAATGTGTTGGTGCTTGTCTCTTTTCTGTGCAGCTCTGTACTTATATGATTTCCAATAGCTTTCACCTTTATGTCTAAGTAGACTATTTCCGTTTTACTGTGATGTTCCGTAAATTGTAAGTTCTGCTGATTTTGATTCAAAACATGAAAGAAATTTGTCCATTCTGTAATCGTCCCACTCCAAATGATAAACAAATCATCTATGTACCTTTGCCACATAATTACTTTGTCTGTATGTTCCTTGTAGTTGTCATTGGAAAAAGGATCTTCTTCCCACGCACCCATGTATAAATTTGCAAACGTTGGAGCTACTGCTGTGCCCATTGCTGTTCCACAAATTTGATTGTAATATTTTGAATCAAACATGAAAGTGTTGTGAGTCAAAATAAAAGAAAGCATGTCCAGAAGCATGAGTGAATGTTCTCGGTAACTGAGAGATCTTGTTGACAGAAATCTTTTAACTGCTTGTAAACCTTTAGAATGTGTAATGCAAGTGTAAAAAGAGACTACATCTAACGTAACCAGGAGGAAATCAGGTTGCCAAGGAATATGTGCTATTTGGTTCAAAAACGCTGTGGTGTCTTTTGTGTAAGACGGTAAAGTTTCCACAAAAGGAAACAAGAAATTATCAACAAATTTAGAAGTGTTTTCAAATAGAGAGTCTATTGAGGCCACAATCGGTCTTCCCGGTGGTCTGGTCATTGATTTGTGGATTTTAGGTATGAAGTGTATTATTGGAGTCTTGGGATGGTTTTTGGTTAAATAATGTTTCTCTTTTGTGGTAATATGTCCTAAACCATACCATTTGTCCAACATAGTATCACATTGCACTTTGTATTCCGGGTAGGGGTCATGAGGTAGTTTGACATAATTATTCATGTCATTTAATTGCCTTTCTGCTTCTTTTTGGTAGTCCTTGGTGTAAAGGACTACAACATTTCCGCCTTTATCTGAAGATCTTATGATGATCGATGTATCTGCTTGTAAGTCTTTCATCACTTCATATTGTAATTTTGTTAGGTTCTGGGCTGTTTCCGGTTTGGTAACCAGTTTTTTAAGGTCATCCGTAACGAGGTCCTCAAATAGGTCTATCGTTGGGCAAAGTATATTAGAGGGATTAAATTTAGACTTATTACTCATACCACTGGGAACCGCCATGAAAGTATCTATTTCTGTTGGTAGTTCAATTTGCCACTCATCTTGTGCTGCATGGAGGGAAGTTTGAGTGGTTTCCTTTTCTCCTAAATTTGCATGATCTCTTAATGCTGGTATATCCCTAATATTCAAATGTGAGGGAGTTGGATTCAAACCAGGCATGGTTACATTGTCCAGATTAGCAGGAAATTTAGTCAATCTCAATTTGCGGACAAAACAGTATAGATCAATTCTTGCTTGGGGATAGTCAAAATTAGCAGTAGGGCAAAAAGAGAGACCCTTTCCCAATACTTCTTGTTCGTATTGAGTCAAGGTTTTGTCTGATAAATTGACTACTTGCATTA
Organism: Ambystoma mexicanum; assembly: GCF_040938575.1. NCBI lineage: Eukaryota > Metazoa > Chordata > Amphibia > Caudata > Ambystomatidae > Ambystoma > Ambystoma mexicanum. The sequence goes on from NC_090925.1 coordinate 976,473,275, forward strand.
TGTCTTCTGCTAGATGTTCTTCTTGTTTTTTCCAGAGCGTGTCTGACGGCCTGTCGATTGCTCTCTTTTTCTTCCTCTGTCCCCGTCGCCCCCTTGTTCACCTCCTTTTGCTGACATTGATTTTTGGAGTTGCTTGCCTTTGTTTGTGTTTCGCACTTGTGATGTTTTGCCCACTTGGTGTAATAGTCTCATTTCTTCTAAAACATTTAACCTGATAGGGGTATCTTCACGGTTAGAGTTTGAGACATCTGTGGAAGTGCTGGCATCCTCCTCTAGTTCTGATTCAATAAGAATTGCATTTTCATCATTGGTCTCTGCTTTCTTTTGAATGGCTTTGCGTACATTATCATATTTTCTTGCAAAAGTGTAGATACGACCTGTGGCATAGTCTTCCTTATCTCTTAGAAACTTTCTCTGTTTGCGTTCTTTTATTTCTCCTTCGTATTTGTTAATATTAATCATCTGCATTTGGATCTTGATTTTATTTGCTGATTCAGCATCAGCACCGTTATATACGTCTTGCTCAAGCACTTCGATCTCTTTGAGTGCTTTAATTCTGTCACTCTTGGCATATTTGACCAATATTGTCAACATTTTGAAAGAGCATTCACTGGTAGCTTCCCCCCATTCATTTAACATTGCAGGGTCAGGATCTTAATACGTTGGTATAGTGAAGATTCTAAGGCCTCTTGGTATTCTCTGGTTATCTAGATAATTCTGTAGTTACTTAATTTCCCACCATTTATCCGTTTCTTTTTTATGTAGTTTCTCCAGTTTCAACATCTTCTGTTGTATCGTTTTAATTTGTTGCGGCATTGCTTTCTCAGCCTGTTTTGGCAAATGTTGCAAGGTTTCATTGAATAAGATGGATGCTTCTGCATCTCTGCTGCCTTCCTTGTCTGCCATTGTAATGCATTTGATTTACTAAATAAACAAACAGTCACATATAGCTGCTGTGGGTAAGTTTAACATCTCTCTTTTCCTATACTTTCAATATAACTATAGATAATAGTCCTTTTTCCAGTGATTTCAAAGTGTAGAAAAAATGTTATTGCCTCGTGTGTAGGAAACTCTGAGTATACGGCTTGATTATGCTGTTCCCTGTATTTCATAAAAGGGGATGCGCGTAATATATGGATTCTGAACACTGATAGATGTGTCAGGAAAACAGCTGCCTTACCTGTATTTTTCGGGTCCTCCGACTCGTGCAGCACAGGAGGCTGCTGACCTCTGACTGCAGTGAAAATCCGCCGCACGGCAACTTCAGAGTTTCAGCTGCAATGACAAGCAGAGCTGCGTGTGCTGGAAGTTCACAGCTTCCAAAAAGACGTCTGGCTGGGTCGCGTCGCGCTTCTGCTGCAGCTTAAAGATTCCATCCATAGAGTCCACACGGGTGCTCGTTGATGAGCGCGGCCAGACCGCGCCGAAAACATAAACAAAGAAAATATTGGAAACCAATCCGAAGCACAACGGCACTCTGGCGATGCTTTTGATGAGAGTCTGGAAGTCACAGAAAACAAATCCACACGCAGTCAAAGTGTTCCGTGCAGCCAAATGTCCTTTATTAGGCATGGGGAAAGGAGGCAGCAGCAGTTTCCAGTGCAAAAAAGAGAGAACGACGCGTTTCACCCTACTCGGGCTTCGTCTGGTATGTGACAGAGAGAGAGGACTATAGCTTTATAGGCAGGAGTGTGTAAGTCCATTTTCAATGTTTAGCACTAGAGTGAAATAGCAATTGTCTGCTAAAAGCACGGCCATGTTGTAAATGTGTGGTTACTCATTTATGTGCTGTTATTTGTTACAACTTTTTGAAAAATACAGTGCTGTAATGTAATAATTTCATTTGCATTTGCCTCAAATACCAATTATCCCAAGTGGGTTAAAGGTGGACAAATAGCACAGGATTGTCGCTATCATAATCGTTCCACTCCTTTTTTTCTCCACGTTACACAGAAAATGTGTTTAAATGAATGATTATTCAACAATTGCTATTTACAATGACCATATTATTTCAGCCCATGAAGTCATCAATGATATTTGTGATGTCATCTTTTATGTCCTGGGTGTTAGTCTTAGCAATGCACGTAGATGGTGCGAGTTACGGTTGCTTAGCTTATTATAATGGGATAATGTGCAGTGGTGTTTGGTTGCACTGTGAAGTATAACATTCTTTTAATGATTTTTTTTTACTGAATGCACATATATATATGTATGGTAGGGAAGGAAACAAAAGGGGCTAAACAAGTGATGTCATCATTGATGTCATCAATGACATTTGAGATGACATCTTTCATGGTCTGGGTGTTAGTGTTAGCAGTGCACAGGGGCGGTAGCAGGGTTGGGGGCTAAGTTTACAGGGCTTCTTCAGGGGTTTTTCGGTTTTAATTTGAAGCATAAAGGGGAGGTGGAAAGTATTTTTGTAGTGAAGTGTACAGGTTTTTGTTAGGGCAACTTGACCATAACATCCCCTTAACAAAGTTTTTTTTTTAGTGAATTGTACAGGCTTTTAGTATTACCATTTACGTATAAGGTGTACCTAAGAAACAAATGGTGTACTGCATGGCACAGATTTTCAGTAGTGCAACATAACCAAAAGGTTCCTTTTGGAAGGGTCTTTGGTAAAGAATATATAGCTTCCGAAGAATGCCACATGAAAATATACTGTCGTACAGCGCTGTGACATGTCTCAGAATCAGTACACACTTACCTGAACGAAGTATGCCTATTGGGCAATGTGGAAATAGATTTTATATTCATGTAGGAACGTCCACCTTCAACATTTGCCTTAAACAACGCCAACACGTACTGGTATGCAGCGACTGCGAATGCACTACAAATTATATGTTGGTAGGGAAAGTTTTACTCATCTGAAAAAGACATCAGCTAAATGCAGCCTTCCTCCCAAAGAAAGAGCAGCAGTGGTGTAATGCAAAAGCATAAGAAACTGTGTTTCTATCTTGCACATAACAGACAAAACATTTTTTTGCCACACATACAGTCACTCATATTACCGTTTGATGCCTTTTTGCTCAATGCCGGTGGCATGTTACCTTATTGCCTGCCGTGGCAAAAAATAAAGCCACCCGTAAACAAAGTTAATAATGGGTTAAGAACGACCTTTCACAGTATAATTGAAAAAAAAAAAACTTGAATACACTCCATGCACTCCTTATTTCTCTGTAAAGTACATAGGCGCAATAATCTTTGCCAGCAATAGTCAAAATTACGAATGCAGGACGTGTACTTGTTGTAATCCGAGGCGACTTTGGCAGTAAGGATCACAAAAGAAAATCCTCTTTCAAGATGGCCGCCATAGAAAGGGAAGGCGGTTATTGCATACATAGCCCGTCTTCCCTTTCCAGTGTAGGTTGCAAAAAGCACAAGGACGTGGCGTGACACAGAACCTGTAAATAAACATTCAGCGACGTACAAGCTAATAAATTACATTTGCAAACAAAACAGGGGAATGGTAAAGAACACATGACCATTTTACAGGTTACAAACTAGATGTATTTAATAACAAACTTTCAGAGACCATCAGAATAATTGCATAATCAATGCAATGATTACAATGCTGTTTAGGGAGGCATTGCAAATGTTGAAGATAAGGATGCCGTTTTTTTTGTGCAAACAAACATTTTGGGGTCTTTGTTGAAGCAGTCGCTTTGTTTCCACAGTTATTTCCCAAAAGTCGTCATGACGTTGAGCCTACAGCACCATAAATGATGTCACGTTGCTCTGAAAAATGAGTTCAGCGAACGGACAAAGCGCGCTTACAGTGTCATTGCACATTATAGTTATGGACAGGCAACCGCTCACCAGCAATTGTATTTGCCGTCCGAAGAAGCCCTCACTCGGGATTTGAAAACCATGGCACGCACAATACGGCAAAATATACCTAGTCGGGAAAAGTTACAAAAAATAAGTGTCAGTAACCAACCTGAATGAACATTTTTTTAAAGATCAAATAGAAAATGTGCAAAGTGGTACACAAAAATACGTGCTCAAGTTGACATTTTAGTAATATGTTGCTAATGTCCAAATGTACCTATAGGTGGAGGCTAGAAACGGCGAGATTGTGCATGTGCCGTAAGCGAAAACAAAATGGCAAGTACACAGAAAGACGATAATTTAGGTATGAAACAAAAAAGAGTGGACAAATAAAAATAAATTACGTCTCGTCATTTCAAAGAAGACCAAAAAAATTTGCAAATTTATACACAAAGCTATGTGGACAAAGTAAGCGTTTCAAATTAGAAATATAAATAGTAAAAAAGGTTGAGTGCAGTCATACCCTGCAAATGAGCAACATGTGCACTCTGCAACATTACAGGAAAATTGTACAAGGGCAGAAAAATAATACGTTAATTATATTAGCACAATTAGATGGGCAGTTATGTAAAAATAAAGCACGGATTGCTGTACAGTGGGCCAAAGTAAACTTACAAAATATTTACAGCCTCCATTCTTTTTCGGCAAAGCAGTCACAAATGTGTTTGCAGTGAAGAATCTTCCTTGACTGATATGCATGTCACTTACAAACTTTTTAAAACATAACCTTATCAATTGCATTTTTTTTTACCCTTTCATTCTGTGAATAGCACGCAAGTTTCTCTTGGGCTCAATGTCAAAAAACAATTGCCCCTTTACTTTCACTCAGATGCACGGGCGTACTGAGTGGTCAACCAAAAAAGCAACTTCTGTGGCCTTCACTCAGAAGGCAAATACATTCTTGCTTTGAAGCAACATATTGAAATCTAATTATCAGAACCTGTACTCCCATACAGCTTCAGAAGCGCTGTTTCAAGCAAACAGTGCAGATGATGGCCTTAGTTCTCAGAACTGTAGAGGCCAATCTGAGGGAAATATTAGTGCAAAACACATTTTAATCCACACGCTGTAATTGGTCGTGATGCAGTGAGCACGAACTTCCATTTAAACGTATTATTTTGCAGACAAGAAAACTGCACTTTTTCACTTTGTGCTTCCACAACTCATTGGGCCCCCTCAAAGGTCACCTTGTGAAATACTATTTTTTGAGTGTGAGAAGTCTAATGCTCTCTTGTTTTGGAGCTGTTTCGGGCGGTATCCGCGCACACAAAAACATTAGTAGAAGAGAGGGGGCCACTGAACAAAGCTACCTTACTGCACGCTATTTTGCAAACAATCTGGGAAAGAGCCACACAGTTGTGAGCACAACCTTTTCCCCACGTTCAGTGTAAGGGGAAAAAAGACGTTTTGATAACATCTCCCCCGTATAACTTTCGCCCCCTAGCACCAAACATGATGAAAATTTCCAACCAAATTCAGAGTGGGCAATATATTTTTTTTCCAATGTTTGGCGACGATTAGTCCAAGGGTAGGACATTTATAAGGCAGCCAAAAACAGTTCTTTCTATGGAAACAGCCACTCCACCAAAGCAACACAGTCACTAACATCCCTCTTGAATGTGCTGCAGTGGGTGCCGGCAGAACCTAGAGGTTAAGATATATGTCCACGTACTTTTGAATGTATAGGTGTACAATGGTTTATACCTCCACCGCTAACAAGGTAGTTACTGGGTGCATGTGATTCGGCCATGCAGCGAAGACTGTACACCCTCCCCAGAACCATCTGACATGCTAACCTATAGGACGAGTGTATGCACTGCAGTAATATGAAGTGGTGTTTCTGGGCAGGGCCTAGGGTTTTAGGAGCATGATGTATGGGCTACGTGCTGCAGCCATGGAAGCAAAACTCTACATCCTGTCCACAATCACCTCAGTGATGTACAGTAGTACGGGTGTATTGATAGGTGTGCTATGCTTTACTTATTTTGGCCAGACACTGCACTTATACCTGTTAGTACATAGATATTATTGCAATGTGTTGATGTGCACTGGCTTATAACTCCAGTGCTTATAACTTTGTTACAACCCAACACTGTACACTCTCCCCCAACCATGTAAGCGATAATCAATACTACACGTGTAGCCATGGTCGTGACATGCATCACTTATTCTGGCCAAACACTGCACTCCTACCTGTTTGTACATAGATATTATTGCAATGTGTTGATGTGCACTGGCTTATAACTCCAGTGCTTATAACTTTCTAGTTGGGTGCACACTGTAGACTCTCCCCTCAACCATGTAAGCGATAATCAATACTACATGTGTAGCCATGGTCGTGACATGCAGCGGTGGTTGTGGGCAGGGCCTACAGTTTTGGAAGTATGGCCTTCGGCCTATGGCCTACGGCCATGCATCCAAGTCTCTAGGCCCTGTCCACAACCATTGCAGCATGTCACGACCATGGTGGCGTACTAAGGAATAACACACCCATAGGAAAATGTAATGTAATTGGGAAATACACTCAAAATTAATAGTCACTAACACCACGCGTGTCCTGCAAACATTTTCAAGGTGCCTGTACGGCACGGACTCAAATAGTAGCCTTATTAGATCCCTCATTTTCTCCACGTACAAACATCTTGAAGAAGGCACAAATGCACAATATATAATAGACAATTGCCGGCCAAACAAGTCCTGTATTTTATCCGTCTCTTACTCTGTGATCCTCCCCACACATTGTAGAAGAGCAAAACATTTTCTGGTAAGTAGCGCACTGTCTTCGGATCCAAGATGTCGGGCGCATCCACACATTCTGAAGTACATCATGGCTCGCTGTAGCAAATCGGCGCAGATGTCGCGTGTCCGCGGTGATGACGCCAACCCCCCTGGCCAATCAGTATCATGTCCGCGGAGTGAACAGGGAAATGTGACCATGGACGGACATAGATATCACTAATTTATTCAGACCTACTTTTTGATAATTATAAAGAAACATACTGCACGGATGGTGACCAAATTTACAAAAGTACGCTTTCTGGACCAAGTCCCTGTACCTGCCGCAGATTTCGTCAAAATCCGTCCAGCGGTTTCACCTGTAGCTGTGCGCAAAGTTTTTCCCCCATTCAGTGTATGGAAAAAAAGACGTTTTGGGACCCCCCTATAACTTTTCCGCCCCTCGACCAAACCTCACCAAACTATGCAAAAAATGTATATGGCCCACTCTGAATGTATTTGCAAAGTTTGGTGAGGTTTGGCCCAGGGGGGGAAAACCTATAGGGGGGTCCCAAAATGTATTTTGTTCCCATAGACTGAATGGGGAAAAAAATGTGATCACGCCTAGAGCCCAAACCGCTGGACGGATTTTCACCAAATGTGCGGCAGGAGCAGCGGCTTGGTCCCAAAAGCGTACCTCTGTAAATTTGGTGAAAATCCATCTGGTAGTTTTTTTTAAAACGACCAAAAAGTAGGTCACAAAAAATGAGTGATATCTATGTCCGCTCCGTGGACATACTTCCCTGTTCGCTCTGCAGACAGGACAGCAATTGGCTAATCGGCTTGCGCCATGTCCGCGGACATGTGACGTGTCCGTTGATTGGCTGGGATGAAGCGTGAGGTGCATCTGATTGTTTTGATGCCCCCGCCATCTTGGATCCGTGTTTGGTGTCCACGGACATCACAGTAAAAACATATTAAAAAACACAACATTCCACTTGTCAAGCTTATTAAATAATCTCTGGGGAGGTGAGGGGCGATGAGGATGGGATGGGATATGGCTGCAAGAAGCAAAAAACGGGTGTTTTTGTGTCACGAAAGGCCGAACAGTTAGGATGTTTGTGAACAGTCCTGTTTAGGAACGGAAGAACTGGTTGATTCCATCTTCGCTGCCACACAAAGCACTTGAGAAGATTGCGTTTGATAAAACTCTCAAGAGATTTGATGGGACTCACAGCATTTTGTCACACGGTAAATTTGGAGGTGTTCCACAATATGTGCCTAAAGTACAGGCCAAAGAGATTGCATTTCAGCATTCAAGGGATGGAGATGTATAATCATGGAATTGCGTGTGATTATTTTCCAAGTACACATACATTGTCAGAAAACATTGCCAGCGTGCCCTGCCCCCCTAAAACAGAGCTTGTGGAACAGTTTAAATCCAGGTACTGTTTTCTTTTTATCAACAATGTTTTTGAGAAGTGTCCAAATAAAGCATCCAATTTATATGTTAAAATGTATCCTCTTTGTTAATTTATTTTTTCAACTATTCCACTTTTTACAATTGTCTTACAATCCCACAAAAGGGATGAGACCTAGGCCACATAAGTGAAGGAGTCCGTCACCTAAGCATAGATGGGGCTATTGCTAGAAACACTTTAACTCTTTTTTCTTGTGTACCCTCTACTTCAACGTTGGAGTAGGGTGCATTCTATCATTGCAAAGTTTCCCTACCCCTTAGCAGCGCCACGATCATCGAGAAAGGGCAGCCCCCACATTTTTCCTACTGTGCACATGCACAGGGCCGGTCTTAGACCAGATTGCACCCCAGGCAGGAAGCATCATTGGCAACCCCGCAAAATGTTGGCAGAGGTGCTAACTTCAGAGATGATGGGCAGGGGCAAACTTACTTGTGTGGGGGCATCTACCTTCTTTACACATTCTAATGAGACTATTCTAGTGCAGCTTCAATGTTACAATCAGTTATATCTCTCTTTCACTCATAAAACCACTCAGAAACCACACACTTAAGCTCTGCTGTGAAAATGAACGGCCTCCTGCCCCTACACTTACACTCACTCCCCTAACATGCAAGAATGAACACCCATCTGATTTCAATTGCCTAAACATGTATGCATATGATTGCAGGTGCTAAGAATAAAATGTTTTACATTGCCAAATGCCGGTCATATGTTAAATGTGTTGCTGTCACCACCATTTATTTTCTGTGCCTTGTCCTTCTACGGCTCTGTTCGTCTTACCAAACATGATGAACGGGAGAGGTGTGATCGCTGGAGTCTGAAATGTCTTACTAAGATAAGGGGAGGGAGTCATGGGGTTTGATGTGTTTTGCTTAAGATTCCAGCTCTCAGATCTGTATCACTGAGGCTGATCATGGGTATTTGGCTGGGCTCTGCTTGATTCAGTCAAGTGAGGGGTTGGGTGCACATGGGTGGGTGGGTGATCATTTTAACTGGTGGCTGTACCCATATTTATCCACACCCTCTCATGTGTGTCTGATCTGGTGCTTCTTCTGTGCCTGTGTGTGTCTCGGCATGTGACTGGGTGCAACGCAATGATGGGTGCAGCTTTGTGTCTGTGTGTGTCCTGTGCAGTCTCTTAGAAAAACCAAGCAGCATCGGGAAGCCTGGCTTGGGGCTCATTTAAGACAGATTCCAGAGTGATAGGGAAGCGAGGACGACCCACAAAATATATAACCACATGTGGGTGCTGTATCACTTCTCTGTACAGTGCTTTTAGCCTGCAACCTTCACTAATTTTCAAGTTGATTGCATTATTTCAGTGACATCACAGATGGTGAGGCAGAAACGTAAATGGTGGACTTGTAAAATAGATTGTTGTTTCTGCAGTCTGCAACCCCAACCTTACCTTGTGGTATTACAGAGTAATACTACATTTCAAATGCCCGTTCCTCTATATTGTTTATATTGGTTGCCCAATTTTTAAAAAAATATTAAATAGAAGCAATTTCAGATTATTTTACACTCTTAATTAAAACACTTAATGTTTATAAATTGATGTGCTTGTGCTACACGCAGTGTGCGGGCAAAGAAAGGGCTATTCATGTCTGTGTTAAAATGTAATTAAAATAATAATGAGTCATACTGGCGCCCCCTAGAGCCTGGCACCTCAGGCAGCTACCTGCACTGCCTGATGCAAAGACCGGCCCTGCACGTGCATCAGAATTACAGTTTTCATGGATGCGGTGAGGCAAGTTGTTGCAAACTAAGAATGTATTTTGATTCTGAGTGAAGGTCAGCAGCTTTGGATTTTTGCTTGTGAGCTAAGGAAGCCCACGCATCGGATACACAGTATAAGGTTCAATTGTTTTTTGACCTTGAGAGAAAAGGGAGCATTCCGAAACGAATTGAATGAAAGAAGGGTTGTAATCATGTAAGATATGATAAGGTTATGCATTCCAAAACTGGACTAAGGAACATGTAAATTCAGTTCATGAAAAATCGTTGGTGCGAACGGAGTCTGCGTTATGGTCTGAGTTACGCCAAGAGAGTGGAAATGGCGAATATAATGTAAGTTTGATTTTTGATGATTTTATACCCGAACGAGCATCAACTTATCATTATCTGACAATTATTTCTGGGTTCATTCTACTCGTTTGTTCTGTGTGGCATATTGCAATGAAACGCAAGTATAACCTTTGTGTGTAATGTTCTTTCTACCGCCCAGATGGGCAGGCCAGCATTGAGATGCATGTAGACCACTACTTGGTTCTCCCAGGTTCAACACTAATATTAAATTAAAATGCCATCTATGAGCCCTTCAAATTGTAGTGTCAGCTTCCGTATCCCATTTAGAGTTGATCATACTACATAGCAATGTCCTCGGAAGCAAATTGTGTACTACTTTCCACGTTGTTTTCTCTCTGTTGACATTGTTTCATTTCTGTGCTAATCGTTACTTTAAACACTATGCCGAATTAATAAGTCAATAGATAAATTGTAATAAAGATCGGCTAGTGAGACACATTTCTATCATGTTTTCGAAACAGGTACATCCTGCCATTCTGCGATTGTCATAGATTCCAGGTGCCAACTGACGTGCTCTTTAACCGGCAGCTGCAGATACTTGTGAACAACTGGGTATATTTGACTCTTTTTTGGGACAATCACCAAGGGCCCATATGCCCTTACGCTGTACTAGCAATTAGGAACAACATAACATCCTTTACGATGGTCTAGCCCCAAGTTGATGCACAAGCCCTGGAATTCACTGTGCAACCCAAGCGCTTCTTTAACCCAGAACAAACACCTTGTGTATGCAAAAAGAACAACGCGTGACTCGTGATAAACATTTTCGGATCGCGAGCGAAGAAACAAATTTCCAATTTTATTGAATATGGCAATAGCCAGATGTTCTCGGAACGTTTATTGTGAAATAAAAGTACTTTGCAAATTGTACAGTCTTGTTGTTTCCTTTTAAAGTACGGTTTAATATTCCGAATTGTGACGTGATGTGTTGTGTGTTGATTTTCGGGTTCTGCATCACGTCACGTAGGTGATGACTAGGCGCATTTGGATACACTCCCTAGGAACGTCACCGAGAAAGGCGGAGAATATCCCTAGGTTTTTTGATGTAAGGCTCAGGGGCAGGGCATATGACTTAGTGACATCAGGGCAGTTCACCTTAGGCCAATGCAGCAACGGATAAGATTATCACAAGATGGCCGCGCCCTGCTGCCAGATTTCGCATGTGTACAAAAGAGGAAAACTAAGGTAAGGTGCATTGGAAATGTTTGTGCGATCGATCAACATATGTATAAAAATACATGCCCGAACCCTCGGGACAATAGTATTTTCTGAGCGTTGCACTTGTCAAACTTATCAAATAATCTCTGGGGAGGTGATGGGTGATGAAGATGGGATGGGATATTTCTGACCTGATTCCGAAAGTTTGTTGGGATTCTGTCATGAGGGGGCAAAATTAGAGGTTGGGTCCCAAAATAATTTAATGGCTTATAAATGAGGTGCTATTTGACGAATTTACACTTAACTTGGGAAACTGATAATATATCTAGATATAAATGTTTTTGCGAAGTTTGGTGGGATTTTGTCAATAGGGGGCAAAATTAGAGGGGGGTGCCAAAATATTGTAAAGGATTATAAATGAGGTGCCATTTGACAAATCTACACTTTATTTGGCAAGCTGATAATAGATCTAGATATAAATGTTTTTGCGAAGTTTGGTGGGATTCTGTCAAGAGGGAGCAAAATTAGAGGGGGGGGTCCCAAAATATTGTAAAGGCTTATACATGTGGTGCTATTTGACAAATATACACAAAGGTTTGCAAAAAGATTATAGATCTAGATTTAAATGTTTTTGTAAAGTCCGAATGGATTTTGTCAAGTGGGGGCTAGGTTATATGACGATTGTATGTGCATACATTTGACACTTTTGAAAAAATAAAACATGGCTGGATTTCCAGCAAACATGCATAAGGAGCATTGGCAAGGACCTACAAGCATGGTTTTGGAAATGTGCCAGTGTTTTATTTTTTGGCAAGTGTCATAATGTAGCTACAAAAAATAGCGGTATACCTTTAGTGACTGAGGGGTAGCCTGTGGCCATGGGCAGTGGCCAGATTGTCTGGGTCATGGAATAAGGTCATGATCCGGACAAACTGGCTACTGGCTATGACCACAAGGGACAAAACATAGGTTTAAAGTGGCCATGTCCACCTGGGACTGGGTTTGTGGTAAAGTTATTTGAAATTAGGATAGATTTGAAAGGAAGAAAAATGTGCTTGTGGTATTATGGTCATAGGGTTCTCTTTTTGCCTTCTGCAGGCTGCCATGGAAAGCGAAGAGGGGCCCTGTAAGAAACCCCACCTTCCCTTTCCATGGTGGCCATCTTGGAAAACGATTTACCTTCCTACGCTTCCTTCATGAAAAGTAAATGAACATGTGATGTCATCAGTGATGTCATCAATGACATTTGTGATGACATCTTTGATGTCCTGGGTGTTAGTCTTAGCAATGCACAGTGGTGGCACAAGATATGGTTGCTTAGCTTACCATAACTAGTGAATTTCAGGGGGTTTTTGGTTTTACTTTGAACCATAACGTCCCTTTAACAAAGTTTTTTTACTGAATTTCATAGGTTTTTAGTAGCACAACTAGTTTTTTTTACTGAATTTCATAGGTTTTTAGTAGCACAACTAAACCATAATGTCCCTTTAACAAAGTTTTTTTACTGAATATATATATATATATATATATATATATATATATATATATATATATATATATTTATATATATTCAGTGAACAAACTTTGTTAAAGGGACGTTATGGGTAAGTTGCGCTACTAAAAACCTATGAAATCCAGTAAAAAAACTTTGTTAAAGGGACGTTATGGTTAAGTTGCGCTACTAAAATCCTATGAAATTCAGTAAAAAAACGTTGTTAAAGGGACGTTTGGAATCTTTTACCAAGATGGACACCAGGGAAAGGGAAGGCGGGGTGTATAAAGAGAACACAACAGGGCATCGGCAGGGGGTCGGGAAGACCGTAAAACCAGGAGAGAGACACGGGGCATGAGTGGGGGGTTAGGGGGAAAAGAAGGAAGACAAGGGGCATGAGCGGGGGGGAGAAGGAAGACACGGGGCATGAGCGGGGGGAGAAGGGAGACACGGGGCATGAGCGGGGGGAGAAGGGAGACATGGGGCATGAGCAGGGGGTGGGGGGAAGAAGGGAGTCACAGGGCATGAGCAGGGGTGAGGGGAACAAGGGAGACACGGGGCATGAGCGAGGGGTGGGGGGAAAGAAGGGAGACAATGGGCATGAGCGGGGGGTGGGGGGGGAAAGAAGGGAGACACGGGGCATGAGCGGGGGGTTGGGGGGTACAGGAGGGAGGCACGGGGCATGAGCTGGGGGTGGGGGGGAGAAGGGAGACACGGGGCATGAGCGGGTGGTGGGGGGGAAAGAAGGGAGACATGGGGCATGAGCGGGTAGTGGGGGTAAGAAGGGAGACACGGGGCAGGAGCGGGGGCGGGGGGGAAAGAAGGGAGACACAGGGCATGAGCAGGGGGTGGGGGGAAGAAGGGAGACACGAGGCAGGGAGACACGGGACATGAGCGGGGGGTGGAAAGAAGGGAGACATGGGGCATGAGCGGGGGGGTGGAGGGGAAGAAGGGAGACACGGGGCATCAGCGGGGGGTGGGGTGAGGTGAAGGGAGACACGGGGCATGAGCGGGGGGTAGGAGGGAAGAACGGAGACACGGGGCATGAGCGGGGTTGGAAAGAAGGTTGACATGGGGCATGAGCAGGGGGTGGGGGGAAAGAAGGGAGACATGGGACATGAGCGGGGGTGGAAAGAAGGGAGGAGACACAGGGCATGAGCGGGAAAGAAGGGAGACACGGGGCATGAGCAGGGGGTGGGGGGGAAAGGGAAACATGGGCATGAGCGGGGGTGGGGGTGAACATGGGAAACACGGGCCATGAGCGGGGGGAAAAGGAAGGAGACAGACACAGAGCATGAGCGAGGGTGGGGGTGAACAGGAGAGACACGGGGCATGAGCGGGGGTAGGGCAAGGTGGGGCCCCCACCACCGCTCATGCCCCGTGTCTGCCCTGTTCAAACAGGACAGACATAGGGCATGAGCGGGGAGTGGGGGGGAAGAAGGGAGACACGGGGCATGAGCGGGGGGTGGGGGAGAAAGGAAGACACGGGGCATGAGCGGGGGGTGGGGGGAAAGAAGGGAAACACGGGGCATGAGCGAGGGGTAGGGGGGAAAGAAGGGAGACACGGGGTATGAGCGGTGGGTGGGGGAAAGAAGGGAGACACAGGGCATGAGCGGGGGGAAGAAGGGAGACATGGGGCATGAGCGGGGGGTGGGGTGGGAAGAAGGGAGACACGGGGCATTAGCGGGGAGTGGGGTGGGAAGAAGGGAGACACGGGGCATGAGCGGGCAGTGGGGGAAAGAAGGGAGACACGGGGCATGAGTGGGGGTTGGAGGGGAAGAAGGGAGACATGGGGTATGAGCAGGGGGTGGGGGGGTAAGAAGGGAGACACGGGGCATGATCGGGGGGAAGAAGGGAGACACGGGGCATGAGCAGGGGGTGGGGGGAAAAAGGGAGACACGGGCATGAGCGGGGGGTGGGGGGGAACAGGGCACACACGGGGCATGAGCAGGGGTGGGGGGAACAGGGCACACACGGGGCATGAGCGGGGGTGGGGAGAACGGGAGGAACACACAGAGCATCAGCGGGGGGTGGGAAAGGAGGGAGACACGGGACATGAGCGGGGGGTGGGGGGAAAGGAGGGAGACACAGGCATGAGCGGGGTGGGGCGAACAGAAGAGACACAGGGCATGAGTGGGGGTGGGGGGAAGGGGAGAGATAAACGGGGCACGAGCGGGCCGTGGGGGGGAGGGGGAGAGACATGGGGCATGAGCGGGGGGTGGGTGGGCGTGGAGAGACACACGGGGCATGAGTGGGGGGTGGGTGGGAGGGGGGAGACACACGGGGCATGAGCGGGGGTTGGGGGGAGGGGAGAGACACACGGGGCCTGAGCAGTGGGTGGGGGTGGGGGGAGGGGAGAGACACACAGGGCATGAGCAGGGGATGAGGGGGAAGGGGAGAGAGACACGGGGCATGAGAGGGGGGTGGGGGGAAGGGGAGAGACACAGGGCATGAGCAGGGGGTGGGGGGAAGCGGAGAGACACACGGGTCATGAGTGGGGGGTAGGGGGTAACAGGGGAGACAGGTCATGAGCGGGGGATGGGGGAGGGGAGAGACACATGGGGCATGAGCGGGGATGGGGGGAACAGTAGGGAGACACAGGGAATGAGCGGGGGTGGGGGGAGGGGAGAGACACACGGGGCATGAGCGGGGGGTTGAGGGGAGAGACACACGGGGCATGAGCGGGGGGTGGGGGGAGGGGGAGAGACACACGGGGCATGAGCGGGGGGTGGGGAGGAGGGTGAGAGACACACGGGGCATGAGATGAGTGGGGGGTGGGGGGGAGGGGAGAGACACACGGGGCATGAGTGGGGGGTGGGTGGGAGGGGGGAGACACATGGGGCATGAGCGGGGGTTGGGAGGAGGGGAGAGACACACGGGGCGTGAGCAGTGGGTGGGGGTGGGGGGAGGGGAGAGACACACGGGGCGTGAGCAGGGGATGAGGGGGAAGGGGAGACAGACACGGGGCATGAGAGGGGGGTGGGGGGAAGGGGAGAGACACAGGGCATGAGCAGGGGGTGGGGGGAAGCGGAGAGACACACGGGTCATGAGTGGGGGGTAGGGGGTAACAGGGGAGACAGGTCATGAGCGGGGGATGGGGGAGGGGAGAGACACATGGGGCATGAGCGGGGGGTGGAGGGGAGGGGCGAGACACACGGGGCATGAGCGGGGGGTGGGGGGAGGGGAGAGACACACGGGGCATGAGCGGGGGGTGGAGGGGAGAGACACACGGGGCATGAGCGGGGGGTGGGGGGAGGGGGAGAGACACACGGGGCATGAGCGGGGGGTGGGGAGGAGGGTGAGAGACACACGGGGCATGAGATGAGTGGGGGGTGGGGGGGAGGGGAGAGACACACGGGGCATGAGCGGGGGGTGGGGGAGAAGGGGAGAGACACACGGGGCATGAGCGGGGGGTGGGGGGGAGGGGAGAGACACACGGGGCGTGAGCGGGGGGTGGGGGGAAGGGGGGAGACACAAGGGGCATGAGTGGGGGGTGGGGGGTAAGAGGGGAGACAGGTCATGAGCGGGGTGGGGGGTGGGGAGAGACACACGAGGCATGAGCGGGGGGTGGGCGGGAGGGAAGAGACACATGGGGCATGAGCGGGGGGTGGAGGGGAGAGACACACGGGGCATGAGCGGGGGGTGGGGGGAGGGGAGAGACACATGGGGCATGAGCGGGGGGTGGGGGGAAGGGGGAGACACACGGGGCATGAGCTGGGGGTGGGGGGTAAGAGGGGAGACAGGTCATGAGCGGGGGTGGGGGAGTGGGGAGGGTGGGGAGAGACACACGAGGCATGAGCGGGGGGTGGAGGGGAGGGAAGAGACACACGGGACATGAGCGGGGGGAGCGGAGAGACACATGGGGCATGAGCGGGGGGTGGAGGGGAGAGACACACGGGGCATGAGCGGGGCATGGGGGGGAAGGGGAGAGACACACGGGGCATGAGCGGGGGGTGGGAGGAGGGGGAGAGACACATGGGGCATGAGCAGGGGTGGGGGAGTGGAGATACACACAGGTCATGAGTGGGGGGTGGGGGGAGGGGAGAGACACACGGGGCATGAGCGGGGGGTGGCGGGAAGGGGGGAGACATACGGGGCATGAGCGGGGGGTGGGGGGTAACAGGGGAGACAGGTCAGGAGCGGGGGTGGGTGGGGAGAGACACACAAGGCATGAGCGGGGGCGGTGGGGAGAAGGGGAGAGACACACGGGGCATGAGCGGGGGGTGGGGGAGCGGAGAGACACACGGGGCATGAGCGGGGGTGGGAGAAGGGGAGAGACACATGGGGCATGAGTGGGGGGTGGAGGGGAGAGACACACAGGGCATGAGCGGGGGGTGGGGGGGAAGGGGAGAGACACATGGGCCATGAGCAGGGGGGAGGGGATTGACACGGGGCATGAGTGGGGGGTGGAGGGGAGGAGAGAGACACGGGGGATGAGCGGGGGGTGGGGGGAGGGGAGAGACATGGAGCATGAGCGGGGGAGGGGAGAGACACACAGGGCATGAGCAGGGGGTGGGGAGGAAGGGGAGAGACACATGGGGCATGAGCGGGGGGTGGGGGGGAAGGGGAGACATACGGGGCATGAGTGGGGGGAAGGGGAGAGACACACAGGCCATGAGCGGGGGGTGGGGGAGGGGAGAGACACACGAGGCATGAGGTGGGGTGGGGGAAAGAAGTGAGATACAGGCCATGAGCGGTGGGGGGAAGAAGGGAGACACGGGGCATGAGCGGGGGGTGGGGGGGAAGAAGGGAGACACAGGCATGAGCTGGGCGTGGGGGGAAAGAAGGAAGACACAGGGCATGAGCGGGGGTGGGGGGTAGAAGGGAGACACGGGGCATGAGCGGGGGGTGGGAGAGAATACGGGAGACACGGGGCATGAGCGGGGGGTGGGGGAAGAAGGAAGACACAGGACATGAGCAGGGGGTGGGGGTGGAAAGAAGGGAGACACAGGGCATGAGCAGGGGGTGGGGGTAAGAAGGGAGACATGGGGTATGAGCGGGGGGTGGGAGGGTAAGAAGGGAGACACGGGGCATGAGCGGGGGGTGGGTGGGGGAAAGAAGGAAGACATGGGGTATGAGCAGGGGGTGGGGGGAAGAAGGGAGACACGGGGCATGAGCGGGGGTGGGGGTACAGGAGGGAGACACAGGGCATGAGCGGAGGGTGGGTGGGTATAGGAGGGAGACACTGGGCATGAGCGGGGGGTGGGGGAACAGGGCAGACATGGGGCATGTGCGGGGGTGGGGGAGGAATAAATGAGAAACGGGGCATGAGCGGGGGTGGGGGGTACAGGAGGGAGACACAGGGCAAGAGTAGGGGGTGGGTGGGTGGGTACAGGAGGGAGACACGGGGCATGAGCGGGGGGTGGGGGGTACAGGAGGGAGACACAGGGCAAGAGTAGGGGGTGGGTGGGTACAGGAGGGAGACACGGGGCATGAGCGGGGGGTGGGGGAACAGGGCAGACATGGGGCATGAGCAGGGGGTGGGGGAGGAAGAAATGAGACACGGGGCATGAGCGGGGGTTGGCGGAGAAGAAGGGAGACACGGGGCATGAACTGGGGGTGGGGGGAGAAGGGAGACATGGGGCATGAGTGGGGGGTGGGGGGGAAGAAGGGAGACACGGGGCATGAGCGGAGGGAAAGAAGGGAGACACGGGGCATGAGCGGGGTGTGGGGGTGGAAAGAAGGGAGACACGGGGCATGAGCGGGGAGTGAGCTGGAAAGAAGGGAGACACGGGGCATGAGCGGGGGGTGGGGGGGAAAGATGGGAGACACAGGGCATGAGCGGCGGGTGGGGGAAAGAAGGGAGACACAGGGCATGAACGGGGCGTGGGGGGGAAGAAGGGAGACACGTGGCATGAGCAAGGGGTGGGGATGAAGAAGGGAGACACGGGGCATGAGCGTGGGGTGGGGGGAAGAAGGGAGACACGGGGCATGAATGGGGGTGGGGGGGAAAAAGGGAGACACGGGGCATGAGCGGGTGTGGGGGGAGAAGGAAGACACGGGACATGAGCGGGGGGTGGTGGTGGAAGAAGGGAGACACGGGGCATGATCGGGGTGGGGGGAAAGAAGGGAGACACGGGCCATGAGCACGGGGTGGGGGGAAGATGGAAGACACGGTGCATAAGCGGGGGGTGGGGGGAGGAGAAGGGAGACACAGGGCATGAGCGGGGGGTGGGGGGAATGAAGGGAGACACGGGCCATGAGCGGGGATGGTGGGGAAGGGGAAGACACGGGCATGAGCGGGGGTGGGGGGAAACAGGGCACACACGGGGCATGAGTGGGGGGTGGGGGGAAACAGGGCACACACAGGGCATGAGCAGGGGGGTGGGGGGGAACAGGGCACACACGGGGCATGAGCGGGGGGTGGGGGAAACGGGAGGAACACACAGAGCATCAATGGGGGGTGGGGGTGGGAAAGGAGGGAGACACGGGACATGAGCGGGGGTGGGGGGAAAGGAGGGTGACACAGGGCATGAGCGGGGGTGGGGGGTACAGAGGAGACACAGGGCATGAGTGGGGGTGGGGGGGAGGGGAGAGACACACGGGGCATGAGGGGGTTGGGGGGGAGGGGGAGAGACATGGGGCATGAGCGGGGGGTGGGTGGGAGGGGAGAGACACACGGGGCGGGGGGAGGGGAGAGACACATGGGGCATGAGCAGGGGGTGGGGGGAGGGGAGAGACACACGGGGCATGAGCGGGGGGTGGAGGGGAAGGGGAGAGAGACACGGGGTATGAGCGGGGGGTGGGGGGGAAGGGGAGAGACACGGGGCATGAGCGGGGGTGGGGGGAAGGGGAGAAACACACGGGGCATGAGTGGGGGGTGGGGGGGTAACAGGGGAGACAGGTCATGAGCGGGGGGTGGAGGGGAGGGGAGAGACACACAGGGCATGAGCGGGGGGTGGGGGGAACAGTAGGGAGACACGGGGCATGAGCGGGGGATGGGAGGGAAGGGAAGCGACACACGGGGCATGAGCGGGGGCTGGGGGGAGGGACACACAGGGCATGAGCGGGGGGTGTGGGGGAGGGGAGAGACACACGGGGCATGAGCGGGGGGTGGGGGGGAGGGGAGAGACACATGGGGCATGAGCGGGGGTGGGGGGGAAGGGGAGAGACACACGGGGCATGAGCGGGGGTTGGGGGGGAACAGGGCAGACAGGGGGCACGAGCGGGGGTGGGGGGAACAGTGGAGAGACACACGGGGCATGAGCGGGGGGTGGGGGGGAGGGGGAGAGACACACGGGGCATGAGCGGGGGGTGGGGGGAGGGGAGAGACACACGGGGCATGAGCAGGGGGTGGGGGGGAGGGTAGAGACACATGGGGCATGAGCAGGGGTTGGGGGGAAGAAGGGAGACACGGGGCATGAGCACGGGGTGGGGGGAAGATGGAAGACACAGTGCATGAGCGGGGGGTGGGGGGAATGAAGGGAGACACGGGCCATGAGCGGGGATGGTGGGGAAGGGGAAGACACGGGGCATGAGCGGGGGTGGGGGGAAACAGGGCACACACGGGGCATGAGTGGGGGGTGGGGGGAAACAGGGCACACACAGGGCATGAGCAGGGGGGTGGGGGGGAACAGGGCACACACGGGGCATGAGCGGGGGGTGGGGGAAACGGGAGGAACACACAGAGCATCAATGGGGGGTGGGGGTGGGAAAGGAGGGAGACACGGGACATGAGCGGGGGTGGGGGGAAAGGAGGGTGACACAGGGCATGAGCGGGGGTGGGGGGTACAGAGGAGACACAGGGCATGAGTGGGGGTGGGGGGGGAGGGGAGAGACACACGGGGCATGAGGGGGTTGGGGGGGGGGAGAGACATGGGGCATGAGCGGGGGGTGGGTGGGAGGGGAGAGACACACGGGGCATGAGCGGGGGGTGGGGGGAGGGGAGAGACACATGGGGCATGAGCATGTGGTGGGGGGAGGGGAGAGACACACGGGGCATGAGCGGAGGTGGAGGGGAAGGGGAGAGAGACACGGGGTATGAGCGGGGGGTGGGGGGGAAGGGGAGAGACACAGGGCATGAGCGGGGGTGGGGGAAGGGGAGAAACACACGGGGCATGAGTGGGGGGTGGGGGGTAACAGGGGAGACAGGTCATGAGCGGGGGGTGGAGGGGAGGGGAGAGACACACAGGGCATGAGCGGAGGGTGGGGGGAACAGTAGGGAGACACGGGGCATGAGCGGGGGATGGGAGGGAAGGGGAGCGACACACGGGGCATGAGCAGGGGCTGGGGGGAGGGACACACGGGGCATGAGCGGGGGTTGTGGGGGAGGGGAGAGACACACGGGGCATGAGCGGGGGGTGGGGGGGAGGGGAGAGACACATGGGGCATGAGCGGGGGTGGGGGGGAAGGGGAGAGACACACGGGGCATGAGCGGGGGGTGGGGGGGAACAGGGCAGACAGGGGGCACGAGCGGGGGTGGGGAAACAGTGGAGAGACACACGGGGCATGAGCGGGGGGTGGGGGGGAGGGGGAGAGACACACGGGGCATGAGCGGGGGTGGGGGGAGGGGAGAGACACACGGGGCATGAGCGGGGGGTGGGGGGGAGGGGAGAGACACATGGGGCATGAGCAGGGGGTGGGGGGAGGGGAGAGACACACGGGGCATGAGCGAGGGGTGGGGGGGAAGGGGAGAGACACACGGGGCATGAGCGGGGGTGGGGGGAAGGGGAGAGACACACGGGGCATGAGCGGGGGGTGGGTGGGAGGGGAGAGACACACGGGGCATGAGCGGGGGGTGGGGGGGAGGGGAGAGACACATGGGGCATGAGCAGGGGGTGGGGGGAGGGGAGAGACACACGGGGCATGAGCGGGGGGTGGAGGGGAAGGGGAGAGAGACACGGGGTATGAGCGGGGGGTGGGGAGGAAGGGGAGAGACACGGGCATGAGCGGGGGTGGGGGGAAGGGGAGAAACACACGGGGCATGAGTGGGGGGTGGGGGGTAACAGGGGAGACAGGTCATGAGCGGGGGGTGGAGGGGAGGGGAGAGACACACGGGGCATGAGCGGGGGGTGGGGGGAACAGTAGGGACACAAGGGGCATGAGCAGGGGATGGGAGGGAAGGGAGCGACACACGGGGCATGAGCGGGGGCTGGGGGGGAGGGGAGAGACACACGGGGCATGAGCGGGGGGTGGGGGGGAGGGGAGAGACACATGGGGCATGAGCGGGGGTGGGGGGGAAGGGGAGAGACACACGGGGCATGAGCGGGGGGTGGGGGGAACAGGGCAGACAGGGGGCACGAGCGGGGGTGGGGGGAACAAGGCAGAGACACACGGGGCATGAGCGGGGGGTGGGGGGGAGGGGGAGAGACACACGGGGCATGAGCGGGGGGTGTGGGGAGGGGGAGAGACACACGGGGCATGAGCAGGGGTGGGGAGGAGGGGGAGAGACACACGGGGCATGAGCGGGGGGGGTGGGGGTTAAGGGAGAGACACACGGGGCATGAGCGGGGGGTGGGGGGAAGGGGAGAGACACACGGGGCATGAGCGGGGGTGGGGGGAAGGGGAGAGACACACGGGGCATGAGCGGGGGGTGGGGGGAGGGGAGAGACACACGGGGCATGAGTGGGGGTGGGGAGAAGGGGAGAGACACACGGGGCATGAGCGGCGGTGGGTGGAAGAGGAGAGACAGCTGGGGCATGAGTGGGGGGTGGGGGGTAAGAGGGGACACAGGTCATGAGTGGGGCGTGGGGGTGAGGGGAGAGACACACGAGGCATGAGCGGGGGATGGGGAGGAGGGGAGAGACACACGGGGCATGAGCGGGGGTGGCGGGGCAGTGAGAGACACACGGGGCATGAGGCGGGGTGGAGGGGAGAGACACACGGGGCATGAGCGGGGGTGGGGGGAAGAGGAGAGACACACGGGGCATGAGCGGGGGGTGGAGGGGAGAGACACACAGGGTGTGAGTGGGGGGTGGGGGGGGAAGGGGAGAGACACACGGGCCATGAGCGCGGGGTGGGGGGAGGGGAAAGACACGGGGTGTGAGCGGGGGGTGGGGGGGAGGCAAGAGACACGGGGGATGAGCAGGGGTTGGGGGGAAGGGGAGAGACACACAGGGCATGAGCGGGGGTGGGGGGAGCGGGCAAACACACGGGGGGTGGGGGGAGGGAAGAGACACACGAGGCATGAGAGGGGATGGGGGAGGGGAGAGACACACGGGGCATGAGCGGGGGTGGGGGGAAGGGGAGAGACACACGGGGCATGAGCGGGGGGTGGGGGGGATGACAGAGACACATGGGGCATGAGCAGGGGGGTGGGGGGAAGGGGAGACACATGGGGCTGAGCGGGGGGTGGGGGGAGGGGAGAGACACACTGGGCATGAACGGGGGGTGGGGGAGGGGAGAGACACACGGGGCATGAGCGGGGGGTGGGGGGGAAGTGGAGCGACACACGGGGCATGAGTGGGGGCTGGGGGGAGAGGAGGGACACATGGGGCATGAGCGAGGGGTGTGGGGGAGGGGAGAGACACACGGGGCATGAGCGGGGGGTGGGGGCGAGGGGAGAGACACATAGCGCATGAGCGGGGATGGGGGGAAGGGGAGAGACACACGGGGCATGAGCGGGGGGTGGGGGGGAACAGGGCAGACAGGGGGCACGAGCGGGGGTGGGGGGAACAGGGGAGAGACACACGGGGCATGAGCGGGGGATGGGAGGGAAGGGGAGCGACACACGGGGCATGAGCGGGGGCTGGGGGGAGGGGAGGGACACACGGGGCATGAGCGCGGGGTGTGGGGGAGGGGAGAGACACACGGGGCATGAGCGGGGGTGGGTTGGAGGGGAGAGACACATGGGGCATGAGCGGGGGTGGGGGGGAAGGGGAGAGACACACGGGGCGTTAGCGGGGGGTGGGGGGGAACAGGGCAGACAGGGGGCACGAGCAGGGGTGGGGGGAACAGGGGAGAGACACACGGGGCATGAGAGGGGGAGTGGGGAGGGGGAGAGACACACGGGGCATGAGCGGGGGGTGGGGGGAGGGGGAGAGACACACAGGGCATGAGCAGGGGTGGGGAGGAGGGGGAGAGACACACGGGGCATGAGCGGGGGGGTGGGGGTTAAGGGAGAGACACACGGGGCATGAGCGGGGGTGGGGGGGAAGGGGAGAGACACACGGGGCATGAGCGGGGGTGGGGGGAAGGGGAGAGACACACGGGGCATGAGCGGGGGGTGGGGGGAGGGGAGAGACACACGGGGCATGAGTGGGGGGTGGGGGGAAGGGGAGAGACACACGGGGCATGAGCGGCGGTGGGTGGAAGAGGAGAGACACATGGGGTATGAGTGGGGGGTGGGGGGTAACAGGGGAGACAGGTCATGAGTGGAGCGTGGGGGTGAGGGGAGAGACACACGAGGCATGAGCGGGGGATGGGGAGAGGGGAGAGACACACGGGGCATGAGCAGGGGGTGGCGGGGAGGTGAGAGACACACAGGGCATGAGGCGGGGTGGAGGAGAGAGACACACGGGGCATGAGCGGGGGTGGGGGGAAGAGGAGAGACACACGGGGCATGAGCGGGGGGTGGAGGGGAGAGACACACAGGGTGTGAGCGGGGGGTGGGGGGGAAGGGGAGAGACACACGGGCCATGAGCAGGGGGTGGGGGGAGGGGAAAGACACGGGGCATGAGCGGGGGGTAGGGGGGAGGGAAGAGACACGGGGGATGAGCAGGGGTTGGGGGGAAGGGGAGAGACACACAGGGCATGAGCGGGGGTGGGGGGAGGGGGCAGACACACGGGGGGTGGGGGGAGGGAAGAGACACACGAGGCATGAGAGGGGATGGGGAGGGGAGAGACACACGGGGCATGAGCGGGGGTGGGGGGAGGGGAGAGACACACGGGGCATGAGCGGGGGGTGGGGGGGATGGGAGAGACACATGGGGCATGAGCAGGGGGGTGGGGGGAAGGAGAGACACAT
Source organism: Ambystoma mexicanum (assembly GCF_040938575.1). Classification (NCBI taxonomy): domain Eukaryota; kingdom Metazoa; phylum Chordata; class Amphibia; order Caudata; family Ambystomatidae; genus Ambystoma; species Ambystoma mexicanum. The sequence continues at coordinate 976,497,945 of NC_090925.1, forward strand.
GGGGGCTGAGCGGGGGTGGGGGGGAGGGGAGAGACACACGGGGCATGAACGGGGGGTGGGGGGAGGGGAGAGAAACACCACTGGCTGAGCGGGGGTGGGGGGGAGGGGAGAGACACACGGGGCATGAACGGGGGGTGGGGGGAGGGGAGAGACACACGGGGCATGAGCGGGGGGTGGGGGGGACAGGGGAGACACGAGGCATGAGCGGGGGTGGGGGGGAAGGGGAGAGACACACGGGGCATGAGCAGGGGGTGGGGGGAAGGGGAGAGACACAAGGGGCATGAGCAGGGGGTGTGGGGGAAGAGGAGAGAGACACACAGGGCATGAGCAGGGGGTGGGGGAAGGGGAGAGACACACAGGGCATGAGCGTGGGGTGGGGGGAAGGGGAGAGACACACGGGGCATGTGCGGAGGTGTGGGGAAGGGGAGAGAGGCACACGGGGCATGAGCAGGGGGTGGGGGGGAAGGGGAGAGACACACGGGGCTAGAGCGGGGGTGGGGGAAGGGGAGAGACACACGGGGCATGAGCAGGGGGTGGGGGGGAGGGGAGAGACACATGGGGCATGAGCGGAGGGTGGGGGGAAGAGGAGAGACACAAGGGGCATGAGCGGGGGTGGGGGGGAAGCGGAGAGAGGCACACGGGGCATGAGCAGGGGGTGGGGGGGAAGGGGAGAGACACACGGGGCATGAGCGGGGGGTGGGGGAAGGGGAGAGACACACGGGGCATGAGTGGGGGGTGGGGGGAAGGGGAGAGACACACAGGGCATGAGCAGGGGGTGAGGGGGAAGGGGGGAGAGACACACAGGGCATGAGCAGGGGGTTGGGGGACAGGGAAGACACGGGGGATGAACGGGGGGTCGGGGGGATCGTGAGGGAGACACGGGGGATGTGCGGAGGGTGGGGGGGAACAGAGGAGACACAGTGATTAGCGGGGGTGGGGGGAACAGGGGAGACACGGGGGATGAGTGGGGTTGGGGGAACAGGGGAGACACGGGGGATGAGCGGGTGGTGGGGGGAACGGGTGGAAGACACGGGGCATGAGCGGGGGTGGGGGGAACGGAAGGAAGACACTTACTAGCCGGGCTCTCACCGCAAACTACAATCAAAGATGGCGTGCGTCTTGAAAATATGACGCACTGCACGCTGCAGTGCAGCCAATGTGAAAGCACGTAACATGTCCGTGGACACGACTCAACCCGCTTGCCCAATCCCTGTCCTGTCCGCTGAGCGAACAGGGAAGTGTGTCCGCGAAGCGAACACAGATATCACTTTTTTTTTTTTACCTACATTTTGGTCATTTTTTTAAAAACTACTGGACGGATTTTCACCAAGCCGCTGCTCCTGGTCCAAATTTGGTGAAAATCCGTCCAGCGGTTTGGGCTGTAGGCGCGAGCAAAAACATTTTCCCATTCAGTCTATGGGAAAAAAAGAAATTTTGGGACCCCCCTATAACTTTCCCCCCCAATCTTTGCAAAAAAATTCAGAGTGGGCCATATACTTTTCTTGCAATTCGTCCTGGATTCGTCCAGGGGGAGCGAAGTTATAAGCCGCCCAAAAAGTGCTCTTCATATGGAAACAGCAACTTATCCATAACTACATGGCCACTACCGTGGCTATGTAATATATATATATATATATATATAGCATCAGTTCTGGTTACTGCATGGATGGGTGACCGAACAGGCTTTTGAAGTATTTACTTTTTTAAACCGTGCTACTGTCAGTCCTTGTAGGTTTTGCACTCAGAGAGAATGTTTTGCCTTTTGCTGAATTACATTCTGGTATTTTTAGTCTCCCAGTCAATAATACAAAAATAGGTATTTCTACAGCAACTGTAGGTTTCCCATCCCTGCAGTAGGGTTTCCCATCTCTGCAGTAACTAGAAACAACCCCTGCTTAGTTTCAAAGAGAGGAAGGGGTCAGCCCACTAAGGCAATGTTGCCTAATATATGGGGCCCCCATTTAGAAGAACACTTAGAGAAACATTGCCTAAGGGGTCTGGATCCTTCCTCGCTTTGAAACTAAGCAGGGTCGGTCACGGTTACTGCATGGATGGCAGACAGTCCACAGTCTTAATGCTGTGTGTTTTCTTAGTTTTAAATATCTCATAACACACAGCATCCCCATTTTTATGAAACAGAAAAAATGAAATTTAAAAACCTCACATTTATGATGAACACTGCCAGCAGAGAACCCTGGCCTTAAGGTGGTCAATACACAGCAATTAATCATTATGCTACAGTTATTGTTTGGATCTTTACAAGTTTCATACCGAGCCTTTCATCATTGAACATATTAAATTATAGGCTAAGTATGAAATGTTTGCCACATGAAGCACCAAGCTATTGTGGAATAGTGTTTAAATGCTGGGCCTTGAACTCTGGCAGACACGGATTCAAGGTTTTGTGTTTTTAAAAATGTTATTTAACTGATTTAATGTAATTAAAAGAGAAGCAATGCAAGTGAGAGGTGGTGAGTTGTGCTGCAGTGCAGTCATGCAATCTTATTTATCATGAGGGCATTTAGACGTGGCTGACAATGTCAGCAACGTCCAAACATCCCTTTGCTCCAAAATACCTGTGCCAGAATGGTTTTCATTCCGAAAACGGCCTGCCAAAATGGGCACTGCAGCGGAAAGGGCATTCCAAATCGGCTCGCTCCAAAATGATACCACCGAAAAGGGGTGAACAGCTTGGAGAAAGCTGCTTAACCAAAGGGTGTGCTCCACGGCAAAAAATGTAATATCACTGTGCATTGCCTAAAAAAATGGTGAGTTTATTTATTTTCAAAACTGTGCTACTGTCAGTCATTGAAGATTTTCAAGACATTTCTTTTTGCCTTTTGCTGAATTGCTTTCTGCTATTTGTAATCTCACAGTCAAGATGGGGGAATAATGGCACAATTGTACACTTTTGCCTAATATAGTTCTATAAGAATGTATATATTTGAGTGATACTTTGGTATGTGTACTTTCGAAGTTAGCTTCATAAAGCAGAGTATTGTTGAAAGACAGTCATGGGGGTGAGGAGGGGAAATGATGAGAAGGCAAGTAAGTCATGAGTATTTGCCAACGATGTGGAAAGAGAGTTTGCAATCCTCAACACTGGTGCAGTTATTTTCCCCCGATAGTGATTGCTTTTCAGGGCACCAGTAAAGGACGAATGTGGCTAGACAGCATAATCTTTTTTTCGGAGGGAGGATGCAACCCCTTGGGTTTTTTGAGGTTGGTAAGATTGCTCAAGTATTTGGATACCAGGATTTTAATCAGGTTCTCATGTTCCATTTGCTGATGCTCACCCACAAGACCACAAGCCCTTGTTTCATATTGGGATTTTGTTTTCCATGGAATATTTCACTACAGATTGCTGGGTTTAAATGGTGAGTGCCTTTTATACTTTGCCAGCATATTTATTGAAAGGTTTTCTCTCTCAGGTTATTTTTCTGATGTTCATTACTTTTTTTAAACGTCCAATGCTATTTTGTCTTGCACACTTTCTTCCAATGAGATGGTCAATTGAAGTACTTTTGTATATTAACTTTAAAATAAGTGGCCATTTACTGTGCTTATATATCCATGGTTCCAGTTTTTGATTTTCGCTATGGTGCAAAAGTACCTGGGCATATGTTACTTTTGCAGCCAATCATTTTCTTACCCTTTTCTGTGCTACTTAAATGCGGGTAGTTGGTGTGGTGCGATGTTCACAACAGTCACCAAGAGACTGACCATAAAACAAGAGGCTTGTAGCATGCTGCTTAACCAAAGTGTGTGATCCTCTGCAAATAATTTAATCACACAGGGCATTAACTAAAAATATTGGGTCTTCTCAAAAACTGCAATGTTTTTTACATAATAAAAAAAAATAGATATTTGTACGGCTACAGTGACATTGTGGGTGAAAAATCACTGGTGACCCAGGACTCCCATCAATGCAGGAACCCGGACTGACCCTGCTTAGCTTCAAAGTGAGGAAAAGGCAAGCTCCCACAGGACATGGTGCTTAACAAAGGAGGAAAAGTTACAAGACCTATTAGAGCAACATGGCTTGAGGGGGCTGGCCCCTTCCTCACTTTGAAGCTGAGCAGTATCGTTCGTATATATGGGTGTCAGCTTTTAATTTTCACTATGGGTGCAGAAAATTCCTGGACATATGTTTTTCTTGCAGCCAGTCATTTTTTCCCATTTTGGTGCCGCTTAAATGTGGTTAGTTGGGGTTGTGTGAATTATCACACCAGTCAACAAGGGACTCTCCATAAAACAAGGAGCTTGGAGCACTGGACAGGCCATTTCAGCATGGTCAGATAGGTGCATGCTGTTTTGGTGTGACCATTTCGCTGCAGGATCTGTTTGGGTGCGCCGAGTTAGACACAGCAAGTTTGGGCAGGGACCTCTTGGCACAAGGATGTTTTGGCGTGACATGTCACAGTTGGTGCATCATAAACCTGCAGGCACTTTGCATTTTGTACCTCTCATCGCAAGGATGTTTTGTCGCGAGAGATCGCCATTTGCATGAACCTCCAGGCACTTTGAATTTTGTAATATGGATCAAACGTGAAAAAGATATATTTCCTGCAACATTATTAAACAGACGGGACATGTATTACACCGTTGTTGCAGAATTAAACACGTATTAAACATAAACACATTTATTTACTGCAACATTATAAACTGCATGCAACTATCCCTCACAAACAACTTCACACCATGCACACCCAAACGCGCTCACATCAAACACGCACACATTGCATGCACACGCTCTCAGATGACATGCACATCCTCACACCACACATCCCGCCTTACACTGCACATGTATTCAAAAAGACATCTCTGGGCAATATTATAAAACAGAAAACATGAAATAAAAAAATTACATTTATGCTGAACACTGCTATCAGAGAACCCTGGCCTTAAGGAGTGTGAGACACAGCACTCAGATGACATGCACATCCTCACACCACACATTCCACCTTACACTGCACATATATTCAAAAAGACATCTCTGGGAAATATTATAAAACAGAAAACAAGAAATTAAAAAAATCACATTTATGCTGAAAACTGCTATCAGAGAACCCTGGCCTTAAGGAGTGTGAGACACAGCACTTAGCCATTATGCTACAATGATGTTAATGTGTGGATTTTCACAAGTTTCATACCTACAATTACGTTATTGTTTGGGTTTTTTCAAGTTTCATACCTAGCCTTTTATCATTGAACATATTAAATCATAAGCTAAATATGAAGCCGGTCAGAAAGCACAGTGAGTAGAGCGCTTGCTTTGACATCCGTATGGGCACCACACACCGTGGGTAATAATAAGCAGCTCTCAGATAACTGAGGGTTCGTAGCGCTATATAAATGCTAAATAAATAAGTGAAATATATGCCCAATGAAGCACCAAACCGTTGTAGCCTACTGGTTAAATGCTAGACCTCAATCTCTTGCAGACCAGGATTCAAGGTTGTATGTTTTTTTTATGTATCTAATTTTATTTTATTAAAAGAAAAACTTGTATCCAATCTGTCTGCCTGTTTGCTTAAATAAAGTGTTTTTCTTTAAAAAAAAAGAAAAAAAATGCAAGAGGGAGGTGGCGAGGTTTGTTGCAATGCAGTCCTGTGATCTTATTTAGCATGAGGGCATTTAGACGTGGCTGCAATGTCAGCCACGTCCAAACATCCCTCACGCCAAAATGGCTTCTGCTCTGAAAAGGAGCGGCAAAATGGGCAATGTGGAAGAATGGGGGTGCCAAATCGGCATGTGCCAAAATAACGGCCCCAAACGGGATGTACCGCTTGGAGAAAGCTGCTTAACCAAAGTTTGTGCCCATGGCAAATAATTTCATCACACTGCACATTGCCTAAAAACATTTTGAGTTCTCAAAGCCTGCAATCCGAAGGCCATGGCTAGTGGCCTGGTAGCGTTTTAAAATGGACAGTGGTCATGGCCAAAGGCCATGACCACTGACCATGGCCAAAGACCATGCTAGTGGTCTGGAGGCATTCTAAAAATCTATGCAAAAACAAAACACTTGAAAACCAAGGAAACAACTTTAGTTGCAGGGACGTTAAGGTGAGTAATATATTGTGACAAAACCTTTCAAATTCAAGGAAAAATCTTTACTTGCAGGAACGTTAAGGTGAGAACTTAATGCAACAAAACCATGGAAATGTAGCTAATGCCACCTTAACTTTGCGCCCCCTGTTGCGCAGACTATGACCACAATGATGACATCACAAATCACCATTGATGACATCACTAATTACATTATAACAGTAACTGGCATTAAGCATGGCCTCCAGCCATGGTCAGTTTGCATGGCCAAAGATATTTTAACAAATGTATGGGTACTAGTCACGGCCATGCTATGGACAGTGGTCACAACTTTCACACATGTGAACTGAATATTTTAAAACATTAACAAGTTACAAACCATAGATTGTGGCCTTTACCAGTGGATGCAGCTTTCAACAGTGTCCAGTGTATATTATATACACTGAAGAGGCACTAGCCATGGATTTTATTACAATACTGGCCAATGGCCACAATCTTTGGCTGTTCCCGCTTTATATATTCTAGCACATAAATGGGCCACTAGCCATGGCCTTTGACCTTGGCAGTTTGTACATCTTTTTGGCCATGTCCACTGTACATTTTAAAATGATAAAATGCAATAAGTGATGGCGTTTGGCCATACAACGCTAACCAGCCACTCACTATGGCCTTCGGCCATGCCCACTGTATATTATGCACTAACTAACCGCTAGCCATGGTTTTCACCACAATAGTAGCCAGTGGTCACAGTCTTTGGCTGTGTTGACTGTATATTCTGACATATTAATGGCACTAGCTATGGTCTTCAGCCCTGGCCACTGACTACAGCTTTCAATGTTGCCCACTGTATTTTTTAAAACAGTGATGGTCTACTAGGCATGGCTTTTAACCATGCACATTGGTATTTTTGAACACTAACCAACCACTAGCTATGGCCTTTGGTGCTGGCCAGTGACCCCAGCCTTTGTCATGGCAAAGTCCACGGCCTAAATTGTTATTAAGGTAGTCAACGTTTTCATGAGCTAACTTATAAATGATGTTATGTCTAATTCCATTATTGATGTAATCAGTTATATACAATGCAATTACTGTTGTCACCAGTGATGGCAACAGTGATGTGATTTGTAATGTCATCATTGTTCTCATACAACATGTAATTAGTGATGTCAGCAGTGATGTGATCTGTGATGCCATTATTGTGGTCAGAGTATGAGCAACAGGGTGTGCGATGTTAAGGTGGCTTTAGCTGCATTTCCAGGGTTTTGTTGCATTAAGTTCTTACATTAACATCTCTGAAACTAAGTTTTTTTCCTTGAATATAACAAGCTAATATGGCTGCATGCCAGTCTAAATGCCTAATTTAATGCATTGGAACGAAGTCCACTATACATTTTTTCCACTATGGCAATTTTTGCCCCATTGCTATTTGCACATGGACCACTGCAAAGTTTCTGTGATGTGGTCCATTGTGTTTGCCATATGTCACTGGACTGGTGCAGAGTAAGGCCATTTTGAACTACTTCATCAAGTCACTTAATTTGGAGCCAGCAACAGTGCATGGATGGTGGACTATCAAGCGATGCTTGCCTTTACATCAGGAATAGTGACATGTTCAAGACAGGGAACTTTCTAGGAACAACTGTGTGCAGAATATTCGTCACTGTTGTGAAGAGAAATTAATCTCTAGGGGTCCGGACCTGTGTAAGAGATTACCCCTGAGCAAAGAAGCATGATTTTATAGGAACAAAAAACACTCTGATTCATTACAAGTACAGCTATGTGGCAAAAAGTGCTTCTTGGCAGTCTTTTGTCAATGTATCAATGTTCCTCATGCATTCTGCGTGTGTCCACCAGTGCAAATCCGTTAATGTAGTTTGCCCACATTCGATACAACTTCCACACTAATTCACAGTTTCTCCAGCTCATCTGTGCTGCTCTCTAACGGTCTTGGAAGTGTGATCATAAGCTCCGGAACTGCAAAGCCCTGTCACACTCTGATCACCTTCTGTGACAGTTGTGCCCCCTGCTAGCCGGTCTGTAATGTTGCAGTCGCCAAAGCAGTAGCCCCGTTGCGACCGAACGAATGAATTGCGGATATGCGCCACCTTGATCCTAACTTTTGCCATGCTTGCGCTGTTAACAGGCTTCTTGTGTAAGCGCAGCTCAATTCGATATAATACCGAACTACATATAATATCAATAATAACAAAAGCTGTACTTAATTTGCTCCCCGAGCAGCAAAGAAAGAGGATATGAGCATGAAGGTATCAGTGTTCATGGGACTGGATATGTTGTGATTGGTCATAAAGATCACGTGTTTTCGAAAAGGACCAATAATATATGAACTACCAAAGACTTAATCTAGATGGGAGATGTAGTTTATGTTTTGTTATGTATATATTAATTTTTAATGTTTTCTGCTCGGGAAGTAAAAATGAGAGAAAACATGGTCCGAGCATCCAGGTCTTGACATACAATTCTTTCACCTCACTGCCTAAACTCATTGGATGTGCTGTGCAGAATTAACACTCACTGTAAATCCGCAAACAATTCCCATGGAATCCTATTGACAGGGGTGTCACAAAGGGCGGCACAGGGGGCAAACTTTCCCGGGCATCGCGCTTGGGAGTGCCCTCGCAGTGCTCTCCCCTGGCCTGAGAGGAAGACGTCACAGTCCACCCGTGCAAGGAGAAAGGTTTTTAAGAATATGGGGTACAGTTTATGTTTTTGCTGAATACACAGACAATTGATCACGTACATATTATACTAAATATTTAAGGTTATCTTACCTTGAGGCGGTCCATTCCCTTTGTGCTAGGATGGGCTGTATCCATTTATATATACATAACTATGTGTAATATGCAATTCACAGAGGGGCAGGAAAGTATACACCCGTGAAGTAGTGAACATGCCTCTACAGTTCGATCGGGGCATGGGCTCTTTTGAGAGAGCTGCAACTTCCCTGGGCTTTTGAGGACCCTGGCACTAACAGATTTTTGTAAGAACTGATATCCTGCAGGTTGAGGTGAGTTATATAAAAGGAAGGTTTGGAAAGATGTCCAACTAAATTCCCAGCAGTTAGGAAGCATTTGCTGCATCGTTCCCATTGCTCCCATTGAAGAGGAGTGTTTTGATTTCTTATTGGAGTTGCATGAGTGTGGGAGTGACTATTATGTTGCTAGATAAGAGGATCCACAATCATATAGGGTTTAATGGAAACACTAATAATGGTGCGGTCCTCATATGTTTCACACTCTCCATTGTGGCCCCATGTTAGATCCCACCAAACTACAAACACGTTTTCAGGTGGAAGAACAAACAATGAGCCCATTAATGCACTTTAGGCACGCACAGGTGCAAGAGAGATCAGTGATTTACCAACATTGAGCAAAATATTTAAACATGTTAATGTTGGCTCCTGTAATATTAAATGCACTCTCTCGACATAGTAGTAGTCAACCAAACATTCACTGTACAGTTTGACCGGTATATTAAACTTAGTATATATATCTCGAATTCTATAAATTCAAAGTTGAATTTATTTGTACAGCTCAAAGATCATTATAAATATGCAAAAGATAAAAACAATAAAATACAATCCAAATAATATATAATAGTTCTAGAGCCAAAGCGCTAAAATGTTATATAGTATTTGCTCACTATATAAAGAATTGAAAATAGGGGAGGCAAAGGATGTTGACTGGCATCTTGAAAACTGTGAAGTTAAACTAAAAAAATCAGAGTTAGATTTTGCTGATAAAGTACAAAATCCATATGCATATACAAAACAGTTATGGAGAGCAGACTGGTGCTCAACAACAGATGATGGGGGGAAATATAAGCTTGCTAAAGATTTTAGTAAAGTATGCAAGTGGGTGAATGTATGTGCCCCCTACCTATGTAAATATCCGTTGAAACATGTTTGGAATTTGCTGCTGCGTTTTAGGTTGAACATCTTACCAACTAAAGAAATAGACCTATGGGCACTGAAATGATTGTTGACTCTAATTGCATATTCTGTCAAATTGATGAAGCAACATTGAAGTATTTAGTCATTTTCTGTCCAAATTCAGAATCTATCAATTTGGGATTGGAGAAAAAGCCTATATTAATTTGTATTGGGTATGGAGCTAAAACCGCATAAAGATAGGTTGTAATCATAATGCAATTTAGTTGCTGTGTATTAAAGTCTCAGTTCAAATAATTTCGATAAATGTGCATGATTTTTAATATGATCTTAGGTGATTTTATGTGTAATATGTGCGTAATGAATTGATGTTTGTGTAGGGTTTTAATGATTCAAAGGGATTTGCACAACAGAAAAATGTATATATGTATAAGAAAATGAAAGTTGGAGTTTTTTGGTCAGGGTTCAGGCAGAAGCATCGTGATGAAGGATGATTCTAGGGTGGCTAATAGGTTAAACATTGAGATAGATGTAATTAATTATCAAACCCTGGTGAGCGTTTTCAGGTAAACACAAAATTGGCACTGATTCCGCCAAATCCTCTATCTCAAAATTCCTGGTGGGGTTATTCAGGGGAGTTCACCTTTGCAGGTGGTGTTCGCAATCATTTCTCTGGACAATGGCTGACGTTTTCTGTCAGGACTCAGGGCTGGCAAAGACGAGGAGTGTTTAAATATGCCTCTTAAACTGGGAAGGTCTAGAAACTACAATTCCCAGCATTCTCGGGTCTGCGTGTAGTTCGACAGGCGCGCGCTTGGCCAGCTGTCTGGGAATATGGGCAGCATATTAACTGGTAATGGCAGCGTGCAGGTGTGGCTTATTCTGATTCAGCGTGGAGGCATACCGGCCGCATGCGGAGAGGAACGATGAGGAGCAGGACTGCATGAACTACAGACGGCCGCATTTCGGAAGGAGCAGGAGAGTGCTGATAAGGATCACGGCTTTACGGTCATTGTCTGGGAAGTCCCGTGGGGCTCCCCAGACCAAAGATAAGTACGTGGAAATGCACGGTGATAGCTTATATTGTTGGGAGTGATTTACAGCGGGTCGCATTTCGTCTGGGAAGTCCTGAGGGGCTCCCAGACATAAGATAAGTAGCAGCGAATGTTTTTTGGAATGTTGTGCTGAGAAAACACATTGTATGCGCTCATGTACTGCTGCTTAGGAAAATCCAGGGTGTTCACTCATTTACGGTTGTGCTGGGCAAACCTAGTGTGTATCAAGCAATAGTGAATCTGCATCTTTAATGGGTCTCTAGGAGTAACACACTCTTTAATGACAAAAGACTCAAAATGATACATGGACATTACGTTTACCAAGTTCACCAAACCTTCACTGGTGCAGTAAACTAGTGTAGGAGGGAAATCATTTATGTTATTTGTTGCTTTGCTGCCCGAAGGGCCATGTGTCTTGTTATTCATGATGGGAAGTTTTCCTAATGTTTGTTTTCATCATGTTGCTTGCTTATGTGTTTTATTGTGAACCAACAGGGGTTAGTAGACGTATTAAGGTGTACTAGATAGGAAGTCAGGTTATTTACGTGGACAGTGTTACATGCTGGACAGAGTAGGGTTCTTTCCTGGTGCTTCCCCTGTCCCATCTAAAGTAGGAGTTCCTTACCCTTTTTCCGGTGTTCCTAAATTCCCCATCCTATCCACAACCTCTCCCTAACCCCTCTTCCCCCCATTGGCTGCCACGTGGTGACCTGTTTTATATATCGGGCGTCTGTGCCAACCACCGTGGGAGGGTCAAGTTCATTCAGCTTCCGTGGTTCGGGGGAGAGTGTCAAGCTCTCTTCCTTTCCTTTAAAGTGTGATTGTGACATAATAAGCCACCCCCAGATTGGGATACTCACAACCACCCAAGCCAAATGGACACAACACCTCCACCTTTAGCTGACGTGCTAAAGGCACTACAAGATATCCAAATGGAATTAGCACATGCTCGGCAGGAAACTACCACTTTGAAATCACACGTACAAGGATTGGTGGCCCAAGGTCCCCCTTTAGAGGGGCCTAGTACAGCCAATACTGGGAGCGTTTCCACTAGTAGAAATCCCACTGTCATTGTGCAACCTCCTAGTAACGTACCTCTGGCAGCACCAGAGCGTTTTTTAGGTGATCCTAGGAAATGTATGACCTTTCTTACCCAATGTAGACTTCATTTTTTGTGCAAGCCTGCGGCATTTGAAACTATCCAAGCAAGAACATCCTTTGTAATATCATATTTAACAGGCGATGCTGCAGCTTGGGCTATGCCTCTGGTACAGAAAGATGATCCGTTGTTATATAATTGGGATCATTTCTTATCAGAGTTTGGCAGACTGTTTGATAGACGAGAAGTCTCACTGGCACAAGACAAAGAGTTGTTAGGTTTAAGACAGGGGTCACGAGATCTGGTAACATATGTGACACAGTTTAATAGACTAGTGATTGAAACAGAATGGCCAGTGGCTAAACAGATCGTATTGTTTTATCAAGGTTTACAGGAAGAACTAAAAGATGCAATTGCGCAGGTAGAACCACAACCAAGCACTTGTACGGCCATGATAGATCTGGCCCTTAGGCTGGATCACCGGATGAATGAGAGAAAAGGAGATAAAAAGAAACCAGAAACTGTCCCATTTGTGAGATTAGATAGGATGAAGGGAGGAAGGAGTAGTGAGGTAGAACCAATGCAGATTGGTAGTGTGAGAGGACCATTATCAGAGGCAGAAGAAGAACAGAGGAAGCTTAACAAATTGTGTTTGTACTGTGGACAGGCAGGCCATTTTATACACACTTGTCCTAATACTCCCCAAAGGAGTATAGGAGGGGAACAAAGCAAAAAGGAGGCGGGAAAAGAAGTGGGCCGACCTTAGGGGGAACTCAGGTGCATATTTCAATTTGAACTGCAAATTTCTGACGTCACATCACATTACAACAGAGTTTACCTTTTTGACATGTGGGCAGAGCACGGTTTTGTGTGACTCACTGTGGGCAGGGCATAAATCTCAGGAATTTTTGATTTTCAATTGTAGGCAGGTATGGGTGCTGGGTGTTCGAGAGCGCCTCCTCTTTGACACCCAGCACCGGCCGTAATAACGCAGCCTTGTGCTCGTAGAAGAGGCCTTCTACGAGCACAAGGCTGCGTCATTACGGCGGGTGCTGGGTGTTACAGAACAGGCGCTCTCTAACACCCAGCACCCGCCGTAATAATGCTGCCTAATGCTCGTAGAATTACGTCGGGTGCTGGGTGTTAGAGGTGCTCTCTAACATCCAGCACCTGCCGTAATAACGCAAACTGCTGCTCGTAGAAGGCATCTTCTACAAGCAGCAGGCTGTTTTTATTACGGCAGGTGCTTGGTGTTGTGCTCTCTACATCCAGCACCTGCCGTAATAACGCACCCTGCTGCTCGTTGAAGCCCTCTTCAGGCTCACGTTATTATGGCGGGTGCTGGGTGTTAGAGAGCGGCTGCTCTCTAACATCCAGCACCCGTCGTAATAACGCAGCCTGAAGGGGCCTTCAATGAGCAGCACGGTGCGTTATTACGGCGGCAAGTGCTGGGTGTAAGTGTCTGATGATAATATTTCTCCCGCCCGTTCGGGCAGGAGAAATATTATTCTCAGCCACTTTCTAACACCAGCACCTGCAGTAATAACGCAGCCTGCTGCTCGTAGAAGGCCTCTTCTACGAGCAGCAGACTGAGTTATTGCGGGTGCTGGTGTTAGAAAGTGGCTGAGAATAATATTTCTCGCGCCTGAACGGGCAGGAGAAATATTATCATCAGACATTTACACCCAGCACTGACACCATTATGAAAAGGACCCGGCTCCCCCACCCAAACCTCCCCTAGCACTGCCTCAGCCTCCTTACCTGAGGACGTTCAGCCGCACTTCGAGACGGGGGCAACCTCCTCTCACCACGTGATGACGCCACATCTGGGCTGGGCTGACAAAACATTGATACAATGTTTTCAGCCCAGCCTGGTGCTTCTGCCTCCCCTGCAGTGCACGTTGTGCACAGAGGCACAACTTTTGAAGGCACAAAATCTTTTTTTTTCTTCTTTTTTGGCATGGAAATCATATCGCAGTTGGTGCGACATGATAGTTAAAATAAACAGCAAAACATAATTATTATATCACGATTTGCGATGCGATACCGCTTATTTTATGCCTTGGATCTTAAAAAGTGATCTTGTTTGAATTGGGAAACAATACAGATGAATACATGTAGTAGTCTTACGTTTTAATCTGCAAACACCGTAAAGTAAAGGCGTGTTAGAGGGCAAAACAGTCTTCAGAGAGGCTAAGAAGGTAGAAAGAAGTCCCATGAAGTCAGAATTGTTACCATTCAGGCAAGAAAGAACTAAAGCATTGATGGCAGTACAAAGATCGAAGTAGCAATTCAAGGTTTAATATTACAATGTAAAGCCAGCTGAGAAAAGCAGGACTGTGAGGGTCGAGAAATATATGATTTGAAGTTCAGATTACAATCAAGAGTGAACGGAGGGTGGAGCAAGATAGTCTTTGAAAAAGTGAACGTGGAGAAGAGGATTTTTAGAGAGTTTAAGTTTAATGGAAATTAAAGGCATGCACTCCTTGATGGATCCCAACAGTCCCTGACATGGAGGATATCAGCTGAAAATGACACTTCAATATAAACCTGAGTATTGACAGCCTAAGGGATCTCAGAGGCTCATCCTGGACACGAAAGCCCCGCTGGGTTCCATGCCAATTTTTAACAGCATTTAACATATGATTGAATACTGAGGGACCCGACCTCGCACATCAGCCCTTAATAACCTGCACTAAAGTGCAAAGGGAGGAGGGCCAAGCTACTACAGGACTACCCATGTTCATATGGGCGGATACAATTTGAATCACAACCTCATAATTGACTGTATCACATGCAGCTGATAGATCAAGTAGATTGAACAGGTAGACAGGATCCAACAGAGTCCAGCAAGCACCTGGCATCATCCACACCATGAAGAGTAGATGTCTCAGTGCTACAGCAAGGACAGTGACTGGATTGGGAAGCCTACAGAAGAGAGTGCTTAGATAAGGGATGAAATCGTTTGACGGCTGCATATTTTTTAAGACGTTTGTAACAGAAGGTCATGACAGAATTGTTATGAGTTTTGGAAAAATGCTTGAGGAAAGGAGGCATTCTCCATGGGAGCCAAAGTGAGGAACAAAGAGTAGGACTTGACATACTTATGTAGGCAGGGAGAGGGTCGTTTGAATAAGATGATGTAGTCCTCATATATAACAGGAGGCTGAACACAATCAGAGGGGAGAAAAAGTGTCCCAAGTAGAACCCGAGTAGGAGATAACATAATAAAAGTATTAAAATATGGGATTTTTTAAGCAATTATCTTTCGTATAGTTTTCATGTTGTCAGTAAAATAAGTATTACAAAGATTAGCTGTGCAAAAATATAAAGAAGATATGTTAGGTGGGACGTGCATAACGCATTGTTTAATTACTTCAATAACTCATGACGGCAACTTATTCCATTTGCAATTTACCACTGAAATTAAGCGGATTTAACCTCAATGATATGCAACTCATATGCAGCATGAAAGCAGTCGAAAGTTTAGCATGTAATTATTTACACACTGTTTTTCAGTGTGGCAAATATTTCTTTTTTCCACCCTGGGTTAGGATGAATGCCAGGGGCAGGAGGGCGAGATTAAATTCTGATTGGCCATTGTGAGTTAAATGAATAGACAGCGAGGTGAAAGAGTGTCATTCCTAGTTTGATTGAAATCGTTTTATTGCTCTCAAATTATAATGTAAGTTTCTTACTCCCACATAATGGAACCACGGATTCGATGTGTATAAACCTTCTTCCTCCTAAACCCCACAGGGCCAAGAATGACAGCATATCACATAATCATAATGTAAGAATAGAATATGCCAGAACCCTGATTCCCACCCTCCTCTGAAAAGTCCAACCGAGCCTTCAATAGGGAAAATCATCGATCCGCAACTGCTACCACAGGAGTGAAAGAAAGTGTGATATTCTAAGGATCATAAATTATCATGAATAGAAACAGAGAGGCATCCGAATCATAACAGATACAAGAAAAACATATAGATCAAAGAGGTTGAGCAAATAAACACACTAGTAAAGGTTGAGAATTTGTACAGAGAGTGGAAAATCCTACAAGTGAAAGTAGAGAAAAAGGATTGGCAAAATTATCTGATCAATCTAGAAGTAAATGAGACCCATAGGAAAGTTGACTATCAACTGGAATTAAAACACACAGAATATTGCCTTTATTGTGTGTGGCAGACAAGACCAAACCATGAAGGTGTTAAATAGTTTTTAATGTATCCAAACTGCGTATCCCTGTTCCTGATCCCTTGTGTTCCTATACTTGTTACAATTATAAAAGAAGATGTTGTTGGGAGTAAGTAAACTAGTAAAATAGATTATTATATATTTTTCATTGAGGACATTTCTGTTCCTTTACTGGGAATAGATTCAAGTACAACGAAATAATTGTTGAAAATGATGAGAGCAATGGGATTAGCAAGTCATGAAAACGTAAACATATTACAGCAATAAACCCCTATAGGTCATTGACATGTGCTTTAACCCTTCAAATGAAATAATATATAGGCTGCCACTTTCGACAGCCTCCAAAAAGCATTGTATACAATTTATTGAAAAATAAAAAGAGGGGGCCTTCACACAAAAGTCTACCGATGAAGTAATATGTAATGCTTAATATGTAATGCTGAGAGCTGAAAATATAGAGCATTTTCTTTGCAGATATTGTTGGTTTTCAAGAGCCTGCCCAATTACAGCTGTCTAGCAATTGTTTTAATGAACCCTGCAATGAATTCCAGCAAACAAGCTATTTCTGGATGCCATGTGGTAAATGTTGGTATACGTACTCTTTCACTGTCAGACAATAAAAAGTTGGTCAAGAGCAAGTGGTGTTTTGATTCCTTCACCCGGCTAACTAAATAATAAGCCTGGGCAAACGTCAGCCTAGCACATATTTTTGTCCTAACTCAGGTCAATGACTACAATTTGGTGAAGTTCAAAGACCTCGTGGGTTTCAGAGGCAGCTCAAAACATTCTCAAAACATGCCAAATTGACATATGTATTTGGTGGTGCAGGTTTCCCTTCAGTGGGTCAAACAAAATCGATGAACCTGACAAGGAGATGTATAGGGATCTGGGGAGGCTCAGGTGCTCAGCTCACTTTTACTTTCCTTTTGAGGTTTCTGTTAGGTTTTAAGAGCTGGATTAACCAGGGCAGGCATATAACTGATTTCTAGATGTGTTTTGGTGAACCCTTGATCCCTATTTAATTCCAGGTTGTCAACTTCTGTGTTAATTCGGCCACCTTTGTTGGGTTCCCGTGCTGTCACTCAAAAAACTTTAACAGAGCAACAAAAATTCACTTTTGTTTATGTAATCCCCTTTGTCTATGGGTTTGTACTGCTGTGTGACGCCTTCCATTGTGTTCCTTACCTTTTCCCCTGCTCAAGACACTCAAATAAAATTGTTAAATTATGTATTCCCGCTTGTTTGTGTGAAATCGACAAAGCCTTCCGCTTTGTGTGTAAACTACAGAATCCTTTCTGTGTTTTAGCCGTCTTCCTTGGAGTACCTGAGAACCCTGTAATAGTGCGTTTTTGAGTCTCTTGCAAATCTGTGCTTCAGTCAGTCACTTGTTTTTGTTTAGTGTGAATCCTTCCCTGGAAAGGTCAAAATCATGAAGTTTGACTGGGAGCAATGTTCCCTCTGAGCTGTGCACATGTGCACTTGCCCAGCTTCCTTCTGGGTGCCGCAAGGAAGAATTTTAACAGTGCACACAGTCCATTCCCTCCTATTCCAAAAGATTTAACAAGGCACAAGCCATAGCAGGTACTCAACATTTGCTTTCATGCAAAATAAATCTAAATTATACTAACTAGTCTTCATATGTTTGTCTAGCCTATTTTCATTGCCCAACTATGCAAGATTGACCTTAACACCCTAAACATATAATGCACCCACAAGAAGATAAAAACTAATATGAAAATGAGGCTCTATGAACAGAAAATACAACTGAGGTATGCCTGCACACATTAACCAAATGATCTTCCCTCCCCACCCATGACTCCTATACTGGACTCTACCACAGTTATACCTTATGACTCGAACCTCCACTCTAGACCACATTCAGATATTGCCTGACAACATTGACTCTACCTTGCTTGGCTCTGCAAAAGGTTACCAGACTAATACCTACATCCACTTATTTTATGTTTGTTATAATATTAATTACGTTACTCATGGTGTCTTAGAAAAAGTGTTACCCAGACTGTGTAACCCAACTGTCAGCTCAAATATTGCATATTGACTGTAAATAAGCAGGCTACTTGGATGTGGAACCTCATCCCATGCTTCCCATTCTTTGTACATATGTCACACATGCACTTTGTAGTGGCCGGATTGCAAGTTAACACATTATAAAACTCAAATATGAATTTGCCCTCTTAGGCTTTTATGTAGGCAAATGTCAGGCTAAGAGTCTCCTATTTTAAAATTGCTAACATTACTCTATAACTGGAGAGCAACATTGCACTATCATGTACTTGCTCTGCAAGGGATAATGGCTATAGGCTATGCCCAGCATTATTCGTATATAGCATTAGGGTAAAGGATATTCAGATAACTAAAATGCTTTACACACAATCTGCAACTGTTGCAAGTTTTCAGAGTTCCATGGAGCATAGACCTTATCAAATGATATGGTAATTCGCTGCTATACAAAAACGGGTTGACTGAGCACTGACATAATCCTAGCCAGCAATTTAAAGGGGTTGTGTATGTTGCAAACAATCTTGTATGCACTTCATAATAATTGCGCACATGCAGATTCATGACATTTTCTTCATGAGATTTCCTTAAAATGCACATAATATGGTGAGGCTTCAAATATGTTTTGCTTGCAAAGTATTGTGGGCATGTAAAGGTCCCAGTGAGTGTTTTACTGCTACAATCCCTCACTTTTTAAAGAGCCCTGTCAACTAGTATTGGAGGCTAACACAGTATTCGGGAGGGGTACGGGTGAAAGGGCACAAGAGAAGACTCCTATTGGTTGAAGAACAAATCTGCAACTTTCAAAAACGAAATCAGATGTTTTGGCAATTCAGTACTGTGAAGGAAATGTGTTTTTTTGTTTTGGCAAAGGTTTAGAAAACTAGTAACAGTCTAGGAAACTGCACCTTCTGTTTCTTCCTATATTCAGTTACTGAGGGATTTTCAATAAAATCATGTGCTTGTGTTTATTGCCGCTAGCATCCCCATGCATCTTGTTCAACTGATAGCAGGGAATTTCAGAAGAGGGGTCCCTAGTTAAAGAAGACAACACTTAATATGTTGCACCTGTGAACATTGCTACTATTGATTTAAAAAGCAAATATATGTGATTTTCTTCAGTGGGGCTCCAGAATAAACCTGTTCTTTCCCCTTAAAATTCCTCTTGAGAGCAGGCAGTATTACTATTAGAGTTTCTACCTGTGACACTGCTCTCCTGGTCACTGATTCAAAAACATATCAGTGGAACTTTGTGGATTAAAACAGGGTGTAGGCTGCTGATGTTCTTGGTTTCCCGTTTTTGTTGGGCACATTTCCTGTTTTTAGGGAGTAAAAATGTATAGTGTAGATGCCTCTAAACTGTGAGACTTGTTTTGAGTAACTGTTAGCACAACTCACAGGACAATGTCACGTGGATAGTAAGCAGAGGCCCAGGAATTCTCATTCTCATCATCAAAATCTGTGGTGCAGTTATTCTGATGCAATGATTGCCCTTGCACACATTGGGAGGCATGTTCTCCTGTCCCATGAATTACTTTATTAAAGTGGCACATTAACTACTACTGGTATGCTTTCTGGCACATTCTTTTCAGTTGCCATTATTCAATTTGGAAAACCTGTATCCTGTTTGAATTTTCTGACAGCCACATCAGTGATGAGCGATATTTGAAATGAGTATCTAATCTTGAAATGTGATGGTCTTGGAGGAGAACAGTATGCATCGTGTGCTTTTGGAAGTGGGTGAGATGTCCACAGCTACATCAGGTGTTGCTTGTGCTGGGAGAGGCTTTGGGGAATGGCTCAGGAAAGGCAGAGGGGCAGGGCTGTTAAAGGAGGGTTTTCTACTTCCACCAGAGGATTAGGAGGAGGAAGAGGAAGTGCAGGAATTGAAGACCTCCTACAGCTGCATGAAGGGAGTCATGATAGTGGTGGTGTGAGGAGCTAGCAAGGTATCTGGGGACTGAAAAGACCACCTTGACCTAATGCAGTAGGAGGGGGTGCACTTCAGCAGTGCCTCAATCGTATTTGAAGTTGAAAAGGTAGTAGAGGTAACAAATTATTGCAAGGTTGTGACAGATGCATGAGCACCCATATGTAAGAGTGTATAGGATGGCAGAAGTGAGGGTGCTATAAGAGATGAAAGGGTAACAGGTAGTGAATACAGAGGTGGTCCTCTAGCAAATAGTTCAAGAGGAGGAAAAACAGAGAACATTGAACCTGTTCCTTGCCTTGAAGAGGGGATAATGAAAGCACTGTCCTCCCATGTCAAGGTGTCTATTGTAGCTTGCTCGTGGAGAAGACTAGCAAGGGGGACCACAACACTACCTAGGCAATGTGGTCATTATACTTGATATAAAAAGCAAGGGTTTCTCATTTGAGGCCATGGCAAAAAGAAAAAAAACACTTTGCTCAGAATCCTGGTCTGATTAGTACTAAGGATGAATTTCAGCTTCAAATTAACTCTCTTCCACTGTACCTCTCAGCAGTGAGGGCGGCAATGATTGAATGCTGCTGGGTTTTTCAAAGGAGGCCATGCCTGCTTGTGGTCAGACAAACAGAAAGACAGCATGGACATTCAAAATGAGGATAGAAAAGGGGCAGGTGGAATGCCTGACCTCAGTCCCAGAACCAGATGGAAAGGCTCTAAATATTGAGGGAGGGGCTCTCCAATTTTGACAGAAAGTCCATAGGTTTTGCAGAAGAATCTTTCACAGCCTTTTGTGTGGAAGAAAACACAACCAAACTTAACAATGGAAGTTGCATCACTGTACATTTGAGAAAGTAGTGTGGACAGTAGAATAATGAGATAAGGAGTTAGTGGACCATTTCACTGAATCAAATTACTGGTCTGTGCTACTAAAAGTACATGTTTGTCAAATTCTGGCTTGCATTTCTGTCACAACATCCGGGTAAGGTAGAAATCAAACTAATTATATTCCATCTGTTCTCACATTTTTTTCAGTTTTCATCAATAGCATGCAAAACATTGCCAGCTAGGACTGAGACCCTTGTGTCATTGTTCTGTCATTGATGAAAGAAAGCACAACGCGCATTTGAAATGCTGAAGACATATGAAAAAAACAAGTCACCACTTAATGCAATGTAAATATGAAACAACAAAACATTACAACAATGTAGAACTTTAAAGAGGATTTGTGAAGATATTAACACACCCACTTGATTTTCTGCTAAGAATAGGTGAACAAATGTTCTGCAAATGTTCCATCTCGTCTTTAATGCCATGTGACTGATGGTGTGTCTTCTTTAGCAATCTTTTAGATGGTTGCAATTTTGGAAAAGCACAAACAAGCCTTAATGCCGTAGAACATGAAAATGCACCACAGCACATAATTGCATTTGAAACTCACTTCAGTACAACTTGAGATATTTAAAGTTGCCTTAGAATAAATGACTGACTCATGTTATGTGAGCAAGCTTGACAGATTGTCCACTTGAAAATCCCATGTGCTCCAGGACTGCGCAAGCTTGTATGTATGCTCAAACGCACCTATGTATGTCTGTACTGTACCAGGTCTTAGAGGATCCAGGTCTTAGAGCACTATTGAAAGTGACTCTTTTGCTTTATTGTAGTTGTAAAATAGCAGGATTCACATAAGAATCGATCTGAAGTAGGACACATAATAATGGGATCTCATACCATTACAGTTAATCACCACAGCGGTCAGTAGCTAGACCTTTGGCACCATTAAATACTGGGTTGGTATTATGACTGGCTTCTGGTGAAAGGGTTACAATAGTGGTCTTATGGGTTCAACTAAGTCCTGTCTGTGATGTTGCATCATACAGTACCACAACAATCTTGAATCCAACTTAGTCCCAGCCTTAAGTGGCACACCATTATGTTGAACATAAGACAGGTGTCCAGATGCTGCTGTTTGTTATTCTGCAAGAGAGCATCCACA
The DNA here is from genome assembly GCF_040938575.1 of Ambystoma mexicanum. Lineage (NCBI taxonomy): Eukaryota > Metazoa > Chordata > Amphibia > Caudata > Ambystomatidae > Ambystoma > Ambystoma mexicanum. Next base: position 976,520,193 of record NC_090925.1, read on the forward strand.
GTTTGCCTTTTGTTCTTTGGACAATAAGACTTGTTATTTTATTGTCGGTGTGCCAAAAATGGTGTGGCCACATCTCGGCACAGGATGATGATTTGCATTTTCAGCTCTGCCAGGCTGTCTTTGCATGAACCGATAAAATGGTGGAAGAATAATTTTTGCCTATCGATCATGTCTCTGTAACTATACCATTATCATCCTCCTTGCTGTCATCCATTTCAAAAATCTCAAGCTCATCAGAGAAAATGTGTGGTGGAGGGAAAGGGAGACCAGAAATATGTAATATCCTGCACCTTTGTTCTAAGTGTTGTTTCTCCTGATTCATCAGTAGATGAGTTCTACACTTCCTCCCTGTTTACTTCAATCAGCCCCAGTGGCAGTGGGCTGAGCACCTCTCTGGCAGGAACCCCTGAGCATGTACTACTTTATCTAGTAGACCAGAATGATGTGTGGCTGAAAGTGCCATTGTTCAATGCAAAACTGATTATTTAAATTGCCCATGGATACAACTGCTGTGGCAGATTTAAAATATCCTGTAGCCATACGTTCCTCACTCTCCCTAAGCACACCTACCTGCTCGAGAGATGTTGGCACTCAAATGATCACTTCTATGTACCCACGAGAAGATGGCATGTGTGTTGTACACTGATTTGCAGCTGCTGAATATAATCTGCTCATGCCCCCAATTAATTGTATGATTCTTTCTCTGAAACCAGTATGTGATATTGTCACAAAACTGTGTGACACAAAGTTAGAGCCAGTGAATATAAACTGGTCACTAATAGTATGTTGTCTCTTCATAGAAGGATGAAATACTCATTTACAGACAATGAATATAACCTTACTCCAGAATTATAAGACTTTTCTCTGCAACTGTTATTTTCTCTTCTTGCAAAAATATGGTAATTTAGGAATATAAATAATTCTAAGACTTTTTACTTTACAAGCAATTACAATTGTGTTTTATCATAAAAATGTGATGCAAAGAGATACAAACACTGAATATAATCTCTTTATCCTCCAAATAAGTCTAAAACCGTTTCACCACAACTAGTACCTTCTCTCATTGTGTCATGAAAACATGTTGCATTGAATTACAGCCACTAAATATAATCTCTTCCAGCCTTCAAAGAATTCTAAGACATTTTCCTCCAGAACTCATATTTTTTCTTATCTCTAAATGATGGCTGTCTGAGATAACACCCCTAAAAATAACCTCCTGCTGCTCACAAATAATTTCCTGTTTTTTTACTTTGCCACTATTATTTCCTCTCATATGGCAGAACAGCTTGTGCACTGAGTTACAGCCACTGAATATAATCTCCTGATGTGCTTAAGACTTTAAGGACATTGGCCTCATTACAGGTTTACCTGCCTTACCATCTCCACCACCCAATATTCTGGTTTTACCTGGATATTATTGGTGGGGGAGAGCCAGAAAGTTTCAATTGCCATGTAGTCGCATAGGACTCTATGGGATGGGATTGCCTGAATCACCAGCACCGTTAATAACAGTGCCGGTGATTCTAGCATTTATTTGCCAGTAGGGGCCTGAACTAACGGCAGGTCAGGTGTGCCAGGAGATACGTGTCCCCACTGGCAAACTTGAAGTGTGTCCCTCCGGAAAGAATGTTGGAGCTGGAATTGCCAAAATGTCTTTTTGGATCAGCACACTTATAATTGGGCCCAATATTGTCTCTGCAACTGATATTTTCCATTGTCAGAAAACAATGGCACACTGAGTTAGGGAAACATAATGCACCCTTGCATCTCCAACCATTTCTAAGTGTTTTTCTTTGGAAGCAACCACTATTTCTCTCATCAAGGAAATCACGCAATCAGTTGCAACCTCTCAATGTGATCTCCTGCCAGCCTCCTACAGCTTGGAGACATTCCTCTTTCACTCTGACAAGACATGGCACATTCATTTCTTTCATATAAAATGGAGACTGGGATTTTCTCGTTGGCTAGTTATTGTCAGTAGTCACAAAATGATGCCCTATTCCATGTCCATGTTTTATCTCTCTGTCAAACTAATCTTATTTTAATGTTCTACGTTTCCCATGTCTAAACCCGATTTTAATGTCCTGTGTCTCAACTAAACCCTATTCTATTCATCAACCTTGCGCTTAACTAAATCCTACAAACATGTTCTACCTTCTGCTCAACTGAATCATATTCCCTTGACTGCTCTAGCAACCTTTTGCCTCTTGCTCTGCCCATTCATGATTGATTTTGAAATCACATCACTGTTCACAGCATTTTAGCCAAACCATCTGAAACACATACATTTCAGGGGACAATATGTTCTACCAAAACACCTACTAGTCAGGTGTTTCAAAATGTTGACCAATGAGTTCACCCAGGCTTACATGTTAGATATTTGTTCCTGGTGAGGGATGGATTTAAAAAGTATGCCCATGCGGTCATAGAGCTCAGTGATCCTTGAACCACAGTTGCTGCTGTTACCCAAGTCACTATCATCCAGGCCTTTTTCCAAACCCAAATTGCCTATACGTTTGCACTCCTATTTCCATATGTCCATGTCAATTTGCAGCTGTCTTGTCTCTCGGGGGCTGATTCTGAATTTAGGGGTGACTGGGCTAAAGTATGGGTCCGGCACAGAATAACATTTCCATGTACTGCACCATATTCTTTTTTTGTTGTTGAGAAAGTACACTTTTTTTCTTGTGGACGATCATTCTCTTTTTTACAAGTGCTTGGTACCAAATTCAGAGGTCCTTGTAAAATTAGAAAAAGGTAGCTGCATGGAGGAATAACATTTTTTCTTGAAAGCACCAAGTTCTGTGAAAAAAAGAATATGGCAAAGTGACTTCAAAGTGCCTGATGGTTCTGATGTGCATGCAAACATAGAAATGTGTTCTTAGCTGGAGCATCAACACATTTCTTAAAAGTACCATATTCTGTTAAACTAAGAATGTGGCCTCCAGGCATCAGCCTCTGCTTTTACATTTTCCTGAGTTACGTTTTTACTATCGCCTTAGTGACCATCATTTATTTAGGGCAGACATTGAAAGGGCATTCTTCTTTGCCGAGCCCTACATTTGCATGTGAGGTGCCCTTAACATTTCTACACATTTCTTTTTGTTGATGGCAACACCACTTTTCTAATTCACTGAAGGAGCAACAACACTTTAGTCATCCAAAGAGCCACATTCAAAATGTAACCAGCAAAGGCGTTCACCTTGTCCCTTGTTCTTACACATGTTATGTCCTGTCTTGGAGTCTTATTTGGAAATATTATGATTTCTATTGTATCAAACTAATTGAGACACAACTTTAATAATCATCGATTTTGTGTCTTCAGAGGAACAAGACTAGAAAAGACTAGAAACAAAATTTAGCAGAGTTACCATTGCATTGCAGCTGTTTTTCCCCCACACCACCATACGTGTACCAGAGCCCTCTGTGATTAGACATTAGGTCAAAGCACTCTGGCTCAGACCAAAAGGGCATTGTCAAAGTTTATCCTTCAGTTTTCTCAGCCATGTGTCATAAACTGTATACAGGGGTTGAATGGAATACCTTCAATGCTTTCTTTTTGTTGAAGGTTAGCAGGGCAGTCAATATTTCGACTGCCTTTTGGATAGTTACTTTCTGATGACCAATTCATGTCATTTTATCTTAAAAGATAATGCCAAGTTATTTAAAGTAATTTACTTTATCTATTTTGTGGCCATCTAAAAAGCAGATTTATGAGCATTGGAAGTGATTTTGAAAAAAACTATCTTAGCCCTTTTGATTTCAATCTTGAGATCATTGAGATAACCCTTATCTACAAACATCTGGAGTGTATGTAGTATCCATTGCAAGCCTTTCTAGGTTTTGTATATCAAGATTGCATTATCAAAATAAGAGAAGCATTGTTGAATCTTACAACCTAGTTGTGATGAAAATATTCATACCCGATTTAGGTATAATTGGAGGTCCATCACATATAAAATAAAAGGTATACGGCTTGACAACACATATGCTTCTGGTCCCTGTGTCTTGAATTGTCAACCAAAAGAACCCCATTAGTACCATTAGTACCAAGACATATGTGGCCTGTTTTACAGATGTAAAGGGAAAGAGGTAAGTTTAGGAATACAAAATCTACACCCCAGTTGTCGAGTTTAGTCAACTATTTTGAATGGTCAAAGGCTGCAGAGAGGTCAACATTGCCAAATTGAAGGCACTGCTTAGATTATATGACATGGTTGGGCCTGAGTGTTAACGCCATTACATTAACTTGTGTACCCATACAGGTTGAAAGGTGGTTTACATTATAGAAAGAATCTGAATATAATCAACCCAAACATTAACTGCTTCAAGTAGATATTTAGAATTAATACTGGTGTAATCTACCATAGAATTACTCTGTGTTGTTTGTGTCGTCTTTATAACCTTTCTTTAAAAAAAGAGCATCAAGATTACCCTCATCTTGCTGACACAAAAATATAGTAGAATAGGCTTGGCTAACACTACTGATCTTATTTGGTTACACCATTGAACAGCCGTTGCATTTAGATGCTCAGAATGATTTCAGTTTATGTATGAGTAGTTTCATTTTCCTTATTTAGCGTTTGGAAATACATAACACTTCCTTCTGTCACTCAAAATAGTTTTGATAATTGGGAATTATTCCAAAAATGCTAATATAATATTTCTTCCAGTTTTGCTATGAAAGTGGATTCTGTTTGTGAAACGTTTGGAAAGTAGAATCATTGTTCATTAGTTACCAGAAGCAACTAGCGCTGTTTTGTTTGGTAATCATTAACACTATTCTCCATTGTGCTGCAGAATATTTCTTTTCTGTGGGATTTCTTCCAGTTAAGGAAGGCTTGTTTCAGCTTTCTGATTCTCACCAATGCGTCCTCTAAAGGAAAATACTATCTTTTAATAAACACCTTATATTCCCGTGCCCATCTTTCCTCTTCTAAATAATTATGTTAGATTTTTAAATTTTGTTTTCTTTCTGGGTATCATTAGAAATATAATCTTATTGTTACTATATTTTCAAACACCCAGGTGATATTGTAGTCTTCTAATAAGAAGTAGAGATGTCCTTCCATTATAATTTGAAAAGATCCCCCTTAGTCCTGTTGCCCATTTCATTATATTAAACCTTCTCTTTATCTTTAATTGAGTATTGCAGATTTGGAGGCTGGTAGGATGTTATCCAAGTTCCAATGCATTATGAGCTGAAGTGATTACTTTCTTCTCTATATTAGACTATAAACTTACCTCATATCCTCCCCTAATGTAAATGTGAAACCCATGATGGATGAATTCTAATGGCTGACATGAGTGTATTGTTAAGATATATCTCCCAAGCATTGTCCATTCAACATTTCTACATTCAAAGCATTTGCTAAATACCATAGAATCCCAGCCCTTGTAGTTGGGCTAGTATTTTGGAAAATTCAGTGCAGGGATGTTCCAGAGGTCATCCAAGTATCTGTCATCAAGCTCGTCAGTCACGTTCCTGGTGCTCATTTAAGTCCCCCAGCAACAGAACAAAACCTGTAGGTTGCATGACGCCCCATTAAATGAACAATTCTCGACAATATCCCTAATCCTAACTGTTATTTATAATCCGGGTAGGTTGAATAGATTTATCCAAAGGAAACATTCTAAGGATGTGGGTATTCTAATTGAAACCTTTCCTGCAAATATGTGTTGGAAGTGAGGAGTAATGCTATTTTATATGTTAGTAGTGTTACCTATTCTTAAAGAGGGCAAACCATCAATGTTATTTTTGTTAAATGCTCACATCCTTTGTAGGAAAATCGAATTATGTTCCTGCAGACTATCCAGTGAAGCCCCTAATACAGAAAAGTGCCAATTTCCTCTTGTGTTCCACGAGAGGTTTGAACCATATTGTAACTCTTTGTTAAGGCCTCTGTAGGATGAGTGGATGAAGAATAGAAGGTTGCCAATTCCATGATGGTGTCTATTTCATAGCAACAAGTTACAATTACATCTGTCGATTAAGGGTCGCCACCTTATTCCTTTACCAGAGTGCTCCTTGCTATTTATCATACGTGTCTTCTTTGTGGCCGTGAGTATGTTAGCCGTAGGCTCTTCTCACCCCCCCCCCTTATAGGTGTCAGTACACACGGCTTGATTTGCGGATTAGCTAAACTCCTGCCAGCTCCCAGCTGAACATCTAACCCCTCATTGTATAGCCCTCCATTGCAAGTGAAGGTTCAGCATCAGAGAGATTAAAGTGTAACATCCACAGTGTCATCATACCTAGTTTCAACAACTTTTGGTCGCAGAATGTTAGGCAACATAGGTAGAGCATGAGATCATTCAAGGTGGGGTTTTAATATCAGATAACAATTTTGCAAACATAAGTGTTAGGTTAAGTTAGGTTTCAAATCTAAACTGTGCTATCCATATGAAATTGGAGCTAAGTTTTAATTGAGCCAAGATCGATCCCATTCAGGGTCCTGATAAGACACTTTGGGGGTAATTCATAGAATTCAGCGCACAAGTGGCGCACGCGGCTGGCGTACAGTGTGCGTGTGTGAATCCCTGCACCAGCCGCGTGCGCTAAAATCCATTTCCGCGCACAGCGTATTCATGGATTCCAGCCACCAAAACCAGCCGTGGCGCACAGTGGCGCAGTGACCCTGCAGCAGCGCCAGTTACGCCCCCAAGAACGCCTCTCGCGCAGGGAAAAGCAAGCAATACCCAATATACCCAAGGGCTGCGCTAACCCTGTACCAGCACGGCAAGCGGGCTACGTGTATCACTGGGGTGCGCGGGAAGCACCTCACGCGATTGGCCCCGTGCGAGCAGGGTACGCGCATTTCAGGGGTGCGCGGGAAGTTCCACACGCGATTTCTGCATGGTACGCATATCTCAGGGGTGCGCGGGAATTTCCACACGTGATTGGGCCCGTGCGAGCAGGGTACGCGTATCTCAGGGGTGCGCAGGAAGTGCCACACGCAATTTCAGCAGGGTACGTGTATTTCAGGGGTGCGCGGGAATTTCCACACGCGATTGGGGGTACGCGTATCTCAGGGGTGCGCGGGAAGTGCCACATGCGATTTCAGCAGGGCACGTGTATATCAGAGGTGCGCGGGAAATTCCACACGCGATTTCATCATGGTACGTGTATTTTGGGGCGCGGGGGAAGTTTCACACGCGACATCAGCAGGGCACGTGTATTCCAGGGGTGCGCGGGAAGTTCCACACGCGATTCCATGAGGTTCCGTGAATTGCACGTGTGAGTCCTCCCAGGTGTTCCCTCTACACCCTCCACGGCCCCTGCAGGTGGCTCACACCACAGGGGCCTACCCTGCACATGTCCTGCAGGCACACCATCCACCATGGCCATGACCCCCAGCCAACCCACATGTCAACTTGCACTACTGCCCACCAACGCATGTCCCCCTGCACCCCCAGTCACCAGGGGCACCCTCCACCAGGCCCCCACCCATGTCTCCCAGCACCCCCATCCCCCAGCAGTGCAGGGGCACCCACCACCAGGCCCCCTCCCATGTCTCCCACCACCCCCAACCCCCAGCCACCAGGGGCACCCACCACCAGGCCCCCACCCATGTCTACCAGCACCCCCACCCCCCAGCAGTGCAGGGGCAGCCTCCACCAGGCCCCACCCATGTCCAACTCATGTCTCCCACCACCCCACCCCCCAGCAGTGCAGGGGCAGCCTCCACCAGGCCCCCACCCATGCCTCACACCACCCCCACCCCCCAGCCACCAGGGGCAGCCTCCACCAGGCCCCCACACATGTCTCCCACCACCCCCACCCCCCCAGTCACCAGGGGCAGCCTCCACCAGGCCCCCACCCATGTCTCCCACCACCCCACCCCCCAGCAGTGCAGGGGCACCCACCACCAGGCCCCCACCCATGTCTCCCACCACCCCCACCCCCCAGCAGTGCAGGGGCAGCCTCCACCAGGCCCCCACCCAAGTCTCCCACCACCCCCACCCCCCAGCACTGTGGGGCACCTGCCAGCAGGCCCCCACCCATGTCCAACTCATGTTCCCCACCACCCCCACCCCCCAGCACTGTCGGGCACCTGCCAGCAGGCCCCCACCCATGTCCAACTCATGTTCCCCACCACCCCCACCCCCCAGCACTGTGGGCACCTGCCAGCAGGCCCCCACCCATGTGCAACTCATGTTCCCCACCACCTCCACCCCCCAGCACTGTGGGGCTCCTGCCAGCAGGCCCCCACCCATGTCCAAGTCATGTCTCCCACCACCCCCACCCCCAGCACTGTGGGGCACCTGCCAGCAGGCCCCCACCCATGTCCAACTCATGTTCCCCACCACCCCCACGCCCCAGCACTGTGGGGCACCTGCCAGCAGGCCCCCACCCATGTCCAACTCATGTCTCCCACCACCCCCACCCCCAGCACTGTGGGGCACCTGCCAGCAGGCCCCCACCCATGTCCAACTCATGTTCCCCACCACCCCCACCCCCCAGCACTGTGGGGCACCTGCCAGCAGGCCCCCACCCATGTGCAACTCATGTTCCCCAGCCAACATGTCATCACAATCTAGATCCCTGGTCCCTATGGTCAGCCTCCAAATGCAAAACACCCACCCGAGTATTGCATCCACCCACTCATAATTTGCAATTACATCACAGAACACCAATTGCAAGTTCCGAAACAAACACATTTCCCTCACATACACCCAATGGGTGTCAGTGAATCTCAAAACACATATCATGAAATGCATGAAACCAATGAGATACCACACATTGAAGTTCACCAAAAAAAATATGTATTAAAGGAAACATAAATAGAATAAAAAATGAAGAAACAGAAATGTGAATGTACAAAAATGAAAAGAAGCATGTCCGTTAAAAAAAGCAAAACCAAAAATAAAATTCCAAAGTAATGTTGTCCAAAGTCAATGTCCACAAAACAAAATCCAATGGGAAATACAAAAGAAAGCCATTGCTCCATGGTTAAAAAGTGCAAAAAAAATACAATCCAACTGTGAACTATGTACATGGGAACAAGCCTGGGTCCATTATCCCAACAAAATAAAGGAAACCTATCTAACTACACTAACTAATAAAAAAAACTATATACAAAAATGTGGCCAATGTCCGAAAGGTCCAAATAAAATAAAAACAAAAATGAAACCTAACACTACCTACATAACTATGTACAAGGGCAGCGGGCTAGTTTCACGGCTCACTTGTGGATGTCCCGGGCCAGGGCATCATCGAACTCCTCCTCAATGTCCCGGAGGCGGTTCTCCTCCATGGCCCCGAGGGTCCGCAGGGCCGTCGACGTCTCCACCTCCAAACCCCTGCGGATTGCCTCGAGGCACTCGGCCCGCCTCAGGGCCCTCCGCATGGATTTCTCCGCCCTGACCATTGTGAGCCGTGCCTCTTCCGCCCGCTGCCGCTCCGCATCTATTGCGTGGCCCAACCGCTGCCACACGGAAGACACTCTCTGTCCTGGGTCCTCCTGCCCTCCGGCCGATGCCTGCCCCTCTGATGTTGAAGGCCCTGAGCCTTCATGGCTCCCACCACGTTGCTGCTACTGCTGTGCCTCTGCCTTTGCACTGCCTCCTGCTGCCTGCACATCCTCCGCCGGCTGGGGTGCTGTCGTAGATGTGGCCACCTCTGCTGGACATCCGACTCCCGACTGTGGCAGGGATGCCTCCTCCACCAGCCTGGCCACACCGTCAGAGGCAGCTCCACAGGGCACCCAGGTGACTGATGGGTGGGAAGATGGCACAGAGGACGACTGGCGCGTAGGGGGTCCAGTTGAGGAGGGGGTCGTAGCAAGCCCCATCAGATGAAGGAATCCGGCCTGGGTGACCTGTCCCAGCAGGCTGACGTGGTCAACGAGCCATTCGAGATGACGTGCAGTCTCTTCATGAAAAGACTGCAGGTCACCTCGCATGGCCCGTTGACGCAACGCCACACCAGCCAGGGCAGGCTCAACCCGGACCTGGATAGCCACGTCCGCAGGCAGAGGAAGGCCAGTTGACGTGAGCTCATCCCCTGCCTGAAATAGGGTCTGGACATAGGCATCCCTGCTGGTGCAAGATGATGCAGGGACAGGATCAGGGACAGGATTGCACACAGGCACCTCCGCGGCGGCCTGTGCTGCCTCCTGTCCCTGGTCCTGCACTGCACCACTAGCACCAGTGGGATCCCCACCTCCAGACCCCGTCTCTGTTGCTTGCACAGCCTCCTCCTCCACCAAACCCCCCACCAACCTGGATGACTCCGTGCCATCTTCCCCTGTTGGGCCCTGTGGGGTCCCAGCTGCCCCTTCTGCTGCCGAGGAGTCCAACTCCAACCTCCGCCTCTTGGACCTCCCCCCGGCAGCTGCGGCCTGGGACGCGGCACCGGACTCCTCACTCCCCGACGAGATGACAACATGGGAGGGGAGCCGGGCCTTGCATCTCCGGCTGGCGGTGGGATCCCCGCCGCTGTGCTCCACAGCACCTTCTCCGCCCTCTTCATCAGTTGACGCTGCAGACAGGGAGAAACAAAACACAGGCATCAGGGTACTGTACAATGGACACATACACACATGACAGTTGTACATGAGTGGCATTGGCAAACCTCAGACATGTCATCACAATCCCCAACACACATGTCATTACAACTCACACACATGAGCCATACCACAGCCATATCGCAACTGCCACCACCATCCATACACATACAACAGCATGAGCAGCCAAAGTTGAGCCAGACATCACATGCAACACAGGAAGTGCACCACACATGTACACACACCACCACACTTGCATGCATTTGTACACCTGTCGCAGTGTTCAGACGGGCATCCATGTCACATCTGCCAATCAGGCTTCCACATACCGCTGTCACATGCATCCATGTAGCATCACTGTTGCACCCTTGTCAAATACACACACATGCACATGTACACAGTGCTGATACATGCAGCCAAAAACAACATACATGCGTGACATCACAGACATATCTACTTACATACATATTCATCCAAACATGTGTGCCCACACAACTGCATTTGGCATGCAAGCCTACACACACAAGCACCATCCATGTCTCACACATTACAGCCCTCGCATGTGTCAGCCCTACGGACCTGTACACCCCCACCCATACTCGACCCCATACAACCTGCACACTACTGAATAATCACCACACGCACTGCTCACAATTAGGATGCATGTACACTCACCGCTCGACTCCAGACGGGTCTGCTTCTCAAGGACCTGGACGTGGAGCGCTGGGGATATGCGTTCCAGGACCCTCATCTGTTCTTCCGACAAGTGGCCCCAGCGCCCCTTGTCATCCGCTGCCTTCAAGAGGCGACGAGCCTTGTTCAGGGTCCTGGACCTGAAGTCCTCCCAGCGCTTCTTGACATGTTGTAAGTCGCGGACTGCCACCCCCTCCGCGTTGATGGCAGTCACGATGTCAGTCCAGATCCGAGTCCGTCCTTCTTTGTCGGCGCGGGAACTTCCGAAGAGGCTATCATACTGCCCCAGGACTTGCTCCACCAGGACACCAACTTCGGTGGCACTGAAGCTGGTGCCCCTCTGCCTCTCTGGCCGGGGGTTGTCAGTGGTCACAGATGGTGTTTGCCCCGACATGACAACCCCAGAGGCAGGAGTGGGTGGGCAACTGGGTCCTGGAGCTGGGCTGTGGAGCGATGGAATCCCAGTCGGGAGTCTTCGTTTCCAGCAGGGGTGGTCACAGCAACAGTACCCCTGGCTGATGTGCAGGCAGCAAATGGCAGGGCACGTGGGCAGCAGGCAGTCAGGCAGCAGCAGATGGCATGTGGGAGCGTGCTCGGGGCTCTGGGGGGCAGTAGTTCGGCCTTCTGGGCAGGAGCGTGGTCTTCCGTGTGCACGCATACGCATTTTCATTGGACAGAAGGCCCCTCAAGCGCAAGCACCCCTGTGACGTGACAGACGTGCATGGGCATTTCAGCGCGCGTGAAAAACTGCACGTCCGCGTGTAATATGAGGAAAGGGCCCATGCGCGTAAGCCCGCGTGGAAAACTGCACGTCCGCGTGTAATACGAGGAAAGGCCCTTAGCGCGTATGCACGGCAGCACGCATATGCAATTTCATTGGACCAAAGGCCCTTAGCGCGTGAGCGCATCTGTGACGTGACGCGTGCAGGTGTTTCCCTCAGAACACACGTGGATTTCCACCAATCGCGTGTGAAAGTTCCCGGCACCCCGGAACACACGTACCCAGGCTAATCGCGTGTGGAACTTCCCGCACACCCCGAAACACACGTACCCAGGCCAATTGCGTGTACGCTCACTCCCCTCCGATCACACGCGATGACACTCAGACCGTATCCGAATACGGGAAACCCGCGCACGGCAAAAGACGTGCACAGGCGTCAACGCGTCCGCCCACACGAAGGCAGGCGGAGCATAAAAGTGCGCGCAAACAACAAACGCGTATATACAGCTACGATGAATGCCCCATTTGTCGCTGCACTGATAGTGGGACACCGCAGGAGGAGGAGAATAGCCAGGGCACACATTTTCGCACCACGGACAAGCCTTTTTGGGATGCCTGATTACCAGGTCTACGGCAGGTATAGGTTTCCACCCCATATCATCCTAGACCTGGTCAGGGAGTGGGAAGATGACCTCACATCCCCCACACTTTGCTCCCAAGCATTGAGCCCCTTGGAGAAGCTGCTCAATGTCCTGCATTTTTTGGCCACTGGGTTATTTCAGCGGACCACTGCCATAGTGGACGGTGTCTCACAGGCCACGCAGTCACGCTGCCTACACCAGGTACTGGCAATCATGACAGCGCGCCCCTCAGTCCGCAGGCACATATACATGCCCAGAACACCCGTAGAAAGGCAGGCCGTTGTCCTGGATTTTTTCAGGGTGGCACACTTCCCCAAAGTGCTTGGTGCCATAGATTGCACCCATGTGGCCCTACGTCCACCTAGGGCCATTGAGCACATCTACCGAAACCGCAAGCACTGGCATTCCATCAATGTACAGGTGGTATGTGATGCAAAGGGAATCATCACCTCTGTCTATGCAAACTACCCTGGCTCCACCCATGACAGTTTCATATACAGAATGTCTGCCCTGAGCCGGGCCCTGGAAGCTGGGCAGCATGGCGACACATGGCTCCTAGGTCAGTACAAATGTCCTTGCACATGCATGCAAGTCACACACAGACAAATATCCAAACCCTAATAATCTCAACTATTATCACCTCCCCAGGGTACAGTGCCTACCCTCTGAGCAACCACATGATGATGCCAATCCGAAACCCCACCACACCACCCCAGGTAAGATACAACGCCGCCCATATTGCAACCAGGGGCATAGTGGAGCGCACATTCGGAGTGCTCAAGTCACGTTTCCGCTCCCTTGACCGCTCTGGTGGGCAACTACTCTATGCACCACCAGTTGTGTGCAGGATCATTGTGGCAGCATGTGTCCTGCACAATGTTGCAACACGGCAGGGCGTCCCGGTGGACATGGTGGTGCCCCCACATCCCCAACCACAGGCACAGGCGCTGCCCATGGGAGGGGACAGGGCAGTGGCGAGGAAGCCCGGACCCAGCTTGTGGCCACATTTTTCACCTAAACTCCCACCCCTGCGGAGTGCACACAGGCCTGGCACATACCAGGTGACAATCGATGATGACAAAGAGACAGTCAACTGTCACAACCCTACCACCCTGAGATAGTTGCCATGGAAGTGCCACATCGTCTGCATCCCTAGCTACTTAAACACAACCTATCCTGTGTGACCAAAAGGCACACAGATGACATATGACATGATATGGGCCATACACAAGTATTCCAAGGCGCAATGAGGCAGGGAGGGGGGAACATGGGAACACAGAGAACGGTACTACAAGGCCAGGTGTCATTGAGATTGTGCAAGTGCAGGGGTAGGGGGAATGGGAAAAGTGCAAGGGGAAGGGTGGGGGGAAGTCCAGTACAGGGGAAGTAGCCCAAAAAAATAATACATAGGTTGCCTGGTGGCAACTACAAAGGTAAGTGCAGACAAGTGCTGGGAAGGGAGGGCTGTAGGGATAGAGAGACAGTACTGCAGTGCAGGGGTTGCAAGGGAGGCAGTGCAAGTGGAGAGTGGCTGGGCCAGGGACCGAGGTCGGTGAGAGTGGCCCAGTTGCAGCTCCTGTGCAGTTCCAGTGGAGAATTCTGCAAGGGAGAGGCAGAGAGTAAGCAGAAGCAAAGAAGAAGGTCTTGAGGTGCTTCCAGAACTGGAGATGGTTCCCCTCAAGTTCAAGTCAGGCCAGAAGTCTGTTCCAGGGGGAGGGCCCTGCTGCAGAGAGAAATCTACCCCCAGCTAGTTGCTCTGAGAAGCGGATGACCCGGACATGCAAGGTGTGCATCACACACACCTGCAAAACAGGCCATGGCCATCACTGTCATGTCACTCAAACCCTCCCAAACATCAACATGACATGGCAAGCAATACCCATACACCAATGCAGTAATGATAAGGTACACATTGCCATGTCCTAAATGTACAGTGGCATCGGACACTGCTGCCTGACTCGGAATCAGATGAAATGACAGACTAACAAAATCTCCCACCCAAAATAAGTCATTTCCAAATGCATTACAACAGTCGTAGACGTAACATCACAATGAATGCCTGTCTACATGCACATTATGCATTGCAAAATCAACACTGCAGCTCATGTGTGCAGTGTCCTACTCCTCCATCACACTGCTCAGCGCACAGCACAGTGAACAGCCATTGTGTGTGATGCACACCCTGAGCATCACATCTAAGTGACAGACCACGTCAAACATCAAATTAGGCATGTACTGGATCCATGATCGGTCACAGAACATGTGCTGCCGGGACACAGTGGGCACCAGAAGGCAAACAGTGTACACGTGGATATGCAAGGGTGGGAGTACATGTAGTGCATCAGAGTGCAAGTGTGTGGTTCTGCAAGGACATACACTCCACATATGCATGTGCACTGAAGTGACCATCAGTGTTCCCTACACATCACATGTGAACATCCACCATGTGTACACCCCAGCATGTCAAACCACAACTATCCCCTCGCACCTGAAAGGAAAACACAACACATGAACAGGCATTGATCAGCAGAACACAACATGTACATAGGATACCACCATTACTATGTCAGAGTTCCCATCCCACTGCAGGGCAAGGCAACTATCAACAACAACCCCCCCCTCCCTCACAAATGACCATGACCCACTGAACAACTGCACCTGGGTCATGGAGCCTCCAAACCTCAATTCCACCTGGCCACAGGATCACCTTTACCCTTCGTCACCATCTCCCACCTTGTGTGTAAAAAGATGCCTGAACCCTCAGAATCCACACTCATTTCCAAGATCACAAAATCCAAGGCATAAAAACGAACCCGAACACCCTCCAGTAGATGACTTGACGTAGCAGTACCTCACAAAGGCCAAGTACTACCACAATGATGCAACAACCAAGGTAGCACAGCAAAACAATGTCACGACAGAATGTGAGACATGTGTGGTACATGACATAGGATGATGCACCATG
The DNA here is from genome assembly GCF_040938575.1 of Ambystoma mexicanum. Lineage (NCBI taxonomy): Eukaryota > Metazoa > Chordata > Amphibia > Caudata > Ambystomatidae > Ambystoma > Ambystoma mexicanum. The sequence goes on from NC_090925.1 coordinate 976,535,721, forward strand.
AATGGATGTGTACTGTCACAGGTCCCCTGTACAGGCGCGGGAGTGTCACGAAACAACCACCCCCACCATGTCCCGGGTGCCTGCAAGGTCAAACTCACACAGGCCCCTGAGACCCTGGTGGGGAATGAGGTTCAGGGATATGCAGTCGGGACAGGTGTTGACACACTGGATGACTGGAATGAGTGGCAGGAGAGGGGAGGAGGAATGACACATGAAACTAGGGAATGCATGAAAATGTACAACCTGCATGAACACATACACAATCCAAACAAACTTGGACATCATTGTCATGGCCTTCTGTAGTCCAGGCTCAGGAGTGGTACGAACCAACCACCCCCTCTAGGGTTTTGGCGCCTGCAAGTTCGGGGCTTACACAGGCATCCGCAACCCCAGTGGGGAAAGAGGGTCAGGGAACGTTGCTTGGATAGGCACGGGAAGCAGGAACACCGGGTAGAGGGTACAGGTTTCAAAATTGCATAGGATCACGGGTGATTAGGGAGAAAAAAACATACCAAATTGAACCACACATACATCCATGCATCAGTACACTCCCCAGCAAGCCTATGCAGAGCAGTTCGTAAGAAAAACAACAAGACACTTAGCTCTGGTTTTGAGTGCTGGCCTCCTGCCTGTGCACTCTCAGGTCCGGTTACAGGAGCACTGCAATGCTGCAAAGAGAGCCACAGTCAACAAGCTGTACGTGCCAATTACACAAAAACACAACACCAAACATGCCCCATAGCAACAAACTACTCTACAAACAGACAATCTGTGGTCGATGCTTCATACCCATATATAACATCACCCCTGTGACGGGTCATACACAGTCAATGCAGTAAGTCAGCCGCTGGTGGATGCGTGGCAAATGGAACACCAATGTGTCACAATTCACACAACATGCAATGTTCCCTGGGTAAGCAGACAGACCCATATAGCAAACCATGACTACAGAGCAAGTTGCGTACCACCATGACCGAAACAAAGTTGGCAGTGCATTTATCATGAAGTACGTGGAAAAGACATGCACTGCACCCGAGTATGTCCCTTGCTGTATGTCCCTGTGAGCTGCCCCTTTCCATGTCTCGGAAGGCTACATGGTTGATACAAGTGCCTCAATGGACCTTGGTGTACCGGAGGGTATGTGCCACTGCCCCTGCATGTGTCCCAGACAACCCTATTATCAACAGCCATCAGTCCACAAACACATCTGAGCTGCATTGTGTGCTTCAACACCAATATTCGTCTAAGCTCACCCTCAGTGTAGTGACTAAGCCTGCATGTGCAACTCGCCTGGTGCAAGCTTTGCTGTGTCGTGGCCCCCCTGTGATGCTCACCTTGCCTGGAGTTCCTTGGAACATGTCAGCAGTTCTAGGATGTGGGTCTGCAATCACTGTGCCTCTGCTTGTGCACACATGTGCATGTGGGCACCAACAAACGGGTCCAGAATTCCGTCGTCCAATGGACCATGTCTGCTGGCAAAGGTGCTCTGGAGGCTCATCCCCCTGCAGAAAGGGCATGAAACACATGATTAATGCTTCAAAGTCATCTGTGTGTGTCTCATCAGGCATCTCATTACTTGACCATGTCAGAGAGTCACATCACAAATCACACCATCAGTCCGTCTTACACCTCCAAAGTGTGGAACACTATCTACAGCATGAATTGCAACAAGCACATGTACAGGAAAGATATGAAACATACTACACAATGCATAGCAATCAATGTCCACATTAATCATGACACACCCCATCTAGCAAAAGCTGAACAGTGGACAATGACACCTAAATCATCCCCACTAGGGGTGTCAACACAAGTCACACAGCACCAGACATGCCAGAGATATGACAGTCCAAAGCCCTTGTGTAAAATGCTGTAACACCGAACCATCCTTGCAAGCCCATGGATAAGGGAGGCAGGAGTGGCATATGTGAGTCAAGGACCCCAAGCAGCAAACACATGCACAGGACAACCATGAAGGGCCCAGCTGGAACAGACAGTGGATGCCTTCAAAAGCCACAAAGCACCCCACCGTCACATGAAAGCACAATAGACTAGCAATTTTAAACTAACTCAACTATTAAATAATTACACTAACTATGGAAAACCTACATTACCTATTTAAACTAACTATCAAACAGAAACTTAACTAACTAAACTAAAAGAAAAATCAAAAATGGCCACGTACAACCCGGGGGGAGGGGAGGCACCCAGGAGGGGGGAGGTACAGGGTGCTGCTCAACATCCACATGCGATGATGCTGAGCCAAAAAATCCTCCAGTGGCTCAACGCCTGCACAGCACGACCTATGTGGGAGATAATGGTCGTCCGAGTCTGGCTCATCCTGGAAAGGAGGACGTGGCACAGTAGCCTGACCACGCCTAGCCGCAGCTTGCCCCTCATCGGCAGCAAGTCTGCCGGACGGGTGAGCTTGGTTCTGTGTGGCGATGTGACGTAGGTCTGCATGCAGAACCTCACGTGATACACGTGCTTCCTCTTGCAAGGTAGCACGTGTAACACGGAGTTCCTCCTGCAAGGCCTGGCTGGACAACCCCTGCACCTCCCGGCAAGCCTGTAGCTCAGCTGAGATGGTACGCTCAAGCTGTGCAAACCTCTCCTCTGCCTGCTGCCTCTGGGACATCATAAGGAAACCCAGAGTGGATCTGAGGGAAGCATACTCCTCCCTCAGGGCATCCATGTGCGCCTCTGCGTGAGCAGCAATTGCTTGAAGCAGAGACGACATTTCAGCCTGGCGTGCCCTGTCTGAAGCCGCCATGCCCAGCCTGAGCGAGCGGGCCATGGACCGTGCCGCCTGCTGCTGGAGAAGCACCTGCCTAGCAGGGGGGAGCACAGATCGGGCCACACGCTCCATGCTCTCAGCGATGTTCTCCATTGCTGCCCCCTGCCATTCGGAATTGGCAGTCATGTCTTGCTCCCACTCAGTGTACAGCGGTTGCGCACGGCGACCGCGTTGCCGGGCTTGACCCCTGCGGGACCCAAGGACCGGGGGTCCTCGCTGTGTTGGCACCGCCTGCGGCTGCACGACTACCTGCCCCCGTCGACGTGATGTCCCAGGCACATCAGTGACTGGTGTGGAGGGTGACCCTGTGTCCCGATCCACCACGGGCGGAGGAACCAAGACTGTCTGATCCCTCAGTGCAGGTGTCACAGACAGAGGAGTGTCCACATCAGAATCACTCACCCCTGACACATGGACTTGATGCTCATCCAACTCAACATGGACGTCAGAGTCGTCATCAAGGCTGGACTCATAGGCAGCCAGAGACAAGATGGACTGCAGCACTTGGGGGTTTTCGTGGCCTACCACCCCACGACCCCCACTAGTGCCGGGTTGATGTGGTGTTACCAACCCTGTGTCTGGCATGACAACACCATCCTCCGCCTCCATTGCGTCATCACCTGAAAAATAGAGAGAAAAAGGTCAATACACATGTCAGAAGCACACAACACACACACACACCGACAGCAAAGGCATCCGGCAGACATGTGACACACAACATATGACCTGGCATGCATGCTGGGTCTACTTTGAATAGCTTCTGTGATCAGACCTGTTGAAAGGTGGCAGTTTCCATGGAAGTGGGTCTATGCAGTGCAGTAAATGTGTATGCCACTCACTACCTACATGTACAAGCACTACATGGTGTGTGCCAGGAAATGTGAAGGCAGTGCAATGTCAAATTCAGACATCACGTGCATTGTGCATTCAATGTGTACCATGTCTAGAAGCCAAGCACCCCTCCACCCCAGTACCAAAGCAGGGATGCCTAGCATGGTAGCAAAAGGCTGACCATACACCTGTGTATTGACAGGCAGTGTTGACTGGCATCAACAGCTTAATGTGAATCAAATTACAACACTGCAAATGATGCTGGGACAGTGGGCAGGACACATGATGGAAACTCCGGAGGCCGCCCACGTGTGAAGAAGACACAACAAGAGTTGGACAGAGTCATTGGCCAATGAACAGGCTGAGGCCTGTGAACCACACAGATTGTCAGAGCCTAAACATGTGTGCAATACAGGACTGAGCCACAGTTGACATGGGAAGGCTGATGAGATGGCAGGCAATGTATGTAACCAAGGACTTATATTACAGTGATCATCCAGTCAAGGACACATAGGGGCATGCGTGCAATGCACATGGAGCATGAATGGGCACTCATGTCCCTGCGGGACATCTGACCCATGCACAGTACAAGTGAGATACCCTGCATCGAGTACTAAGGCTGTACCACACGGCATATGTCTGGCAGATTCTACGCTGGAAGTTAGCATCTACACAGGACACATGAACAAGAAAGTACACATTGGCAAGATTGAAGCAGACCAGTGCAAAGTTGGAACTGGGGTGCAGAGTGGCGGAGGAGGGGCAAGGGAGCATGCCTACATGGAGTCCTGCATGCAGGCAGAGGAGACATGCATGATGGTAGCATTGCATTACTTACACATCAGAACCATGTACACGTCACATGTAGCAGCAATCATGCACAACACATCCCACAAGTGAAACACACACGTCCTCAACAAACACGCATCAACACTCACTGGACTGGACATCAAAGTCCAGCATCTCTCCCACTCCTTCGACCAATTCAGGTGGTATGAACTCCGCAACGAGAGCCTCATGCGGAGTGAGTTCTTCCTCCTCTGGTGCAGGCCCACCGCCAGTCACCAGAGTCAAGTTGTAATTTGAGGCACGCTTGGCCTTAGTGCTGCGCTTGATGTCATTCCAACGCTTTTTGCACTCCTGCGCCGTGCACACCTCATGGCCGAATGAACTGACATGTTCCGCAACATGCTTCCAGTGGGTGTCACGTTGGGCAGCCGTAGTCTGACTATTGGCACCCACTAGCATGTCACGGCTGTGGCCCCGCACATAGTCCACGAGGAAGTCCAGTTCCTGCTTACAGAAAGGCTTCTTTCTCGACGTGCAGGAGGTCGTGAGTGTGTGGGGTCCCAGCCTGTGCTGCAGGTGCAACCTTCCTCCTCTTGGACTGTGGCGCAGACCCTGGCTGGCTAATGCCGCCCTGACCAGTATGGCCAGTGGGTTCGGTGGATTGAGCCAAGGGAGTGGCAGGTGGAGGGATGACCAAAGGCCTGACTTGTGTCAGTGGCAGCTGGTTACGCACTAATGGACCCTGCGCAGCAACATCAGCTGTGGCAGGGTCATTGACCGCAACGGTCCTGGTTGGCAGACTCACATCCGGTGTGCTGTTGGGTGCATCTGCCCCTGCACTTGTCAACACCTGGCTGTTCGGGGCAGCAGATGACATGACTGCCCCAGGGACATGTGTCTTGGTCTGAGCAGCCCGGCCTGCCCCTATGGTTTCCCCCCTGGCCGGTTGGAGATCTACCAAGGGCTCTTCAAGTGCCAACGCAGCCTGCGCTGGCAGACCCTGAGCCTGGGTGGCGGTGTCCACAGCTGCACCTGCAGCTACCACTACCCTTGGGCCCGTGGCAGTCGATGGAACGGACTGCCGGGTCATATGGGTGCCAGTGCCAGATGCAGGAGATGCATCCCCCGGAACCACAGGGGGTGGTGGCATGGCTGCACCGACACATGGCACAACATTGTGCTCAAGTGGCGCACCCCTGCCTCTTCCCCCTCTGTGGCTGCCCTGGACACCCTGGAGTCCCCCTACTCCCTGGTCACCACGGCCACGTCCCCGACCACGCCCGCCACGAGGAGTACGCCCAGCTGAGGCGCCCCTCACCTTTGGTGGCCTCCCAACCATGGCACAGATGTAGTAGTGCTGGCACAGATGGAGTGGTGCCAATGGGAGGTGTACACCGCAATTGACCTGGGCAATTGGGGTGAAGGGGGTGGGAAGCAAGATGTTAACAGCCCCCCTGCACCTGCAAGGCTGTATGTGACCCCGGTGATGTGGTGACGGGTCACACAACGCTCAGGCACCCCAAAACTGCAGTAAAACCGTGCACGCAACCCTGCAGCCTACGTGCGTGGATTCAACCTCCAGCAGTACGTGGTGGCACCCAGTAACACGAATAACGCGTATGCGTGGGACACGCAGGCTACTATGACATCGAAAATGGGTGTGATATACAGGGGCACCCGCAGTGGGAAAAAGAGCGTGTGCGACTCACCGTCTGACTAGCGCGATGCAGAAAAACACACGTAGCCAATACCCCCGGCAAAAGAAGAGATACGTCCTTGATAGCTGTGAAGTTGTGATGGCGCGCGAAACAACAGGAAGCAGCAACACAGGTCGGTCTCCATGAAAGGCACGTAGAGCGAACTGCTGGGCCCACGCACCTTTAACCCGTGGTGAGGGAAACGCACACGCGCGTCACGTCACTTAAGCGCATGGGCCCTTTCCTCGTATTACATACAGACGTGCAGTTTTTCACGCGCGCTCACGCGCTAAGGGCCTTTGGTCCAATGAAATCGCATATGCGTGCTGCCGTGCATACGCGCTAAGGGCCTTTCCTCGTATTACACGCGGACGTGCAGTTTTCCACACGCGCTTACGCGCATGGGCCCTTTCCTCGTATTACACGCGGACGTGCAGTTTTTCACGTGCGCTGAAATGCCCATGCACGTCTGTCACGTCACAGGGGCACTTGCGCTTGAGGGGCCTTCTGTCCAATGAAAATGCATATGCGTGCAGACGCGCTTACGCGCTAAGGGCCTTTCCTCGAATTACACGCTGACGTGCAGATTTTTCACGTGCCAAATCACTCCGTATCAAGCTGGCCACGCGTAAGCACACGGAAGACCACGCTCCTGCCCAGAAGGCCGAACTACTGCCCCCCAGAGCCCCGAGCACGCTCCCACCTGCCATCTGCTGCTGCCTGACTGCCTGCTGCCCACGTGCCCTGCCATTTGCTGCCTGCACATCAGCCAGGGGTGCTGTTGCTGTGACCACCCCTGCTGGAACCGAAGACTCCCGACTGGGATTCCATCGCTCCACAGCCCAGCCCCAGGACCCAGTTGCCCACCCACTCCTGCCTCTGGGGTTGTCATGTTGGGGCAAACACCAATTGTGACCACTGACAACCTCCGGCCAGAGAGGCAGAGGGGCACCAGCTTCAGTGCCACCGAAGTTGGTGTCCTGGTGGAGCAAGTCCTGGGGCAGTATGATGCCCTCTTTGGAAGTTCCCGCGCCGACAAGGAAGGACCGACTCGGATCTGGACTGACATCGTGACTGCCATCAACGCGGAGGGGGTGGCAGTCCGCGACTTACAACATGTCAAGAAGCGCTGGGAGGACTTCAGGTCCAGGACCCTGAACAAGGCCCGGCGCCTTTTGAAGGCAGCGGATGCCTAGGGGCGCCGGGGCCACTTGTCGGAAGAACAGATGAGGGTCCTGGAACGCATATCCCCAGCGCTGCACGTCCAGGTCCTTGAGAAGCAGACCCGTCTGGAGTCGAGCGGTGAGTGTACATGCATCCTGATTGTGAGCAGTGCGTGTGGTGATTATTCAGTAGTGTGCAGGTTGCACATCTGTTTGTATGGGGTCGAGTATGGGTGGGGGTGTACAGGTCCGTGGGGCTGACACATGCGAGGGCTGTAATGTGTGAGACATGGATGGTGCTTGTGTGTGTAGGCTTGCATGCCAAATGCAGTTGTGTGGGCACACATGTTTGGATGAATGTGTATGTAAGTAGACATGTCCGTGATGTCATGCATGTATGTTGTTTTTGGCTGCATGTATCAGCACTGTGTACATGTGCATGTGTGTGTATTTGACAAGGGTGCAACAGTGATGCAACATGGATGCATGTGACAGCGGTATGTGGAAGCCTGATTGGCAGATGTGACATGGATGCCCGTCTGAACACTGCAACACTTGGCAGAGGTGTACACATGCATGCAAGTGTGGTGGTGTGTGTACATGTGTGGTGCACTTCCTGTGTTGCATGTGATGTCTGGCTCACCTTTGGCTGCTCATGCTGTTGTATGTGTATGGATGGTGGTGGCAGTTGCGATATGGCTGTGGTATGGCTCATGTGTGTGAGTTGTAATGACATGTGTGTTGGGGATTGTGATGACATGTCTGAGGTTTGCCAATGCCACTCATATACAACTGTCATGTGTGTATGTGTCCATTGTACAGTGCCCTGATGCCTGTGTTTTGTTTCTCCCTGTCTGCAGCGTCAACTGATGAAGAGGGCGGAGAAGGTGCTGTGGAGCACAGCGGCGGGGATCCCACCGCCAGCCGGAGACGCAAAGCCCGGCTCTCCTCCCATGTTGTCATCTCGTCGGGGAGTGAGGAGTCCGGTGCCGCGTCCCAGGCCGAAGCTGCCGGGGGGAGGTCCAAGAGGCGGAGGTTGGAGTTGGACTCCTCGGCAGCAGAAGGGGCAGCTGGGACCCCACAGGGCCCAACAGGGGAAGATGGCACGGAGTTATCCAGGTTGGTGGGGGGTTTGGTGGAGGAGGAGGCCGTGCAAGCACCAGAGACGGGGTCTGGAGGTGGGGATCCCACTGGTGCTAGTGGTGCAGTGCAGGACCAGAGTCAGGAGGCAGCACAGGCCGCCGCGGAGGTGCCTGTGTGCAATCCTGTCCCTGATCCTGTCCCTGCATCATCTTGCACCAGCAGGGATGCCTACGTCCAGACCCGTTTTCAGGCATGGGATGAGCTCACGTCAACTGGCCTTCCTCTGCCTGCGGATGTGGCTATCCAGGTCCGGGTTGAGCCTGTCCTGGCTGGTGTGGTGTTGCATCAACGGGCCATGCAAGGTGACCTGCAGTCTTTTCATGAAGAGACTGCACGTCATCTCCAAGGGCTCGTTGACCACGTCAGCCTGCTGGGACAGGTCACCCAGGCCGGATTCCTCCGTCTGATGGGGCTTGCTACGACCCCCTCCTCAACTGGACCCCCTACGCGCCAGTCGTCCTCTGTGCCATCTTCCCACCCATCAGTCACCTGGGTACCCTGTGGAGATGCCTCTGACAGTGCGGCCAGGCTGGTGGAGGAGGCATCCCTGCAACAGTCGGAAGTCGGACGTCCAGCAGGGGTGGCCACATCTACGACAGCACCCCAGCCGGCGGAGGATGTGCAGGCAGCAGGAGGCAGTGCACGGGCAGAGGCACAGCAGCAGCAGCAACGTGGTGGGAGCCATGAAGGCTCGGGGCCTTCAACATCGGAGGGGCAGGCATCGGCCGGAGGGCAGGAGGACCCAGGACAGAGAGTGTCTTCCGTGTGGCAGCGGTTGGGCCACGCCATAGATGCGGAGCGGCAGCGGGCGGAAGAGGCACGGCTCACAATGGTCAGGGTGGAGAACTCCATGCGGAGGGCTCTGAGGCGGGCCGAGTGCCTTGAGGCAATCCGCAGGTGTTTGGAGGTGGAGACGTCGACGGCCCTGCGGACCCTCGGGGCCATGGAGGAGGACCGCCTCCGGGACATTGAGGAGGAGTTCGATGATGCCCTGGCCCGGGACATCCACAAGTGAGCCGTGAAACTAGCCCGCTGCCCTTGTACATAGTTATGTAGGTAGTGTTAGGTTTCATTTTTGTTTTTATTTTATTTGGACCTTTCGGACATTGGCCACATTTTTGTATATAGTTTTTTTTATTAGTTAGTGTAGTTAGATAGGTTTCCTTTATTTTGTTGGGATAATGGACCCTGGCTTGTTCCCATGTACATAGTTCACAGTTGGATTGTATTTTTTTTTCACTTTTTAACCATGGAGCAATGGCTTTCTTTTTTATTTGCCATTGGATTTTGTTTTGTGGACATTGACTTTGGACAACATGACTTTGGAATTTTATTTTTGGTTTTGCTTTTTTTAACGGACATGCTTCTTTTCATTTTTGTACATTCACATTTCTGTTTCTTCATTTTTTATTCTATTTATGTTTCCTTTAATACATATTTTTTTTGGTGAACTTCAATGTGTGGTATCTCATTGGTTTCATGCATTTCATGATATGTGTTTTGAGATTCACTGACACCCATTGGGTGTATGTGAGGGAAATGTGTTTGTTTCGGAACTTGCAATTGGTGTTCTGTGATGTAATTGCAAATTATGAGTGGGTGGATGCAATACTCGGGTGGGTGTTTTGCATTTGGAGGCTGACCATAGGGACCAGGGATCTAGATTGTGATGACATGTTGGCTGGGGAACATGAGTTGCACATGGGTGGGGGTCTGCTGGCAGGTGCCCCACAGTGCTGGGGGGTGGGGGTGGTGGGAGACATGGGTGGGGGCCTGGTGGAGGCTGCCCCTGCACTGCTGGGGGGTGGGGGTGGTGGGAGACATGGGTGCGGGCCTGGTGGAGGCTGCCCCTGCACTGCTGGGGGGTGGGGGTGGTGATAGACATGGGTGGGGGCCTGGTGGAGGCTGCCCCTGGTGGCGGGGGGTGGGGGTGCTGGGAGACATGGGTGGGGGCCTGGTGGAGGCTGCCCCTGGTGGCTGGGGGGTGGGGGTGCTGGGAGACATGGGTGGGGGCCTGGTGGAGGCTGCCCCTGGTGACTGGGGGGTGGGGGTGCTGGGAGACATGGGTGGGGGCCTGGTGGAGGCTGCCCTTGGTGGCTGGGGGGTGGGGTGGTGGGAGACATGGGTGGGGCCTGCTGGCAGGTGCCCCACAGTGCTGGGGGGTGGGGGTGGTGGGGAACATAAGTTGCACATGGGTGGGGGCCTGCTGGCAGGTGCCCCACAGTGCTGGGGGGGGTGGGGGTGGTGGGGAACATGAGTTGGACATGGGTGGGGGCCTGCTGGCAGGTGCCCCACAGTGCTGGGGGGTGGGGGTGGTGGGGAACATGAGTTGGACATGGGTGGGGACCTGGTGGTGGGTGCCTCTGCACTGCTGGGGGGTGGGGGTGGTGGGGAACATGAGTTGGACATGGGTGGGGGCCTGCTGGCAGGTGCCCCAATGTGCTGGGGGGTGGAGGTGCTGAGAGACATGAGTTGGACATGGGTGGGGGCCTGCTGGCAGGTGCCCCACAGTGCTGGGGGTTGGGGGTGCTGGGAGACATGGGTGGGGGCCTGGTGGAGGCTGCCCCTGCACTGCTGGGGGGTGGGGGTGGTGGGAGACATGGGTGGGGGCCTGTTGGAGGCTGCCCCTGCACTGCTGGGCGGTGGGGGCGGTGGGAGACATGGGTGGGGGCCTGGTGGAGGCTGCCCCTGGTGACTGGGGTGGTGGGGGTGGTGGGAGACATGGGTGGGGGCCTGGTGGAGGCTGCCCCTGCACTGCTGGTGGGTGGGGGTGGTGGGAGACATGGGTGGGGGCCTGGTGGAGGCTGCCCCTGCACTGCTGGGGGGTGGGGGTGGTGGGAGACATGGGTGGGGGCCTGGTGGAGGCTGCCCCTGCACTGCTGGGGGGTGGGGGTGGTGGGAGACATGGGTGGGGGCCTGGTGGAGGCTGCCCCTGGTGGCTGGGGGGTGGGGGTGCTGGGAGACATGGGTGGGGGCCTGGTGGAGGCTGCCCCTGGTGACTGGGGGGGTGGGGGTGCTGGGAGACATGGGTGGGGGCCTGGTGGAGGCTGCCCCTGGTGGCTGGGGGTGGGGGTGCTGGTAGACATGAATTGCACATGGGTGGGGGCCTGCTGGCAGGTGCCCCACAGTGCTGGGGGGTGGGGGTGGTGGGGAACATGAGTTGGACATGGGTGGGGGCCTGCTGGCAGGTGCCCCACAGTGCTGGGGGGTGGGGTGCTGGGAGACATGGGTGGGGGCCTGGTGGAGGCTGCCCCTGCACTGCTGGGGGGTGGGGGTGGTGGGAGACATGGGTGGGGGCCTGGTGGAGGCTGCCCCTGCACTGCTGGGGGGTGGGGGTGGTGGGAGACATGGGTGGGGGCCTGGTGGAGGCTGCCCCTGCACTGCTGGGGGGTGGGGGTGGTGGGAGACATGGGTGGGGGCCTGGTGGAGGCTGCCCTTGGTGGCGGGGGGTGGGGGTGCTGGGAGACATGGGTGGGGGCCTGGTGGAGGCTGCCCCTGGTGGCTGGGGGGTGGGGGTGCTGGGAGACATGGGTGGGGGCCTGGTGGAGGCTGTCCCTGGTGACTGGGGGGTGGGGGTGCTGGAAGAAATGGGTGGGGGCCTGGTGGAGGTTGCCCCTGGTGGCTGGGGGGTGGGGTTGCTGGGAGGCATGAGTTGCACATGGGTGGGGGCCTGCTGGCAGGTGCCCCACAGTGCTGGGGGGTGGGGGTGGTGGGGAACATGAGTTGGACATGGGTGGGGGCCTGGTGGTGGGTGCCCCACAGTGCTGGGGGGTGGGGGTGCTGGGAGACATGAGTTGGACATGGGTGGGGGCCTGCTGGCAGGTGCCCCACAGTGCTGGGGGGTGGGGGTGCTGGGAGACATGGGTGGGGGCCTGGTGGAGGCTGCCCCTGCACTGCTGGGGGGTGGGGGTGGTGGGAGACATGGGTGGGGGCCTGGTGGAGGCTGCCCCTGGTGGCTGGGGGGTGGGGGTGCTGGGAGACATGGGTGGTGGCCTGCTGGCAGGTGCCCCACAGTGCTGGGGGGTGGGGGTGGTGGGGAACATGAGTTGGACATGGGTGGGGGCCTGCTGGCAGGTGCCCCACAGTGCTGGGGGGTGGGGGTGGTGGGAGACATGGGTGGGGGCCTGGTGGAGGCTGCCCCTGGTGGCTGGGGGGTGGGGGTGCTGGGCGACATGGGTGGGGGCCTGGTGGAGGCTGCCCCTGCACTGCTGGGGGGTGGGGGTGGTGGAAGACATGGGTGGGGGCCTGGTGGAGGCTGCCCCTGGTGACTGGGGGGGTGGGGGTGGTGGGAGATATGGGTGTGGGCCTGGTGGAGGCTGCCCCTGGTGGCTGGGGGGTGGGGTGGTGGGAGACATGGGTGGGGCCTGCTGGCAGGTGCCCCACAGTGCTGGGGGGTGGGGGTGGTGGGGAACATGAGTTGGACATGGGTGGGGGCCTGCTGGCAGGTGCCCCACAGTGCTGGGGGGTGGGGGTGGTGGGGTACATGAGTTGGACATGGGTGGGGGCCTGCTGGCAGGTGCCCCACAGTGCTGGGGGGTGGGGGTGGTGGGGAACATGAGTTGGACATGGGTGGGGGCCTGCTGGCAGGTGCCCCACAGTGCTGGTGGGTGGGCGTGGTGGGGAACATGAGTTGGACATGGGTGGAGGCCTGCTGGCAGGTGCCCCACAGTGCTGGGAGGTGGGGGTGCTGGGAGACATGAGTTGGACATGGGTGGGGGCCTGCTGGCAGGTGTCTCACAGTGCTGGGGGGTGGGGGTGCTGGGAGACATGGGTGGGGGCCTGGTGGAGGCTGCCCCATGCACTGCTGGGGGGTGGGGGTGGTGGGAGACATGGGTGGGGGCCTGGTGGTGGGTGCCCCTGGTGGCTGGGGGTGCAGGTGGACATGCGTTGGTGGGCAGTAGTGCAAGTTGACATGCGGGTTGGCTGGTGGGCATGGCCATGGTGGATGGGGTGCCTGCAGGACATGTGCTGGGTAGGCCCCTGTGGTGTGATCCACCTGCAGGGGCCGTGGAGGGTGTAGAGGGAACACCTGGGAGGACCCACACGTGCAATTCACGTGTGCTGCTCCCGGCGCACCCCTGTAATACACGTACCCTGATGAGATCGCGTGTGGAACTTCCCGCGCACCCCTGGAATACACGTACCCCGCTCAATCGCGTGTGTAACTTCCCGCTCACCCCCGAAATACACGTACCCCGCTCAATCGCGTGTGTACCTTCCCGCGCGCCCCCGAAATACACGTACCCCCCTCAATCGCATGTGTGACTTCCCGCGCACCCCCAAAATACACGTACCCGGCTCAATCGCATGTGTAACTTCCCGCGCGCCCCCGAAATAAACGTACCCTGCTCAATCGCGTGTGTAACTTCCCACGCGCCCCCGAAATACACATACCCGGCTCAATCGCGTGTGTAACTTCCCGCGCACCCCCGAAATGCACGTACCCCGCTCAATCGCGTGTGTAACTTCCCGCGCGCCCCCGAAATACACTACCCCGCTCGCACAGGCCCAATTGCTGTATGTTGCCACTTTTGTGATCCGCTGGGACTCTACCGCCTGCCTTCGTGTGGCGGACGTGTTTCAGCTTGTGCGTGTCTTTGGCTGTGCGTGGCTTTGCCCTATTCGATTCCATGAATACGTGTGGTTCGAGTGCGTGTGGGCGTTCCATCTGCTTCCCTGCAGTACATCCCCAGTTACGCCCTTATTTTCGCGCGTTGTTCCCCATTCCGCGCATTACGCCCCGTGTCCCTCCCACTTTCTGGTGTATGCGCCGAGGTTGTGCGCTTTCACTGTGCGCATCGCGCACGCCTTTCGGGATGTTGCAGTGACTTGTGCGCCATGCACGGGTTTGGCGCACATCCCGAGGTGTACACGTGCAGGGACTTCCATGAATCGCACGCGTGCGCGTGCGCCTGTTTTTTTCCGCTTGCGCCTGCTTGCGCCTGCTTGCGCGAAGATTTTCGGCGCACGTTTGTTCCATGAATCGGCCCCTTTGTTTTCTTGCTCCAATCACATATCTTATTTCTGTCTGGAATCAGAAATCAGGAATCAGTATCTTGTTCCATTTGCAGCCATTCCCAGAGCCTTATGTGACGAATCATCAACATTGAGGAAAGTTACTGAATTCCCTTGCCCTCCACATTTAAATTGCGAGTTACTAGTTTACTGGAATGTTATGGGAGCGGGGTAGAGAAACCACAGTAGGTGTGTACGTGTTGGTTGGTACCATACGTCATTAATAGCAAACGATATATTCAAAGTAGGCACTATCCCCTGACCGCTTAAAATCTCATCCACACGTGAGGCTGAGGAGTATATGGGGATTGGGGCAGCAGAGCTCTCAAGCAGTCCTTTCCCATTTATAAGTGGGTCATGCAGTTCTGTTCTTTTAATGCATTCTGGAACCAGTAATTGTGTATTTGTAATTCGAAGAACAAAACTGCAAGTATCATGATACAAAGGATAAAGCCAGGCCTGGGTGAGCTAAGCACCCATGGCTTGGGCTATGTTGATAGGATCTCAGCATGGTGTGTGGAGGGTGTCATGTGTGCCTGGGGGCGGCCTAAAGGCCTTTGTGTCATCTACAGTGAGGCTTAAGCATAATTGCCAGTGTTTGGTGTTGGACAGCATCTGGAGCTATAAGACAACAAGGTTTGCTGTCATGCAGATGTGTGTGGCATTTGAGGATTGGGAGTCATGCAGGACCAGAGGGAGCATGCAAGGTGAGGACGCATAGACGGTTCCAGCATTTAAGTGGTGTATACCATGTTAGAATTTGAGGCATTCATTTTTGGGAAAGGCATGTCGAATTGAGGTGCATATGAGGCTGGGCAGGTACAAATGTGTGGCATTCAGCAGTTCTGGGAAGGCAGGCCTGATGAAAATACAAAATGAAGGCACTTCACAAATCAAGGCATATGCCACTGGGGTGCACCAAGTGTTGTGGGCATTTTAGGATTAGAGTGATTGTAAGGCTTGGGCTGCCATACAAGGTTGAGGGAATTTGGAGATGCAGGAATGTAAAGATTGTGGGCAGGCAGTGCATGTCGTCACCTTAGGATCGAGGCACTAGAGGTAGGAAGGCACCTGCTAAACTTGGGGGTCTCAGTATTGACAACATCCAGGGGAGGAGTCATGCTTAGAGTGGCCGAGCATTGATTCTGGGGGTGTTAGTGGACTTCGCCATGCGTGGCTAGGTAGCATTCAGAAAAAAAGGAAATGTTTAACCGTCACGGTTTATGTGGGGCTATGGGAAACTCATGCCTGAGTCTCATGGGATTGGGTGCAGATGCATAGGGAAAAGATGAAAGGTATCCCCAGTTCCTGGTTGAGCTTTGCTGTGCATGGCCACTCTGAAAGATGCAAGGAGGGTGCTAGTGGTGGCAGATGACAGGGAAAATGTGAAAGGTATCCCCAGTTCCTGGTTGAGCTTTACTGTGCATGGCCACTCTGAAAGATGCAAGGAGGGTGCTAGTGGTGGCAGATGACAGGGAAAAGATGAAAGGTATCCCCTGTTCCTGGTTGGGCGTCACTGCGCCTGGTCATTCTGAAAGGTTCAATGAGGTTGCCAGTGCTGGGAAGTGAACCCTGCAGTAAGTGAGGATCCGTTGCAGCTGGTGCTGCCTCGCTGACATTCTAAGGCATTGCCCAGTTCCTGGTTGAGGTTCACTGTGGGCGGCCATTGTGGAAGATGCAAGGAGGAAGCCAGTGCAGGAAAGCGAACAGTGCACTGAGGGATCTGTCTACAGTTGGTGCTGCCTACCTGTCATGCTCAGGCATCGCCTATATTTGACAAAAGTAAAATAGAAGTGAGAGAATACACACAACGCCAACGCTTCTTCTCTCGGGTAAAAAGACCGTTTTTATGCAGCCAAAATCTCTTGATTAGCGGTTTATACAATTTGCATTTTCCTACATTACATAACCATATTCTACATCAAGGAAAGGCAAATATGTGAGTGTCCAGGGCTCTGACTACTGGGGAACGGGGATGACACCTGGTCACGCTGTTGGACGCCTGCATCCAGGACAGAATACCAGATACAGCAGCACGGTTAATGAAAGGAGCAGTGTGTTAGGGAAGGGGTCCCTCGGCCACAGTGGTGCACACGATAAACTCCGAAGCGCCAACAGGATGCTGCAGCGCTATACCGTGAACCACTGACATGGCATCACTGCTCAATAAGCGCAGACCTGGCTTGAGTTTACAAATGAGGCACAGCACATTTTTACACACACACTGTTGTAATTAGTCTAGCTTTGTCCAAGCACCCACCAAAGTTGCTCGCTTGTGCCACAAGTCAGTCACAACCAAAAACGCCTGCAGTATAGCTGGTTACTGTTTTTCGCATTTCACTTCCTCACATCAAAAGCAGAAGGTAAAATGCCTTTTATTTGGTGACCTCGATTTTATATACCATGGCAAGCAGAGCAGGTTAGTTGCACGACGCCAGGCCTGATGCCGCTGTCGGGCTTTCTACAGGAAATATGTTGGATCACAACCTTGGAGAGAGGGAGTAGTTTCAGCTGAGGTTGGCAAGGATCTCGGGCACGTGTCCTAGAGCTGCTTGCAAAACGACTGCCTTTTGCCCATAATGTGATCTTTTTTTTTACCACTAGGGAAAACAAAATCCGCATGCCAAACGTAATTTTCCACAATTTTCATTTAGGGATCCTTGAAAGAGTTCCACAGAACTGATTTGCAGCTCTGGCAGCACCGGCTTCGGGGAAAACAGTAGCAGAAGGATGTGGGCCAATCATTCCGAACTCAAGCCCTGCTCTGCTCACCCTTGTAATTTCAGGGGAAAGCAACTAGCAATTATTTGATTACGCGCGCAGATTTACGAGTTGTAGCTTACATGACCCAAAAGGGCGAACAGCTAAATCTGTAGATACTGGCGTCCTGCAAGCTCTCGTGTTAGCAGAGCGTCCCAGTTCTCCAAATGACTGATATTTGGAAACACTAGACTTTAAGACTCTGCCTTCACGGAGTCACTAAGTGAAAGGGAGAACTCTTATATGAGCGGGTGGGGCTTATGTTGGCTTCCTAGTTCAAGTCTGCTGAGCTCACCTAGCAATCTAGTCCTTAATCCTTTCCACGGCTGCGCCTCGAGCCAGTAGCCGATCCAGATCTCCATGGGTGTCCCCTACCTACTACTGGCACCATTATTCCCATTGAGGGAGCCTGGCGTCTTGCCAGTTATAGGTGAGTCCCAAACAGTGTGTGAGATAATTGAAGGTTCTTGGCTGTCTCACAGTAACAGCCTTCTTCTAAGACGTATATTTAATAATATAAGCTGCATGGGGCGATGTAGGAGTCAGTCAGGTTGCTCAGAGCCTGGGCTTTACCTCACAGTGAAAGTCTGCCTTCGGAACAAGTGCTGTGCTGCTCGCATCCACTCACTTTTTCCACCGTGTTCTGCTACCCGCCATCCCTGTTGCACCACACTAGCCCAGGGTACTAATTTGTATAATACACAGATACGAGTACCCTACCGATCTAACGTGAGCATTGACAACCTCACTTTGCTTATGCCCATCAACCTAGGCAGTAGGCCATTACCACTGAGCAGTTCATTTTCAAGGAGATTGTAATTTGGCAGCAGAGAACTGTTAGGTGTAGACATACATGTAAGTGGCTCCCCGGAGCCAGATTTTGGTCATTTGCACTCTGCCATGCAAATGAGTAAATGCTGCCCACTGCGCTCGTATGGCAGGCAGCGTTTACAATTGCAATTAAACGCTGTATGCAGTGTGTTCGGTGTAGCCATCCTTTAATTCAAGTTCAAACAAGTTTATAAGGATGTGTAAAAACAAACATTAAACAACAAATAAACACATGATTGCACAAATCCAAATGAAAAATTCATAAAATTACATTTCCATAAAAATAGAATCGATAGACATTTCCAAAGGCAGCATACAAATACAGTAAGCTGTCAAATGATTACCTCATCAAAGACTACATTAAAAATAGTAGAGTGAGGGATCATACAAAAAGCAGAACACAAACCTTTGTCCCATTACAGATGCTATTATGCTTTATTGCAGACCTTCACCACCTTGCAGTTTCAGAATACTATTTCTGAAATACATCGCTCTTTTCAAGAACGACAAAAGAGCCCATGCTGTAAAAACTGTTTCGGCACTCAAAGGAACACAAGAGCAGCACTATGTGTGCGGATCACTGTCTTCTTAAGGGCAGGAATCAGGGTCGATTTACGTATACCAACATACCCTGTACAGAAGAACAACAAGTGAGAGAGGTCCTCTCTACAGTGTCCACAAACCGGGCAGCCCGCTGTCTCAGGAAAACCCTTCCACTTATGAGTGTTACCTTGTAGCCGAAGGCAATCAAACCGTGCCCTCGTGATCAACCACCTGTCCTTTTTCGATGTACCCCAAAGCAGGTAAGGTTGAATTCCATTAGGCAGCTAATGCTGGTGTGAAATTCCCCATTTCTATGGCCATACTCTAGCAAAATTCTTTTTCTTACTTTGATTTCACCCAACATATCTTTGTAAACGGTCCCCTCACTCTTAGATATGAGTGTATCAGGCGAGAAAAGGGCACCTAAATTGGCTTCATCCAGAGTTGAAGAGACATACGCTAGCCAGGGGATTTTTTTGCAGCCACATTTGCCCAGCACATTGCATAGGATGGTATGGCACAGGGAAGCATGCTCATTAGCCCACAGCCTGACCCAGAATAAAAGAGGGGCCAGCGCCCACTGATCTTCCCAAAACTCCGCACCCAACTCCCTGTGGACGGCTATTCCAGATGCACTGGGCGGGAGCCCGAGCAGATTTTTAAAAAATTTGCTCTCCTAACTCTGGATTTCCACCACATTCTGGAATCCCCATATAGCTGCACCGTACAGAGTGGAAGCCGCAGTTTGGGTGCCATAAATCTTAAGAATCACATCCAGAGGCTGGCCCCTACACTTCCACATAAACCGAAAGATGCACGCATGGCAGGCAAAATGTACAATTGGATACCTGTGGAGACTGCCGGCATCATGCTGGCACAAAAGGCCTGCATCCATAAGGATCCGCACTTGGGCGGCATGGAAATGCATACCAGTGCAAATGCTGGGGGATTTATATGGCAGAGAGGAACCGAGGCGACAGATGTGCAAGTTGCGTTCCACCCCTCCTCTCCGCCATACAAATGAATGAAAATGGGGTGTGATGTAAGAAACATGTGAAAAAGCCTTACACAAGGCTTTTTTATGCATGGTTTTTGTATTACGCCGCAATGGCTCGCCGAACACATTGCAGCTTAAATATTTGTCTTCTTGCCGATTGCTTCATGCTGGATTACCCATTGGGAAGTTCTGCATTAACCAGTGTTATTATTACCCCATTCAATGGTGTTCAATGCATTGATTGAACTTAGAAATATGAATTAATGTGAAGCACAGGCTGACCCACCATTAGAAGGCAGTGATTAATCGATGGGCAAATTGAAAGTGTAGGATTCCTAATTGCCTATCAAGAAATATAAGAACACTTTATTTTTGGTAAAAAAATGTACAGCTCTTCTTTGCTACCCCTCATGCTTTCTTCATCGTTCTTGGGTCAGAAGTTGCAGATATAGCACCAGGCTTAGAAGCAAGAACAGTGCTCTAAGAATTGCATTTTTTTGTTGTTGTTCCTAATCATTGCCCACCATTTTCCTCCTAAATGTGAATATGAGACTGCTATGGAGATACAGATGTGGCAATCGTAGGATAGACTAGCCAACATGACTCCAGTGTCTGTTTATCGCCCTGCTGTTTCCTGATAGGAGCAAAGGGAGGAACAAAGGATAAGACCATTACTCTTCTGAAAAAATCAGAGTGGTGAGGGGACTGACAGGGACCTTAACGCAGTACTAAATTAACATTGAATGGCGACGAACAGATTTCCTGCTGCCATCATGAGGACATTATGTAATATGCCTGGCTTCTTCTACTGGCCTTTCCTCTCATTCTGTGGTGCTACAGACATCTTTGCTAGAGGAAGAGGACCCCAATGGGGGCTCTATTTCCCCTGGAGTAGTTCTGGCCCCATTATCTGTGTTGTAGGCGGTAGAAAAGAGGGCAATGCTTAGGGACAACACGTGTCTCTCTCATTTGGCACCACCATGCCCCTCACCCATTGCTGGTCCTGGTCCCAGTGTGCTGGTCACGTGCTGTAAGGGAAGAGAGGATGTAAGAGAAAACCTTAATTAAGAGTATTAGATCAAATCTGGTCTATTATGAACAGTAACCCTATCTACCCCATTGCACAACTTATTATACAAAACCACAGTAATGAACACAAGTGTCTAAATTGAATGGTCTAAATATTATCAAACCATACCCTAGATTACATAATAAGGAGATGGACTTGCGGCAACTCAGTACCAGGCTAACTATTAGCCTTCAGTGATGCTCAAGGTCGGAATACCAGTGAAGGATATCATTCCTTCTTTTTATTTTTACCCCTTTGATATAACATTGGAGTTATAGGGTATATTGAACATAATCTTGAAGTTTGTTGATTTATTACTATGATTTATTGCATTTTTGTTCTTGCCACTTGAACATTTACTTTTTTATACACAACATAATTAGTTCTTATGCCCTCTACAGGCAACTACAGATTAATTGTGTATATGATATGATATGATATGGCATTTATAACGCGCCTATACACAAGTGTTTCAAGGCGGGACGTGGCAAGGGAGGGGGAACAAGGGAAGACAGATAACGATCCTACTAGGCCAGGTGTCATTCAGATCGCGAAAGTGCATGGGAAGGGGGAACGGGAAAAAGTGTGAGGGTGCAGGGGGATGGGAAAAGTGCAGGACATGGGATAGAAGGATAAGAATAAATAAACGGCCAGCCAGTGGCAAGTGCAAGGTAGGTGCAGGCATAAGTGCAGGTAGTGGGACTGTAGGGATACAGAAACAGTCTCCAAGTGCGGGGTAGCCAGGGAGGCAGTACAGTTGAGCAGCTGGCAGAGAGGGAGGCCATGTAACCAGTGCAGTTACAGCCAGGAATCAGCAGGGGAGAGGAAGAGAGAAGGCAGAAGCAAAGAGGAAGGTTTTGAGGTGCTTCCGGAATTGGAGATGGTTCTCCTCAAGTATGAAACAATAATTATCAATTAATTTGTCCTTTTTATAATGTATTGCAGTTTGTCTGGTCCTACGAATTCCCACTTTAATGTATTCAAATCTGAAATATGATTTAAGATAATGTGAGAAATGTGTAATGGCTTTATGTAGCAATAAGTCTGTGATGATGTCCTATAGAAAAGCTTGTTGTACTGTTGCAGCAAAAGTATGTTGTTGGTTTACACATTGGGCGTCATTACGAGGCTGATGTTGCAGTACATTTTTGGTAGCAGTTCCATTAATGTCACTTTTTCTAGTAAAATGATAACCGCCAACGTTATTGCACCACCAAATTTCGATTTTGGAGGTGAAGTTCGAGATTTAACTACAACATATAGCTGGAAGTAAATCCTCCTGTTTATCTACACAAATCATATCATTTTCTGTGGCAGAGTTATAGCTCATGGCACATCTGCAAACATATCCATGCAGTTTTATGGACACAAAAAATAGGGATTAGCAACGCTTTACCACTATGTGTAATCTGGTGGTAAATCCCCTAAACCAAGTGGCAGTACCAGTAAACGTGTTTGGCAGTAATCCTTCTGAACATTCATGTAATTATCACCATTCTCATAATGAAGCCCATGGGTTGCATTCACAATATATTTCCTTGGCGTGCCATTTTGTGTCAATGAGGCACTTACACCCCGATTTTATTTCTAATTATGAAATGAAGGATTGAGCTGCCATTTTTTTTATGGTGTACATGAATTAATGTTTATGTAAATGTGCACATACATGACAGGGATCGAGATTGACACTGGATATGATGGAGTTAAATGCAGCTCCCAGGTATCCAGCATTAACTAGTGACCAGGAGCTACCAGTGTCTAACAAGGAGCTAGTACACAGCATTCTGCAAATCTAACTTCCACATAAGATGGAAGCGTATAATTTTGTCCAATATGTATGACACCTTATGCTTTCAAAGTTGTATTGAGGTTCCCTATTGTTTATTTATAGAATGTCCCAAATGCACAGTTAAATTCACGTAGGTATGTTTGTTTGACATGAGTTGGCCTCAAGACTTAGCTCCTGGTAGCTGTTTTGTGTCAAGCTTACCAGGCTCTTCCAGGAGGCAAGCAGGAGCTACATGTCTCGCAGTTCCCCTCAATTTCGAACCCTGCATGACCTAGCACTTTTAATTATATACAAAGGGTACTGTGAAAATGTAAGAACACTTCTAATCAATCATGTCACTGTATTTTACTAAAGATCAATGGGACACAAAGTTCTTAGTTATGATTGGCAGTCTCGCTTTCCTAATAGATGTTCAAATATATAGTACTTTTATTATGTATGTTGTTTTTTAAAAGGTTTTTGTAATTATGTAATTATGCTACTTCTTACATTTTTTATTTGTGAAGGTGAATTACATTTCCTGCAATGTTGAATTTAAAGTAGTTTTAGTTTATGTTATGTTTACTGTGTATGATATTTTTATGTTCATTCATATACTTAGCATTTCTGTTGAAATTGCCAGCATTTAAAGACTTGACATTTCAATTTGATAGTAACGTTACCTTTAACAAATATTTCACATTTGTTTTAATTGTAAATATATGCAAAATCTTGATTTCTTATCCTTTCATAGCAACACTCAATTGCTTAAATCAACCTTAATGGTGCTGTTTTTAATGTTTGTAGTCTTTAGTTTTCCTAGATAGCAACCTTCAAAAAATAAAATGTTCTTCTATGTTCTACTATTTTTTAGGTTACTGAAGCATCACCTGTTAGCATATTATAGGGGAGAGTATTGCATCACATACAAAATGAGATAAAAATGTATTACTGTTGTTTTTGTCACTGGACAACTTGAAACTCCAAAATTATTGGCATTGCAAGTGCTTGTCAGATGTGTTTTGTATTATATTTGTATTTCTATTCAATGTATAAAGTGCCTTTTGCAAAAAGGCGCTGAACAATAAAACAATTCAAAAACAGTACAATCAGTGATACAAATAGATCCATATTACATCAGCAGAAAAGAGAAAATAACTTCTAGGAAAGAGGAGAAGAAAGAAGATAATGTTTAAGATTTGTTTGAAAGATATGAAGAGATGGAGAACAGCGAAGCAAGAGAGGAAGGGCATTCCAATGTTTAGGAGCCAACAAAGAAAATGTACGGAAACAAGGTGAAGCACAGGGAGGCTTAGGAACAGTAAGAAGAAATACATTCTTAGATTATAAAGATTGTGAAGGAATATAAAAAGAAAGTAAGGAAGAAAGTTAGGGCAGGGAAAAACCATACGTACATTTAAAAACAATCGAAAGAAAGTGATATAAAAGACGAGATTCAAAAGGGAAATGGAAATCAAAGAAGATGTAAAAGGAGATCTAGGGTATAAGGAAAATAGAGGACAAACTGAAAAATTGTAGATGGAGTGAAGAGGAAAAAGGTGACAAGCAGGAAGACCAAACAGTAATGACATGCAATAGTCAATAGGGAAAAACACAAGAAAAGAGAAGAAGTTTAGTAGGATGAAAAGAAAGATAGGGGTGAGCACGAAAAATGTTAAACATAGCATAGGGGCAGGAGCGAGCAATAGGAGACATATGAAGAGAGAAAGAAAGTGAAGGATGAAAGATGATGGCAAGATTAAGCGCTGAAGGTGATACTGAAGAAAAGATGGATGAAAAGAGAGAGAGAGAGAGAGACAGAGAGAGACAGAGAGAGACAGAGAGAGACAGAGAGAGAGGGGGAGTAGGTAAAGTAGGCAACATTTTAGAAGAAGGGAAAACAGAACCTCCATTTTTGAAGAGTTAAGATGCAGAAAGTGAGAAGACCTCCAATTCTGAACAGCTAAGAGATTGAAACTGTAGACTGCAATACAAAATCAAAGAAAAGAAAAGAGACAAATATCTGGGTGTCGTCAGCATATAGATGAAAAGAAAGATTGGAAGAAGAAATAAGAGCAGAAAGGGGAGCAGTGTAGAGTGAAACACGAAGAGGACCAAGTACCGAGCCTTGGGTAAAACCGTAAAGAAGAGGGAGTGAAGGAAAAGAGTTTCCAGCCCAAGTGACAGAATAGGTTTGTTTGCGAAAGATATGAACAAAATCATTCAAGGACAGACCCAGAAATACCTAAAGTAGAAAGGGAGGAAATAAGAAGAGAGTGATCTATAGTGTCAAAAGTCACAGACAGATCAAGAAGAATAAGAATGGAAGAAAGCTTTGAGTGGCGGACAGAGAGAAGAGAATTAGAAACATAAAGCAGGGCACTTTTGGTGGAATGAGATGGGCAAAACCCAGACTGCAAAGGTGGAATTAGTGAGTGAAGACTCCAATACCTATTTACCTGAGTATAAGCGACCCATTCAAGAATTTTGGAAAGAAAAGGTAGAAGAGAAATAGGATGGAAATTAAAAGGAGAAGACAGGTCAAGAGAAGAGTTTTTCATAACAGGAAGATTAGATGCATGCTTAAAATCCGCAGGGAAGCACGAATGTGCAAAAAGAAAATGTTCATAAGGGAAGAAAGATAAGGAAGAAAAGGAGGATATGTTTGAGAAATAATAGAAGAAGGAAGGGCATCAGAGGGAGATGCAGTAGGATGAGCAAGAGCCAAAAGAGCAGAGGTATCAAGATTCCTAATAGGAGAAAAAGATACAAAAGTATGAGGTAATGGAGAAAGAGGAGAAAGGAGTGTAAGAGATTTTGTCTTATTGGGGTAAATTCGGGAATTGGCAGTATTTTCTTACCGTAAAAATATTGGCGGTAATTTGGGGGTAAACTAGCCTAACATTTAGAGTGGGTTTGGTATCACTCTATTGTAGGGACCATATCTTGTTAGCTTGTATTGGTGATACTTTTAGTGGTATCTTACTTTGCAGTATTTTCAGAATTGTTTTATTCCTGTGGTACTGTGGTGACATGTTTTATTTTTAATTATACTATAACCCCATCATAAAACAAACCTTTCCTTTCTATTAGAATGCCTTCTAGTCACCTGTAGAGAGCCCCAGACTTAGAACGCTTCAGAGAACCCAATGAGTTTATGCAAGGCCCAACCTATAGTTTGTGGCTGATATTACTGGCTTATGTACATCAGTAATCTATGTGCCAGATTAGGTAACACCTTTCCCATCAGCATGCAAGGAAGGAATCACTCATTACATCGCACACACCTCTTTTACCTTGTAGATATTTACTACTGGCTTTCTCTTGTTTGCTATTTCAACTACAGTGGTAAATTGGTAACTGCACTACTGCACTGGTATAAACATCACCTCTGTGCTTCACTTACATAAATAATTCACAGATGCATGAATGACGCTTAAGTCTCAATTGTTTTTATGTACACTTTGTATTACATGCCATTTACAAGCCGCAAAATGTTACCACATGATGTTTACAGCATAACCTGCAAGATATAAAGAACAACAGAAACAAGCATGAATTTTGCAAACAAAAATTTATGTTCCCACATTTTGGACATAGAGAGAGAAATAAACATGTATTATTTTTTTCTAACCTCACTGCACTGCCAACAATTCTAGCAACACTCGTACATACATTTTTATGTAGAACATTTTATCACATTGTACCATAGTAAGTTAACCTGTTAACCTGATTAAGCACCTTCTATCAATATATATCACAGCACCTTTCCCAAATGTGGTACTTTCATTTGCATTTATCTACACACTAAACATTATATCTAGTTTTTTATGGTGTGAGACTCTATGAAAAATAATCACTGCATCTTTCTTGTCCATGTACTCAGGGCACTTAACCTGTCTCTGTCTGCTCAAGCCTCCTGACTTCGTGTTTAGGGCTTAATTTGGTTAACCTGAACAAATTGTTCCTTCACCATTTCACCCTCTGTCTTTAATATTTTATAAACTACTGGGGACACCTTTCCACTATAGGAAATGGCCCTTGCCATGCCGCAAGAAATTTAGCGTTTTTATGTTTACTTTTTCCAAAATGAAACTTATACCCGATCACCTACATTATATTCTTTCACAGATGTCTTTTTATCATAACATGACTTTGCACTATCAGCAGCTCTTTCCAAATTTCGCTGCACAGATGCAAATGCATGTTGTAAATGCTTCCTCAGTTCTTCCACATATTTATGAACTGTAGATACACTCAAAAGTGCCTGCTCATATG
The DNA here is from genome assembly GCF_040938575.1 of Ambystoma mexicanum. Lineage (NCBI taxonomy): Eukaryota > Metazoa > Chordata > Amphibia > Caudata > Ambystomatidae > Ambystoma > Ambystoma mexicanum. The sequence continues at coordinate 976,562,402 of NC_090925.1, forward strand.
TCCTGTATAATAAATGTTTTGGCAGTACCATTTTCCTTCCTTTACTTACCTCATGAGGACTGATACCTGCCGCTTTAGCAGGAGTCAATCTAATTGCCATCAATACCAGTGGTAATCGTAAATCCCAACTGGAACCTGCCTCTGCTACAAACTTCTTTAATATCTCCACCACAGATCTGTTGCAACGTGCAACATTTCCAGAAGAGGCGGCACGGTATGCGATATGCAGTTTACTTTTTACCCCTAATATCTGCCACACCTTGCTCATTAAGGTGCTTGTGAAATGACTTTATTCTTTGTGGTAATCCAAATCTTGAAAATATATGATTTACCAGCAACATAGCTGCTGTTTGCGCACTACAATCTGGTGCAGGAATACACTCTATCCATTTCGACATCAAACAAACCACGGTCAAAAGATAACGGTTTCCGCTACTCGACCTCTTTACAGGCCCTACATAGTCAATTTGTAAATCTGACCATGGAAGAGTTAATACTCTTTTCATCAATGGGGCTATGCATTAGAGAAGCAGGTTTACATTGTGCACATACCAGGCACCCCCTGGTATATAATTCCACATCTTGGGACATGTGTGGCCAGTAAGCATAATCTTTCAGTATCTCTAAAGTCTTTTGTGAACCTCTGTGTCCTGCAGTTATTGCATCATGTGCGTGGTGTAACATTAGCCCTCTGAATGAAAGAGGTACCACCCACTGTATCTGTCCTGTTATGGATTCCCTGATCATAAGTCCATCCTGTAGTCTAATCTGTTGTTTATTCTTTAATAACACCCTCAACTCTTTTTTTCCTGTGCAATGTAATCATTTTCAGTTAAAGGATTTTGTTTGGGGTCCATCAAATAATTATAATAGATCCCCAATATTGGATCATCTTTTTGAACCTTAATCAGATCTTGATTAGGTGGATCATAACTCCATTACTCCACTACTGGTTGCTCAACTTCTTTTGGAGCTTTAGAGCATGTAACTGCATCTATTTTTATTTCACCAATTATTTGTTCAATAGGTAACAACTCTCCCATGACAGCCCCAATCGTGGCTAATTGATCTGCTGTATCATTTCCCTCTTTATCCTCTCCTGGTGTTTTCAAATGTCCACAAATGTTCCTCTGGTATACTGTTAAATCATGCGCTGACACTAATCTGTCTATAGCTTGTATCATTTTCCCATTTTTGAGGGGCTTTTTGTTATATGTGAGCATGCATCTTGCTTTCCAGCTAGGCATATATTCTACAAAGCTATTTTGTACATAATCAGAATCAGTCACCAGGAGAATTTCACTGAATTTGTTCTCAACTGCAGTAGTGATTGCTTTAGAAATGGCTGTCAACTCTACTATCTGGCTACTCCTAGCCCCAATTCTCATTCCTATACTAGGAATATCCTCACATCTCAATCAGACATTTCCTATCCCTGACACCAATTGTTTATTGCTGTCATTTTCAATGTGGCAAGCACATCCATCAACATATACAGTTGGTAAATTCTTGCATGTATTTTCATTGTGTAGTGACTGTTCAAACTCCTGCAAATTATACTCCACCTCTACTTAATCTGATACACATTCAGCTGCAAAGTCATGTATATCTGCTTACCCTTGAGCAATTGAGCTCTTTTTATTCTGGCCATATCACACTTCTACAGGGAAGCCTTGCAATGCCAATGTCCATGAAGTGATTCTGGATTAAGCTAAATTGCCTGATCTAATCCTTTTACTCTGTAAAAACTGCAATGGTTGATGAGTTGTCTCAATGATTACCTTTTCCCCTTGGACAATGGGACAAAAAAGTTGCAAAGCCCCCACAGTGGTCAGGAGAGCGTTTTCACATTCACTGAATATAATTTCAACCTGAGAAAATGCCTTACTTGCATAAGCATGTTTTTGAGATAACACTGCTGACATACACTGCTCAGTGAATCCTATTTCTATCTGTTCTTTATGGAGTACGCCAAGCATGGTGCCTTTATGAGTCTTTCTGTCAATTTAGCAACTGCCTCAGATTGATTTTTTCCCATTTCCAGGGTGTATTCAACTTCAATAGTTTAGTCAATGGTTGAGTGATATCAGCATTATTTTCAATACATCTCCTGTTATATCCCGTCATTCCTGATAAGCTTTTTAAACCTTTCATGTTTCTAAGATCTTTTAATTTCTGTATGGCCTCCACCTTTTTCTTCTGTGGATGTAATGCATGTTCAGTTTCTTCATGGCCTAGGAAGTTCACCTTTTTCTTACACCATTGGGCTTTCTGTAAAGATACTTTGGCACCCGCCTTTTGCTATTTATTAAGTACATGTCTAATTTCATCAAAGTGACTTTTTAAGTTTTCATTTTTTTATCAGGACATCATCTACATAAACTATGGTTCCGCTCTCCGCTGCATCTGGCATTCTCAAAATATGCCAAATTCGCTCTGAATATTGACATACCCAAATGGTGTTCTAGACCAAGCGTATTGCGTTTTATCAGATGAAAATGCAAATAGATTCTGAATGTCCTCTGCCAATGGCACACACCAGTATCCAGATGTAAGATCTGATGTGGCAAATACCTTTGACCCATGCACTTGAGCAAAGCCTTGATCAATGAATGGCAGCAGCCATCTAGACACTGGCACTCTTTTATTTAATTCCCTCAGGTCTGCACACAGACGCTATTGACCATTTAGCTTTAATACACACAAAAAAGGAGTGTTGGAGGTACTATGAATGGGTCTGATAATTCCTCTAGACTCCAAGTTTTTAATGATCTATGTCAATGACTCTAAGCATGCCAGTGGCAAAAGATATTGGCGCACAAATACTGGATTTCTACCACACCCCTCTGGTAATGTGGCAACATGTAAATAAGTAATAAAAGCTACAGACAATTTGTTTGTCAATCAACAGCTGCAGTTGGCATAACTATTTGATTTGCCAATACGTGCTCTGTCCTTTCTTGTTACACAAGTGATTGGTCTGAGTAATTGAAACTATGTGCATTTGTCTGTCAATTAACAACGACAAATGCCAATATTCTTTAAATTGCCAATACTTGATATTTCCACACACAACTCATAGTATTAATTAAAAGTATGACCATTTGCTTGTCAGTGAACTATTACAAATGCCAACACTATTGGCTTTCACAATTCTTGTTATTTTGCACAATTTGAATATGTGTGATTGGTCACAATAATTGACAGAATCATTTATTTGGCAATGAAAACCAGCAAAAGCAAAAATGACTGGATTTGCCAAATTTTGTCAAATTTTACATGGCGATTCTTCATAGTAAGCAAAGCAGCACCAGTTTGTCAAAGAGCAAAAGCAATTGAAAAAACTGTTAATATGTGTTCTTTAATACATACATGTGAGTGATTGTGCATAGAAATCGATGCTTCAATCTTTTTTTGTCAATGAACAAATTCAAATGGAAAACGTTTGGCTTTGCAAATGCTTTCATTTCATATATTTGCACATGTGGGATGGTTGTAGTAATTGAAGGTACAACCAGTTGTTTATTGATGTACACTACCAACAACAAAACAAATGACTTTTGCAATTTATGTTAATATGTACATTGTTACATGAGTTCATGATCATATTAATTGAAGCTATTACAATTTACTTCGAAATGAAAAATGCAAATGCCAAACCATGCTGACTTGTCTTCTGCTTGCAATGTCATACATTTGTTTCAATGTGTTTTTTCATAGTATTTCAAGGGACAACCATGTGTCTGTTAATAATCAACTGCAAATGCAAAACAATTGGCTTCACCATTTTTCATTGCTTTGTCCATTTATACACAGTGTTTGTTCTAAGTTTTTGCATCTTCAACCATTTATGTATCAAAGAACAGTTACAATTGACAAAAAATCTGGTTTCACAATGATTGTTCTATCTTACATTTTTTACATGCTTGATTGGTTATAGTTGTAAAGGCTATAACCATTTCTTTGTAAGTGAACAACTATATATTACACAGTTTTGGCTTTGCAATTATGTTTATGTAATACATTATTACACAGCTCATTGTTCTTAGTAAATGAACATGCAGCCATTTGTTTTTCATTGAACAATTAAACACAGAAAACCTGTTAGCTTTGTCAATGCCTATTATTCCATCCATTTGTACCTGTGTGGTTGCTTGTAGTAATTGACATTATGTGTTTTTCCATTGACAAGTTCAAACAGCAAAATAGAGGGCTCTGTCAATGCTGTTATTTCATGCATGTCTACACAGTCATTCAGCATATTAATTGATGCTTGAAGCACAGTGTTTGCCAATGAATACAATCAAATAACACATGTTTGTCTTTGACAATGCTTGTTATATTATTTTAATGGTTTTGGCTACTCATAGATCAAGGTATGAGACGAATGTGTATCTACAAATGACAAAACTGTTAGCTTAGAGAATGTTTGTTTTTCTGTACATTTTTACATGAGTGCTTAGTCATAGCAATTGAAGAGGTGAACATTTATTTGCAAAAGAACAAATGCAAATGAGAACAATTGCTATCAGCAAAACTGTTGAATTTGTCAATGCTTGTTCTTTCTTCCATTATTACACGAGTGAGTGAGTTGGTGAAGTATTTGTATTTGTTGTTGTATTTACTGGCATGTATAAAGCATTTTGACTAAAATGCTGACCATATATTAATACATTTGGTGCAGAAATGATAGGTACAGATGGATACAAATAATAACAGATTCGAGAATCACACAGAGTAAATAAATTGTCGGGAGGAGAAGAGAGGAATTTACTTTTCAAATGGGTATGAAAGGTGTGCACAGAAGGAAAAGAACACATTGGTAAGGGGAGAAATTGTTGGAAGCTAGAAGATAGAAAGAGCAAAATTGATTTAGGAACACATAAATGACAACGAGATTGCAAATGAAGAAGATGAGCTAAAGAGTACAAAGAGACAAGAGAACAAAAGTAAGATGGAGCAGGGCCATGTATACACTTACAGAAAAAAGACAGGAAATGAAAAAGAAGATGAGAGTCAAAAGATATAAAGGAGATACAATATAGTTTTGAATGTTCTGGGAGGGTTGGTGGGTGCGTGCCTGTGCGCAGAGAATGTAATGAGTGGATGTAAGAGAAGGTGTGAGTGACTGGTGGGGGGCTTAATGAGAAGTGATGTGATGTGTGTTTTGAGTGTTCTGGGTGGGTGAGTGTGTGCCTGTGTAGAGAATGCAATAGGTGGATGTAGAATAAGTAGTGAGTGACTGGTGGGTGAATGAGAAGTGATGTGATGTGTGTTGCTCTCTTTATAGACTCTTTACACACACCTGCTTGACACTACCTCATGTTCGTATGTCAACTGTAAATGTGAAATGCTATGTAAAAAAAAAGTATGATCCTCAGCTAGTATCCTATGTAAATACAAATACATATGAGTGCTTTTAGAAACCCCATGTGTTGTTAGTCGCCCCTCACCCATACAACAGTAAAACCGCCCCGTGCAAGATGCCACGCACGGAACTGCAAGGCCATTTCCCCCTCTTCCTGCCCAGGCTTTCTTGAGATAGACGGTGTTCAAACAGCAAATCCTTGCATTCCCTCCCGACCCTGCTGGACCCGTTTCAAACATCCGCCACCCTCCTCCGTGTCAGAGGCCGCCACAGCCTGACTCTGTGACTTACGAGCTACCTGGTCCTAGATCCCACCGCCTTTCAGGCACCGGTCACATGCCCCCCACGGGTCAATAGTATCTCCATCGACCCCGAGTTAATGACCCTAGAAAGGGGGGCGCCCACACGTGTACCAACAGATCATAATACCATCCCTCAACATAATTGTCAAGGATGATTAGTCATGCACCCCCGCCCATGCCCCTGATTACGCCCATGGGACCTGATTGATTGAACCTAAGGTGCCTCCCGATCTGATGTATTAAGACACTCCAGATCGCATATCAATGTTCCTAGCCATATATTGATCTAAGGTCGGTGCTTACAAGAGTTGCAACTCAACAGGACACATGAAGTATGATGAATGGGTGGGAATGAGTGGCCAAAAGGGCAAATGTTAGTTTAGCTATCAATCGTTGTTACAAGGCATGTCCGGTCCAGTGCTACATCCCGATGAGCCCAGCTGACCTCCCGCCCCACGTGGCGCAGCACCAACGTCCGCCAATCCTGGAGAAGCAACTGTATACATTGTATACCACCTAGACATCACCACGCAATCCCTGAGACTCTGTGGCCCCTATAGCTTACCTCATGCATGATGTGTATTTGTAATATCACTAACTGTCTTTGCTATTGTCAGACAGAGTACTCTCGGAGTTTGCAGAGTCCTTTGCATGCCCTATATTGAATTATATAAAGCTCTTTTGATCTTACCCGCACTTGGTCCTGGCCTCATTCCCCTTCTGGGGTGTGTCCATTATTAGCTCTCACTAAGGGGGGTGCATTTCTGGGGACACTTACATTCAGTGGGTGTGTGCCTGTGTAGATAATGCAATGAGTGAATGCAAGAGAAGGTGTGAGTGACTGGTGGGTGAATGAGAAGTGATGTGATGTGTGTTTTTGAATGTTCTGGGTAGGTGAATGTGTTCCTTTGTAGAGAATGCAACAAGTGGATGTAAGAACAGGTGTGAGTGACTGCTGGGTGAATGAGAAGTGGTGTGATATGTGTTTTTGAATTTTCTGGGTGGATGGTTGTATGCCTTTGTAGAGAATACAATGAGTGGATGTAAGAGAAGGTTGCCTGACTGGTGGGTGAATGAGAAGTGATGTGATGTGTGTTTTTGAATGTTCTCGGTGGGTGGGTGTGTGCCTGTGTAGAGAATTCAATGAGTGAATGTAAGAGAAGATGTGCGTGACTGGTGGGTGAATGAGAAGTGATGTGATGTGTGTTTTGAATGTTCTCGGTGGTTGGGTGTGTGCCTGTCTGGAGAATTCAATGAGTGAATGTAAGAGAAAGCGTGCGTGACTGGTGGGTGAATGAGAAGTGATGTGATGTGGTGTGTGTTTTTGAATGTTCTGGGTAGGTGAGTGCGAGCTTTTGTAGATAATTCAGCGATCGATGTAAGAGAAGGTGTGAGTGACTGGTGGGTGAATGAGAAGTGGTGTGATGTATGTTTCTGAATGTTCTGGGTGTGTGGGCGTGTGCCTATGTAGATAATTCAATCAGTGAATGTAAGAGAAAGTGCAAGTGACTGGTGGGTGAATGAGAAGTGGTGTGAGTTCTTTTTTTGAATGTCCTGGTGGATGGTTGTATGCCTTTGTGGATAATGCAATGAGTGGATGTAAGATAAGTTGTGAGTGAATGGTGGGTGAATGAGAAGTGATGTGATGTGTGTTTTTAGTGTTCTGGGTGGGTGCCTTTTTAGAGAATGCAATGAGTGGATGTAAGAGAAGGTGTGAGTGACTTGTGGATGAATGAGAAGTGATGTGATGTGTGTTTTTTAATGTTCTGGGTGGATGGTTATATGCCTGTGTAGATAATTCAATGAGTGGTTGTAAGATAAGTTGTGAGTGACTGCTGGGTGAATGAGAAGTGATGTGATGTGATGTGTGTTTTTGAATGTTCTGGATTGGTGGGTGTGTGCCTGTGTAGAGAATGCAATAATTGGATGTAAGAAAAGTTGTGAGTGACTGGTGGGTGAATGAGAAGTGGTGTAATGTGTGTTTTTGAATGTTCTGGGTGTGTGGGTGTGTGCCTATGTAGAGAATTCAATGAGTGAATGTAAGAGAAAGTGCAGTTGACTGATGGGTGAACGAGAAGTGGTGTGATGTATGTGTTTTGAATGTTCTGGTGGATGGTTGTATGCCTTTGTAGATAATGCAATGAGTGGATGTAAGATAAGTTGTGAGTGACTGGTGGGTGAATGAGAAGTGATGTGATGTGTGTTTTTTTAGTGTTCTGGGTGGGTGCCTTTTTAGAGAATGCAATGAGTGGATGTAAGAGAAGGTGTGAGTGACTTGTGGATGAATGAGAAGTGATGTGATGTGTGTTTTTTAATGTTCTGGGTGGATGGTTGTATGCCTGTGTAGATAATGCAATATGTGGATGTAAGAGAAGTTGTGAGTGACTGGTGGGTGAATGAGAAGTGATGTGATGTTACGTGTGTTTTTGAATGTTCTGGGTGGGTGTGTGCCTGTGTATATAATTCATTGAGTGCATGTAAGAGAAGGTGTGAGTGACTGGTGGGTGAATGAGAAGTGATGTGATGTGGTGTGCGTTTTTGAATGTTCTGGGTAGGTGAGTGTGTGCTTTTGCAGATAATGCAATGAGTGGATGTAAGAGAAGGTGTGAGTGACTGCTGGGTGAATGAGACGTGGTGTGATGTGTGTTTTTGAATGTTCTGGGTGGTTTGGTGTGTGCCTGTGTAGAGAATTCAATGAGTGAATGTGAGTGACTGGTGGGTGAATGAGAAGTGATGTGATGTGGTGTGCGTTTTTGAATGTTCAGAATAGGTGAGTGTGTGTTTTTGTAGATAATGCAATGAATGGATGTAAGAAAAGGTGTGAGTGACTGCTGGGTGAATCAGACATGGTGTGATGTGTGTTTTTGAAAGTTCTGGGTGGGTTGGTGTGTGCCTGTGCAGATAATGCAATGAGTGGATGTAAGAGAAGTTGTGAGTGACTGGTGGGTGAATGAGAATTGATGTGATGTGATGTGTGTTTTTTAATGTTCTGGGGAGGTGAATGTGTGCCTGTGCAGGGAATGCAATAGTGGATGTAAATGAAGGTGTGAGTGACTAGTGGGTAAATGATAAGTGATGTGATGTGTGGTTTTGAATGTTCTGGGTTTGTGGGTGTGTGCCTGTGTAGCTAATGCAATAAGTGGATGGGATGCCTGTTCAGAGAGTGCAATGAGTGCATTTAAGAGAATGGCCCTCATTACGACCCAGGTGGTAATGGTTTAACGGCACCGTAAAAGGCGGCGGCGCCGTTAAACCCTTACCGCCTGATCACAAGGTCCCTTTGCGGGACCTGTACTTAACGGCTGGTGTAGACCAGCCGTTAAAGTGGGTTCCGCAAAGGGACCTTGGCGATAATTATGGCAACCGCTATTAGCGGTGCCGTAATTATCGCCTTCCCCATTCCCATTATGCCCTATGGGGCAAAATGGGAATGGGGAAGGGCAAATGGTGAATGGGGAATTACCGCCCCCGCCAACCTTGTGATGGGGGCGGTAATTCCGCCATCCACCATGGCGGAGACCGGCATGGACCATGGTGCTAAGAGCACCATGGTCCAACGCCAGGGTCGTAATGAGGGCCAATGTGTCCATGAGGGACTGGTGGGTAAATGAGTATGAATGTGATGGTCTGTTTTTGAATGTTCTGAGTGGGTGGGTACGTGTGTGTCTGTGTAGAACATGCAATGGTTGAAGGTAAGAAAAGATGTGTGAGTGAGTGACTGAGTGGGTGTATGCCTTTGTGGAGAATGCAATGAGTGCATGTAAGAGAGGGTGTGAGGGAGTGACTGGTGGGTGAATTAGCACACGTGTGGTTGTGTGTGTTTGAATGTTCTGGGTGGGGTTTGGTGTGTGCCTGTGTGGTGTATCCAGTGTGAGTGAATGCGAGAGGATATGTATGGGTGAGTGACCGGTGGGTGAAAGGGGATGCATGTGTGTGTAAGGCCCTGGGAGACTGGGGATTACTGGATCATTTTTGCCACATCCTTTATTGACTTTGCATGTTTTACTGGTATTTTTGGGCAAAGGCAAGTTCATGTGTGCCATTCCCTGGCTAGAAGGCATTTTGGTGCAGTCAGTCTAGCCATTGCTTACTGTGGCATGACGTTTATTACTCTGCATCTTTGAAAAGGCAAACATGATACGTAGTGTTACCTCGGTAGACTGATGTTTTGGTTTAACAGTCTGTATATTCTTTACTGTAGAATGACTTTTTATTACTTTTATGACTTTTTATTAACTGAGCATCTATGATGAATTAAGAAAGATAAGTGTTCTTATAGGTCTAGACTGGCTTACATTGGAACAAGTTTGGACAGCTTTTCATATAGTGACATGTCACTTTTAATGGACAAACCAACTGGAGTATATACTTACATAGGAATACTGGCATATGTTGGAAGAGCCAGTTTTGTGCCCAATGCCAGTAATGATACTATAGAAGCAGGTCTTAAAGCAGACATAGGTATGGTCTTATATGGGAATACCAGCTTTAAAGAAGACATTTAATTGGATGTATTCTTTACTATCATAAAGCCCAAGGACAACTGCCAGGTACTTAGCGTTTCTGCTGCCATATGTTTCACATGATCACATATGTCTGTACCTGCGTAACTCCTGACATCAAAGCATTGCATGCTCAAATTGGCTTGTTGCTTGATGGTATGCTGCTGTTGTGGTTAACCTTTTTGCTTGCAAGTGTCACCACTCGATGGGAGGTGGCCCAATGCACCTTTACAGTCATGTAGGCATTGTTTTGGCCGCTCATGCACATTTCCATTATGAAGGGGACTTTTTCAGCCATCTGGCCTGCCAATGTGTTTGTCAGCACATGAACTACAGCATCACAGAGCTCAGATACAGTCTTGGGTATAAAGTAATTCCACCTGGGAATTTTCCAGCAGGCATCAACATTTGCCGACTGATCCCTTAATACTTTGTTTTAAACAAAAGTGCATGAAAGAAAGTTTACTGCTACCATGATCACCAGTTTGACATCTCACAGAGCTACTCATAGATGATTATATTTCTTGATGTGCTCAAATGAATCACTGACCTCGTCTGGCACATGGTCATTGTTCCCCTGGCACTACTGTGGTTGTGCATGCTCTTGGGAGTACTTTGCTGCAGGCTTAGCACACTTCCATTATTTGGTTTGAGTGTGGGACCAAGATTACTTGTTACTAAGTGTTTCCTGATTCCTGGGTTACAGGAGTGGCTGCTGCTGCTGTGTATTTTGGTCCCATTCCTGTGCATAATGTGAATTCCTATGGCCAAGCATCAATGAGGTGCCCACTTTGGTCCCATGCCTTCCGATTAGCATGTAGTATGGGAAGCTGATGGTGTAGCTGAGTCAGAAGGGCTTGAATTTTCAAAGGGAGGATAGTTGGCATGAAAGGCTGAATTTTCTTGGTGATGTGGGTTTTTAAAGAGGGCTTGGAGTCCATGTGAGGGAAAGGAACTGTGTGGGGGGAATGAGTTTGAGTGTGAATCCATCTAGATTAATTTAATTTAGTATTCTGCCTTAGGCAAACTTAGACTGATTTTAGGATTGGATGCATTTTTTCTTGATTGTATTCAGGTTAGGTAGGCATTTGACATTCAGTATTGGTTGTTAGAGAGGCAGGACTTCATTTAGGGGACAGCAGGTGCTGACTTTATTCTATGGGTAGTAATGTATATTGTCTATGTGTTAATTGATATTGATGAGAGTGCCGAGTGTCTTCATGTTAGGGTTGAAGAAGGTACAGAACAATATGGTGCTCTGCGTCACGGTAGAGGTGATGGGGCTACATTTGGATCCTTTAAGGTCCTTGAGGATGAGCTGGTATCAGTCACCTGAATAGGAGGGAAACAATTGTATGTCTGACTCTTTAATACCCATGTGTTTGGTGAGGATGTTGAAGAGAGCTTTCTGAATGATGGTATTGAAGGTGGTAAATCCTAATAAGAAATTATCTTCTTTGCCTGTGATGTTCAGGGGGTCATCGATAACCGTGAGGGTGACGTTTTCTGTGCTGCATATTGGAGTGATGCTAGAATGCTGGTCATTTAGGACATTGTTATTGAAAATTATTTTAGGTAGCTGGAGGATTGTTGTGATGAGAAGGGTGGTTGTCCTGGTCATACCAGTCTTGACTGGTCATGTGCAGGGTCTGTCAATACTTTGTACTATATAGAAAGTTCTCCAAGTATCTGGAAGGGCACCTATGGTGCTTCTCCCGTGATGAATTTCAAGATGGTGAAGTGGGGCGGGGGCATTCAAATTGAAAATGAGAATTAGTTCAAGACACAAGACTCACAATATTCAGTAGATAGCTAATAGCAAAGTAAACAGTATATTAATGCAAACAGACTTTAGGTCAACACGCTTGTAAAATGGAGCTTGGCAAAGAGGGGCAAAGGCTGAAACTATACAGGGTGTGTGTGTGTGAAAAGTTGACAGTATATTGGTAAACACACTTTGCAGTTCTTATCTTCTACCAAATTATTTTTTGTTTCCCAAACTATGTTTTTATATCAGTAGGTCCACCAAAGTTCATACCAACCATAGATTTGAACTGCGCTTACTGTTATACTATTCCATCAGGATGTTCACACAAATGAAATGAGACAAGGCTGTATCAAGTCAGAGTTGCAAATCACAGCTCTAGACTCCAAATGAGAATCCACAGCTGTTCTACCCAGTGGCTAGTCTGTGGGGTGAGTGCGGAGAAGGAAGAAGATGCTGCAGGCAAAGCCATGTGCTGGCATCCATGGTGCCTTGCCAATTTGGGAGGAAACAGCAGACTGGGTTTGAAGGCAATATTTGGAGCAGAAGATTCTAGAGATATTATAGTTGTGGTTTCTCGTGAAAAAAAATATGCTGCCCTTTTCTTTAACTTTATAATACAAATCTGTTGATTTATTCCACCTTCTCAATGTGTTGTCTATGCATGTTCCTGGGATATCCTGTTCAAGGGATCTTCTTTAAAGAATCCATCCTAACATCGCATTTCAATTAGGGTTATGAGCCGCATGTGGCTATTGATATCGTTTGGAATTGGGACCAATGTAGTTCTTTTTTTCTCCAATTAGGCGGTAAAATGTGTTTCTAAATAGTTGTATCATGATTTCTTTAAAAGAAGTATTTTTGCCATAGTTGTGTTGCCATCACTCTTAGTAATATCGTTGAACAACATACATACAAGATGGCAACGTAGATGTGGAACCCCTACATATCTTCTGTTCTCCAGCCATTTTGTCTTATTTCTTTTACCTCACAATGGTCTCACGTCTGCACTTGTGCATCTGTCCCCATGTTGCCAGACTGCTTCCTTGTCACTCCTTCCCCACGTGTTCCTTTGGCGCCTCAGTCCACCGCCCTCTCCATCTTTGATTCTGCCGATTTCCCCTCCAAGTGTCATTCTCTGCTGGAGCCGGAGGTGGAAAGAACAGACTGGCAAAAGAAGATCTAGAAAAAGGATGGTACAATCCCTGTGCAAGAGGCGGATAGGGCAGACTAGAAACAGATCTCAGATGTGATGGTGCAGCCTACTGGCACGCAAGAACGAAAATGGCAAAATGGCAGAAGAAGATCTGAGAAGGTATGAAGCTACCAACTTGAACATGGGGAGGAAATGGCTGAATGGAAGAAAAACTCGGATGGATGTCATTCTATGCCAGTACAGCAGAGGTGCGAAGGAAAGACTGGGCGGGGGGAAGGAACACGGATGGGAAACTGATATATATGTGCACCAACAATGGAAAAGGATCACTGATAGTTGAAGATCTTGGAAAGGGTGGCACTTCTTGCTTGCACAAGAATCGGATAGAAGAAGAGCTCAGAAGGGTTGGTGCAATCTACTCGTGTAGAAGGTGAAAAGAGTGGACTGCTAGAGGACAATCTGAGACAGCGTCGAGCAAATCGCTTGAACAGGAGGGGAGGCAGAAAAGAAGAACTCTGCAGGGATGCTGCGGTCTGCTTGTACATGAGGTGTAATGGATTGACTGAAAGAGGGAGGCAATCACTGATGGGAAAACCGCTATATATGTGCAACAACAATGGAAAAGGCTAACTGATGGTGGTAGAAATAGGAAAGAATGGCACTACTTGCTTGTGTAAGAAGCAGATGAAGCAGCGCACCTGAACTCAAAGGGGATGGTGTTGTCTATCGCACTAAAGGTGCAAAGGGCAGAATGGAAGAATGAGAACATCTGCCGAGGGATGCAGCAGCTTATTACTACAGAAGGTTCAAAGGGCAGAATGGAAGAATGAGAACATCTGCCGAGGGGTGCAGCAGCGTATTGCTACAGAAGTTTCAAAGGGCAGAATGGAAGAATTAGAACATCTGCCGAGGGGTGCAGCAGCTTATTACTACAGAAGGTGGAAAGAGCAGAATGGAAGAAAAAGATGTTTGGATGGGTGGCGTACGTACTTGCACGTGGGATGTAGGGGCAGAAAGGTAGAAGAGTTTAGTGCGGCGTTGCTTCATGTTTGTACATGCGATGGAAAGTTTAGACTGAAAGAAGGCGATGAGCTCTGATGGGACACCGCAATTTAGGGTGTGAAAGGCAGACTACTAGAAGAAGATCCAGGAAACCATGGCTCTACTTGTTTGTGCAAGACGTGGAAAGGGCAGACTACAAGAACTCAAAAGGATGGTGCAGCCTACTCACACAGAAGGTGCAAAGGGCAGAATGGAAGAATGAGATCTGCCAAATGGAGGTGCAGCACACTGACACATCAGCAGAAAAGAGAAGAATTGAGTAATAAGAGCTGGCATCAGACGTTGCGGAATGCCTCTACAAGACATCAGCTGGAAGAAGGAGAGGAGCGTGGTTGGACACTGCTATCTACGCGCAAAGACAGTGGATGAAGAGCTGGGACAGGCCGCCACTATACATTATAGATGCACAGGAGGGAGATGGAACTATTTTTAGAAGAGCTGGATGAGAGAGATGACAAGGGACGCTGTGGTAACTGTACGAAAGAGTTGGAAAGAAGGATCTGGTATCTAAAGTCTGCAGCATGGTGCATTGTTGGCCCGCGGCTCTCCTGCTTGCCTGCTTCAGCTGCCATCATGCTGCAGGAAGAGTTACTTCCAACAAAATGGCTGAGGGGCCACCTTTCCTGTACTGCAGTCCTGCTGATCTGAACGAGTCACCGAACAACAAAAAGACATCGGCAGCTTCACCGATCACTCCTGGTTGCAATGTTTGCACCGATTTGATTTCAGTGCAGAAAACCCTGGCAAAGCCTTGATTAAAGTGGAAAATGTTGGCAACCTTTCACCTAAACATGACCCGTTTGCAGGCGAGTAACTGAAGGACAGTGAAAGCCATTTGCACATAGTGGATAGATTTGTTGGTACATAATATACAATATATATTGAAAACAATTATGACGCATTCCTTTAGGCACTACAATTCTGATAAATGTACTGAAATAAAAAATGTAAAATGTGGGATAGAAAATTGGAATAGGAAACACACTATTTTTGTATATTAGTGTGGCAACAATGCCCAGACCAGAACATTCCTCTCTCGAGTTACTGATCTGCCAATTTCCTCTTGGTCTCCTTTACTCCTTGGCTTCGTGTCACTCTCTCCTCAAGCCTTCACTTGTTTCCACCCTGAGGGGAGTCCACCAACAGAGCCGAAATGTCAAGAACATAAAACCTAAAATCATCACTGGCAGAAGCAGCTGGTGGAAAGTAATGAAACACCCACGCTGTGGCAAGGCTCGGCACTATATCTCTCCCACTGATGACTTGCTGATGTGGAACATTGACCGCCACTGTGTGGAAAAGGCGACCAGGAGGCCATTGGAAAGGAGGGCCCGAAAAGGCTATGGCAAAACTGAACAAAATAGCACACAGAGCTGTAATGGAACAGATTCTGCAATAAGCCCAATGAAAACAAAAGGCACTTCTTGAAGAGACATGGGCCTTCTGCATTCACGTATTGTTATAGTATTTATTTATTTAGTGTTGGCTTTGCTTCCTTTCTTTCTCGAGAAATGGTAAAATAAAATGAAATAAAAAGATTTAAAACAGAGAGATAAAAGAGCAGCTTAGAAGGTCAGCTAAAAGTCACATGTTAAATTTAAACCAGAAAATATATTTTCCTTTGCTCAAAAATCCCACCCTCGGAATTGTTACTGCACTTATAATCGGTGCTGGAAATGGAAATATGGAAATAATTTACTGTGGAATCGGCGTGGGGTGGGGGGTGCGATTATTCTCACCCCCTCCATAAAAATGTGTTGCCTCTGAAAAGATGAATCATGATCTCCTGCAAAAAATATCAGACACGAGTGATTCCTTAACTTCACGGGAAATTATAAAACGTCCACACCTTTTGAACCTAAGAAGCTATGTTTAAATATTTCCTGCAGAGTGCAATCCTAATGAACACGTTCACAATCATTGTGATCAGACGTTCACGTGGTCTTGTGGGCCTTACTGCTGGCAGTTTTGAAAACACTACACACTGACTCTGTGGGTGCTGTGTTCACCGGGACAGTAGATTTGGAGATCTGTGGATACAGGTTTTTTTTCCCAAATCTCATATCCTTGAAATTCTGGCACATGGACACCTGTAAACACCTTTCTAATTTCAGTTTTGTTGTGGCGTCACTACTCACCTGAAATAATAAAATATCTATTGATTGTAATGGACCTATTAAAGTGCTTTTAACATCACAATGCTGCTGCCTAAGCCAGCACACAGCAGACGTCCAGCTGCCACTAAAACATTTAATTAGAGGCATGCCCAGCTCTTATGATTCTTTTCCTATAAATTATCTGTGACAAATGTCAGCTATACGTTGATTAGAAGACATTGACAACTATTTGCATCTTTCACTTATTTTAACCTTATTGACTAGACCAAACTATATATTAATCAGTAGTGAACCCATAGACCTGGGTCCTTTAAGACGAGGTAGCAATACTTAGAGATGGATGGGGCTGCAGAACTTACTCATACACCAATAATCAAATTGACACAGGAAGTTGGCAAAAAATAGTACTGTTTTATTTGCAATTATATAAACCAGGGTGTTACAACAGACATCAACAAACGTTGCAAACCACTTTCTCTGTGAATTTCATAAAACACACAACTCTTATAGTCAAAATGCCTCACTATTCATGGGTTACACAAACTATAGGGCTCTCTGTTACATGGCCCTCTATAATTGGTTGGCATGCTTGTACGCTTCAGGAATATCCCACATGCTAGCAGCACGCAGGCTGATACCCCAGGTGCCTGTGGGCTGGTCTTGACCATAGCTTCCCACACAATTAGTCTGACATCTATCATTACTCTTGTGGTCTGCCATTCAATTTAGGCTTTGAACTTGGCCTTCCAGAAGCTCTCTGTGCCTGAGAATAAAAGCGAGTGTGGCATGGTTCTATCTTCTGGTTTTGGTGTATCTCGACCCAAAGTCTATTTCAACTGACCATGTGACTGGAGACCACGTTTTCGAGCTCTTTGGTGCATATAATACTAATAAATGATGAACTCTTGACGCCTTCAGACTTTTTTTAAATTCCACTTCAAACAGAAGTTTGTTTCTTTCTCACGTTCATGTAACTACCGGATGGACAACCGGGCCCACGGTGGCCTCGACGCTCAGTACTGAGCCAGCCAAGCCTTTCTCGAATTCTCCTTCATCATTAGCTCTTTTCCAACTACATCACACTGAAACCCTTTCCATTAACGGGGAACATCCAGGTTCTATACATTCCTATGTATATACATTGGTGCATCACTGCAATCTATTCACTACTTACCATACCTCAAGACCACTTTGTCTACTTGCTTTACTGCATCTGTATAAATGTAAGTGACTTTGCACTATCTTCAGTGTTTCTTTGCCTGAGCATCTTCATTTCGAGCCAGAAATGTTGGTCATCTTTGACACCTCCTCTTCAGATTTTATAGAATGTCTGTTTTTTCAACTTGCGTATCCTTTCTGGGTGTGTCAGTGCTGCTTTTCATGACATCATCAGTCCTCTTTCTCCATCTATTTTCACACTTCTACCAGTCCTGAAGTCCATCATACCTTTATGAATGCATACATGGTTTTCTCAATGGATACCTTGTTTCAAGAATTATTTGCAGTACAGGCATCCTCATTGGTACTGCGCGTGTCGCAATTTCCGG
Organism: Ambystoma mexicanum; assembly: GCF_040938575.1. Lineage (NCBI taxonomy): Eukaryota > Metazoa > Chordata > Amphibia > Caudata > Ambystomatidae > Ambystoma > Ambystoma mexicanum. The sequence continues at coordinate 976,580,221 of NC_090925.1, forward strand.
TTCCCAACATATAGGCAAAATGGGGGAAGAGCTTTTAATAGGGGCTTTTGGCTCTTCCTCTACACTAGGATGTGTGGAGAAAATCTACATCTGACCGTCACCTTCAGAATGAAGAAGTGCAAGCCCTAGAACAGAACCAATTTAATATATCAGAGATATGTGTATTCCTCCCTTTATAAAAGGTACTCCTTTCATATCAAAAACAGACCATAGGCTGCTTTAATATTTAATATTTTAGGATTATGAATACAAATGAAGATAATAATAACCTGACCTTTAAAGATCCAATAATCACTGGTAGCCCTACCTGGTTTCGTAAAATAATTGTGCCTATTTGCCGCAAGCACTGGCGGTATGATCTCCCCTATGGTTGCCAAACCTTCTAGCTGATCCTCTTTTGAATATGATTGAGCACCCTTTTAGAACTTTGAATTGTAATTGTTAATATTAATAAATACTTATTTAAATATGTTACCAGCCATACCAACTTGATGCTTGTGTTCTAGTTAATAATAATGTGCATCTCACATGAACAAGTCTCAGTCTTTGTTTCCTGCTGGTGCTTGTTGTGCCCCTTACAGGTGGGCCTCAGGAGGTATACAAGGACAGAGCAGGGGCTCTGTGGACATCACGGGTATAGGCCCAGAAAGGGAGATGCAGCCAAACATCTTTCAACCTTCTTTATTCCTCTTTGACATCATTTTGCCTGGGAAGCTAGTAGCCCCTCCTTTTTCTCCCTCCTTCCGCCTGGTCTCTTAAGGTTGTGCCTCGCTAAGGTCATCTGATCCATCTCTGTATACAACACCTCCCTCCTGCTTATCATCCTTTGCAGGGTAATATTCATTCTCGCCTTCTCTGGGGTTCTTCATGGTATTCACCTGGTCCACCCTCTTGTTGGCATTTCCTCCTCTTCCTCTATCTGCTGACATCTCTCTCTCCCCTGCAGGCTCCCCTCTGATACAATGAATCCATACAGGCTCATTTCTGCCATCCTTCCAAGTTCTTTTAGCAAATTGCTCTGTCCTGCGCAGAAGAGAGGAGCAACACAATGTACCAGTGATGACTGCCTTTAATTTGTCTCATTCTCGCTGCTAGATATGTGTTCTTCACCTTTGCCATGTCAGTCACTTTCTCCTGCCACCATCCCCCAGTAGATACTAGTACTTCTAGGGCTTTCCTGTTTCTCGCTTGTAGGCCATCCTTTCTCGTTCTCGGTTGCTCTGTCTAATTTGGCAACATGTCAAATCCCTTTTGCGGATTGAACCTTTCTTGTGTTTGCTTGGTCGTGGCAATCAGTAGCTCTTTCTGTCTTGTATGTGGGCTGCACCACTTCCCGGTGCTTGCTGTTTTATACCTTTCTGCAAGCAGGAGTTTTTCCATCACTATGAGTCCTCCATCTTTGTCGTGGGTGTATATTTCCATTCCCTCTAATGCCTTCTCTGGGGAAATCTGTTTCATCCGTTTTTGTCTTTCATTTGGATTGCATTGTTACGCTACCCTGTTTCTCTTAGATTCCCCTCAGGGTATCACCGTTTCCAACCGCTGATGCTTATGTTGTACTCCCTTGTTCTAGTAAATGCTCTTCTCTTGTGGATCTTCTTGGGACACCCATTTCGTAGATGACCTGTCTGCAACTCTTAGTAACCCGTTCATCCGTCTCATGTGGGTAACCAGCCTCTCCTGTCCCTCCGGTATTTGCTGGCACCTCACTTGCGGCTTTCCGCCTTCTTAGATCGTTACACTTGCCCTGTTCTGCCAGGTTCCATGCTCTTCCTTTCTTGTGCAGTTGCATGTTCTTCTCACTTGCTTGATCATGTTGTTCTTCTGTTTCGCCTCCCTTGGCCCTGAGTTGTTAGTCTGACCTTCCTTTTCATCTGTTGTGCTTGGGTGGCACGTAGCTCCTTAGCTGCCATCAATACAACAGGGTGAAGGGCTCTCCCTCTTCAAGATGTCCCTGACCGTCACCTTTGAACACCATCTTTGCCTTCCGTAGATGGTCTTTTATTTTTGATGTTAGTTTTTTGTGACTGTTTAGTCTATTGTCTTGATGCATGTTATCTCTGAGCTTGAGTGTTGAGATTGTCACTCCTTTATGTATACGGTGAGACCCTCTCTGTCCATTCTTTCTTCTCCTGAAGGAACTAGTGCCCATCTACGCTTGACTGTTGACAGAGTTCTTTCTTGCACCGGGTAGGATGCCCCTTTTGTTGTACGCTTTTGTGGTGTGAATTGGTGTTGTTCCTCTGCTGTTTGGAACGCCTGGCTATTGAGGCAGTCACCCATTTTCCCCACTGTTGCCTGCTCACCTTGCTGGGTCGTGGTAGGTTAGTTGATGAGATTCTGGTGGGCTTGGTGAAGTTCCTGCAGTCGTCGGACCAGTGGCAGGCTTTTCTATTGGAAGGCTGACCCTGGCTTTAGTTTGGTCGGGAAGCTGCGTTCATCATAGGAAAAGCTGCATGCTCTCTGCTTCTATGGAGCTACGAAGTGCCCCAACAGGGATGTCTTTTGTTTCTGTGTTTGCCAGTTCCCGTCCCAGCTGTAGTGGCACTTGCCATTTGTTTCCTTGTAGGGTGGTGGAGGTTTTGCGCGTACTGCAGTATTTTGTGTTGTCCTTCCTGTAAAGTAGAGTGCATTTCGCGGGAGGAGTGGCCTGTTTGTTTCCTTTTTGGCATCCTCTTGCTTCATGTTTCTTGGGGATGTAAGATCGTCCTGTGGGCGCCCTTCACTTCTGGTGGATTGATGCTGGTTGCACCCTTAGATGGATTATTGCTTTCCTGGAGTTATCGTGGACCCGCCTACTGCTGTCAGTGTGGCAGGGGAGTGGCTTTGGATAACATTGCAATGTGTGGTCAGTGAAATCCCTTCTATCTACATTGCTTTTGTTGTTTTCTTTGTTGTTCTCTCTGAAGGAGGGCGGCGGACTTACTCTGACATGGTCTAGTTTGACCACATCATGGGTTTGCTGGTCTTTGCTTGTCTCCCATGCTCTGTGCCCTGATGGTAGTACTTGCACGCTCAGCAGAAGCGTGTCATGCACGTTTATTTTAATGCTCCTCTTAGTAGTGTTGTCTGCAGTGTAGCATTGGGATGTCATGATCTCTGCTTCCAAAAGGCCAGGACTTACCCAACTCCCTTGGAAGCTTACCCATAACCCAGGTTCCGAGTGCCAGCCAGTCCCAATTGGGACCTTTTGGACCCTGTCCTGGCGCCAGTGGCGCCAGGCTCATAAATATGCCCAGTCCCAGCGCTGCAAGCTGTGGGATGTTTTTACCCATGCATCCGAGCCCTACCTCAAAAACTGTGCAGTACTGACATGGAAAACATCATGATGGCCAGAGCTTCCCAGAAAATGCACAGGGAAATGCATGAAGAATAGGCTGCCAATCATTTTTGCCGATGTTATGGGCACAGAAGGACACTGCCTAAAACCACCATTGGACTACCCACACAGTAGTCTGAAACCATTGGGAATGGCAATGCTGATTGCCAAAAGCAAACCCATAACTGTTGGGAATTCATTTTCTTAAATCCCAAAAAGGGGTGCAGTACCAGTACTCACCACTATCAGAAAGCCGGCGTTTTAAAACAACACCAGATTTTACTTTTTTTGTGTAAAACTGAATAAATGAACCCAAGGCAAGCCAAAGAAAGACTTACTGAGAGGTGGATACAATGTAAAGTTATATTCTGAAGTAACTTGAAGGTTTATAACAAGACTGGCTGAGCTGTGGATTTCAGCAGTTTAAGTAAATTTGGACTGAAAGACACTAAAAATCTAAATGTTTAAAAGAAATGAGTGACCTACTTTTGAGTGTCACATAGGCTGCAATTGTTTAAATGTCATAGTTTTAAACTTAGAATCAGCATTCTAGCTGCATATGTAAACATTGTCTTGACTTAAACTGGGTAACAAAAAGTGACATTTTATCTGAAACCTGGCTTAAGGAACTGAATTCTGCCCACCAGCTACCCTCGACAGGAGATGAAACTTGAGTCACAGCTGTGTTCCCAGGCCTATCTGCCTTTTGCTGGCCACACTAAGGATATGCCATCTCTCTGATAATTGAATTAAGGGGAGCCCCCACAGAATACAGGAGCTCTGAACAAAGCCCTGTCCTGACTCAGGCAAATGTTTTATTGGCGGGAGTCGTAAATGGAGCTTCCTCCTGGAAGGACAGGGGAGGAGCACTGCCTGTGAGAGCAAGCTGGCTTGGCAGAACTGGAAAAACCAGAAATTAAACCTTGTGCTGGGGGGAAACCACACCCCTTTGGGGCCAGAACATAACTCTAAAAAGATGGATCATTCATAGAACGGACTTGTCATAATTATTTAAATGATGCCATAATTCTTGTGATTTTTCGGTGCACATTTTAAGACGTGTTAGGACCCGGTGGTATGTTCAGGGGGGTTTTAGCGGAAAAGAGGATATTACTCAAAATGTGTGCATGTGAAAAATCTGACACTTCATCAACTAATGTCCACACTCCTTGCGCACATGTGTGTAAATTTGGGGTAATGTCCAGTATTGCGAAACCAGTTAAAAAGTGAAATATGTGCCATTTCTGAATGCAAGCCCCCAGGAAGAGCAGATTTGGACAGGGTATACCTCCTGTGATATGTGAGGGGTGCATGCAATTTTAAATAAATGTGTACCTGTGCAAATAGGTTTTTTTTAATCAAATATAGATTGTGTGCAATTTGACAGGGGAGGATCCTCTGACCCATAAAACCTACAGCATCACTCTGACTCACAGTTCCTTCCCCAATCATGGGAGAGGGGAGAATTGGGCCAATGGGCAGTTGAGAGAGGGGCTGGCTAGTGATGCTGCACACACACCCATTTTAAAAACACATAAAAGCAGACAGGCAAGACAGATAGGGACCTTCAAATCCATTTGCAGCTGGAAGCTCTGCCGGGAAAATCCATACTTTACCTCCCTCAACCTTCAGAGAGCAGACATAGAGACTTCAAATCTATCAAATTTCCAGAACCAGAGAGAGAGTAGAGCTGACCCAGACGCTGTGCGCAGAGACCGTCCGGGGCGAGTGAAGAAAACCTGACCAGATGCGTGGCGAGGCCCATTTAATTCAAAAATATAGTGTTAGTACCTAGTAGAACTGTGCAGAACCAATCTCTTAGTTAAAATAATATAATTCAATCTATTCAATCTATTTTAATCTAACCAGAACTGTCTCCTAGAAGTTGTACCTTGTCATTTTGCAAAACTGTCACTTGTCACTTTGAACTTTAAAATTTCAAATCTGAAAAACGACCTTCACAAAATCGCTCATATCTCCGCGACCGTTTGTCTTAGAGACTTGCAGTAACTTTCATCTGGAAGCTGAGATCCTAGGCTGTCCTAGGACCCCAAAACGATAGTGATAGTCCTTGTTCCTCTGTAATCGCGCCCGGCGCACCCACGAATTTTACCTCGATTTGCAAATTTCTTCACGTGTAAAAATCTGCTGCTGCTTGCCTTCCATTTGCCAGAAATTCGTTTAACCTGCTAATCATCCCTGAATCATTGCAAGAGTGAGCCTGGACTAATATTAACTAGATACCACTCACCCTGAACCTCTAGGGGGAATTAAAAGCATTTTAGCATATTTTTCACTTCATTGCCAGCACATGTAAAAGCATTTTGGGCCTGTGTTTCCAACTTCTGTAGTGTAAGCTTGCTGGGGTGAACTGAATTACAGTTGATTGCATTTCTGAGAACTGTGTGCTTTCCTTCCATTTCCTTGCATTGCATAAAGGGGGGGAGGGGATTGCCAGAGAAAAGTGATTACATTTTTTGTTGAAATCATATTGAGTATTTTCTGTATTGCATTTTTCATTCAACATTACATCCATCTGAACTTATATAAAGTATTCTCTACCACCTTATTCTTGTGTTCCTATTCAAAAGTGTGCTAGTGCCAGATTCTCCGTTGTCAATCTTTATCATCTCAGATTAAGTGTGATATCCAATTATTAATTTATTATAAAGCGTGATATATATATACATTGTTTAAATTCTCAAATAAACCTTTAAACTTGCAAAACAGAACTACTTCTTGGCTCAGTGGGGTCAGGGGGATTCCAAGGGAGGGGTGTTATATAGGGGTAGTCATCCAGAACGCATGAACTGGACATAAAGATATATCAATAAGGGTTTCCATTCAGTATCCCAGACTAGGCATTGACTTAGCTGTAGTGTTGAATTGAATCCTCTTACAAATTGGGGGCTCGTGCCGGACGTTTGGATTAGATCTATCACATGTGCAGATTAATACAGCGTGCCAGCTGACCAGATACACATATCCGGTCGGAGCACACGCTGTGTTACGCTGTAAAGCACCCCTCAAAGGAGCGCTCTAAGAAAAAGGTCTGTTTTGCAAAAATAAAATACTAATTTGTGTAAGTCAGGACAGAGACCAATCTCTAGAATGACGACCTTAGTAGACATGAAAATAGCCAGAGAGCACTTCTTACATAAGTTATTTGTGAGAAGTGAGTGGACTCACCAGGACCGCATGGTCTGGTTGCAGGCCATCACGCAACAGGTCACTGAAACAGGGTCAGATACATGGGGAGATCAGAGTCCCCTACATGTGGCCCTCAGTGAACTATACATGGCTCCTAAAGCTAAGGATGAACAAGACAAGATGGTTAGGATAGCGGCATACCTGTACCTATATATGGGAGACATGCAGGATAAATGTACTGAAAGCCAAGATCTGGCAAATAAGCGACAGATGGCGTTAGAGAAGGTCCAATCTGACCTGGTCTCTTCTGAGCAGAGGCTGCAGGGGAGCCAGGAGTCAGAAAATGAGAGTAGACAGCACATCATTAAAATAAAGAGGGATATGGACATCCTGCAACAGGAAAAGGCTGACCAGGATACCAGATTTCTGGCCTTGCAGAAGGAGTACCAAGAAGGTTTGGACTCCCTACTGCAGAGCCAGAAAAAGCTGGAGCAACAGTTAGACTTCAATAGGGCATGTGCTGAACAGGTAGTCACCCTGCAAAGCCACCTAGATAGGGAGAAGGCAGAGAGCAATAAACTGATTTTGAAAGCCCTGGATACCCAGGCAGAGTTTGACCAGGAGCGCCAGAAAACTGGTGCCTGTCAAAGGCAAAGGGACGACCTGGCGGCACAGATGCAGGCTCTTAGTCAGGAAAGGGATACCTTAGGCCAGGAAGTCTGCCACTTAAAAAGGAAATTGGAAGAAAATCACCTGGCCCACCAGGGACTGGGTGACCTCCAAAAAGAACACCATAACTTGTTAGAGCACATCAGGAAGATGGAGGATGCTCTGGCAAGAAAGGAGCAGGCCAACAGGGACACAGCTCAGGAGGTAACCCTCCTGCAGCAAAGACTGGCCCAGTGCTCCAGGACCAATCAGGAAATGCAGAGAGAGAATGAGGCTCTCTGCCAGCACAATGATAGGCTCCAACAACAGGTAGCGATGCAGGAGAGACTGATAGAGTCTAGTAAGGCCTTAATTGAGGAACTGAAGGCGCAGGCTCTTGCATTGCAACAGGGAGCAGGGGCGGATAGAGATGAGGTTCCCTGGGAAAGAGAAACTCCGGAGCATAACCCCCGGAGCCCTAGTACCAGAGGCCTTTATTTCTCTCAGTCCCTGGACTCTGCCACCCCCATGTCCCCTGGCGCACATGAGCACAGGGCCACAGGGATGGCAGATTACTATCCAGCCAGAAGCATGGGGCTCATAGGCCAGTACCACCCAGGAATGGAGGGGCGGGCATCCGGGTATGGGCACCCAAACACAGTGCAATTTGATGGGGAACCCCAGGTGAGTAGGCCCATTAAGGGCATCCTGAAAACCTCTGCCCAGTTAGGTCAGTGGGGGGGGGGGTACCCATCAAATCCTGGCAGCAAGGAGGGATCTGAAGACTCCTCTGAGCGGTACAGGACGCAGGAGACCAGGTCCCCACATTCTGCCAGCCATTCCCAGGCTCGCAGAATCCGGGAAAACCTGGAAGAACAGACGGGAACCTCTGGGAGCAGTGCCTCTGAGTCAGAAGATGAATGGACCAGGGTTACCCGAACCAAAAGGGCCAGTAAGGCAAAAAGGGCCTTGCTTAAGGACCCCTTAAAGCAGATTAAGGCGATCAGGAGCGACATCACGCCTTACCATAAGAACGCTAAGTATTCTGTTTGGGAGCACTTAGAGTTGTTTGAGCAAATGATGGAGACTTTCCATTTGAAGGACAGCCAAAGCTGTATTCAATATGTAAAGTGGACCTTCTCCCCGGAATACTCCAGTTTCTTTGCGGGGCTGCAGGACCAAAATCATTTAAGATGGTCCACCTATAAGGCGGCCATCTTGAAACATTTTTCTGTTCACAGAAATCCTCAAGAGGCTCGCAAGGCAGCCTACAATTTGCAATGTGGGGAGGATCAGGCCCCACAAGAATTTGTGCAAGAACTGAAACGTGCTTTTGCGCAGACCACCAGAAGGGTGCGCACAGACAGTAGAGAATTCATTAGTACATTTTTTCATGCCTTGCCCAAATACATAATGACCCAGCTCGTGAGGGATTTTCACGAGAAAAGATCTTTAGACTGGGTCATTGAACAGGCTACCCGGATCTATGAGGTGCAGAAACCGGTAGATAGCAAAAGTAATGCCCAAAAAAACCCCAAAGCCAACAACACCCCTGCTGCTGCCAAGGTGGCAGAGGTAAAGGTCACCCCCGTTTTAGATCTGGAGATGGGGGGGCCTAAAAACCTACCTGCACCTAATAATGCTAGGCCCAGAAGGTCCTTGGGCCAGTCACAGACAGGGAGCCAGGGAGGCAGCCCCACAAATGGGGTCCCTCGCTCTCCTGATTATGTAAGTCCCCGTTACAAGGGAAACAGACCCATCCTGGGTTATGTGTGGACTCCTCCAGCCCAAGGGGGGGGATCCAGCCAAGCACCTGACCCAGGGAACTTCCCTCCTAACTTCCCACCGGAGGGCAGAAACTCACCAAACCCTGGGCAGAACTTCTTCCCCAGGAATCCACCCAACTTCCAACCCCAACTCCAAAATCATCCATCCTTCTTTCCCCAATTCCCTGAGCCCAGACAACCTAATCCGGGAGAGGGGAGGCCAAGGGTGGAGGGGTATCAAAATCTTCCCAACCAGGGGTACTACCAGAGAAGGGATAGCTACCCGTCCCGGGATCAGCCCAGGGGAGAAAACAGGGCCCCGTATCAGCCTGAGCGGGTTTCCCAGTTAGAGCGCCAGGTTCAGAACATGGCGCGGGATCTGGGTCACATACTGAGGGCTCAGCAGAAACCTCAGATCGGCATGCCGGCGCAGAACGCACCCAACTCGGGACCTGGTGCCCCAGAACAATGACGGGGGCAGCACCCCGATAACTCGCCGGTTCCCAGGGAGGAGGCACAAAGAGAAGGGGGGTGTAAAGCCTTGGAGGAAGCTTCCTTCCTCACTTGTAAACAGCCCCTGGAAACCCAGGAACCGGAAACAAAATCTCTTGCCCCTGAAAGTCTGCCTCCTAAGGAGCAGAGGGGGGGTAGGAGAAACAAAAGACCCAACAGACACAGTTTGAGGAGGAGGTACAGATCTTCCAATTTGAGGGAGAGGGATCCTCAGAGGATCCTGGGAAAAGGATCTTCTCCTTCAGAGAGGGGGGAACTCCTCCCAAAGAAAAATGGGTCCCTAGGGATGCAAATCCAGACTGGGGAGATGTGGAGACTGAGCTACCGCCGCCCACCATCTCATCCCAGAACCAACAGCAAGAAAATCCCCTGGTTCAAACCCATCCTGATGACTGCCTCCAAAAAGGGGGGGGCGGCCCAGAACCGAAGCCAGGGGAACCCACAATGGCTCTGATCTCCAGTTGCCAATTTTTTCTTTCAGATTCCCAAGGCTCTCCACAGAATTCTGCCCAAATCTCTTCGCTAGCGATGTCCAAAACCAGAAAGTTAGCCCACCAGTTGTCCAAAAATGTGCATTATCTGTGCCCCCTCGAGGAGAAGGAGGGAAGATACTATGCCCCGGTACAAGTACAGGGGCAGGGTACAATTTTGGCACTGGTGGACACTGGATCTCAAGCTACCCTTCTGTCCAGAAGGGCCTTTGACGAACTGAATGCAGGAAGGGGAGAGAATTACCAAATTCCTCTCACCTCTCTTCCTGGACAACTGCAGAACTTTGACGGGAAGGAAATTCCCGTCGAGGGGACAGCAGACTTGGACATTAAGATTGGGCGACACAAGTTGAAACACCCGGTCATAGTTGTGACTCCAGAGGGCACCCCTTGTTTACTAGGGAATGACCTCCTGAGAAGGTTGTCACCCCTAATAGATTGTGTAAACAAGGTCCTCTGGACCCAGACTAGCCGACCAATAAAATTAAAACAGAGTGTCAACCATGTTAGTTTAAACGGCACCTGCCACATGGTTGAACAAAAACCTGACCAAGTAGAATTTCACTTCCAGAATAGCCAAATTCCAGACGTGACAGTAATAGCAGTAGGACAACAGACTGGTGATGGAGGGTCCTCTCTATTTCTGGAAATCAACCTTCCTTCCAGTCTAAAGTGGTACTCCACGTTGGAGGGAAACACTCTGAGATTCTATACTAATCCACAATCAGAAACTCCCACTCCTATAGTCCAGAAAGATGTGAAATCAGCTCAGAGCCTGGCTGATATTCAGCAAATGGGAGAGCAGTTGTTCATCCCTGTTCAGTTAAATGATGGGAAGGACTCTGTTCTCGCTCGAGTGTGTGTGAACAACGGTAAGAGCTTCATCAGCGAAGCCATGTTCCGCCAACTCCCAAAAGATCCAGCCATTCCCACCTTCAAACTAATAGACAAATGGGAAATGGACCTGGAAGCACCTAATTCCAAACATCTCCTGCCAAGCAGGTGTATGCTCAAAATCTCCATTGGCAACAAGAGCATAGTCCATAATTGTTGGGTCGTGCGAGACGTCCCTGCCGCCTTTTACTTAGGCAGTGACATTCTCAATCGCTTTGCCATTAGTTTGGACCTAATAAACTTCAAAGCTTGGTCCCGATTAGCGGATAATCCCATGGGCTTTGATGATCCAGAAAAAGCATTTAGGTCAGCTCAATTGCTACCTTATGCAGTTGAAATTCAGGTTAAAGAGGAAGTCACCATCCCAGAAAGGACCCGACAATTCTCCCTGGAAGTGAAAGTTAAAAGAGGACAACATTTGAAAAACCCTGATGCTTACATACATCTAAACGCTTCTCTCCAAAAGCAAGGGTTGGGGGTAAACCCAACTCCATTAGTCAACATAGAACATGACACCATTCCAATAGAGGTGGATAACAGCGACTTAAAGAGTATTACTCTAGCCGCAGGCACCATTATTGGAATGGCGGTTGATGACCGACATTTTTCTATAGATTTAGGTAATGAACTGTTAGGGCCAATCCCCAAGGACTGCTTTGACAGTGACAGTGATGACAATACAACATCAGACAGGATTTTTACCCGGCATGGGGGGAACTTCCTGGTGTACACTTCCTGCCCCTATGGTAAGGAAGATGTGACTTGTGACTTCAGGAGGGATGAGGTGATTTTCCAGGTCCATGAGGGCTGCCTTTCCCACCTGAAGCCTCCAGTCCAAATCAGCACTCTGACCAGGGACTTCTCCACCCAGCTGGAGGAGGCCGCTGAAATAGCCAAACCAGAAGTCTTTCCAGGCTTCAGGCAGATGGTGGATGAGAGAGTCAACCTAGCTGATGCCTGTGTGACTTTGGAACAAAAGCAAAAGTTGAAACAAGTTTTCTTGGATTTCCAAGATCTCTTTGCGGTAGACTCATATGACTGCGGTCGCACTGACGTCCACACAACAACAATCCCCACGGACCCTGGCATGACTCCAGTGTTTGTGAAGCAATATCGCTTGCCTCTCGCATCAATGGAGTCCCTTACTGAAATAATTAAGAACCTTGAGTCCCGGGGAATAATCCGTCCAGTCCACAGCACCTTCAATAATCCGGTGCTGGGAATATTGAAGCCAAACGGCCAGTGGAGACTCTGCGCCGGCCTCAGGGAGCTCAAAAAATGGGTCCATACTTCCCGATGGCCTCTTCCCTACATTGACCAAGGGCTGGCCCAGATTCAGGGGTCACAGGTATTCACTGCAATAGACCTGACCAATGGATACTGGACCGTGCCGGTCAGTAGGGAGGACCATTACAAGCTGGCTTTTACCTTTGGGGGCCAGCAGTATACATGGACCCGGACTCCCTTCGGATACCTCAACTCCGGCAATGAATTTAACATTTTCCTACATAAGGCCATGCCCGACCTGGGTGCGAGGGGTAACCTGGCTTATGTAGATGATGTCCTCATCAAAAGTTCATCTGTGGAGGAACACATAGCGGAGATCCGTTATGTTCTGACCCAGTTGAGGGCCGCCGGAGCAAAACTTTCCTTTCAGAAAGCACAGTGGTGTAGAACCTGTGTTAATTTCGTGGGGCATGAGATTACTCCTCAGGGTCTCTGTCCCCAGGAAAAGAAAGTGGAAGCACTTCAGAAACTGAAAGACCCCACAACTCTGCGGGAACTAAGGAGCCTCCTTGGACTGACTAATTACAGCAGAAAATTCATTGAGGGCTACGCAGAGATCACCAGACCCCTGATTCATCTCCTGAAGGGGGGGGTCAAGTGGGAATGGGGTCCAGAACAATGCGAGGCAGTAAAACAACTCAAAAGAAGCCTCTCACAAGCGCCCTGCCTAGCTTACCCTGTCAGAAAAAAGGAGTTCTTCCTGGAGACGGGGTTCTCTAATACGTGCTTGACGGCAGTATTATACCAAAAGCATGACAAGGTCAATAAAGTAATCTCCTATGCGAGCAAAACTTTATCCTCTGTGGAGGAAAAATTCAACGATTGTGAGAAGGCACTCCTGGCGACGGTGTGGGCATTGAAGAATTACCGCCCGTTTATCCAGGGGGAACACATCATAGTGGAGACTCCACATCAGCCTCTGCAATATCTCCAAAGTGACAGAATCCGGGCCGGAAATGTGAGTAATTCCCGAATTACTTCCTGGATTTTGTCAATGCAAGGCTTTCCTGTGGAGGTCAGATATGGCCAAAACAAGAAGAGTCCCCTCGCGCAAGGTCTGGCTGACTTGCATGATTGTGTCAGAGAAAACTGTCTAGAGGACGAAAGTCTAAAAATCAAGGACAACACGGAGGCATACCTTAATTCCCCACACAAAGTCTTTGAAGAGGACAAGTGTGAGGGAATGCCCACTGTGTATGTGGATGGATGCTCTTACCATGTTGACAACAACGGGGAGAAAGAACTGGTGGCCGGCGTAAGGAATGCATGGGTGAATGAGTCCCCAGAACCCTCCGCTGGATACAAAATTGGTCCCCGAAGTAGTCAGGTGGCAGAATTGATGGCTGTGTATCAGGCCATCCTCACTGCTGTCCAGCATCAACTCCACGAACTGGTCATAATCACAGATTCGGATTATGTACGGAACGGGTTCGTGGAGCACCTGGTTAATTGGAAAACCAGAGGCATGTTATGTGCTAACAACAAACCCTTGAAACATGGGAAGTTGATCCAAAACATTGATGATCTGGTCACCTCGAATGAGATGACCATCTATTGGAAAAAGATCAAGGGTCATTCCAAAGTAGAGGGACCAGACAAAACTGGAAACGACTTAGCTGATCAGCTGGCCAAAACCGGGGCCATCCAAGGGGATATAATTGAGATTGAGTCCCTGTTGGGGGAAATCCAGGTCACTGCTATCACTAGGTCCCAGACAAATGCTCACAATGACCTTTCAATTGCACAATGGAGTAAGGAGACCCCTGATGCTGATTTGATTACAGCTCAGAAGGGGGATCCAATTATTGGTAAGTTTTACCAACACCTTGAGGACCCTGAGAACTTTCCCCTGACGGATACCGATTACATTGGGAAAGAGGACCTAAGAGTGTTGATGAAATGTCCAAAAATGTTCCGGATCCAAGACGGTTTGCTGGTAAGGAAATCCAAAGCTGGCCACGATCAGTGGGTGGTTCCTACCTCATTCCGAAGCCTGATGTTAAGTCACGCCCATGATGCGGCCACCGCCGGTCTTAGGGGGTTTCACACAACATTGGAAATCTTAAGAGAGGTTGCATACTGGCCACACATGGGGCAGGACCTTGACCAATACTTGAAGGGGTGTCTTGTGTGTGCACAATTTCAGCCATCATCCCTCACGCACCGTGCGCCTCTCCAAAAGAGGGGGATGACACTGCCATGGTCAGATTTACAAATCGACTTTGTAGGCCCCGTGATTCGCTCTGCTAGGGGGAATAAGTATATGTTGACTGTGACATGCTTGTTTACCAAGTGGGTGGAATGTCTCCCAGCCCCAAATTGCAAGGCAGAAACGGCAGCTGCCTTGATGATTAACCACATCTTTTCCCGTTTTGGTCTACCTCAAAGGATTGAGTCAGACAGAGGTAGCCACTTCACCAGTGAAGTAATGACAAAGATGTGGGAGATACTGGGGGTCAAGAGAAAGCTACACATTGCTTACAGGCCAGCTTCTTCTGGAGCAGTGGAACGCTACAACCGGACAATTGTGAGCATACTAAAAAAGTTTGTGGCAGATTCTGGGCCAAGTTGGGATATCCGATTACCTCTGGTCCTAATGGCCATCAGATCTACCCCTTCATCTGCAACCAAAATGTCACCATTTGAGTTGATGACTGGGCGCAAGATGGTGCTTCCTCAGCATTTGCTCTACAGGACCCAAGAGCAGACACTGATAAATGCCTCCACAACTCATGAGTATGTGGAGAATTTAAGGAAACACCTCCAACATGCTTTTGCTTATGCTCAGCGGAATCTAGAAAGATCAGCTGATAACATGAAGACCCACTATGACCTGAAAACTTCCAGGAAGGAATATCAGGTGGGGGACCGGGTCTATCTATACAACTTCCAAAGAAACCAGGCAAAACAGCGGAAATTCTTGCCTACATGGAAGGGACCCTTTGAGATCATCGACAAGATCTCCCCTGTGGCCTACAAGATCCGCATCCCCAAAGGCGGTTCGGCAGAGGGGGAAGACAAGTGGGTCCACATTAACCAGTTGAAGTGTTGCCATCCCAGGCACACTCTGCAACAACTGGAGGAATCCTCTGGAATCCTAGCGGGTACTGTCTCAGACTAATTCAGTTCCAACCATAAAACATACCACATCTAGTCTCTAAAATATTGTGATTTACATGAAACTGTCTCTTAGTTATACTGTTTTTTTTTCAAAATAAGAATGTAATGTTTCGTTATGATGAAATGCATATGCTGCCCCACTATCTCAACAGTGGTGGAAAAATGTCTATGAATAGGTATTGCCGCTCTTCCTTTGTCGTCCTAGGAGAAAGAAAATCGGGAGACGGGCCAAGGAGGACGATCCGGAGACCGGGAGCAGAGACGCAAGGGGCCCAGTGTACCGCCCAATATTCCCATCAGGACCGGCGAGGAGAACCGATCGATCAATACCGGATGGAGGAAAAGATGCTGGACTGTGCCATCTATTGGATGAAGATGAGGAAACATCACAGGTCTTGCGAGTCCCATCAGGAAACAGAATGGCCATCTCAAGAGGGGGGCTTGTGGGATGTTTTTACCCATGCATCCGAGCCCTACCTCAAAAACTGTGCAGTACTGACATGGAAAACATCATGATGGCCAGAGCTTCCCAGAAAATGCACAGGGAAATGCATGAAGAATAGGCTGCCAATCATTTTTGCCGATGTTATGGGCACAGAAGGACACTGCCTAAAACCACCATTGGACTACCCACACAGTAGTCTGAAACCATTGGGAATGGCAATGCTGATTGCCAAAAGAAAACCCATAACTGTTGGGAATTCATTTTCTTAAATCCCAAAAAGGGGTGCAGTACCAGTACTCACCACTATCAGAAAGCCGGCGTTTTAAAACAACACCAGATTTTACTTTTTTTGTGTAAAACTTAATAAATGAACCCAAGGCAAGCCAAAGAAAGACTTACTGAGAGGTGGATACAATGTAAAGTTATATTCTGAAGTAACTTGAAGGTTTATAACAAGACTGGCTGAGCTGTGGATTTCAGCAGTTTAAGTAAATTTGGACTGAAAGACACTAAAAATCTAAATGTTTAAAAGAAATGAGTGACCTACTTTTGAGTGTCACATAGGCTGCAATTGTTTAAATGTCATAGTTTTAAACTTAGAATCAGCATTCTAGCTGCATATGTAAACATTGTCTTGACTTAAACTGGGTAACAAAAAGTGACATTTTATCTGAAACCTGGCTTAAGGAACTGAATTCTGCCCACCAGCTACCCCCGACAGGAGATGAAACTTGAGTCACAGCTGTGTTCCCAGGCCTATCTGCCTTTTTCTGGCCACACTAAGGATATGCCATCTCTCTGATAATTGAATTAAGGGGAGCCCCCACAGAATACAGGAGCTCTGAACAAAGCCCTGTCCTGACTCAGGCAAATGTTTTATTGGCGGGAGTCGTAAATGGAGCTTCCTCCTGGAAGGACAGGGGAGGAGCACTGCCTGTGAGAGCAAGCTGGCTTGGCAGAACTGGAAAAAACAGAAATTCAACCTTGTGCTGGGGGGAAACCACACCCCTTTGGGGCCAGAACATAACTCTAAAAAGATGGATCATTCATAGAACGGACTTGTCATAATTATTTAAATGATGCCATAATTCTTGTGATTTTTCGGTGCACATTTTAAGACGTGTTAGGACCCGGTGGTATGTTCAGGGGGGTTTTAGCGGAAAAGAGGATATTACTCAAAATGTGTGCATGTGAAAAATCTGACACTTCATCAACTAATGTCCATACTCCTTGCGCACATGTGTGTAAATTTGGGGTAATGTCCGGTATTGCGAAACCAGTTAAAAAGTGAAATATGTGCCATTTCTGAATGCAAGCCCCACAGGAAGAGCAGATTTGGACAGGGTATACGTCCTGTGATATGTGAGGGGTGCATGTAATTTTAAACAAATGTGTACCTGTGCAAATATTTTTTTTTTTTAATCAAATATAGATTGTGTGCAATTTGACAGGGGAGGATCCTCTGACCCATAAAACCTACAGCATCACTCTGACTCACAGTTCCTTCCCCAATCATGGGAGAGGGGAGAATTGGGCCAATGGGCAGTTGAGAGAGGGGCTGGCTAGTGATGCTGCACACACACCCATTTTAAAAACACATAAAAGCAGACAGGCAGGACAGATAGGGACCTTCAAATCCATTTGCAGCTGGAAGCTCTGCCGGGAAAATCCATACTTTACCTCCCTCAACCTTCAGAGAGCAGACATAGAGACTTCAAATCTATCAAATTTCCAGAACCAGAGAGAGAGTAGAGCTGACCCAGAAGCTGTGCGCAGAGACAGTCCGGGGCGAGTGAAGAAAACCTGACCAGATCCGTGGTGAGGCCCATTTAATTCAAAAATATAGTGTGAGTACCTAGTAGAACTGTGCAGAACCAATCTCTTAGTTAAAATAATATAATTCAATCTATTTTAATCTAACCAGAACTGTCTCCTAGAAGTTGTACCTTGTCATTTTGCAAAACTGTCACTTGTCACTTTGAACTTTAAAATTTCAAATCTGAAAAACGACCTTCACAAAATCGCTCATATCTCCGCGACCGTTTGTCTTAGAGACTTGCAGTAACTTTCATCTGGAAGCTGAGATCCTAGGCTGTCCTAGGACCCCAAAACGATAGTGATAGTCCTTGTAGTTCCTCTGTTATCGTGCCCGGCGCACCCGCGAATTTTAGCGCGATTTGCAAATTTCTTCACGTGTAAAAATCTGCTGCTGCTTGCCTTCCATTTGCCAGAAATTCGTTTAACCTGCTAATCATCCCTGAATCATTGCAAGAGTGAGCCTGGACTAATATTAACTAGATACCACTCACCCTGAACCTCTAGGGGGAATTAAAAGCATTTTAGCATATTTTTCACTTCATTGCCAGCACATGTAAAAGCATTTTGGGCCTGTGTTTCCAACTTCTGTAGTGTAAGCTTGCTGGGGTGAACTGAATTACAGTTGATTGCATTTCTGAGAACTGTGTGCTTCCCTTCCATTTCCTTGCATTGCATAAAGGGGGGAGGGGATTGCCAGAGAAAAGTGATTACATTGTTTTGTTGAAATCATATTGAGTATTTTCTGTATTGCATTTTTCATTCAACATTACATCCATCTGAATTTATATAAAGTATTCTCTACCACCTTATTCTTCTGTTCCTATTCACAAGTGTGCTAGTGCCAGATTCTCCGTTGTTAATCTTTATCATCTCAGATTAAGTGTGATATCCAATTATTAATTTATTATAAAGCGTGATATATATATACATTGTTTAAATTCTCAAATAAACCTTTAAACTTGCAAAACAGAACTACTTCTTGGCTCAGTGGGGTCAGGGGGATTCCAAGGGAGGGGTGTTATATAGGGGTAGTCATCCAGAACGCATGAACTGGACATAAAGATATATCAATAAGGGTTTCCATTCAGTATCCCAGACTAGGCATTGACTTAGCTGTAGTGTTGAATTGAATCCTCTTACAAAGCGCCGGGCTCATAATGCTTGGGTGGACTTACCTGGAGCAGACCATGCTGCTTACTTACCTGCCAGTTGAACCCCTGATCCTCTTCTGTTTGGGACTACTTTTCCTGTTGGGTGGGGCAGGAGCCACTCCCTAGGTTCAGAACACTGGAACTCTTCTGGAAAGCAGGAACTCTTTTCTTACCTAGGCGTGGCTGTGGAAGGAGACACCTAAGCACTACAGGAGGCTATTTAAACCACACCCAATGGATGAATCTTGCTTTGCGTTATTCTGCATCCTCTGCAGCAGAACGCTCATCGTGTCTTCTGCATCTGATCCTGGGCCTAAAGGAAAAAGGCTTACCATCCTGAATCCAGTCTTCAGCAACATCTATAAAGACAAGAAAGAACAGGTTAGCACTACGGTCTTCAGTGACAGCGCAGCTCTTACCTGGTCCATCGGCTGTCATCAACGCCTCGCGCAGCATTCCTGCATCTGAAAGACAAAGGCTTACCTACTCTTCACGCGCTCC